>NC_137442.1:10890000-12092500 GCF_964374335.1 Astatotilapia calliptera | reverse complement strand
TATTATATGGACGTGGTGACAGTGGAAAGACACCATGCTCTTCTGATTTTCAAACGAACCTTCTGAGCCATTTTAACATTAGAGTCTATGGAAGAGTTGGAGGGAGGAGGCTGTGCATTGGTGACATTTATGAAAGAACCATAACACCTAGTACAATAGTAAACACATTGGATGAAAGAGGACAGCCATGGCTACGTTTTGAGGGTAAAATCATACCTGTAGAGCAAACGCTGTGGACACAGCAGCAGTTTTAAAAAAGATTTTAAGATTAATTTTTTTGCTCCTCTCACTCTAGCAGTTGAGCTGTCTCACTCTAGCCCCAACATTCCGTCCCATACACACCCATTATAAACTCTGAAATGGGTGAAAAAACATCATGAAACTTAAACTGGAACTGAAGAAAAAGTATAATAGATATTGAAAAGATAAATACAAGTTGAATAGTTGAATGTCTTGTCTTCGTTTTAAAGTTTGAATGGTGGCTCTATGTCAATGTATGTGGAAGTAGTAAGAGTTTAAAAATGAGTAAGTTGAAAAAGGATTTGAAGGGTCTCCCCATTGAAATACATTATAAATTTTTGTTGAATAAAGTTGAATAAAATTAAAAATATAAATGTTAAAAATATGAAAAATAGAAGCAGTGTTGTCCAAAAGAATAGGAATCTAACGGTGTTTGAATGGTTTTTCTAAGTTGAACGGTTTTGAAGTTATAGGATTACAAAAAACGTACGGAATACAGAATAAAATATAATAATAATAATAATAATAACTAGAAAGTGCATTTTCTGAAGAAACTGCAGTGTGAATGCTTGAATCTGAATGTATGCACTGAAATGAATTAATTGCTGAATTTTGAGTTAAAAATATTGAATGAGATAAAAAAAAAACAACAAAAAAAACGAATTTAACCTGAAAACAAAGGTGCTGAACTGCTAAAAGCTGAAGGTTACACAGAAGGAGGAGTTGGAAAAAAACTGAAAATGTTTTAAATGTAAATTAGAAAACCCTAAGAAATGAGAAAAGAACATTTAGAGTCAGAAAACATCTGAATGAATATTAAAAGGTCATATTCTTTGAATCACTGAATGACTCAAATGTGATCCCTCCACTTTGATCCACACAGTTTAAAAAGTTTAAATGCCTGAGCTTTGAAAGATACGGTGTTGGAAAGAGAACAATAATGGCGACAATTTGAGGGTAAAATGATGGCTGTAACACTGTGGACACAGCAGCAGTTGAAAGAGAAGTGCTTAAGATGAATCTTGGTACAGTGGCAGGCAGAGCTCGTTAAGCAGGCAGGTGTGAGCCTGGTTGCTATAGTGACCGCACCCAATGGCTCCATACACACGTACACAGACATGCGCCTCACTTTTGCTGCTTAAAATGAACAGAAAAGTCAGGCCGAAACAAATCGCTCCCAAATGAAAAGTAAAAGTCGTATTGACAAAATTCTTTCACCGTGAGCGACAGCAATGTCTAGTCTACCTAATTCTCAGTTTTCATGCCTGTGGAGCTTATTATATGGACGTGGTGACAGTGGAAAGACACCATGCTCTTCTGATTTTCAAACGAACCTTCTGAGCCATTTTAACATTAGAGTCTATGGAAGAGTTGGAGGGAGGAGGCTGTGCATTGGTGACATTTATGAAAGAACCATAACACCTAGTACAATAGTAAACACATTGGATGAAAGAGGACAGCCATGGCTACGTTTTGAGGGTAAAATCATACCTGTAGAGCAAACGCTGCGGACACAGCAGCAGTTTTAAAAAAGATTTTAAGATTAATTTTTTTGCTCCTCTCACTCTAGCAGTTGAGCTGCCTCACTCTAGCCCCAACATTCCGTCCCATACACACCCATTATAAACTCTGAAACGGGTGAAAAAACATCATGAAACTTAAACTGGAACTGAAGAAAAAGTATAAAAGATATTGAAAAGATAAATACAAGTTGAATAGTTGAATGTCTTGTCTTCGTTTTAAAGTTTGAATGGTGGCTCTATGTCAATGTATGTGGAAGTAGTAAGAGTTTAAAAATGAGTAAGTTGAATGAGGATTTGAAGGGTCTCCCCATTGAAATACATTATAAATTTTTGTTGAATAAAGTTGAATAAAATTAAAAATATAAATGTTAAAAATATGAAAAATAGAAGCAGTGTTGTCCAAAAGAATAGGAATCTAACGGTGTTTGAATGGTTTTTCTAAGTTGAACGGTTTTGAAGGAGTAGGCTTACAAAAAACGTACGGAATAGATAATAATAATAATAAAATATAATAATAAAGATTCGAATAACAATACTGTGAATGCTTTTCAAGCATTCACACTAATAAAGATTAGAATAACAATACTGTGAATGCTTTTCAAGCATTCACACTAACTAGAAAGTGCATTTTCTGAAGAAACTGCAGTGTGAATGCTTGAATCTGAATGTATGCACTGAAATGAATTAATTACTGAATTTTGAGTTAAAAATATTGAATGAGATTAAAAAAAAAAAACAAAAAAAAAAACCGAATTTAACCTGAAAACAAAGGTGCTGAACTGCTAAAAGCTGAAGGTTACACAGAAGAAGAAGTTGGAAAAAAACTGAAAATGTTTTAAATGTAAATTAGAAAACCCTAAGAAATGAGAAAAGAACATTTAGAGTCAGAAAACATCTGAATGAATATTAAAAGGTCATATTCTTTGAATCACTGAATGACTCAAATGTGATCCCTCCACTTTGATCCACACAGTTTAAAAAGTTTAAATGCCTGAGCTTTGAAAGACACGGTGTTGGAAAGAGAACAATAATGGCGACAATTTGAGGGTAAAATGATGGCTGTAACACTGTGGACACAGCAGCAGTTGAAAGAGAAGTGCTTAAGATGAATCTTGGTACAGTGGCAGGCAGAGCTCGTTAAGCAGGCAGGTGTGAGCCTGGTTGCTATAGTGACTGCACCCAATGGCTCCATACACACGTACACAGACATGCGCCTCACTTTTGCTGCTTAAAATGAACAGAAAAGTCAGGCCGAAACAAATCGCTCCCAAATGAAAAGTATAGGTCGTATTGACGAAATTCTTTCACCGTGAGCGGCAGCAATGTCTAGTCTACCTAATTCTCAGTTTTCATGCCTGTGGAGTTTATTATATGGACGTGGTGACAGTGTAAAAACACCATGCTCTTCTGATTTTCAAACCAACCTTCTGAGCCGTTTTAACATTAGAGTCTATGGAAGAGTTGGAGGGAGGAGGCTGTGCATTGGTGACATTTATGAAAGAACCATAACACCTAGTACAATAGTAAACACATTGGATGAAAGAGGACAGCGATGGCTACGTTTTGAGGGTAAAATCATACCTGTAGAGCAAACGCTGCGGACACAGCAGCAGTTTTAAAAAAGATTTTAAGATTAATTTTTTTGCTCCTCTCACTCTAGCAGTTGAGCTGCCTCACTCTAGCCCCAACATTCCGTCCCATACACACCCATTATAAACTCTGAAACGGGTGAAAAAACATCATGAAACTTAAACTGGAACTGAAGAAAAAGTATAATAGATATTGAAAAGATAAATACAAGTTGAATAGTTGAATGTCTTGTCTTCGTTTTAAAGTTTGAATGGTGGCTCTATGTCAATGTATGTGGAAGTAGTAAGAGTTTAAAAATGAGTAAGTTGAATGAGGATTTGAAGGGTCTCCCCATTGAAATACATTATAAATTTTTGTTGAATAAAGTTGAATAAAATTAAAAATATAAATGTTAAAAATATGAAAAATAGAAGCAGTGTTGTCCAAAAGAATAGGAATCTAACGGTGTTTGAATGGTTTTTCTAAGTTGAACGGTTTTGAAGTTATAGGATTACAAAAAACGTACGGAATACAGAATAAAATATAATAATAATAATAATAAAGATTAGAATAACAATACTGTGAATGCTTTTCAAGCATTCACACTAATAAAATAGAATAAAGATTAGAAGAACAATACTGTGAATGCTTTTCAAGCATTCACACTAATAATAAAGATTCGAATAACAATACTGTGAATGCTTTTCAAGCATTCACACTAATAATAAAGATTAGAATAACAATACTGTGAATGCTTTTCAAGCATTCACACTAACTAGAAAATGCATTTTCTGAAGAAACTGCAGTGTGAATGCTTGAATCTGAATGTATGCACTGAAATGAATTGCTGAATTTTGAGTTAAAAATATTGAATGAGATAAAAAAAAAACAAAAAAAAAAACGAATTTAACCTGAAAACAAAGGTGCTGAACTGCTAAAAGCTGAAGGTTACACAGAAGAAGGAGTTGGAAAAAAACTGAAAATGTTTTAAATGTAAATTAGAAAACCCTAAGAAATGAGAAAAGAACATTTAGAGTCAGAAAACATCTGAATGAATATTAAAAGGTCATATTCTTTGAATCACTGAATGACTCAAATGTGATCCCTCCACTTTGATCCACACAGTTTAAAAAGTTTAAATGCCTGAGCTTTGAAAGATACGGTGTTGGAAAGAGAACAATAATGGCGACAATTTGAGGGTAAAATGATGGCTGTAACACTGTGGACACAGCAGCAGTTGAAAGAGAAGTGCTTAAGATGAATCTTGGCAGAGTGAGAGAGAGAGCTCGTTAAGCAGGCAGGTGTGAGCCTGGTTGCTATAGTGACCGCACCCAATGGCTCCATACACACGTACACAGACATGCGCCTCACTTTTGCTGCTTAAAATGAACAGAAAAGTCAGGCCGAAACAAATCGTTCCCAAATGAAAAGTAAAAGTCGTATTGACAAAATTCTTTCACCGTGAGCGACAGCAGCTTCTAGTCTACCTAATTCTCAGTTTTCATGTCTGTGGAGTTTATTATATGGACGTGGTGACAGTGGAAAGACCCAATGCTCTTCTGATTTTCAAACGAACCTTCTGAGCCATTTTAACATTAGAGTCTATGGAAGAGTTGGAGGGAGGAGGCTGTGCATTGGTGACATTTACGAAAGAACCATAACACCTAGGACAATAGTAAACACATTGGATGAAAGAGGACAGCCATGGCTACGTTTTGAGGGTAAAATCATACCTGTAGAGCAAACGCTGCGGACACAGCAGCAGTTTTAAAAAAGATTTTAAGATTAATTTTTTTGCTCCTCTCACTCTAGCAGTTGAGCTGCCTCACTCTAGCCCCAACATTCCGTCCCATACACACCCATTATAAACTCTGAAACGGGTGAAAAAACATCATGAAACTTAAACTGGAACTGAAGAAAAAGTATAAAAGATATTGAAAAGATAAATACAAGTTGAATAGTTGAATGTCTTGTCTTCGTTTTAAAGTTTGAATGGTGGCTCTATGTCAATGTATGTGGAAGTAGTAAGAGTTTAAAAATGAGTAAGTTGAATGAGGATTTGAAGGGTCTCCCCATTGAAATACATTATAAATTTTTGTTGAATAAAGTTGAATAAAATTAAAAATATAAATGTTAAAAATATGAAAAATAGAAGCAGTGTTGTCCAAAAGAATAGGAATCTAACGGTGTTTGAATGGTTTTTCTAAGTTGAACGGTTTTGAAGGAGTAGGCTTACAAAAAACGTACGGAAAAATAAAATATAATAATAATAATAACTAGAAAGTGCATTTTCTGAAGAAACTGCAGTGTGAATGCTTGAATCTGAATGTATGCACTGAAATGAATTAATTGCTGAATTTTGAGTTAAAAATATTGAATGAGATTAAAAAAAAAAAACGAATTTAACCTGAAAACAAAGGTGCTGAACTGCTAAAAGCTGAAGGTTACACAGAAGAAGGAGTTGGAAAAAAACTGAAAATGTTTTAAATGTAAATTAGAAAACCCTAAGAAATGAGAAAAGAACATTTAGAGTCAGAAAACATCTGAATGAATATTAAAAGGTCATATTCTTTGAATCACTGAATGACTCAAATGTGATCCCTCCACTTTGATCCACACAGTTTAAAAAGTTTAAATGCCTGAGCTTTGAAAGATACGGTGTTGGAAAGAGAACAATAATGGCGACAATTTGAGGGTAAAATGATGGCTGTGACACTGTGGACACAGCAGCAGTTGAAAGAGAAGTGCTTAAGATGAATCTTGGCACAGTGGCAGGCAGAGCTCGTTAAGCAGGCAGGTGTGAGCCTGGTTGCTATAGTGACCGCACCCAATGGCTCCATACACACGTACACAGACATGCGCCTCACTTTTGCTGCTTAAAATGAACAGAAAAGTCAGGCCGAAACAAATCGTTCCCAAATGAAAAGTAAAAGTCGTATTGACAAAATTCTTTCACCGTGAGCGACAGCAGCTTCTAGTCTACTGAATTCTCAGTTTTCATGCCTGTGGAGTTTATTATATGGACGTGGTGACAGTGGAAAGACACCATGCTCTTCTGATTTTCAAACGAACCTTCTGAGACATTTTAACATTAGAGTCTATGGAAGAGTTGGAGGGAGGAGGCTGTGCATTGGTGACATTTATGAAAGAACCATAACTCCTAGTACAATAGTAAACACATTGGATGAAAGAGGACAGCCATGGCTACGTTTTGAGGGTAAAATCATACCTGTAGAGCAAACGCTGCGGACACAGCAGCAGTTTTAAAAAAGATTTTAAGATTATTTTTTTTGCTCCTCTCACTCTAGCAGTTGAGCTGCCTCACTCTAGCCCCAACATTCCGTCCCATACACACCCATTATAAACTCTGAAACGGGTGAAAAAACATCATGAAACTTAAACTGGAACTGAAGAAAAAGTATAATAGATATTGAAAAGATAAATACAAGTTGAATAGTTGAATGTCTTGTCTTCGTTTTAAAGTTTGAATGGTGGCTCTATGTGAACGTATGTTGAAGTAGTAAGAGTTTAAAAATGAGTAAGTTGAATGAGAATTTGAAGGGTCTCCCCATTGAAATACATGGGAAATTTTTGTTGAATAAAGTTGAATAAAATTAAAAATATAAATGTTAAAAATGAGAAAAATACAAGCAACAGTGTCCAAAAGAATAGGAATCTAATGGTGTTTGAATGGTTTTTCTAAGTTGAACGGTTTTGAAGGAGTAGGCTTTCAAAAAACGTACGGAATAGATAATAATAAAATAGAACTAGAAAGTGCATTTTCTGAAGAAACTGCAGTGTGAATGCTTGAATCTGAATGTATGCACTGAAATGAATTAATTGCTGAATTTTGAGTTAAAAATATTGAATGAGATTAAAAAAAAACAAAAAAAAAACCGAATTTAACCTGAAAACAAAGGTGCTGAACTGCTAAAAGCTGAAGGTTACACAGAAGAAGGAGTTGGAAAAAAACTGAAAATGTTTTAAATGTAAATTAGAAAACCCTAAGAAATGAGAAAAGAACATTTAGAGTCAGAAAACATCTGAAAGAATATTAAAAGGTCATATTCTTTGAATCACTGAATGACTCAAATGTGATCCCTCCACTTGGATCCACACAGTTTAAAAAGTTTACATCTCTGAGCTTTGAAAGACAAGATGTTGGAAAGAGAACAACGATGGCGACGTTTTGAGGGTAAAATGATGGCTTTAACACTGTGGAGACAGCAGCAGTTGAAAGAGAAGTGTTTAAGATGAATCTTGGCAGAGTGAGAGAGAGAGCTCGTTAAGCAGGCAGGTGTGAGCCTGGTTGCTATAGTGACCGCACCCAATGGCTCCATACACACGTACACAGACATGCACCTCACTTTTGCTGCTTAAAATGAACAGAAAAGTCAGGCCAAAACAAATCGTTCCCAAATGAAAAGTATAGGTCGTATTGACGAAATTCTTTCACCGTGAGCGGCAGCAATGTCTAGTCTACCTAATTCTCAGTTTTCATGCCTGTGGAGTTTATTATATGGACGTGGTGACAGTGTAAAAACACCATGCTCTTCTGATTTTCAAACCAACCTTCTGAGCCGTTTTAACATTAGAGTCTATGGAAGAGTTGGAGGGAGGAGGCTGTGCATTGGTGACATTTACGAAAGAACCATAACACCTAGTACAATAGTAAACACATTGGATGAAAGAGGACAGCGATGGCTACGTTTTGAGGGTAAAATCATACCTGTAGAGCAAACGCTGCAGACACAGCAGCAGTTTTAAAAAAGATTTTAAGATTAATTTTTTTGCTCCTCTCACTCTAGCAGTTGAGCTGCCTCACTCTAGCCCCAACATTCCGTCCCATACACACCCATTATAAACTCTGAAACGGGTGAAAAAACATCATGAAACTTAAACTGGAACTGAAGAAAAAGTATAATAGATATTGAAAAGATAAATACAAGTTGAATAGTTGAATGTCTTGTCTTCGTTTTAAAGTTTGAATGGTGGCTCTATGTCAATGTATGTGGAAGTAGTAAGAGTTTAAAAATGAGTAAGTTGAATGAGAATTTGAAGGGTCTCCCCATTGAAATACATTATAAATTTTTGTTGAATAAAGTTGAATAAAATTAAAAATATAAATGTTAAAAATGAGAAAATTAGAAGCAGTCATGTCCAAAATAATAGGAATCTAACGATGTTTGAATGGTTTTTCTAAGTTGAACGGTTTTGAAGGAGTAGGCTTTCAAAAAACGTACGGAAAAATAATAAAATATAATAATAACTAGAAAGTGCATTTTCTGAAGAAACTGCAGTGTGAATGCTTGAATCTGAATGTATGCACTGAAATGAATTAATTGCTGAATTTTGAGTTAAAAATATTGAATGAGATAAAAAAAAACAAAAAACAAAAAAAACGAATTTAACCTGAAAACAAAGGTGCTGAACTGCTAAAAGCTGAAGGTTACACAGAAGAAGGAGTTGGAAAAAAACTGAAAATGTTTTAAATGTAAATTAGAAAACCCTAAGAAATGAGAAAAGAACATTTAGAGTCAGAAAACATCTGAATGAATATTAAAAGGTCATATTCTTTGAATCACTGAATGACTCAAATGTGATCCCTCCACTTTGATCCACACAGTTTAAAAAGTTTAAATGTTTGAGCTTTGAAAGACACGGTGTTGGAAAGAGAACAATAATGGCGACAATTTGAGGGTAAAATGATGGCTGTAACACTGTGGACACAGCAGCAGTTGAAAGAGAAGTGCTTAAGATGAATCTTGGCACAGTGGCAGGCAGAGCTCGTTAAGCAGGCAGGTGTGAGCCTGGTTGCTATAGTGACTGCACCCAATGGCTCCATACACACGTACACAGACATGCGCCTCACTTTTGCTGCTTAAAATGAACAGAAAAGTCAGGCCGAAACAAATCGCTCCCAAATGAAAAGTATAGGTCGTATTGACAAAATTCTTTCACCGTGAGCGGCAGCAATGTCCACTCTACCTAATTCTCAGTTTTCATGCCTGTGGAGTTTATTATATGGACGTGGTGACAGTGTAAAAACACCATGCTCTTCTGATTTTCAAACCAACCTTCTGAGCCGTTTTAACATTAGAGTCTATGGAAGAGTTGGAGGGAGGAGGCTGTGCATTGGTGACATTTATGAAAGAACCGTAACACCTAGGACAATAGTAAACACATTGGATGAAAGAGGACAGCCATGGCTACGTTTTGAGGGTAAAATCATACCTGTAGAGCAAACGCTGCGGACACAGCAGCAGTTTTAAAAAAGATTTTAAGATTAATTTTTTTGCTCCTCTCACTCTAGCAGTTGAGCTGTCTCACTCTAGCCCCAACATTCCGTCCCATACACACCCATTATAAACTCTGAAACGGGTGAAAAAACATCATGAAACTTAAACTGGAACTGAAGAAAAAGTATAATAGATATTGAAAAGATAAATACAAGTTGAATAGTTGAATGTCTTGTCTTCGTTTTAAAGTTTGAATGGTGGCTCTATGTCAATGTATGTGGAAGTAGATACAGTTTAAAGAGGAGTAAGTTGAATGAGAATTTGAAGGGTCTCCCCATTGAAATACATGGGAAATTTTTGTTGAAAAAAGTTGAATAAAATTAAAAATATAAATGTTAAAAATGAGAAAAATAGAAGCAGTCATGTCCAAAAGAATAGGAATCTAATGGTGTTTGAATGGTTTTTCTAAGTTGAACGGTTTTGAAGGAGATAGAGTACAAAAAACGTACGGAATCCATAATAATAAAATATAATAAAATAGAATAAAGATTAGAAGAACAATACTGTGAATGCTTTTCAAGCATTCACACTAATAATAAAGATTAGAAGAACAATACTGTGAATGCTTTTCAAGCATTCACACTAACTAGAAAGTGCATTTTCTGAAGAAACTGCAGTGTGAATGCTTGAATCTGAATGTATGCACTGAAATGAATTAATTGCTGAATTTTGAGTTAAAAATATTGAATGAGATTAAAAAAAAACCCAAAAAACCCCGAATTTAACCTGAAAACAAAGGTGCTGAACTGCTAAAAGCTGAACGTTACACAGAAGAAGAAGTTGGAAAAAAGCTGAAAATGTTTTAATTGTAAATTAGAAAACCCTAAGAATTTAGAAGAGAACATTTAGAGTCAGAAAACATCTGAATGAATATTAAAAGTTCATATTCTTTGAATCACTGAATAACTAAAATGTGATCCCTCTGCTTGGATCCACACAGTTTAAAAAATTTAAAAGTCTGAGCTTTGAAAGACACGGTGTTGGAAAGAGAACAATAATGGCGACAATTTGAGGGTAAAATGATGGCTGTAACACTGTGGACACAGCAGCAGTTGAAAGAGAAGTGCTTAAGATGAATCTTGGCACAGTGGCAGGCAGAGCTCGTTAAGCAGGCAGGTGTGAGCCTGGTTGCTATAGTGACTGCACCCAATGGCTCCATACACACGTACACAGACATGCGCCTCACTTTTGCTGCTTAAAATGAACAGAAAAGTCAGGCCGAAACAAATCGCTCCCAAATGAAAAGTAAAAGTCGTATTGACAAAATTCTTTCACCGTGAGCGACAGCAATGTCTAGTCTACCTAATTCTCAGTTTTCATGCCTGTGGAGCTTATTATATGGACGTGGTGACAGTGGAAAGACACCATGCTCTTCTGATTTTCAAACCAACCTTCTGAGCCATTTTAACATTAGAGTCTATGGAAGAGTTGGAGGGAGGAGGCTGTGCATTGGTGACATTTATGAAAGAACCGTAACACCTAGGACAATAGTAAACACATTGGATGAAAGAGGACAGCCATGGCTACGTTTTGAGGGTAAAATCATACCTGTAGAGCAAACGCTGCGGACACAGCAGCAGTTTTAAAAAAGATTTTAAGATAAATTTTTTTGCTCCTCTCACTCTAGCAGTTGAGCTGTCTCACTCTAGCCCCAACATTCCGTCCCATACACACCCATTATAAACTTTGAAACGGGTGAAAAAACATCATGAAACTTAAACTGGAACTGAAGAAAAAGTATAATAGATATTGAAAAGATAAATACAAGTTCAATAGTTGAATGTCTTGTCTTCGTTTTAAAGTTTGAATGGTGGCTCTATGTCAATGTATGTGGAAGTAGATACAGTTTAAAGAGGAGGAAGTTGAATGAGAATTTGAAGGGTCTCCCCATTGAAATACATTGTAAATTTTTGTTGAATAAAGTTGAATAAAATTAAAAATATAAATGTTAAAAATATGAAAAATAGAAGCAGTGTTGTCCAAAAGAATAGGAATCTAACGGTGTTTGAATGGTTTTTCTAAGTTGAACGGTTTTGAAGGAGTAGGCTTTGAAAAAACGTACGGAAAAATAAAATATAATAATAATAATAACTAGAAAGTGCATTTTCTGAAGAAACTGCAGTGTGAATGCTTGAATCTGAATGTATGCACTGAAATGAATTAATTGCTGAATTTTGAGTTAAAAATATTGAATGAGATTAAAAAAAAAACAAAAAAAAAAACGAATTTAACCTGAAAACAAAGGTGCTGAACTGCTAAAAGCTGAAGGTTACACAGAAGAAGGAGTTGGAAAAAAACTGAAAATGTTTTAAATGTAAATTAGAAAACCCTAAGAAATGAGAAAAGAACATTTAGAGTCAGAAAACATCTGAATGAATATTAAAAGGTCATATTCTTTGAATCACTGAATGACTCAAATGTGATCCCTCCACTTTGATCCACACAGTTTAAAAAGTTTAAATGCCTGAGCTTTGAAAGATACGGTGTTGGAAAGAGAACAATAATGGCGACAATTTGAGGGTAAAATGATGGCTGTAACACTGTGGACACAGCAGCAGTTGAAAGAGAAGTGCTTAAGATGAATCTTGGTACAGTGGCAGGCAGAGCTCGTTAAGCAGGCAGGTGTGAGCCTGGTTGCTATAGTGACCGCACCCAATGGCTCCATACACACGTACACAGACATGCGCCTCACTTTTGCTGCTTAAAATGAACAGAAAAGTCAGGCCGAAACAAATCGCTCCCAAATGAAAAGTAAAAGTCGTATTGACAAAATTCTTTCACCGTGAGCGACAGCAATGTCTAGTCTACCTAATTCTCAGTTTTCATGCCTGTGGAGCTTATTATATGGACGTGGTGACAGTGGAAAGACACCATGCTCTTCTGATTTTCAAACGAACCTTCTGAGCCATTTTAACATTAGAGTCTATGGAAGAGTTGGAGGGAGGAGGCTGTGCATTGGTGACATTTATGAAAGAACCATAACACCTAGTACAATAGTAAACACATTGGATGAAAGAGGACAGCGATGGCTACGTTTTGAGGGTAAAATCATACCTGTAGAGCAAACGCTGTGGACACAGCAGCAGTTTTAAAAAATATTTTAAGATTAATTTTTTTGCTCCTCTCACTCTAGCAGTTGAGCTGCCTCACTCTAGCCCCAACATTCCGTCCCATACACACCCATTATAAACTCTGAAACGGGTGAAAAAACATCATGAAACTTAAACTGGAACTGAAGAAAAAGTATAATAGATATTGAAAAGATAAATACAAGTTGAATAGTTGAATGTCTTGTCTTCGTTTTAAAGTTTGAATGGTGGCTCTATGTCAATGTATGTGGAAGTAGTAAGAGTTTAAAAATGAGTAAGTTGAATGAGGATTTGAAGGGTCTCCCCATTGAAATACATTATAAATTTTTGTTGAATAAAGTTGAATAAAATTAGAAATATAAATGTTAAAAATATGAAAAATAGAAGCAGTGTTGTCCAAAAGAATAGGAATCTAACGGTGTTTGAATGGTTTTTCTAAGTTGAACGGTTTTGAAGTTATAGGATTACAAAAAACGTACGGAATACAGAATAAAATATAATAATAATAATAATAAAGATTCGAATAACAATACTGTGAATGCTTTTCAAGCATTCACACTAATAATAAAGATTCGAATAACAATACTGTGAATGCTTTTCAAGCATTCACACTAATAAAGATTCGAATAACAATACTGTGAATGCTTTTCAAGCATTCACACTAACTAGAAAGTGCATTTTCTGAAGAAACTGCAGTGTGAATGCTTGAATCTGAATGTATGCATTGAAATGAAATAATTACTGAATTTAAGTTAAAAATTTTGAATGAGATTAAAAAAAAAACCCGAATTTAACCTGAAAACAAAAGTGCTGAACTGCTGAAGGTTACACAGAAGAAGAAGTTGGAAAAAAGCTGAAAATGTTTTAATTGTAAATTAGAAAAACCTAAGAAATGAGAAAAGAACATTTAGAGTCAGAAAACATCTGAAAGAATATTAAAAGGTCATATTCTTTGAATCACTGAATGACTCAAATGTGATCCCTCCACTTGGATCCACACAGTTTAAAAAGTTTACATCTCTGAGCTTTGAAAGACAAGATGTTGGAAAGAGAACAACGATGGCGACGTTTTGAGGATAAAATGATGGCTGTAACACTGTGGAGACAGCAGCAGTTGAAAGAGAAGTGTTTCAGATGAATCTTGGCAGAGTGAGAGAGAGAGCTCGTTAAGCAGGCAGGTGTGAGCCTGGTTGCTATAGTGACCGCACCCAATGGCTCCATACACACGGACACAGACATGCACCTCACTTTTGCTGCTTAAAATGAACAGAAAAGTCAGGCCGAAACAAATCGTTCCCATATGAAAAGTACAAGTCGTATTGACAAAATTCTTTCACCGTGAGCGACAGCAATGTCTAGTCTACTGAATTCTCAGTTTTCATGCCTGTGGAGTTTATTATATGGACGTGGTGACAGTGGAAAGACACCATGCTCTTCTGATTTTCAAACGAACCTTCTGAGCCATTTTAACATTAGAGTCTATGGAAGAGTTGGAGGGAGGAGGCTGTGCATTGGTGACATTTATGAAAGAACCATAACACCTAGGACAATAGTAAACACATTGGATGAAAGAGGACAGCGATGGCTACGTTTTGAGGGTAAAATGGTGGCTGTAGAGCAAACGCTGTGGACACAGCAGCAGTTTTAAAAAAGATTTTAAGATTAATTTTTTTGCTCCTCTCACTCTAGCAGTTGAGCTCTCTCACTCTAGCCCCAACATTCCGTCCCATACACACCCATTATAAACTCTGAAACGGGTGAAAAAACATCATGAAACTTAAACTGGAACTGAAGAAAAAGTATAATAGATATTGAAAAGATAAATACAAGTTGAATAGTTGAATGTCTTGTCTTCGTTTTAAAGTTTGAATGGTGGCTCTATGTCAATGTATGTGGAAGTAGTAAGAGTTTAAAAATGAGTAAGTTGAATGAGGATTTGAAGGGTCTCCCCATTGAAATACATTATAAATTTTTGTTGAATAAAGTTGAATAAAATTAAAAATATAAATGTTAAAAATATGAAAAATAGAAGCAGTGTTGTCCAAAAGAATAGGAATCTAACGGTGTTTGAATGGTTTTTCTAAGTTGAACGGTTTTGAAGGAGTAGGCTTTCAAAAAACGTACGGAATAGATAATAATAATAAAAAAATAGAATAATAATAAAGATTCGAATAACAATACTGTGAATGCTTTTCAAGCATTCACACTAACTAGAAAGTGCATTTTCTGAAGAAACTGCAGTGTGAATGCTTGAATCTGAATGTATGCATTGAAATGAAATAATTACTGAATTTAAGTTAAAAATTTTGAATGAGATAAAAAAAAAAACCCGAATTTAACCTGAAAACAAAAGTGCTGAACTGCTAAAAGCTGAAGGTTACACAGAAGAAGAAGTTGGAAAAAAGCTGAAAATGTTTTAATTGTAAATTAGAAAAACCTAAGTAATGAGAAAAGAACATTTAGAGTCAGAAAACATCTGAATGAATATTAAAAGGTCATATTCTTTGAATCACTGAATGACTAAAATGTGATCCCTCCACTTGGACCCACACAGTTTAAAAAGTTTACATCTCTGAGCTTTGAAAGACAAGATGTTGGAAAAAGAACAACGATGGCGACAATTTGAGGGTAAAATGATGGCTGTAACACTGTGGACACAGCAGCAGTTGAAAGAGAAGAGCTTAAGATGAATCATGGCACAGTGGCAGGCAGAGCTCGTTAAGCAGGCAGGTGTGAGCCTGGTTGCTATAGTGACTGCACCCAAGGGCTCCATACACACGTACACAGACATGCGCCTCACTTTTGCTGCTTAAAATGAACAGAAAAGTCAGGCCGAAACAAATCGTTCCCAAATGAAAAGTAAAAGTCGTATTGACAAAATTCTTTCACCGTGAGCGACAGCAGCTTCTAGTCTACTGAATTCTCAGTTTTCATGCCTGTGGAGTTTATTATATGGACGTGGTGACAGTGGAAAGACACCATGCTCTTCTGATTTTCAAACGAACCTTCTGAGCCATTTTAACATTAGAGTCTATGGAAGAGTTGGAGGGAGGAGGCTGTGCATTGGTGACATTTATGAAAGAACCATAACACCTAGGACAATAGTAAACACATTGGATGAAAGAGGACAACGATGGCTACGTTTTGAGGGTAAAATCATACCTGTAGAGCAAACGCTGCGGACACAGCAGCAGTTTTAAAAAAGATTTTAAGATTAATTTTTTTGCTCCTCTCACTCTAGCAGTTGAGCTGCCTCACTCTAGCCCCAACATTCCGTCCCATACACACCCATTATAAACTCTGAAACGGGTGAAAAAACATCATGAAACTTAAACTGGAACTGAAGAAAAAGTATAATAGATATTGAAAAGATAAATACAAGTTGAATAGTTGAATGTCTTGTCTTCGTTTTAAAGTTTGAATGGTGGCTCTATGTGAACGTATGTTGAAGTAGTAAGAGTTTAAAAATGAGTAAGTTGAATGAGAATTTGAAGGGTCTCCCCATTGAAATACATGGGAAATTTTTGTTGAATAAAGTTGAATAAAATTAAAAATATAAATGTTAAAAATGAGAAAAGTAGAAGCACACCATTCCAAAAGAAGAGGAATCTAACGGTGTTTGAATGGTTTTTCTAAGTTGAACGGTTTTGAAGGAGATAGTCGGCGAAAAACGTACGGAATAGGAAAAAATAATAACTAGAAAGTGCATTTTCTGAAGAAACTGCAGTGTGAATGCTTGAATCTGAATGTATGCACTGAAATGAATTAGTTACTGAATTTAAGTTAAAAATCTTGAATGAGATAAAAAAAAAACCCGAATTTAACCTAAAAACAAAAGTGCTGAACTGCTAAAAGCTGAAGGTTACACAGAAGAAGAAGTTGGAAAAAAGCTGAAAATGTTTTAATTGTAAATTAGAAAAACCTAAGAAATGAGAAAAGAACATTTAGAGTCAGAAAACATCTGAAAGAATATTAAAAGGTCATATTCTTTGAATCACTGAATGACTAAAATGTGATCCCTCCACTTGGACCCACACAGTTTAAAAAGTTTACATCTCTGAGCTTTGAAAGACAAGATGTTGGAAAAAGAACAACGATGGCGACGTTTTGAGGGTAAAATGATGGCTTTAACACTGTGGACACAGCAGCAGTTGAAAGAGAAGTGTTTAAGATGAATTTTGGCAGAGTGGCAGAGAGAGCTCGTTAAGCAGGCAGGTGTGAGCCTGGTTGCTATAGTGACCGCACCCAATGGCTCCATACACACGTACACAGACATGCACCTCACTTTTGCTGCTTAAAATGAACAGAAAAGTCAGGCCGAAACAAATCGCTCCCAAATGAAAAGTAAAAGTCGTATTGACAAAATTCTTTCACTGTGAGCGACAGCAATGTCTAGTCTACCTAATTCTCAGTTTTCATGCCTGTGGAGCTTATTATATGGACGTGGTGACAGTGGAAAGACACCATGCTCTTCTGATTTTCAAACGAACCTTCTGAGCCATTTTAACATTAGAGTCTATGGAAGAGTTGGAGGGAGGAGGCTGTGCATTGGTGACATTTATGAAAGAACCATAACACCTAGTACAATAGTAAACACATTGGATGAAAGAGGACAGCCATGGCTACGTTTTGAGGGTAAAATCATACCTGTAGAGCAAACGCTGCGGACACAGCAGCAGTTTTAAAAAAGATTTTAAGATTAATTTTTTTGCTCCTCTCACTCTAGCAGTTGAGCTGCCTCACTCTAGCCCCAACATTCCGTCCCATACACACCCATTATAAACTCTGAAACGGGTGAAAAAACATCATGAAACTTAAACTGGAACTGAAGAAAAAGTATAATAGATATTGAAAAGATAAATACAAGTTGAATAGTTGAATGTCTTGTCTTCGTTTTAAAGTTTGAATGGTGGCTCTATGTGAACGTATGTTGAAGTAGTAAGAGTTTAAAAATGAGTAAGTTGAATGAGAATTTGAAGGGTCTCCCCATTGAAATACATGGGAAATTTTTGTTGAATAAAGTTGAATAAAATTAAAAATATAAATGTTAAAAATGAGAAAAGTAGAAGCACACCATTCCAAAAGAAGAGGAATCTAATGGTGTTTGAATGGTTTTTCTAAGTTGAACGGTTTTGAAGGAGATAGTCGGCGAAAAACGTACGGAATAGGAAAAAATAACTAGAAAGTGCATTTTCTGAAGAAACTGCAGTGTGAATCCTTGAATCTGAATGTATGCACTGAAATGAATTAATTGCTGAATTTTGAGTTAAAAATATTAAATGAAATTTTTAAAAAACAAACAAAAAAAACCAAATTTAACCTGAAAACAAAGGTGCTGAACTGCTAAAAGCTGAAGGTTACACAGAAGAAGAAGTTGGAAAAAAGCTGAAAATGTTTTAATTGTAAATGAGAAAACCCTAAGAAATGAGAAAAGAACATTTAGAGTCAGAAAACATCTGAATGAATATTAAAAGGTCATATTCTTTGAATCACTGAATGACTAAAATGTGATCCCTCTGCTTGGATCCACACAGTTTAAAAAATGTAAAAGTCTGAGCTTTGAAAAACAGTGTTGGAAAGAGAACAACGATGGCGACGTTTTGAGGGTAAAATGATGGCTTTAACACTGTGGACACAGCAGCAGTTGAAAGAGAAGTGTTTAAGATGAATTTTGGCAGAGTGGCAGAGAGAGCTCGTTAAGCAGGCAGGTGTGAGCCTGGTTGCTATAGTGACCGCACCCAATGGCTCCATACACACGCACACAGACATGCACCTCACTTTTGCTGCTTAAAATGAACAGAAAAGTCAGGCCGAAACAAATCGTTCCCAAATGAAAAGTAAAAGTCGTATTGACAAAATTCTTTCACCGTGAGCGACAGCAATGTCTAGTCTACCTAATTCTCAGTTTTCATGCCTGTGGAGCTTATTATATGGACGTGGTGACAGTGGAAAGACACCATGCTCTTCTGATTTTCAAACGAACCTTCTGAGCCATTTTAACATTAGAGTCTATGGAAGAGTTGGAGGGAGGAGGCTGTGCATTGGTGACATTTATGAAAGAACCATAACACCTAGTACAATAGTAAACACATTGGATGAAAGAGGACAGCCATGGCTACGTTTTGAGGGTAAAATCATACCTGTAGAGCAAACGCTGCGGACACAGCAGCAGTTTTAAAAAAGATTTTAAGATTAATTTTTTTGCTCCTCTCACTCTAGCAGTTGAGCTGCCTCACTCTAGCCCCAACATTCCGTCCCATACACACCCATTATAAATTTTGAAACGGGTGAAAAAACATCATGAAACTTAAACTGGAACTGAAGAAAAAGTATAATAGATATTGAAAAGATAAATACAAGTTGAATAGTTGAATGTCTTGTCTTCGTTTTAAAGTTTGAATGGTGGCTCTATGTCAATGTATGTGGAAGTAGTAAGAGTTTAAAAATGAGTAAGTTGAATGAGAATTTGAAGGGTCTCCCCATTGAAATACATGGGAAATTTTTTTTGAATAAAGTTGAATAAAATTAAAAATATAAATGTTAAAAATGAGAAAAATAGAAGCAATGTTGTCCAAAATAATAGGAATCTAACGATGTTTGAATGGTTTTTCTAAGTTGAACGGTTTTGAAGGAGTAGGCTTTCAAAAAACGTACGGAAAAATAATAAAATATAATAATAACTAGAAAGTGCATTTTCTGAAGAAACTGCAGTGTGAATGCTTGAATCTGAATGTATGCACTGAAATGAATTAATTGCTGAATTTTGAGTTAAAAATATTGAATGAGATAAAAAACAAAACAAAAAAAAAACCGAATTTAACCTGAAAACAAAGGTGCTGAACTGCTAAAAGCTGAAGGTTACACAGAAGAAGGAGTTGGAAAAAAACTGAAAATGTTTTAAATGTAAATTAGAAAACCCTAAGAAATGAGAAAAGAACATTTAGAGTCAGAAAACATCTGAATGAATATTAAAAGGTCATATTCTTTGAATCACTGAATGACTCAAATGTGATCCCTCCACTTTGATCCACACAGTTTAAAAAGTTTAAATGCCTGAGCTTTGAAAGATACGGTGTTGGAAAGAGAACAATAATGGCGACGTTTTGAGGGTAAAATGATGGCTGTAACACTGTGGACACAGCAGCAGTTGAAAGAGAAGTGCTTAAGATGAATCTTGGTACAGTGGCAGGCAGAGCTCATTAAGCAGGCAGGTGTGAGCCTGGTTGCTATAGTGACCGCACCCAATGGCTCCATACACACGTACACAGACATGCGCCTCACTTTTGCTGCTTAAAATGAACAGAAAAGTCAGGCCGAAACAAATCGTTCCCAAATGAAAAGTAAAAGTCGTATTGACAAAATTCTTTCACCGTGAGCGACAGCAGCTTCTAGTCTACTGAATTCTCAGTTTTCATGCCTGTGGAGTTTATTATATGGACGTGGTGACAGTGGAAAGACACCATGCTCTTCTGATTTTCAAACGAACCTTCTGAGCCATTTTAACATTAGAGTCTATGGAAGAGTTGGAGGGAGGAGGCTGTGCATTGGTGACATTTACGAAAGAACCATAACACCTAGGACAATAGTAAACACATTGGATGAAAGAGGACAGCGATGGCTACGTTTTGAGGGTAAAATCATACCTGTAGAGCAAACGCTGCGGACACAGCAGCAGTTTTAAAAAAGATTTTAAGATTAATTTTTTTGCTCCTCTCACTCTAGCAGTTGAGCTGCCTCACTCTAGCCCCAACATTCCGTCCCATACACACCCATTATAAACTCTGAAACGGGTGAAAAAACATCATGAAACTTAAACTGGAACTGAAGAAAAAGTATAATAGATATTGAAAAGATAAATACAAGTTGAATAGTTGAATGTCTTGTCTTCGTTTTAAAGTTTGAATGGTGGCTCTATGTGAACGTATGTTGAAGTAGTAAGAGTTTAAAAATGAGTAAGTTGAATGAGAATTTGAAGGGTCTCCCCATTGAAATACATTGGAAATTTTTGTTGAATAAAGTTGAATAAAATTAAAAATATGAATGTTAAAAATGAGAAAAATAGAAGCAGTCATGTCCAAAAGAATAGGAATCTAACGGTGTTTGAATGGTTTTTCTAAGTTGAACGGTTTTGAAGGAGTTAGATGCCAAAAAACGTACGGAAGATGATATAATAACTAGAAAGTGCATTTTCTGAAGAAACTGCAGTGTGAATGCTTGAATCTGAATGTATGCACTGAAATGAATTAATTGCTGAATTTTGAGTTAAAAATATTGAATGAAATTAAAAAAAAAACAAAAAAAAACGAATTTAACCTGAAAACAAAGGTGCTGAACTGCTAAAAGCTGAAGGTTACACAGAAGAAGAAGTTGGAAAAAAGCTGAAAATGTTTTAATTGTAAATTAGAAAAACCTAAGAAATGAGAAAAGAACATTTAGAGTCAGAAAACATCTGAAAGAATATTAAAAGGTCATATTCTTTGAATCACTGAATGACTAAAATGTGATCCCTCCACTTGGATCCACACAGTTTAAAAAGTTTACATCTCTGAGCTTTGAAAGACAAGATGTTGGAAAGAGAACAACGATGGCGACGTTTTGAGGGTAAAATGATGGCTGTAACACTGTGGAGACAGCAGCAGTTGAAAGAGAAGTGTTTAAGATGAATCTTGGCAGAGTGGCAGGCAGAGCTCGTTAAGCAGGCAGGTGTGAGCCTGGTTGCTATAGTGACCGCACCCAAGGGCTCCATACACACGTACACAGACATGCACCTCACTTTTGCTGCTTAAAATGAACAGAAAAGTCAGGCCGAAACAAATCGCTCCCAAATGAAAAGTATAGGTCGTATTGACGAAATTCTTTCACCGTGAGCGGCAGCAATGTCTAGTCTACCTAATTCTCAGTTTTCATGCCTGTGGAGTTTATTATATGGACGTGGTGACAGTGTAAAAACACCATGCTCTTCTGATTTTCAAACCAACCTTCTGAGCCGTTTTAACATTAGAGTCTATGGAAGAGTTGGAGGGAGGAGGCTGTGCATTGGTGACATTTATGAAAGAACCATAAGACCTAGTACAATAGTAAACACATTAGATGAAAGAGGACAGCCATGGCTACGTTTTGAGGGTAAAATCATACCTGTAGAGCAAACGCTGCGGACACAGCAGCAGTTTTAAAAAAGATTTTAAGATTAATTTTTTTGCTCCTCTCACTCTAGCAGTTGAGCTGCCTCACTCTAGCCCCAACATTCCGTCCCATACACACCCATTATAAACTCTGAAACGGGTGAAAAAACATCATGAAACTTAAACTGGAACTGAAGAAAAAGTATAATAGATATTGAAAAGATAAATACAAGTTGAATAGTTGAATGTCTTGTCTTCGTTTTAAAGTTTGAATGGTGGCTCTATGTCAATGTATGTGGAAGTAGTAAGAGTTTAAAAATGAGTAAGTTGAATGAGGATTTGAAGGGTCTCCCCATTGAAATACATTATAAATTTTTGTTGAATAAAGTTGAATAAAATTAAAAATATAAATGTTAAAAATGAGAAAAATAGAAGCAGTGTTGTCCAAAAGAATAGGAATCTAACGGTGTTTGAATGGTTTTTCTAAGTTGAACGGTTTTGAAGGAGTAGGCTTTCAAAAAACGTACGGAATAGATAATAATAAAATAGAATAATAATAAAGATTCGAATAACAATACTGTGAATGCTTTTCAAGCATTCACACTAACTAGAAAGTGCATTTTCTGAAGAAACTGCAGTGTGAATGCTTGAATCTGAATGTATGCATTGAAATGAATTAATTACTGAATTTAAGTTAAAAATTTTGAATGAGATAAAAAAAAAAACCCCGAATTTAACCTGAAAACAAAAGTGCTGAACTGCTGAAGGTTACACAGAAGAAGAAGTTGGAAAAAAGCTGAAAATGTTTTAATTGTAAATTAGAAAAACCTAAGAAATGAGAAAAGAACATTTAGAGTCAGAAAACATCTGAAAGAATATTAATAGGTCATATTCTTTGAATCACTGAATGACTAAAATGTGATCCCTCCACTTGGACCCACACAGTTTAAAAAGTTTACATCTCTGAGCTTTGAAAGACAAGATGTTGGAAAAAGAACAACGATGGCGACGTTTTGAGGGTAAAATGATGGCTTTAACACTGTGGACACAGCAGCAGTTGAAAGAGAAGTGTTTCAGATGAATCTTGGCAGAGTGAGAGAGAGAGCTCATTAAGCAGGCAGGTGTGAGCCTGGTTGCTATAGTGACCGCACCCAATGGCTCCATACACACGGACACAGACATGCGCCTCACTTTTGCTGCTTAAAATGAACAGAAAAGTCAGGCCGAAACAAATCGTTCCCATATGAAAAGTACAAGTCGTATTGACAAAATTCTTTCACCGTGAGCGACAGCAATGTCTAGTCTACTGAATTCTCAGTTTTCATGCCTGTGGAGTTTATTATATGGACGTGGTGACAGTGGAAAGACACCATGCTCTTCTGATTTTCAAAAGAACCTTCTGAGCCATTTTAACATTAGAGTCTATGGAAGAGTTGGAGGGAGGAGGCTGTGCATTGGTGACATTTATGAAAGAACCATAACACCTAGGACAATAGTAAACACATTGGATGAAAGAGGACAGCGATGGCTACGTTTTGAGGGTAAAATGGTGGCTGTAGAGCAAACGCTGTGGACACAGCAGCAGTTTTAAAAAATATTTTAAGATAAATTTTTTTGCTCCTCTCACTCTAGCAGTTGAGCTCTCTCACTCTAGCCCCAACATTCCGTCCCATACACACCCATTATAAACTCTGAAACGGGTGAAAAAACATCATGAAACTTAAACTGGAACTGAAGAAAAAGTATAATAGATATTGAAAAGATAAATACAAGTTGAATAGTTGAATGTCTTGTCTTCGTTTTAAAGTTTGAATGGTGGCTCTATGTCAATGTATGTGGAAGTAGTAAGAGTTTAAAAATGAGTAAGTTGAATGAGGATTTGAAGGGTCTCCCCATTGAAATACATTATAAATTTTTGTTGAATAAAGTTGAATAAAATTAAAAATATAAATGTTAAAAATATGAAAAATAGAAGCAGTGTTGTCCAAAAGAATAGGAATCTAACGGTGTTTGAATGGTTTTTCTAAGTTGAACGGTTTTGAAGGAGTAGGCTTTCAAAAAACGTACGGAATAGATAATAATAATAAAATAGAATAATAATAAAGATTCGAATAACAATACTGTGAATGCTTTTCAAGCATTCACACTAACTAGAAAGTGCATTTTCTGAAGAAACTGCAGTGTGAATGCTTGAATCTGAATGTATGCACTGAAATGAATTAATTGCTGAATTTTGAGTTAAAAATATTGAATGAGATTAAAAAAAACAAAAAAAAAACGAATTTAACCTGAAAACAAAGGTGCTGAACTGCTAAAAGCTGAAGGTTACACAGAAGAAGGAGTTGGAAAAAAACTGAAAATGTTTTAAATGTAAATTAGAAAACCCTAAGAAATGAGAAAAGAACATTTAGAGTCAGAAAACATCTGAAAGAATATTAAAAGGTCATATTCTTTGAATCACTGAATGACTCAAATGTGATCCCTCCACTTTGATCCACACAGTTTAAAAAGTTTAAATGCCTGAGCTTTGAAAGATACGGTGTTGGAAAGAGAACAATAATGGCGACAATTTGAGGGTAAAATGATGGCTGTAACACTGTGGACACAGCAGCAGTTGAAAGAGAAGTGTTTAAGATGAATCTTGGTACAGTGGCAGGCAGAGCTCGTTAAGCAGGCAGGTGTGAGCCTGGTTGCTATAGTGACCGCACCCAATGGCTCCATACACACGTACACAGACATGCGCCTCACTTTTGCTCCTTAAAATGAACAGAAAAGTCAGGCCCAAACAAATCGTTCCCAAATGAAAAGTATAGGTCGTATTGACGAAATTCTTTCACCGTGAGCGACAGCAGCTTCTAGTCTACTGAATTCTCAGTTTTCATGCCTGTGGAGTTTATTATATGGACGTGGTGACAGTGGAAAGACACCATGCTCTTCTGATTTTCAAACGAACCTTCTGAGCCATTTTAACATTAGAGTCTATGGAAGAGTTGGAGGGAGGAGGCTGTGCATTGGTGACATTTATGAAAGAACCATAACACCTAGGACAATAGTAAACACATTGGATGAAAGAGGACAGCCATGGCTACGTTTTGAGGGTAAAATCATACCTGTAGAGCAAACGCTGCGGACACAGCAGCAGTTTTAAAAAAGATTTTAAGATTAATTTTTTTGCTCCTCTCACTCTAGCAGTTGAGCTGTCTCACTCTAGCCCCAACATTCCGTCCCATACACACCCATTATAAACTCTGAAACGGGTGAAAAAACATCATGAAACTTAAACTGGAACTGAAGAAAAAGTATAATAGATATTGAAAAGATAAATACAAGTTGAATAGTTGAATGTCTTGTCTTCGTTTTAAAGTTTGAATGGTGGCTCTATGTCAATGTATGTGGAAGTAGTAAGAGTTTAAAAATGCGTAAGTTGAATGAGGATTTGAAGGGTCTCTCCATTGAAATACATTATAAATTTTTGTTAAATAAAGTTGAATAAAATTAAAAATATAAATGTTAAAAATGAGAAAAGTAGAAGCATTCATGTCCAAAAGAATAGGAATCTAACGGTGTTTGAATGGTTTTTCTAAGTTGGGCGGTTTTGAAGGAGTGAGATGCCAAAAAACGTACGGAATATATAATAATAATAATAATAATAATAATAAAGATTCGAATAACAATACTGTGAATGCTTTTCAAGCATTCACACTAACTAGAAAGTGCATTTTCTGAAGAAACTGCAGTGTGAATGCTTGAATCTGAATGTATGCACTGAAATGAATTAATTGCTGAATTTTGAGTTAAAAATATTGAATGAGATTTAAAAAAAACAACAACAAAAAACCGAATTTAACCTGAAAACAAAGGTGCTGAACTGCTAAAAGCTGAAGGTTACACAGAAGAAGAAGTTGGAAAAAAGCTGAAAATGTTTTAATTGTAAATTAGAAAAACCTAAGAAATGAGAAAAGAACATTTAGAGTCAGAAAACATCTGAAAGAATATTAAAAGGTCATATTCTTTGAATCACTGAATGACTAAAATGTGATCCCTCCACTTGGACCCACACAGTTTAAAAAGTTTACATCTCTGAGCTTTGAAAGACAAGATGTTGGAAAAAGAACAACGATGGCGACGTTTTGAGGGTAAAATGATGGCTTTAACACTGTGGACACAGCAGCAGTTGAAAGAGAAGTGTTTAAGATGAATCTTGGCAGAGTGGCAGAGAGAGCTCGTTAAGCAGGCAGGTGTGAGCCTGGTTGCTATAGTGACCGCACCCAGTGGCTCCATACACACGTACACAGACATGCACCTCACTTTTGCTGCTTAAAATGAACAGAAAAGTCAGGGCGAAACAAATCGTTCCCAAATGAAAAGTAAAAGTCGTATTGACAAAATTCTTTCACTGTGAGCGACAGCAATGTCTAGTCTACCAAATTCTCAGTTTTCATGTCTGTGGAGTTTATTATATGGACGTGGTGACAGTGGAAAGACACCATGCTCTTCTGATTTTCAAACGAACCTTCTGAGCCATTTTAACATTAGAGTCTATGGAAGAGTTGGAGGGAGGAGGCTGTGCATTGGTGACATTTATGAAAGAACCGTAACACCTAGTACAATAGTAAACACATTGGATGAAAGAGGACAGCGATGGCTACGTTTTGAGGGTAAAATCATACCTGTAGAGCAAACGCTGCAGACACAGCAGCAGTTTTAAAAAAGATTTTAAGATTAATTTTTTTGCTCCTCTCACTCTAGCAGTTGAGCTGTCTCACTCTAGCCCCAACATTCCGTCCCATACACACCCATTATAAATTTTGAAATGGGTGAAAAAACATCATGAAACTTAAACTGGAACTGAAGAAAAAGTATAATAGATATTGAAAAGATAAATACAAGTTGAATAGTTGAATGTCTTGTCTTCGTTTTAAAGTTTGAATGGTGGCTCTATGTCAATGTATGTGGAAGTAGTAAGAGTTTAAAAATGAGTAAGTTGAATGAGAATTTGAAGGGTCTCCCCATTGAAATACATTATAAATTTTTGTTGAATAAAGTTGAATAAAATTAAAAATATAAATGTTAAAAATGAGAAAAATAGAAGCAGTCATGTCCAAAATAATAGGAATCTAACGATGTTTGAATGGTTTTTCTAAGTTGAACGGTTTTGAAGGAGTTAGATGCCAAAAAACGTACGGAATATGGAATAATAATAAAGATTCGAATAACAATACTGTGAATGCTTTTCAAGCATTCACACTAATAAAGATTCGAATAACAATACTGTGAATGCTTTTCAAGCATTCACACTAATAAAGATTAGAAGAACAATACTGTGAATGCTTTTCAAGCATTCACACTAATAATAAAGACTAGAAAGTGCATTTTCTGAAGAAACTGCAGTGTGAATGCTTGAATCTGAATGTATGCACTGAAATGAATTAATTGCTGAATTTTGAGTTAAAAATTTTGAATGAGATAAAAAAAAACAACAACCTGAATTTAACCTGAAAACAAAGGTGCTGAACTGCTAAAAGCTGAAGGTTACACAGAAGAAGAAGTTGGAAAAAAGCTGAAAATGTTTTAATTGTAAATTAGAAAAACCTAAGAAATGAGAAAAGAACATTTAGAGTCAGAAAACATCTGAAAGAATATTAAAAGGTCATATTCTTTGAATCACTGAATGACTCAAATGTGATCCCTCCACTTGGACCCACACAGTTTAAAAAGTTTACATCTCTGAGCTTTGAAAGACAAGATGTTGGAAAAAGAACAACGATGGCGACGTTTTGAGGGTAAAATGATGGCTTTAACACTGTGGACACAGCAGCAGTTGAAAGAGAAGTGCTTAAGATGAATCTTGGCAGAGTGAGAGAGAGAGCTCGTTAAGCAGGCAGGTGTGAGCCTGGTTGCTATAGTGACCGCACCCAAGGGCTCCATACACACGGACACAGACATGCACCTCACTTTTGCTGCTTAAAATGAACAGAAAAGTCAGGCCGAAACAAATCGCTCCCAAATGAAAAGTAAAAGTCGTATTGACAAAATTCTTTCACCGTGAGCGACAGCCATGTCTAGTCTACCTAATTCTCAGTTTTCATGCCTGTGGAGTTTATTATATGGACGTGGTGACAGTGTAAAGACACCATGCTCTTCTAATTTTCAAACGAACCTTCTGAGCCATTTTAACATTAGAGTCTATGGAAGAGTTGGAGCTAGGAGGCTGTGCATTGGTGACATTTATGAAAGAACCATAACACCTAGTACAATAGTAAACACATTGGATGAAAGAGGACAGCCATGGCTACGTTTTGAGGGTAAAATCATACCTGTAGAGCAAACGCTGTGGACACAGCAGCAGTTTTAAAAAAGATTTTAAGATTAATTTTTTTGCTCCTCTCACTCTAGCAGTTGAGCTGTCTCACTCTAGCCCCAACATTCCGTCCCATACACACCCATTATAAACTCTGAAACGGGTGAAAAAACATCATGAAACTTAAACTGGAACTGAAGAAAAAGTATAATAGATATTGAAAAGATAAATACAAGTTGAATAGTTGAATGTCTTGTCTTCGTTTTAAAGTTTGAATGGTGGCTCTATGTCAATGTATGTGGAAGTAGTAAGAGTTTAAAAATGAGTAAGTTGAATGAGGATTTGAAGGGTTTCCCCATTGAAATACATTATAAATTTTTGTTGAATAAAGTTGAATAAAATTAAAAATATAAATGTTAAAAATATGAAAAGTAGAAGCACACCATTCCAAAAGAAGAGGAATCTAACGGTGTTTGAATGGTTTTTCTAAGTTGAACGGTTTTGAAGGAGATAGTCGGCGAAAAACGTACGGAATAGAAAATAATAATAAAGATTAGAAGAACAATACTGTGAATGCTTTTCAAGCATTCACACTAATTAGAAGAAAAATACTGTGAATGCTTTTCAAGCATTCACACTAATAAAGATTCGAATAACAATACTGTGAATGCTTTTCAAGCATTCACACTAATAATAATAATAAAGATTCGAATAACAATACTGTGAATGCTTTTCAAGCATTCACACTAATAATAAAGATTACAACAACAATACTGTGAATGCTTTTCAAGCATTCACACTAATAAAGATTAGAAGAACAATACTGTGAATGCTTTTCAAGCATTCACACTAATAATAAAGATTACAACAACAATACTGTGAATGCTTTTCAAGCATTCACACTAATAATCTGTCTGAAGTGCACTGTGCTCACCAGCCACTTTCCCACCGTTCAGCTGCTGACTAACAGCAAATATTTAATCAGCTATTAGGAGAAGAAGGTGATTTAAGTGACTTTGAACATGGCATTGTTGTTGGTGTCAGATAGGCTGGTTTGAGTATCTAAGAAACTGCTGGTCTGCTGGGATTTTTCCACAGTCATGTGATGTGGTAGATTGGTATCACCTGCATATTAACTCACCCTCAAATTTGCTGTGGGAAATGGGAGCTAATTTAAGAGTGGTTTTTTGTGTGTGTTTCACAGTTGTTGTGGGCTGGGTTAATTGAAGGCAGGTGTTTTGATAACAGTCACGCGCAAGTACACTTATATTCCAAACTGCTGTTATATTTCCTGTCACTCTGGTATGTTATTTAGTCCAGACTTACAATGGTTTAGATTAAAATGTTTATAGCAGCCATTCTGTTAGTTATATAATTAAGATTCAGTTGAATTTCTTGTTATATTTTCTGTCTTTGCAGGCCAGAGCCTACTATATGCTGCAGAGTTGGCTTCCTGAGGCCGGGGTGATTGTGGTCCTACTCTGTAGAGAGTGCTGGGTGTGTGAGGACAACTGTCCCCTGTTGATGTTGTCTATATGTTGAGGGTAGATGATTTGTGGCACGGTTGGCCCCAGCTTTGGAATGTGGTTTTTATCCCTTTGCAAGTGGGACACTTCCTTTTTTATGTGATTAATCTCGTAGCTGGGGTTGTTTCACATTGACCTCAGGGAGTTCATTAATAAATGTAATGTCAGCTCAAACTGGTTTATTGAACAGTGGGTTCATTGTACTCAAATGATCTCCAAAGCCATTAGCTCTCACTCCAATGGGGCACCTTGGGGATGTGGTGGAACAGGATATTCACATCATGGATGTGCAGCTGACCAATCTGCAGCAGCTGTGTGATGCTATCATATCAATATGAGCTACAATCTCAGAGTTATGTTTCCAGCATCTTGTTGAATGTGTGCCATGAAGAATCAAGGCAGATCAGAAGGTAAAATGGGGTTGAAACGAATACTAAAAAAAAGTGTCCCTGTGCTGTAGACTTTCTTGCAATTCACTGGTCGGCATTCATGAGTCATGGAAAGTCAGGTGGGGATGTAAAACCATCTGTGGGGAAAACAAAACCAAAAACAGTACTCTGCTCTAAACTGTATCTGGTTATTTCTGAGAGATTAGGATGCCACAGCACAGGTCATCCTTACAAAAGAAACACTCCAAGCCCAAAAGAGAAAAACCTGCTGATTCACACTGTTTATATGATCCTTAAGAAAGCCTTCACCCATTCATGATTAGTCAACAGTTGAGATGCTAACTTTACTATTTTGTAGTTTATGCATAAGTGACCCATGCGTGAATGGATTAACTTCTTCTAACCCAGACCATCCCAAAGTGTGGGGGCGGTATGAAAGGGGGGGGGGGAACCAAAACGCTTGGACACTGCCAGCACGGGGCGCCCACAGAAACGCAAAGCAGGAGATGAAGCATAGCTGAATATGTTTCCAAACCAACTTCATTCTAAGCCAAAGACTAGAAAATATGGTGAAGCATATCTTCCCTTTGGTTTCACCTGCAGAATTGGTTTTCCCTGTGTCGGGAGCAGCGCTGGGCTGTTCAAATCCCGGACAAACAGTCTCCCACAGCTGTTTATGTTCTTAAACCCATTTTGCACAGAGAAGCATTTTTTGAAAAATGTATTGACAGCAATGTTGAATATTATTACACATGGGGGGGAAAAACAACTACACGTAAAATAATCACCTTGATGCCTCTGCCTTTCTAAATGTAACTGCGTGTGTATTGTAAGCGTGTAAAAACTGAAGATAGTCAGATTAACAGTATTATGTCTCTATCTGCCATTCTGCAATTCATCTCATGTAAACAATAACGTGGCGCTCAGCGTGACGTGAAAAAAGGCACATACCTTTGACGTTGCGTGACGAACTCTGTATTCCTCGTCCACACGTAAACGCAAAAAAAAAAGAGTTTTAAAAAAAATCTCCATTTTCGTTGATTCGAAACGCCGTTTACGTGTGGACGAAACAGCTGCGTTTTCAAATTTCCTATGATGGGATTGTACCACCACCATTATTCATGATTTTTATCGGTTAAACAGACGACATGGATAAAAGGTCAACAAATTTGGCACTGGATTTTTTTTTCCATACACTGTAAAAAAAAAAACGTTGCTAAAACTTAAAAACTCAAGGCAACCGACTGCATTTACGTTTTTAGGTTCTGATGGATAACTTATAATTTCAAGTTTAGGTGATAAGTTGCTTTAGCTAATGTTTTTGTGTTGACAAAATTAATAATTGTCCTTTTTCTCAACTCATATTTTATTGTTTTTGCAACGCATTTCCTAAAGTTTACACAAGGTATTAGTTTTAGTTTTGGCAACGTATTTCCTAAAGTTTACACAAGGTATTAGTTTTAGTTTCGGCAACGTATTTCCTAAAGTTTACACAAGGTATTAGTTTTAGTTTTGGCAACGTATTTCCTAAAGTTTACACAAGGTATTAGTTTTAGTTTTGGCAACGTATTTCCTAAAGTTTACACAACATATTTTTTTTGTTTTGCCAATCAATTTCCTAAAGTTTAGAAAAAGTATCTTTCATAGTTTTCATGAGGTGCTCCCTGTTGTACCAATGAATGTTTACACAGTTGATTTTCAAATAACTTTGTGTTCAAACACAACTGCACCACTGACAATGTTGACTTTTGAGATCAGCCATTTTTAACATACTGACAACATTCAGCCACAAATAAAGTCCTTCCAAAAACACAAAAAAAGTCAAATTTTTGTAACAAATGTTACTCATCCAATTTTAAAGGTGGTGTTGTCAGACAGAATATCAAACCTATCTTGATAGATAGTCACTAACAAACGGATTCAAAACATCAGATGGCAGGATGTGAACAACTTCTATCTGGTTTCCATACAGCAAACAACTTTCAAACAAATTTTTCCACCACTTGTCTTTTAATAGTAATGGTATCAACACTCCAATTTCCTGTGAAGTTCAGTATCGCGCCACATTTGTTATAAAACTAATACAAATGTACCTAAAACCAGATTATAAAATTTTTTAAAACAGCTCAAGTTAGAATAAAACCTTTCAACATTTTATAATAACATGTTATACATGAAATCTGCAATCAGCCATGCAAGCTACATTAAGTAAAGTTAGAACAGAAGACATTGATTCAGAACTTTCTGCACCTTACCGTTTTCTTAAAGACAGAAATTAACTTTTTTCAGAGCAACTTGCCACGAAACCCAAAAACAGTAAATCAAAACAAATTGCCATTCTGTTTTACACAAGTTGCATTTGAGTTGAACATGTTGTCAAATAGGTTAGACTTTGGTTAAGAGCTTGGTTTTGAAGCTTCTTATCCTCTGGGAATAGGTAGATGTCAACTCCATAAAAATGTGTTGCACAGCTTCAAATGTGTACTTGAGTTCTTTGGGAAACTCCATGTTGAGCCCATAAAGTAGGCCAAACAAGTAGGCAAAGGCAGTGGGAAGGTCTGGCAGATCATCAAGAATAATGTCCTCTTCCAAAACAATGGCAGTGTTGACCACTGTGGACTGCGAGTTGGGTCCCACGTAGTCCTCCAGAACAGTGAGGATGCCCACCGTAACACCTCGGGTTGCCCTCTCAACTGGATCTGTATCCTATGCAAAATAAAAAACAACAGTACATATAAGTCTCTGAAAACCAAAACTGAAGATTGAGTAGATTTGCATACTCACCAGACATGTTAAGAAGAGTTTGGTCTCGTCGTCGCGAACAAATATCGGTAACCCTTCCAAACTGATGGTTCGTCGATGCTGGACTATGTTTGAGACCTAAAACAAGGAAATCAAATAAGACTCAGTCTCATTTATAAACCTACCATTTTGTTTTTAAAACACATTAAGTGTTGTTGCTCAAAATACAGCCTTAAGAAATAAGATGTTGAAATGAGTTATTACAGATAATTGGTCATGTTTTTGTCAGTTTTTTTAATTTATTTATTTTTTAAGTAATTTTGATGTGCAACAAATGTAGCACACTTATTACAACATTTATAACAAAAAGTGCCATGAGTGGGATGAGAGTTGAACTGTCTGTCATTACCTGCAATCTGCCAAACAGCGCTGCTTGTTAGCTTGTAATCCCATTCAGGACACACTTTTTGAAAACTAACAATTTTTACATCAATTTAGTAAATATTTAATAAAGTATCTTTCGTTACAGTGGGAACTTCAGGTTCCTCATAAACCAGACACAAATACATTTTTATATATTACCTGTTCATCAAACTTCTGCAACAGGGAATCCATGTCATTGCGGAAAGCAGCTTTTCTAATTCGATACAGCTTAATCAGCCGAAGTGAGTAAGTGTCGAGGGCAGTCATGAAGGTCCCCATGAGATCCTTGGTGGTAATGCGTGAGAATTCCGCACAAATCTACAAAGCAACAAAAAAAAATATAGAAGAAAACTTTTAAAGGTACATTATATAAAAATCACATTGTTTTCAAATTTGGTTAAAAGAGCTTAATTTCAAAACATTTAGTTAGTCTCGGTTGATCTATTGGTCAGGCCTTGATTGGATTTTTTTTTTTTCTTTTAGTGGTAGTGGTGGTACAAATTATAACTGACGTATTAAAAAAAAACAAAAAACAAGAAAAATCTGATCAGCAGATTTTACAGTAAGTCTATAGAATACCTAATCAAATGTTGATAAGACAAAATAATGGTTTCAATTGTTACAGGATGTATTGCAGAAAAGAAATAAATCAATAAATTGTATTTTAAATTCATTGAAAAAATTCCATTAATTTTATAGTTATGTAGAAATGAAGTAAGAATAACATCCTGTGGTCAAATTTGTATACTTTCATAACACGTAAGTGACTTTCTCAATCCTGTTCTGTGAGTTTCATGGCTGTTGCCCGCTAAGGGTCAGCACCAAAAGATTCTAGATGCCCAGTGAAGACAAGTCATTGCGGCGACCGTGGTTCAGGGGGTTGGGAAGCTCATCTGTAACCGGAAGGATGCTGGTTCTATCCCCAGCTCTCTCTGTCCTGGTCGTTGTGTCCTTGGGCAAGACCCTTTACCCCACCGCTTACTGGTGTTGGCCAGAGGGGCCAGTGGCGCGATATGGCAGCGTCACTTCTGTCAGTCTACCCCAGGGCAGCTGTGGCTACAACTGTGGTTTCCCTGCACCGATGTGTGAATGTGAGAGTGAGTGAGTGAGTAGTGGAATTATAAAGCGCTTTGGGTGCCCAGAGAAGAGCGAAATAAAAGCAATCCGTTATTATACACAGCAAGTTGACAAGTAAATAGATTTCACTTCAATAGAGTTCATATTTTTAGAGCCAAGTATTTTTTTATATTTTATTGTTCTGCATTGTTAGCTCAACGGTAGCCTTCAACCTTTTCTACAAGATATTGGAGTGATACAAACAGATGCTTCTCAAGGGCACAAGAAATGGAGCTCACGTTCATTTACTCACCCAGACAAGTTTCGAGGCATTTGGAGTTGTTCAGAAGGAATTGTAAAGGTCCTATATCATGTAAAATCAACTTTTTGGAGCTTTTAAACACATTTTAATGTTATTTCCTTAGATTAAAATCCCTCCAGAGTGGTTTTTGGCTTAATTCAGGCATTTCTTAGTTGTCTCAGTGAATCCTTTCCCCATAACCGTGGCTCAGCTCTCTCTTGCAAAACGACTGACTCGTAACATTGGGATTAAAATTTCTTTCTAACAACTCCAAATGCCTTGAAATTTTTCTGGGTGAATAAATGAACGTTTTCAATTTTAGAAATAAGACCACACTGGGGAAAAAGGGAAGAAGAAAAAAACGGAAGTTTTCCTTTAAATATTTAAGAGATTATCTTACCTGTTCTTTCAAGAAGAGAGCTGGCCATCTGAGCTGCATTTCCTTGACCAAGGGCTGCATCTCCACAACTTCTTTCCTCCTGAGAGAGAATGTGATGTCCATCTTTTGGGTGATGAGTGCCATGTTCTTATCCCTCTTCTTCACCTTTTGGTTCTGTTGAGATAATTAATGGGTTGGTTTTGAAAAGTGCATCATTTATATTTTTAATTACATCATCATCTGCCTCAATGTTCTGTTAAGCAAGCACCTGTTTGATTCTTTGAAATGAATGAACCTGAGAAAATTTTAAAATGTCACTAATTTCCTCAATAATTCTCTGCAAAGCACTTTTAGAAACATGTAACAATGTTTGCATGCATAGAAAAAGTCTAGCTATTTTATGTTCAAGACATTGGTAATCTACAAACTCATTGTCCTCTTTATCACTTGATGCTACACCTGAACCACTTGGTAATGTCTCTGGCTCCTGAGAGGTATTTAAGGATTTATCAGGGGAGCTACTTTCACTAGGACATGCATTTGCATGAGAAATCAGTCTAATACAGTTTTTTATATCTTTTGAGTTTTTGTGCTTTCTGCTTGTGTGTGACGTAAAGGTTGTTAAATTGTTGGTAGCATAGTCACATTTTTGGAAAGGACAGGATACAGTCTGATTTTTTTAAGTGCCTTAAAATATGTGAAATAAATGTATGCTGTGAGCAGTTTTCCTTAAATTCACAAAAATCACAAAAAAATGTTGAGATCTCCTGCCTTTTCTTAGCCCTGTTGTGTGATCTGCTGAGGTGAGACTTCAATGCCCCTCGTGTCCTGAACGAACAGACGCAGTCACTGTAAACACAGGGCAAATGAAATCCTCTTCTATGTCGTAGCTGGTGATGTCTTAAGAGTACTTCTTGGCTTGAACAGACAAAAGAGCAGAACTGGCACTGCATACAAAAGCTATAATGAGAAGAGAGGAGAGGACAGTGTCAACAATTCAAAAGAAACCTGAATTAATCTCAAATTACCAAAGTTACATTACCTGATAATGTGTTTGGGGCGGGGGGCAGGCACTCCTGTTCTGATTCCTCTCCTTACCAACTCCTCATCAGTCCCTCATAAATCAGGACAAGCAGTGGTCTGGAGTTGGCTTTTAATTCTCTAAATAAATAAAAATAGCAATTAGTTTTAAAATAAAATACCAGCTTCCTGACATTACTTAAGAATTTTTTTGGCTCACTAAAGTGAGCTGATTCTGCCTTGTAAAATGCCATGTGAAACACAGTAAAACAAATAATTTACAAAACATACATTACATCAAATGTTTAATTTATTTAATTTATTATTAACAAATTGTATTCTACATGGAATGCACCAACAGTATACTGGGATGTATTATGTAAGCCAAGGATAATTTTGTGTGATTGGTTTTACAACTTAGAATGACAAACATTGGATTGAGAGTATGAGTGGGATAAAACTCCTGAAGCATCTGTTTAAATTATCAGTGCATTTATTAATGGTGCTCCATAAATAAACCAAAACAATGTTGTTTTGTGCATAACAAAAAGCTCACAATTGTGCAGTCAAAATGTAAAATAAAAGATGCTGAGCATAATAACAAAGACAGATTTTGCAGCTGCTCTGTTTCCAAGTTCTACTGCGCAACTGACAGCCTGGAGTTTGAAATTCTCTTTGTAACCGTGTCTCTTACAGGTGCCATTTATGGTCCTTACACACATAATATGGTAATATTACGTTGAAGCAGAGTACGTATCACTCTGCGAGGCTCCTCGGTAGCCGTAATGCTCCAACAATCCATCAAGCAGTGCAGCTTCATAGCTTACCAAAGTCGTACCAAAACATTTTTTGACATATTTTTTTAAGCTGTGTACCACATAAAATTGGTTCGAGGTCAGTAAGCACAACCAGAATTCATACATAAGGCAGACTGTCGATTTTTGAGATGAAAGGATTTTAGGCCGTGCGTCAACGCGTTAGCCCGGTTAGCTCACTAACGCCACCCAGCCCCACGCACGGGGTGATCCGCGGTAACTAGTTAACGGAGATTTGCCCCGTTAATGCAGTTATGGCATTAACTTTACGCTGACAGCACTAAAATAGTCATCTTCAAATGTTTTCTTTTTACCGACCAGCTCCTCTTTGATAGCTGCCGTGTCCATCTTGTCGTTGCCTGCAGGTGAAGCGATGGGGGAGGGGGAGTTGTGTTCAGTGAAGGAGAGAGGCGGAGTAACACAGCGTAGAGACAAAAGTGGACGAAAGAGAGGCAAACTTGCGGCTCCACGAGTATAATGATAATGTAGACTACATCGATATAAACTATATTGTCACATCTCATATTTCATTTAGTGGAGCTCGCTGGCCATGAGGACTCCACCACCCCGTTCACACAGAAACTAAAGCACACATTTTATTGGCTAGATGTGATTCGAACAAATTAAACAACATGGCAGCAGGCGCCCCCGAACTTTATTTTATTTTATTTAAATAGCGGCGGGGGGTTGCTGCCGTTGGTCATGAGTGAGCCAGCCTATTTTGTTTCGTTCGGTGGTATGGCGGCCACAGACTGCACTTCATGAAATACGCATAGGGGGTGTCGCGGAGGCTTGTCAGATATGAGCGCGCCTCTTTAGTAGCGAAGTTTGTCGGATTTTCATTGGTTTGTGACATGGAATCTTAAATGATATAGTAAACACATACCCATAAGCCACAAGGCTTCTTAGCCAAGAAAGTAATGCTATGCTAAGTTTCGGAAAAATACGAAGAACTTCAGTTGTGATATTTCTAACAGACAAATTGAGACTGTTCAAACATATACTGTCTGATATAATAAAAGAAACATTACTTGCCTTTAGAAACTTGAGATGAACGATCTATCCAGCTCCTAGCCTCACGTTCTCATTAAGGCAGACGGGCAGGTGGCTTTCAGTCCTTGCAAAAGCGCAAAGTAGACCCCGTAGCATCCAAAAATATGAGATGCGCATGCGTACTCAGGCACAGAAAGGCGCCAACAGCTTCAACTCATGTAAAACTTGAATTCATTCATTTTGCCAGCAATAAATTTAATCTGAGACCAACTTTTGCTCCAAAACGTTAAATGATTAGTTGAAACCCTTAATGTATTTGAGTTTATGGGCCAACTGAACTTTTATTGTTGAATTGTGAAAGAAATGACTGTAAGCTCAACAACTGCAAGTTTGATTTTTTACAGTGTACCACACTTCGCAAGACTGGATGTAGCGATGTGTTTCCCTATTATAAATTAACAGATTTAACAGGCAACAGAAAACAAAACAAAGAAAATTAAAAAGAACCTGGAGTAAGATTGTTATACTTAACAGCAGTAAATGTATTTTTTAAAGACCATTAATATGGAGTTGTCACTGAAGTTGTGCAGGATCTCTTTTTAGATTTAAAAAATTCAAATATTTTCAATATTTGGAAATGTTCCTGCTGTTTTTTTAGCACATTATTTTATTTAGTAAAGATTTCACCTAAAAAAAAACATCTTATAGCGAACTCAATGTAAAGTTTAAGATCTAATTAGTATTGTCTGTAGGCATTTTTATAAGAAAAAAAACTTCTGAATAATCCAGGCTCCTTAAATTCTATTATAAGTATGCAAATTTTAATCAGAAGACCAGAGAAAGAAGCCACACTGATGCTATTTATTTATTAAATTTCATTTCAATTATTGTTTGATTTCAAAGCAAACAGGATAAATCACAGGAGATAATATACTGATTAACTATGGATTCAAGCAGTTTGAGTATTGAGGCATATCACAAAGAACTACATCTCCCAGAAGCTCCACAGGGAGGCCAGGAGAGCAGCAAAGAGAGCCACAGTGAGTGGGAGCTGGATGGAAGTGGCTCCGTTACACACGTCTGTGTTACAACACTGGAAAGAGGTGCTGTAGGCCACACTGAGGATGGAGCCGTTCACCGACGCCCCGCACAGATCCGACTCCAGGCAGCCGCGGGTGTGCAGCTTCAGCCCCCCAGCAGCGCTGAACACTGCAAGGACCGGAAGCAGATGATGAGTAAATATGTAGCGCAGTTTTATCTGCTCCCTAAAACAGCACCTGCTGTTCTGTTTCATAAACCTTCTGGGAAACGTTTTTTAAAATAAAAGTGCAAAACTTTCAGTTAATACCGGCTGATTATCAGCTGAACCTTCTGTCTTCCACAGCCTGAAACCTTATAACTTTAAAGGGAACCTAGTTTGTTTAATTAATGTAGACTGTTTCAAAGGTTCAGACTGTCCCATGGTAGCATTTTGTCAGGGGGCTGAACCAGTGACACAGCATTTTATATTGTATTTTTTATTTCTTGTGTTATTTTTAGTTAAGGTTTGTTATGTTATCATCAAGGTCCCTTTAGTTTTGAGTCTTACCAAAGTTGTATCTAAGCACATCAAACATTTACACACTCAAATTCCGATGGATACATCGGGGACAACTTCGGGGCTCAAGTAGCCTATACACTGTGACTAAAGGAGCCAGGGGATGGAAACTGCCAATCTTCCAGTTCCTTTCAGGCGGTATGAACTCTGGGTGTGAACAAAAGGAATGCATAAGTTGCTTGGAGGCATTTAAATAATTATTGGCAAGTGACTATGACATCTGCCTCTTGAAATGGTAACTGTGTTAATATTTTCAAATAGTTCCTGGTATGGACGTTTGTTTCCGCCACAGTAATTTTGTTAAAATTTACAGATAATTACTCCAATTTTTGTGCCTTTTTGATAGCAATAAGTTATTCAGGTTATTCAGTGGTGGAAACAAGCTTCCATACGACGTCAAGTTTTCTGATCTGACTAAAATTTTCTTTGGCTAAAGTTTTTTGGTTTTGTTTTTTTTAACACGGAGCTGCTGAACACCCAAAGATGTATCTCTGTTTTGTACTGAGCTTTAGTATTTGACAGGCAACCCTAAATTTTTAATGTAATAATTTCACCTGAAATATTTGATTTTGTTCAATCAACCTTTGTCATTCGAACAAAGACGGAAAGTATTTCTGTTTTTCCTTATGTGTTTCCTCAGTTCTGAGCTTTCTCTGTCTGAATATCTTCACAATAGAGGAAAAAAAGTTTCCTTACGTGCATCTCCTGTGAAGCAGCTCTGATTTGTATTAGTACAAGTGACATCTTTTGATAGGAAGCATGTTCCAAAGATGCCAATGGGACACTGACGACAGGTCAGGCATTGTGCTGTGAAGTGGGGGGAAAACAGCAGAGGGATCAGGTTTCAGTCAGTCCACAGTTTCATCTCTTTGCCTCTGTTAATAGTGGAGGAAGCATTTCCCCAAAAACAAATTAAAAAATACATCACAAAAAAATGTATTTTACAAGTAAAAGGTTCCACAATGAAAGAAATACAGTTAAGTAAAAGATCAGACAACTGAGAGCAAAATAGACCCATAAGTGGCTTCATTCAGAATGCCATAATGGAGTAGTTTTTAAACTTATGTTGTCTTTGTGCAATCTAAGAATTCAACTACTTTAACTACTTTATCACTTTTAAAGTCTCTTCTTAAAATTTTCTTTAACAAAAAGACTTTTTAATAATTACTTTTTAAAAGCCCAACCTTTTCTGTGATTTTATTTTATTTTTTAAATGTCTTTCTGTAAAGCGCTTTTATAACTTTGTTTAAAAAGTTCTGTATAAGAAATGATGATGATTATTATTATTATTATTATTACTTGTTTGTTATTTAATTATTAAATTTTTATTTTGCGTTTTTAGTCTTAAATGATTAGAAGATATGTTTCCTCGTTGAGAAATGATGAGGAACTTTTTAAGGAATCAACTGTAAAGTCCACAGGACCAAAGCTGATTTCTGGCTTTTTTCCCTCCCCTGAACATCGATGTTCAGGAACAATCATTTCCTTATAGCCGCAACCTAAAAGTTCAGGTACTTTTAAGTTGGGTCACTTACAGTTCTCTTATCTCAGCCCGTGTATCTCAGTCATCTACAACAAAAAATATTGTTGAGAATAAAGTAGAAATTTTGAGATTAAACCTGAAATTCTATTTTGAGAAAAACGTAGACGGAGATTACAGAGGTTTCAAGACAAACTGAAAGTGTATATGAGATGGTGGAATCGTACTTCAGAATAAGTGTTAGTTACAATGTGAAATATTTGTCTTTTAGGACATAGAAACAACGTGTTGACAAGTACATTTATGCTCAAGGGATGACGCAGAAAGCCAGATCTGGTCAGAAGGAAAGAAAAACCACACAAACTTGGAAGGGCTGGTCAGTGGACAGATGTGCAGATATCAGTGCAGTAAAGAGGATGTATGCTGAATCACGAGACACGATAAGACAGCTGATTAATTTGTTTCGTGACTCATCTACACAGGGCATATTTTCTTTCTTAATGTGACCCTAATAATCATATAATTATAATTATCTCATTGTTCTGAAGGCAGGGCTGTGATGCAGTTTTCTGCCTCGCCACTAGAGGGCGCGACCGTTTTGTGAGTAATGTTTGACTGGGATGAAAAATGGTGTTCAGGGAGGCAGTGTGAATCACAAGTTATGCTCGGGAGCAGTTTATGTGGGTTCAATGAGAGTGTGCGTCCATAAGACTGAACCACACACACACACACACACACACACACACACACACACACACACACACACACACACACACACACACACACACACATACCCACACACACGCTAAATCTGCCATTAAAGAGCTGAACGATCATCCCCTGCGATCACCACCGTAGAACTGAACCTCATATCAGAAATCATCATAACACTCATAGTCAATATAAGTCATCTATTTTCTTACTTTAATTCTAAAATCTGGGATGTTTTGAATTTCCTGGGACTGCTGGTGGTCTCTGGTCCAACATCCAAAATAAAAACTGAAATATTATGCTGTGATGTTACGGGTATTTTAAAAGCAGTTTGGGAATCCACCACTTGCTAAAAAAAACCCCCCAACCTCTTAATTTTGATGCTTTCTGTAACTTACCTGCTGCGATGAAGGCACCCAAGACAATTGTCGCTTTCCAAAAATTATTCATCATTCACACAAGTCTTCTTAAAATAACTAGGTTAGGTCCGAGTTACGTGTGCGTGTGTTAGGTGAATTTAGAGAAAACAATTTGCAACATTTAAACAATGGCTTGACTTAAAAGGAACATGCAGGAATGTAGTTTATCAGGTTTTTTTTGTTCCAACAGCAACTCTCCAGCCAATTATCTAAAACGTCACAAGCATTCACAGGAAAAAATTAAAATCAATTTCTCAAAAGGTAATTAAGAGCACAAACACCTTTTAGTATTTGTTCAACAGATTTCATGGACTTTAAAATGCTAACTGTTAATACTAATTACATCTTTTCTATTGTGTATTCACTCATTTCCTGCGCTACATCATAAGTGCAGTAAAACAGATATTCTGCACAGAATACAGAAGTTTAGTCAATGAACAAAGTAAAGAAACAAAACAAAACCCTGCATTAAAAACAAAGAAGAAGTTATGTCTTGATGCATGCTCAGTCATCCAGGTAAGTAAATCCCAAAAGATTGACTGTTCATCTGGATGTAGCCATTCCCCAACTCTCTGTGAATTTCCCAACCCAATTTCCTTTGGGGTCAACCTTCAGGATCAATAAAGTTTTATTGAATTGAATTGAATTGATTAGTGGTTTTTGATCAATGGTCATGGGAATTTGCATATGAATGATCAATGAATCGACCTCACGGCACATTGTTCATTCAGGGGGTTACAGTTTCAGTCATTGTGCGAAGGTACTGTTTATAAGATTGGGGAAACATGCAGTCAGCTTAGACTGAAGAAGTCACTTGAATGAGTGACGCAAAGTTTCTCCCACTGACAATGCTACTTCCAGATGAACACAACCAACCTTTTGGGAAAGAAGAAAACAGTTTTTATTTTTGCTGCTTGTTTTTGCCTTCAGAAGGCCCACGGGCTACAGACGGCTGCCAGGCATGCGCCCAATGCAGCGGCGAGAGGAAGGTGGGCAGATGAAGCTCCGTTACATTGGTCGGTGGTGCAGCACTTCCTAGTGAGGGTGTAGGTGATTCCCAGCAGGGATCCTTTTTCTGTTTGGTTGCAGAGAGACGAAGACACGCAGCCCTGATTTTGTAAAGTCATCCACTTACTGATGTCAAAGTCTAAAAAGAGGAAAAACAAGCATGATTTTTACAGATTATTCTCAGATTCTACTTTATTCCACTGAAGTCTAAGTTGTGTAAGGTTGTTCTGAGATTCTGAATGATTTGCCCTTTTGGATACATTCATAAAGACAATCAGAAAAAATGGTTGCAGATTGCTGGATAGTAACCACTGTTTTAATCTTTCAGCATTTTTGTATTTTAACTTATATATTTGCTTCATAGGTGGTGCTTTTTATATTTGTTTGGCATGTGAAAAATTGCAGGCTTGAGTGCAGCTGGAAACATAAATCCACTTTACGGTGGCTCAGAAAGCCGATCATGCCTTAAACCTGCTTGGCGATCTCTTGTGACATGAGAGCAGCTGCAACCTTATTTAATGTTTTCATTGTGAAATATTTAGGCTCAAATAAAAGTAAGAAATTATGAACAATTAAAATGGTAAATGGCCTGCATTTGTATAGCGGTTTACTTAGTCCCTAAGGACCCCAAAGCGCTTTACACTACATTCAGTCATTCACACACTGGTGATGGCAAGCTACATTGTAGCCACAACCACCCTGGGGCGCACTGACAGAGGCAAGGCTGCTAGACACTGGCGCCACCGGACCCTCTGACCTCCACCAGTAGGCAAACATGGGACTAGTGTCTTGCCCAACAAGATTTGGCATGCAGCCAGGAGGCAGCCGGGGATCACACCACCGACTTTCTGATTAGTAGCTGACCTGCTCTGCCACCTGAGCTACAGCCACCAATTACCTTGGAATTGTAAGATATTGGAGGGGTATGTAAGAAAAAACAAAGGTTTTGGGACAAAATCTCAGTGAATCACCGCCTTATCGTGTGAGAGGGCTTTGTGCGTTCCAGTGATTTCAGGAGGTTTGTTGTCAGGGCTAATTTACCCCTGGTAGGGTCTCCTAAGGCAAATTGTTCCTGACAATAAACTATTGAGAAAGCACCCATGGGTCCCACACCAAGTTAATCTCGGGGTAGGGGATAGAGGGCAAGTGGCCTCAAATTGATTTTGGCAAACCATCAGGTGACTCAGGAGGAAGCAATACTCTTTCACACTGTGTGCAATGGGGGTGATGTGCTGCTGACTTCAGGTGGTAGAAAAAACACTGTCAGGATCTCCTGAATCCCCCTGACATGCCTCCCATACTGAAAGCAAAGTCTGGCGATGATGCATAGGACTTGAAATAAAGCACCAGTTATTCTGCACCGCCACAGTCTTGTTCCATTAAACTGTGAACACGGCAGTATTGGAAGGCTGTAGCTGAAGGTGGAGTTAGTAACAACACAGCCTGGAGCAGACTTTAATCTTTGTGGGACACTCTGCTGTTGTTGCTGTGGCACATTTAAACGTTGTGTAACTAAATCCAAACTGCTTGTTTCACAACCAGTCAGAACATCTTCTGGAATGACTCAAGGTTTCATGCAAACTGCAATTTTTGATGGGGTTGTCAGACATACAGGATGAAGTAATTATTCTTCGTGCCAGCCACACCCTGATCTGTGCTTGCAGTACAGGTTTTTCACGTTCCACAGCCTTACACAGCTCTAGGAAACAATTAACAACTCAGTAGGAGAAAGCTACAGGGAAGTAACACTGTCACTGCAGATGCACAAAAACCCAGTGTCCTCACTCATGTCCCTATTGTTTTTGCCTAAAGAAGTCTAAAGATGGAGGTCAGATTTGTTTCTGAAATCAGATCTCTATGACTGGTTCTCTGTTTTGTTATTTGCTGGTCTGCTAATGTTGTGATATGGTTTATTAGAACCCAAACTTGTGTTGTAGGGTGTTTGTCTTACAATGCCCTGAGGTGACTGTTGTGATTTTCGGCTATATAAATAAAACTGAATTGAACTGAGTTGAATTCAAGCCACATTTTGTGGTAAAGCTTACCCTACCGGGTTGTGTTGTCTAAACCTAAACAAAGGGGCAAATAACAATTTTATTTAAAATAAGTACTTACAGTTGGTTTAACAGAGGACTCAAACGTCTACCTCTTGTTTTTAATCATTTCTTCAACCAAAACATCCTGTTTTCTTCACCTGACTTCTTAAAGCATTTCTTCTAAAGGTGAATTTCTCCCACTACCCGTGGATTCTCTTCATAGTTTTACATCACGCAGACGTGGCTATGTGCAGCCTCACAACCACATTCCTAAGTTAACCTTAACTTAACCCGCACCCTGCACGTAACCTCTTGACCTGGTTGTTCAAACAGGTGTAATCCAGATACAAATGATCCAATAATCCAGTTTACTTTTGTCCTGGTTGTTCAAAAAGGAACTGAATAGGAACTTTTTGATTGTGATACAAAGATTACCAGTGCTTTAACAAGGAGCACCAAAATCCATACAAAATAAAATATCCTTAATTAATTATAGTAATTTCGATAGAAACACCTATTTCATGGAATATTTCATTAGTAATGAATTCATTATTTTATACACACCCAGTTTACCTCACCCACGTTGATACAGATGCACTGTACTGCATGAAATAAACAAATGCACCCATGAGTAAGACAAAAAACATGGTTACCTCTGCTCCTGTTTGCTAGCAAAGCAGGTATGACCAGCTGTGAAACATGAACATTTCTCCTTTTTCTCTGCAGTAACACACTTTCTTCACTGTTTTCTTCATGCTTTTACTCCACTTAGGCTGAAACTAAAACTTGCTTCACTGAGCAAGAAACTAAAAACTGACCAGCAGATGGAAGAAAACCTTAAGAAAATAGACTGAAAATGAGGTTTCACCTTTAAAAGTCTTAATTCATTACATTTTATAATCTATTTTTAGATTATTGCTTTGACTTCCACCACACAGCTCACAGTTTATTTGAAATATTTTCTGTCTTTAGATTAGATTAGATTCAATTTATTGCCATTAAATGTCACTCGTCATTATTTATTTATTATTTTTTCTATGCTTAGAGATAAGTTCATTTATTTATTTATTTTAGTTAGTTGTTTATTTATTTGTGTGAAGGGAACATGCAAAGTAAGCATTTCATTGCTCAGCGTGACCATTTTTGTTTTGCGGTGTATATGACAATAAACTTCTAAAATGTTGAATCTTAAAAAAGGATACAACTCACGTTTGGCATCTAATGTGTATACACAATATACACACACATATACACACAAACCATTTATGATTTTAATAAACAAAAACCCAAGTCCTGCATATATATTGTATGTTTGAAATATAATTTAATAGACTTTTATTACAATAAATATATAGGTAAATTTGGTGATAATTTCAAATCATAGCGAATACAGCAGGCAGTTTATAAATTATGATCCCTGTTTGGAATCAAAGAGGATATTGGGTGATATCCAGGTGGTGTTGACCATCTTTTATATACAGTCTATGTTAACACCAGACATCATGCCTTTACCTTAACTCTGGAAGTTAAGGTTTCACCTCTCATTGGAGAAGCTTCTTTAGTACAGTTCAGAACTGAAGAAGCTTCTCAGACGCTTTTCTTTCCAAGCTTCTTAACTCTGGAATGTACCTGTAGCAATGTGTTTGATGTGCAGACAGAATTCTTCAAGTCCTTTTATTTCAGGTAAGAATTCACAGAATCAACCTGCTGATTCGTGTTACTCACCCACTTTTCCCGTGTAGCAACTGAACTGGGTGTTGTTGCAGCTCTCAGTGGAGCTGAACAAGCAGTTAGGTCCAAAACCCGCTGTGCATGTGTTACAAGTCAGCGATTTGCCTGTGAACCAAGGAGGAAGAGAAATTTCAAGAAACTGTTCAGGAAGTTATGACCACAAGTTACTGGAAAATTTATCAAACATAAATCAGATAACTCATTCAGTTTCCTGATTGTGTTAGGTCATTTTTTTCTAATAGTTATATATAATGGACTGCATTTATATAGCGCTTTTCAAGGCACTTTACAATGCCACTATTCATTCACTCTTGCATTCACACACTGGTGGAGGCAAGCTACGGTTGTAGCCACAGCTGCCCTGGGGCAGACTGACAGAAGCGATGCTGCCATATCGCGCCATCGGCCCCCTTGGCCAACACCAGAAGGCGGCAGGGTAAAGGGTCTTGCCCAAGGACACAACGACCAGGACAGAGAGCCCGGGGATCGAACCGGTGACCTTCCGGTTACAGATACGCTTCCCAACCCCTTGAGCTACGGTCGCCCCATATATGCTGGATAAGTGCATGTGGGATGATGCACTTACACAAAACACACAAAAATTATGTGATAAAAACATTTACAAGACAAAACATGTTTAATGGTAGATATTTAATGACACTGATTTAAATTTAAAAAAATCAAAAAGCCATCACTGATTGCAAATATTTTTAATTTGGTTGGTAACTCCCTGACAACCGCTGGTTGCTAGGGAAAAGAAACAGAATGGGTTGGCAAGTGGTTGCTGTCGGTCAGCAGGTGAGGTCAGCTGCAAAGAGGTATGCAGTGCAAGATCTTCTTGCGGTTGCTCTGTTCGTGAGCAGACTACTGTGGACACCCACAGCATGGAAGATGCCAAAACTGTGAAAAGTGTCTTGAAAATAAAAGATGCACCTTGTGAAATCTGTGTGTGTGTGGCTAAGCTGATCATGACGTGATTGGGAGGTGATGAAACTACAGCGTAAATTTAACTCACACATTCAAATCCACTGTTATACAATCTGTTTATCTGACTTCCAGTAGCCTTCCAGGAAGCACTTGCCAGCCACCTGTGAAATACACAATTTCTCCAAGCAACCGCTGGTTGCCAGGGGTTACTCACCAGTGTCTGGACATGTGTGACTGTAGTTTGTAGTATTAAAAGCAAAAGTACTTTTCTTTTTTTACAGGTTATTTTATTATAATTTTTAAATCATTTCATTGCATTTTATTGTTAAAACTACATATCAAAGTTTATGTATATGTGTCATAGGTGGGTCATAAGAAAAAGCCTTGAAATATCCAGATTAAATTAATGAATAAACAAACAAATAAATACATAAAAAAAAAAAAATTAGTGAAACATGCAAATATTTAAGTAAAAGCACTTTAAAACTACATTGTACATACTTCAGATGCAGGGTACACACTGGACAGGTGACCAGTCTGTCACAGCGTAAACACAGATAACGTTCGTACTCATACTCACACCAGTAGCCAAGATAGAATCAGTAACTAACCCCAGAAACTGCTGCTCTCTGGGTTGTGGATCACCCAGAGAGAAGCTCCACACAGGAAGAGCAGACAGTGGATTTGAAACCAGGACTGTCTTACTGTTTCATAACACTTATGCTGAAATGTTGCTAATTTTAATTAAAAGTGTGATAAATTTGTTTGTAACCTGAGACGTTCAAAGATGTGACCACTGGTGAAAGACATTTTTATATTCTTAAAAAGACTAAAAATGTACAATTGCACCAGCATCTGGTCCATCTTACCTGTAGCAAACAGGGCCATCAGTGCTGCACAGATCCACAGAAGATTTTTCATCTTGCTTTTACACAGTTGAGTGTTTTATTGAGAAATTGCAGATAAAAAGACCAAAAACAAGTTTCCAGATGAGCGCTGGCGATGGTTTCAGATGAGGTTCTTAACTCTGCTCAGCTGCTTATGTGTGGAAAGGCGTATCATCAGGTCCTGAATACAAACAATAATGTCGGAATATTGTCTGAATGCAGACAATAGATAAATGTTGACTCTGATTTCTATTCATCTGCCGATATATTACCTCGCAGCCAACTGAGATCTGTTTGAAAAGGATGAAGCCTATTGAAAAAGGAACACACACAAAAGAGAGAAAAAAAGATCACTGGAGTCTCACTGTGTTTGAACCTTTGCAAACTGGGAAATATTTAAAACCAGTATCATCATTTTCCTATAATGCATTTGGTTTTATAAAGAACAATGCCCAGTGCACTCCTTTCATTCTCATGATATAGAGCTGCCACATAATTACAGTAGTTGCATCATCTCCCGATCTCGTCACGATCAGCGCAGCCCACAAATAGACTTTTAAGAGCTGTACTTTCTAGATGATGAGATATTCAAAGTTTTTACAATTTTCACCATAATTGCAGATTTTGCTGATGAACCTCTGCCCCTCTATGATACTCCATTTACCCAATCATAACCCTGAGCTAAAACTATGTTTTAGGATTCTTATTATTATTGTACCTGAAAGCCATGTTTAATTTCCTTTAGGTTTTTCCATCATTGTTCACAGGCTTGGTCACCAAGCATGGATTCAAACATGCATCCCTAAGATGCATGCTGTTGAGCTATCTAGGATGATCTCCTCTGCCAAAATGTCACTAAATTTTAACAGAAGACACCAATTCATTTACTTCTCATACTCTAGACCAGAGGCTGGAAACAGTCAGGATTAGGGTTAACATTCAACCCTATTTAGACATATATTGCATGTATCCCCCTCCAGTTACATCCATCCAAACGCTTTCAAATAAAATGTATTATTATTATTATTATCCAGCTCTACAAATCTCAAATGTGAAATTTAAATCTAAAGGGAAATGCCTTGTGTTGGTTGTGGGATTTGAACCTACAATTTTATTTAGAAAACAAAAGAGACTGTGGTCTGTTTTGATCAAAGGCATTTCTCAATGTCAGCCAAAGGCTCTTGGGAAACAAGGGTGCATTCTTGAGTCAAGTATTGTAGACCACCACCGACCAGCCAAAAGCAAACCATAAAGTTATTTTAGATCTTACAAATGCATGCGAAGAAGTTTAGTTTCATTTGTCATTTGTGGGCAATACCTGCATTGAGATCCAATCCAATTTTGGCAATTCAAGTTGCTTTCAACTCAACTGCTTAAGTATTCTTGGAGCTGGATGAGCTGTCCTACACAGACATTTGTGACATATGCCATTCCATTCTTTGAAATCACTCCTGATCTTACTCAGGTGGTTTGTTGTTAAATTACTTGAAACTGTTGAGCTTCTTTTCAAGACCTCATCTATGGTCTTGAACTCTGGGTAGTGACCAAAAGAATGAGACTGACAGTACAAGCAGTAGAAATGAGCTTTCTTCAGAGGGTGGGTGGCCTCTTCCTTAAACAGACCCTGGGAAGTTCGGCCATCTGGGAGTGGCTAACAGTAGAGTTGCTACTCCTCCACATTGAAAGGAGCCAATTGAGGTGGTGCAGGCATCTGACAAGGATGCCTTTTGGGCAGCTCCAGAGTGAGGTGTTCTGGGCATGTTCCACCGAGAGGAAATCCTGGGGCAGACCCAAGACATGCTGGAGAGACTATATCTCTCAGCTGACCTGGGAATGCCTTGATCTTTCCTGGAAAAACTAGAGAATGTAGCTAGGGAGAGCTTTGGCTTCTCTTCTTAGGATGAGTGGAAAGAATTGGATGGATATGATGATGTCACTAAGTTTTCACCCAAAACTCGGTGACATCAGGAACCAAAGGCAAATCAGACCTTCAATTTTGGGTTTTACCAAAGATTTTGTCTTCAGATTTCATTCAAATTGTTTGGTGAAAATTTATATTCAGAACTGAATTTCCACTCATAAAAATGGCATAATTTTTCTTGTGCTACATCCCCAACTGAAATATTAAGCTAGATCACCCAACGAAACACTAGACACCAGGCTCATTCTTTAGACATGGTTGCAACATCTAAAGTGAATTTGTTCTTGGCATTCAGATAGTCAGAAGTGGTCTAAGGCAGAGGTCCCAAACCCCCGGGCCACAGACCGGTTCCAGTCCACGAGTCGTTTGGTACTGGGCTGCGAGAGTTGAGGCTCAGGTGTGAAGATTATGGTTGTTATCGTTAACTCGGTTTCCCTGGGTCTTTTCCTTTTGTGTTATGAATAAATCTTCTTTTTTTTTTTTAATTGTATTTTTATTGAAAAAAGACTTGTTACAAAAAAAAATTGGTATTATTTAGTCAAAAATATCTTTTTCCTAGTCCTTTGTTTTTCAGTCAAATAACAGTATGAACTCGGTGGCTTAACAATGTGTTCATAACAAGCATATTTAACTTAGATAAGGTACATTCGATACCTATTGTGAAGTATATCTTCTTTTTTATGTTACCGGTACTGGTTTTATTTTGTTGTATTTATCTGCAACACCTTAAAGGCCAGTTTGTGAAAATATTGTTTGTGAAAATATTGTCAGACATAAACCGGTCCGTGGTGCAAAAAAGGTTGGGGACCACTGGTCTAAGAAACTTGACTGAAGCTTAGACAAGCAAGTGACTTTGGTTCACTTTGATACGCAGTTTCCGCTAAAGTACTCCAGCGTCACTTTTGCATTCCACATCTGGCTGTAGGTTCAAGACCCACGCCTGACAAATGCTTTTTCTTACATGTAGTACACTTGCATTCATTCATATGTTCAGTAGACTGTATAGCATATGTGTAGCTGTAATAATTCTTTAAGTAAAACAACAAAACACAAGTACAGACAGGAACAGGTTGCATATGAAAGTCTTTCTAAACAACCGTAATGTTTGAATGGACTTTTATGAGCGCTGCACTCCCCTTGGCAGCATGGCTTAGTGGGCTAAAATGCTGAAAACAGCAGTTTTTCTGGTATCTGGTCTCCAAGTGGATGTTTCAAACCTAAATGCTGACAAAGATTTATTCTTAGTTTTCACTCAAGTGGAAAATTTATGTTCAAAACTAAAATGCTACTAATAAAAGTTTTGACTTTCATGTGCCAACTTGGTCCCCAAACTTAGAAAAATCCTTTGGAGTTCATTTGGAATTAGCTCAATCATCCAGCTGTTTGCCTCAGACTGTCAGTGCACCTTTTATATATGGGGCTTGAAACCACATCCTGAGATTAAGAGTCTCATCCTCTGGTGTGCCTGTAACTCTATTAACTAGAAGGTTGGTGGTTTGAGTCCTGTCTGCTCTAGCCTATGCTGAAGTATCATAGTGCAAAATCCCCAAAGCCACCCTGCTTTTTAACTCCAGCCGATAAGACCATTTCCCATAAACATAAACCACTCTACACTCTTTTGGGGATAAATAAAGTCTTTCTGATTCTGATTCTGAGTGTCAATGTCAGAGGTGATAGACTTGGAGTTTTATGTTTTTTCTTTTCTTTCTACTTATGTAGAAAAAGTGCTCGTATAAATGGATGAATGAGACATGTTGTAAAAAGTACTTCGAGTGCTCCAGTAGAGTAAATGGCTCTATAGGAACCAGTCAATCAACCACTTACCATGCTTTTCCAACTTAACAAGCTGGGCTGGAAATCAGAGGAAGGCTCAACGTATTGCAGTCTCGTCTTTTGCCAACTCGGCCTGCTGGGCTATAGTAGCAGTAGCAAAAACTGTCTTATCCCAGTTGTTTCTGAAGTGGTCTAAGAATGAACAAAAGCACTTCAAGTAACATTGGGTCACTTTGATGGCCTCCTTCCATGAGAGCCCTCTAATCTTACTTGTAGCCTTCAAATGCAAGTTTAGGTTCAAATCTCACTTCTAAAAAAGAGCTTTTCTTACATGTACTACAGCTGCCTTACTTCTTTTGTCCAATAGACTATGCATTATACTCTAATGGTTCAAAAGACATATAAGTGTTAAAGCAGATTTCTTTCAATAACAAGTACTCATAGCTTTATTTAAAAACAGCAGTGAAAGATGACTCTAAAACAAATGACACGTCACTAAGCAATCATCCTGTGTGATTGCTGGAGTGGCCCACACAGTTAATCCCTGGCTTAGGTTCACAATTTCCCAGGGTTTCAGACTACAGTTTGCAGTGAAGCCATGAAGATTGCTTGGGGTAGTTGCTAATATCAACTGCCTTTTTGCTAAAGCTTTTTGCTAAAAAAAAAAAAAAAAAGCTTTAGAGCAGAAGTTTTTTGCACTGCATTTTAAAATGAAAACATATTGCATTTATTTACAATTAAAGACACAGAGCAGAAAGTGTGTTACTGTTTTACATCCACAGACACACAAGAAAAGAAGCAGGCAACATGAGGTCAAGTTATGGCAATTTTATTTGTGTATTTGTGTAAAAAACAAACAAACGTCCCAAGAAGAAGGATGGGGTGAAAGAAAGGTGGAGAGAGGGGGAAGGAGGAAGAAACTATTGATCTCCTCAAACTTGATGCTGCTGGATCAGTTCTTTCTCAGCAGTCTGCTCCAGAATCCCCTCCTGTCCTCGGCTTTCTTTTCTTTTGCCTTCAGTTCTTTTAAGGTTTTGTTGAGCTGCTCCTCAGCATCTTTAAATTTTTCTTTCAGCTGCGGTTTGGCCAGTTTCACTTTCTGTTTGAGGAGCTCTTTAGCTTCCTTTTTGTGCTTTCGTATTTCTTTAAGTGCGTCTTTGCAGTCTTTCTTGGTCACCGCAGAGCCGGTCATTTCTTTCTTGAATGCCTTCACCTCAATTTTCTCTTCTGCAAGTTCTTCTTGCACTTTCATCAGTTCCTTCTTCATGTTTTGAGTGTAACTCTTTGTATCTTCCATTTCTTTCTTTGCTTCCTGTATTTTAATTTTCTCTTCCTCCAACACTTTTTGAGCTTCCAACAATTCTTTCTTCATATTTTCAATCTCATTTTCTGCCTCATGTTTACGTTTTTTCTCCTCTTGAAGTTGTTGCTTTATATGCAGTAATTCCTTCCTTAGTTTTTCAGCTTCAGCCATTACATTTGCAGCTTCTTGTGTTGCCAACTGCATTTTCCTTTTTTCCTCTTCAAAAGCTTCCTGCACCTCCTGTAATTCCTGTATCACATTCCCTGCCTCCTTCTTTGCAGTTTGATATTTAGTTTTGGCTTCTTGTGCTGTGGTTTTCTCTTCCTCCAATGCTTTTTGAGCTTCCAACAGTTCTTTCTTCATGTTTTCATTCTCGTTTTCTGCGTGCTGTTTTCCCATTTTCTCTCCTTTAAGTTTGAGACCCACATGCAGTAATTCCTGCAATACTACTTCAGTTTCAAACTTTGAATTTTTTGCTTCTCCTCTTGATTTTTCTGCCTCTTCTTTTAATTTGACATTTTCAGCCTGTATCATTTGAAATTTAAAATGAATCAGCTGTACTGTATTGTATGGTGTAGCACTCGCCGATCCTCTTCTCGTTCTCCCTTGATTCATTTTTGGCTTTTTAAACAAAGGAACCAACGTATTGTAGAGGAGTGAAGTGAAGTTTTTGATGTTTCTTCGTCAGCTGTCGTTTGTCCTGCACAGAGATGCTGCTGTAGATGTGTCTCTAGCTGTGTCTGGATACAATGAAACATGCTGGAACTAAGTGCTTGTGTTGCACAGTTCTACTAAACATTCCATTTCATGCATGCTCCGCCCACATGGTCAGGAATGTCAGGTGCTGTATCACCAAATGCTGCTCCCGTTGCCTAGCAATAATGGCTGTTTACTTTTTGGGGTCTGGTTCATTGTTTAATAAAGAAAACATGTCCAAGTATTGGGTGCTGAGGCTCAGCGCATATTCTAGCCTGCTGTGTGGGTGGGCAGCTCGAAATCACTGGTGGGCAACATGAGTGAGGGGAAAACTGGAGCAGCCAAGCAGGGAGCTGCAGGTTGCTGGTTTGAGTCTCTGTTCAGATGCTGGTGTCTCCTCTCTCTGAGATGTCTGCAAACAGTCCCAGATAAAACAATAAGGATAATAAACAAACACGTGACTAAAATAACAATTATGACTCTGATGTGTTTCATGTGTAGCAGGATGGCCTCTATACAGCAGTCGCTGCAAGCATCCACATCGCCACACTTACTTCTCTTTAAGCAGGCATGCTGGGGTCCTCCTAAGGAAAGTTTGAAACTTCATTTCCTTCATGCTGGTGAACTTTTTACCAAATATTTTCATCAAAGCTTCTCCATCACTGACAGGGATTGTTTGGATCTTCACACTCATCTCCACCAACCCTAAAAAATGAGTTTCACTTTGCTCATATAATGCCAGGAGTGTCTCCATATTTCACAAAAGTCATTGCAAACATGTAACAGTATCCCATATTCATATACAATTATTGATATTATAACAAAAGCTGTCATCAACACAATTGTCCCAAGTGCTTTTTTTTATTAGTTATTGCAAATGCTTGATTGCAGTTCTTGCTAGATGACAAAACCATTTATTAAGTTTAGAAGGAAATTACTTTTTCTACATGAGGTAAAGTTGGAGAGCTGTTTCCCCAAACTAAATGAAATCATCATTTAAAAAACTACAATCTGTATTTACTCTGAACATCTGTGTTAACATTTGAAATTGGAAACATGTAAGTGTAACAAACATGTTAAAACATAAGAAATCAGGACGGGGCATGTATAGGAATTTCTTTTACTTATGTATTAATCACATTATTTTATTGTATGATACCTTGGTGCCACTGGATTTTAACATGTCTCACACTCATACAGTAAGACAAATGGTGGGGGTCTAGTAAGGAAGTTGGGGAAAGCAGACAACTCCACAGGAAGAGTCTTTTGTCTCTTTGAGGACTCTGGTAGGTAGCAAGGGAGTGTGAACCTTAAGGTGTGAAAAAGCTGTGTACTGCCTTTTGTTTGCGGTCATGCAGGGACTTCATCAAGCTTGGTTGTCTGTTCTTTGTGTGTTTTGATTAAAGAATGTTAGCTACCGCTCACCGCTCGTCTGCAGGCTTTATTTAAATGGAAAACTTCCACAACAGGCAAAAAAAAGCTTTTTGCTAAAAAAAAAAAAAAAAGATTTGGAGCAGAAGTTTTTTGCACTGCATTTTAAAATGAAAACATATTGCATTTATTTACAATTAAAGAGACATCACAGCTAAACCTGTGCTAAACAGTCTATTGGACATATGAATGAATGAATGCAAGTGTACAGGTGTGGGATTTGAACCTATACTTATAAAATGTTGAACGAAAAAGTGGATGAGGAAAACACTTTGTTAGAAACAGCACATCAAAGTGAACCAAAGCCACTTGGGCAGCCAAGCTTCAGTCTAGGTTCTAATACCACTTCCGTTAGCAGAAAACAAAAGACAATGTCACTGTACATGCAACCAAATGTGAAGAACAAGTCTATAAGTGTCTCAGTGAGAGATAGTTCATCAACATGAAATATTTTGGGGCGACCGTGGCTCAGGGGGTTGGGAATCACATCTGTACCCGGAAGGTCGCCGGTTCGATCCCAGGGCTCTCTGTCCTGGTCGTTGTGTCCCTGGGCAAGACACTTTACCCTACTTGCCTACTGGTCTTGGCCAGAGGGGCCGATGGCGCGATATGGCAGCCTTGCTTCTGTCAGTCTGCCCCAGGGCAGCTGTGGCTACAACTGTAGCTTGCCTCCACCAGTGTATGAATGTGAGAGTGAATGAATAGTGGCATTGTAAAGCGCTTTGGGTGCCTTGAAAAGCGCTATATAAATCCAATCCATTATTATTATTATTATAGTTTGGTGTCATAGACCACTTCTGACTTGCAGCATGTTGCAGAGGTGGGACCAAGTCATTGTTTTGCAAGTCTCAAGTAAGTCTCAAGTCTTTATCCTCAAGTCTCAAGTCAAGTCTCAAGTAATGTCAGGCAAGTCAGAGTCGAGTCTCAAGTCACTGGTGTAAAAGTCCGAGTCAAGTCACAAGTCTGAAACTTTGAATTTCAAGTCCTTTCGAGTCTTTAAAAAAAAAAAATGAAAAAAAAAAAGTTGCAGTTATATGCTAAATGTAAATATTAGACCATGTAATTTTAAAATCTGTGTTTTTCTCAACACATGACAAAATAGTGAACTTAGAAAATATACACAAATTGTGAAATTGCACCTCTTTAAAATGCAGCTCAATTAAACCTAGCTCCAATAATAATTTTCACCGACAGTTCTGAGATAAGCTGCATGTTATTCTTGGATGCGGTTGTAGGACCAGCTTTAAAATCGCATGACAAAAATATCATACACATTAAAAAAAACTGTATCACCAACGTAGCCTGGACAACATTTGCTAGTTGGATGAAGTCAGCTATCTCATCTTAGCATATTTATATGCATATTTATAATTATACGGTTCTTGGAGTGAGTGCATACACTCATGAAGTTTAGTAACTTCAGGTCACTGCAACAAGCCCAGGTACAGTTTACCGACGGATGGGTGCAGGACCTTGAAATGCACCGTGTAGAACGAAAGACCATCGTACGTATCATAAGTTTACCAGTCTCACAAATCGTCTTCATAAATACACATTCGTTAACCGTTTATTAATAGGACCTTTGAGCTCAACGGTAATTAATTAGTAGTGGAAATAATTTCTGGTAGCATCACAGAAATGTAGCAGTGACAATAATACTGTATGCTGTAATCGTACTGGGCAATTAGTGATACAAAAAACCTGTTTTATCCTGTGAATAAAAGTATGTGTTTTTGTCAATGTACCATAATAACAGAAGCGAAACACAATATTGTGTCAGGATAATTTACTATTTATGCACAATAAACAAAGGAGCATAGCGCGACAATTTCTGTTCAGCGCCAGACTTGCTTGTAACCTATATCACCAATTATGTTATGAAAAATGACGCATTAACTACAACAGCAGACTGACCTTTGTGGAAATGCTTGGAGCAGACTAACCTGTGAGCTGGTGTTCTGGGACGTTATATTTGGTCTTTGAATGGCTGCAATCCAGTCGCGTCTTTGTTACTTCGGAAACATGGCTCGAACAATTTCTCTTCAACGACATAATCCGATAACAACCGATCTCTTTACCCGTCGGCTTCCCGTGGCTGTCATGTGACCGGCTATTGCAGTTAATAATACAACAGCTTCTTGACATTTTTGTGTTTCTTTTTATCGCTGTATAACTGATTTTAATTGAAAGCCTGCGTGCGCTAGTACCGCTTGCCACGAGTTCCCAGAATCCTTTGCGGTTCTACCCGTGAATGACGTCACATTTTCAATCTCCATATAATATGCATGTTAAATTTTATATTTGGGGTAAAATATCAAGTCTTTTCAAGTAAACCGGTTCAAGTCCAATTCAAGTCCCAAGTCATTGGTGTAAAAGTCCAAGTCAAGTCACAAGTCTTAGAACATTTTTTCAAGTCAAGTCTAAAGTCATAAAATTAATGACTCGAGTCTGACTCGAGTCCAAGTCATGTGACTCGAGTCCACACCTCTGGCATGTTGTACAGAGCAAAGAGGAAGGTGAAATTACAGCTAGAGAAAGATATTTGGTGGGTGAACATCTCGTCTGGTTACTATACTGAAGAAGTCCTCACCATCAGAGCTCAATGAACAGTAACTTCATATGCATGTGATGAAGTTGCTGAAGACTAGTCTTTACCCACTTAAGAGCATAAGTTTCAAGACTTTCAATTGTATGCTCTTTGCATATACAGGGAGTGCAGAATTATTAGGCAAATGAGTATTTTGTCCACATCATCCTCTTCATGCATGTTGTCTAACTCCAAGCTGTATAGGCTTGAAAGCCTACTACCAATTAAGCATATTAGGTGATGTGCATCTCTGTAATGAGAAGAGGTGTGGTCTAATGACATCAACACCCTATATCAGGTGTGCATAATTATTAGGCAACGTCCTTTCCTTTGGCAAAATGGGTCAAAAGAAGGACTTGACAGGCTCAGAAAAGTCAAAAATAGTGAGATATCTTGCAGAGGGATGCAGCAGTCTCAAAATTGCAAAGCTTCTGAAGCGTGATCATCGAACAATCAAGTGTTTCATTCAAAATAGTCAACAGGGTCGCAAGAAGCGTGTGGAAAAACCAAGGCTCAAAATAACTGCCCATGAACTGAGAAAAGTCAAGCGTGCAACTGCCAAGATGCCACTTGCCACCAGTTTGGCCATATTTCAGAGCTGCAACATCACTGGAGTGCCCCTAAAGCACAAGGTGTGCAATACTCAGAGACATGGCCAAGGTAAGAAAGGCTGAAAGACGACCACCACTGAACAAGACACACAAGCTGAAACGTCAAGAGTGGGCCAAGAAATATCCCAAGACTGATTTTTCTAAGGTTTTATGGACTGATGAAATGAGAGTGAGTCTTGATGGGCCAGATGGATGGGCCCGTGGCTGGATTGGTAAAGGACAGAGAGCTCCAGTCCGACTCAGACGCCAGCAAGGTGGAGGTGGAGTACTGGTTTGGGCTGGTATCATCAAAGATGAGCTTGTGGGGCCTTTTCGGGTTGAGGATGGAGTCAAGCTCAACTCCCAGTCCTACTGCCAGTTTCTGGAAGACACCTTCTTCAAGCAGTGGTACAGGAAGAAGTCTGCATCCTTCAAGAAAAACATGATTTTCATGCAGGACAATGCTCCATCACACGCGTCCAAGCACTCCACAGCGTGGCTGGCAAGAAAGGGTATAAAAGAAGAAAAACTAATGACATGGCCTCCTTGTTCACCTGATCTGAACCCCATTGAGAACCTGTGGTCCATCATCAAATGTGAGATTTACAAGGAGGGAAAACAGTACACCTCTCTGAACAGTGTCTGGGAGGCTGTGGTTGCTGCTGCACGCAATGTTGATGGTGAACAGATCAAAACACTGACACAATCCATGGATGGCAGGCTTTTGAGTGTCCTTGCAAAGAAAGGTGGCTATATTGGTCACTGATTTGTTTTTGTTTTGTTTTTGAATGTCAGAAATGTATATTTGTGAATGTGGAGATGTTATATTGGTTTCACTGGTAAAAATAAATAATTGAAATGGGTATATATTTGTTTTTTGTTGAGTTGCCTAATAATTATGCACAGTAATAGTCACCTGCACACACAGATATCCCCCTAAAATGGCTAAAACTAAAAACAAACTAAAGACTACTTCTAAAAACATTCAGCTTTGATATTAATGAGTTTTTTGGGTTCATTGAGAACATGGTTGTTGTTCAATAATAAAATTATTCCTCAAAAATACAACTTGCCTAATAATTCTGCACTCCCTATATAATGTGAGGTCTGTGGATAATAGGACGGACAAGTTCTAACTGCTGATTAAGACACTCAGGGAACAGATTAAATCTATCAGCAAATGACACAAACACCCCTATGCTACAAAAGCTTACTCCCATCTAGATAGCAGCAGCTTCACATTTTTGATATATGCCTCCCATTAAAACTAGCCAAAGAAAAATATGTGCTCTTGAGGTGTGGTTTTAAATCCTACTCTCCCCAAAAATGTAATCAACAATTGTACCTAACCTTATATGGATCAGAAGAGGCACATCATTATCATACCTTTTGGGACTGCCCTAACTTAAAAAATTACTGGCTGGGAATCCATAAAACTTTGTGTGAGGTTTTTAAGATAAAATTTGACATCAAGTTTGTAAATTTGTACTTGGGCTTGGTTGCTGGCTCGGTCCGGGGAGGGGACACAAAACTCTTACAAGCGCTATTAGCGGCCAGCAAAAAATCAATAACCAGAAAGTGGTTAAATCCTTTTTTTTTTTTTTTTTTTTTTTTTTGGCCTGTCCCATTTGGCTCTTTTGCCATCAGAATTGTTGTCTAAAGGCAAAGAAAGATGCCCAACGGATTTACTTTACCAAACTGACCATCCCAGCCTTGCCGTAATGGTCCATTTGATTCACCTTTTATTGTTTATTTTATTTTCACTTACTGAATACGGGAAAGTGGTTAAATCCAACTCCGCCAACACTTGAGGATTGGTTTAATGTGGTTTTCGAAATATTTAAAATGGAAAAACTGACATTCTTTTTAAAAATTCGGAAAGACAAATTCTACAAAATATGGAATAAATGGATTAGCTTTGTGTCCCCCATCCGCCCTGAATTTAGGTAAGACCAGCCCTGAATTGGTGTATCTTGGTGTATCTCCCATGTATCGTACAATGTCAGGTTGAACCTCAACTTCATAATATGTACCTAATGTAGTTTTTGTAAATAAGTTAAACATGCTGCATTATGTAACACATTGTCAAGCCAATGAGTTAATTTTATTTTTTTGCTATCAGAATGTAAAACAAAATGACTAAGAAAAAGGGTTTTGTTTTTTTTTGTTTTTTTTCCTTTTCTCTTTTTTTGACTAAATAATGTCAATGCACTTTATTGTAACAAGTCCCTTTTTTTTTCTTCAATAAAAATATAATTTAAAAAAACAAACCAATTTTACCTAACCAGCTCTTATATGGTCTAATTAAGATTTTACAATGCCTGTAGCTTGGCTAACCCAGGTGGCATAGCAGGAACTCTTTAAGGCCTGTTTTTGTTGCGGGCTCATCTGGGAGATTTTTGATGAAAGTCTTGGGATCTCTAAATTGGTTTTTAAACTATGATCTTAAAATTAAGTTCTAAATTGGAGTAACTCTGAGATCTGCAACTCTGAGTTTTCTGTTCCCCAACAACTGGTCAGAGTTACTTAAAACAACTTTCAACATACAACGGAACATAAATATGCACCAATGTGAACCATGACATTTTTCTTAAAATGGGGGCTCATCCAGGATATTTCTGTTGAAAGTATCTCAATGTTTTTGTTTGGTGTTTCTGATAGAAAGCCACTATTCCAGGAAAAATGTTCAACAAACTATGAGCTTAAAAATAAATTCTAAGTTAGAGTAGCTCTGTGATCGGCAAATCTTTTTGTTCTGTTCCACGCCAGCTGATAAGGATTAGTTCGAGTCTGAGCATCTTCGTATGATTTGCTCAAGTTTTTTTAAGTGTGTGTGTTAGTCCTCATAGGGAAATAGTTCCTCTGCATTTAACCCATTCACCCAGTGAAGCAGTGGGCAGCCACCAGTGCAGCGCCCGGGGAGCAGTGTGTAGGGACGGTACCTTGCTCAGGGGTACCTAAGGGTAGCCGTTCAGTGGAGTCGAACCCCCGAGCTTCCGATCATGGGGCCACCACTCTACCTACTGAGCTATCCCTGCCCCAAGTTTCACTACCAACCACTTTGTGGTTTTTGAACCAGTTCTTGGAGACAAGTTGGCATCTTCCATGCAATTTCCATGAAATTCTTGTGAGGGGTCAGATTTGAAGCTACGCTGTTTTTATAGTCAGATGTCCTTTAGTTAGCAATGGATCTGCCCTTGAGTCTGGCACCTTTGTGTCACTTGGTAATGATTTTTATAACCTGCTTGCTTTTGACTTTTATGGTTTTAACTTTGAAAACCTGTTTTAGAATACAGGATTGCATATGGCACAAATGTTTATGAAAGACCTCACCTATGAAAGACTTAAGCACTTGAGTTGATGTCAACTGGATTGAATCTTGAACCCGGTATCATCCACAGATGAAAAAAACTTGCCAACAGGCATTTGTAACATCTAAAAGGACTTTTGATGTTTTTTAGATGGGACTTTGTTATGGTTAGCTTTCTGGTAGTCAGATGTGCTCTAAGATACTAGACTATAAAATGTACACCCACTTCCCAAGTGACTTTGGTTGTCTTTGGTAAATACCTGTCATCAAAACACACCGCTGTCACTTTTGTATTCTAAGTAAAGGTGTGGGTTCAAATCCCCGTCTTGACAAAACTTTTGTCTTTAGATTTCATTCAGCAGGTCTTCCTGTGAAGAACCCTGAGTGTCTTAATCAGCAGTTAGAACTTGTCCGTCCTATTATCCACAGACCTCACATTATATATGCAAAGAGCATACAATTGAAAGTCTTGAAACTTGTGCTCTTAAGTGGGTAAAGACTAGTCTTCAGCAACTTCATCACATGTATATGAGGTTACTGTTCAATGAGCTCTGATGGTGAGGACTTCTTCAGTATAGTAACCAGACGAGATGTTCAAAGTGTTTTCCTCATCCACCTTTTCGTTCAACATTTTATAAGTATAGGTTCAAATCCCACACCTGACAAATAGCTTTTCTTACATGTTGTACACTTGCATTCATTCATTCATTCATATGTCCAATAGACTGTTTAGCACAGGTTTAGCTGTGATGTCTCTTTAAATTAAAGTACAAAACACAAGTATATTCAGAAATAGATCACTTCCAAGCAGCTTTCTAAGCAAATTTAAGGTTCATATGGAGTTGTAGGAGCTTTACTTTCTGTTTGTCTGAATAGCTAAGTGGTTTAAGGCATGAAAATCTGTTTTTTCCTGACCAAAGTGACATCTAGCATCCAAATAGAGACACTGGTTCAACCCCAACACCTGCCAAACATTTTATCCAAGCTGTTTGATGAAACTTTACCTCAACACAAAACATAATCAGTTACTTTTAATTTCAATTACTTTTAAATTCATGGGCTGAAGAGTTCATTGCAACTTTAAATCTGGAGACAAAAGCTTGCCAAGCATGGGAGTTGAACACAGAATTTTATTAAAAGGCTGTAGGACCCTTTTAACAGGAAGGACTAAAGCCTTGGTTTGGGCTTCTTAGCATACTCACACATCCAGCCAATCTGAAAACAATGTTATCTATCTGGACCTTACAGTCACATAGAAAGCAATGACTCCTTGACGTTGCTAACTGTGGACGAGTTTTATAAGCTCCTGCTATATATTCCTTATCTTTTGCATATTTCAGACAAGGGTGTTTTCCGCCTATATCATTTAGTTAGTTATTGTTAAGTAAGTCCTTGATGTCAGGAGGTTAAGACTTCCACATGAGAAACCTTACACCTATAAAGGTGTACGCTACTGGACTCAAGAACGGACCTTTGTTTTCCAAGTGACTTTGGTTGACTTTGATAAATGTCATCCATCAATGGTTTCCAACATTTCTGTAGGTTGTATGCCTTAGAGTCCGAGTTGAACAGGAATGAAGACAGCAAAGGTAAATTTTTCCGCTCATTTTATTATTAATGAGCTTTGCACCAAGAAGAAGGGAATATTCCTCGATCACATTCATGTTCTGTACTGTGGATAACCAGATATCATGAGATATCGCCACAGCATGTCTTCCAGCAGTGCTATAAGGCATGCAAGATGAAACCTTTGTCAGGAATAGAATTTCAAATCACACTTCATCTCATTGATTTGAATTTGAACTTGAATAAAAAAGCTTTGTCAGGTGTGGGATTTGAACCCACACTTTATTTTACAACACAAAAGTGCCTTCATGTCAATTTGGTTGCCTGTTCTTACCGAAACCAACCAAAGCCACTTGGAAAAGAGTGGTCCATTCTTGAATCCAGTATCTTGGACCATCTGTATCGGGTCTCAGTGACCCAGCACATGAAAGTCTTGACATCTTTGCATCAATGGGTTACTTAATCATAACTAACTCCAAGATATAGGTGGAAAAGACCCTTGTGTGAAATATAAATTCACTATAACCGTAAGATCCAGATAGACTTTTATGAGGAGCACTTTCAGATTGTACAACTGGGTGAGTAGTCTAGGATGTCATACTCAGTCTTTCCTCTCTAAATGATCTGCTGGACTCTGGATGGTTGTGTGTGTTGAACTCCTGCCAAAGTTTTGTCTCCAGATTTCATTCGTCATTAGATAAAAATGTATATTTAGATCTTATGTTCATGGCTAGGGGACCATGTGAGAAACTTGAAATGTTGTGGATTGCCTAACCCTAACCACAGGGCTACTAAAGCCAAACAAGTGCACTTTCTCAAAATCCCATACTTAAAAATAACTCCTGTTAATGTTGAAACAGGCAAGTAATAAACTTTGTTACATTAAATTGTAACATCCGGATTGACTACCACTTTACCTGACTGTCACAATGGCCAAGTGTGCGATAAGGACGTGAGGATGGACTTGAACATGATGGAGAAGCTTCAAATCACTTTTCCTGTTAGAGTTCTGGCTACAGTAGTCTGTAATTTCCTTTTGTAGGACACGTTGGATACTTTTAAGACTTTTCTTCCCCCAAATACAATCTGGCTAGCTCAGACAGCATAGCAGCCACCTCCTGTAGTCACCTCTTCTTGCCTGATAACAAACATTGAATGTTTGACTTGGATTTTATCTTGACTTAGATATCGTCCACAAATTACAAATACAGCTAAACTTGCGAACAGGCATTACTTTGTGATTAATGTTCTACTAGTCAGAGGTGGTCTAAGATACTGGACTCAAGTATGGATTTGCTCTTCCCAAGTGACTTTGGCTGACTTTGGTAAATCACTTCGCAAACAACTGCTGACGTCACCTTTGTTTTTTAAATAGAGTAGTGAGTTCAAATCCCATTTCTGACAACCATTTTTTATTTTGATTTAGTTCAAGTTGCTTAATGAAAATTTGTTTAAAATTCATGACATGAAGTGTGGGTTTAATGATAAAGGTTTGAGCTTTTACATGCTGCTGTCTTACAGCTCTAAATTGGTCAGCAGTAAGGGAAGTAAAATAATTGGATGCTTAGAGTCTTGGAATCGTTCTGTTCTCTGGTTAAGTGTTTACAGAGGTGGAAAGCCTGGCTAGTTCAGTTGGAACCCCATATATCTCAGAGATGTGAAAACATGTTAGCCGTGCAATAAGCGGTCCAGCGTCTACCCCGACTCTCATCCTATGGTAGCTAGAATATGCTCCATTACCCATGAATCAGAATTGGATAAATGAAAGAGGATGGTTGGATGAATGAATGGATGAATGAATGAATGGATGGATGGATGGATGGATGGATGGATTCTGTATCCTCCTGACTAAAGATGAGACAGACCATCTCAACTGTTGTAAGCGTTCAGTTCAAAAGGTTGCATGTCTGATGGTATGGGAGTTCATCAGTGCTCATGGAATTGTCAGCTTGCACATTTGGAAAGGGACCATCAATGCATTACGAACATTGCATCCTATACTCCAAACAGACGGGGTGCTGTGGGGTAGTAGTCAAAGCAGGGAAGCCTAGACCTCTCTACTTTACTTTATTGATAAACATAAAACAGTACAATCAAATATACAGCACAAGTCTAATTAAAAGCTAGTCTAAATTAAGGAGTCTTAAGATGATGTTTAAAAGAATAAATACAATCCAGGCAACGTAGAGATGGAGGGAGAGAATTCCACAACCTGGGGACCACTGCTCTAAAAGATTGAATACCTCTCTCTCACCAGTCACATCACCCATCTTTTTTGGAGAAACCTCAAGGAGTTCCCACATCGGTCGATAGATGTAACCTCTCCAGTGTGTCCTGGGTCTACCCCAGGCCTTCTCCTGATTGGACATGCCCGGCCGAAACCCCTTAACATTATGCCTCAAGTGGCTCCTTTCTAAGTGTAAGAGGGAGGATAAGAAGGACAGACGCAACAACATTGTCATCCCCCGTGTAGCCGGTGTATCAGAAAAACTCAGGAGCGTTTTCTCCAAGCATGACATCCCAGTGCATTCCAGACCCAGCAACACGATCAGACAAAAACTGGTTCTTCCGAAAGACAAAACTCCAAAACACAGACTTAACAATGTGGTGTATGCTGTACAGTGCAGCGAGGAATGCCCAGACCTCTACATTGGAGAGCCCAAACAGCCACTTCACAACCGCATGGCACAACATAGCAGAGCCACCTCCACAGGACAAGACTCAGCAGCCAATCTGCATCTTAAGGATAAAGGACACTCTTTCGAGGATGCCAATGTTCACATTTTGGACAGAGAGGACAGATGGTTTGAAAGAGGAGTAAAAGAAGCCATTAATGTCCACTGTGAGCGACCGTCTTTGAACAGAGACGGTGGTTTACGTCACCAACTCTCTGCTATCTATAATCCAGTTTTGAGTTCCCTCCCCAGACGCCTTAACCCTCACTCACATCCTGGGCCATCTGACCTCAGGAATTCGCATGATAAGGTGGGGCCAGGTTTCACAATGAGCTCACCCGAAACTCTGGCTGATTGGGATCCACACCCAGTTTCACACCTTGGCTCAGGCGATTAGAGGATCATCAAGGGGTCCTTTTGTCCCTCTGTGGGGGGATACTCCCACTAGGTTTAAATCTGGGACTCCCCACCATTTGACCTTAGAACTGAAGAAGCTTCTCGGATGAGAGGTGAAACGTCTTCAAGCAACTTAAAGAAGTCCAGACGCTTTTCTTTACAATCTCATTTGTCTACGATGACCTGGATGACTGAGAACCTTCACAGACATAATTCAAGGCTTTAAATTATTGTAGGAATATTTGTGCTTTGTGATTGTGTGTTGTGAGAAGCATGGCACCTGGCTTGTTCAGTTGGAAGACCATGCACCTCATGGATGTGTGTTCAAGCTCTTTGGTGAGTGAAGATTTGTCATTTAACGGAACGATTTAGTGCAGGGGTCTCCAAGTTCAGTCCTCTACAGTTACTGTCCTGCAGCAAACACAGAATGGCTGAATTACCTCTTCATTATGCCATCACACTTGGCAAAGGCCTGGTTACAATCCACTCATTAGATTCAGATGTGCTGGAACAATGATGCATCTAAAAGCAGCAGGATATTAGCCCTCCAGGATTGGAGTGGAGACCCCTGAATTAGTGGAAAAGAAAACTGGCTTTCAATTGTTTTCTTTTCCTACACAGACTACGGTACTTCATTACACAATGGACCCCAGCTTTCCAAGTGGCTTTGGTCAGCTTTGGTAAATGCAACAGAACTGCCAACAGTCACTTATGTGTTTTAAAGAAAGGTGTGGGTTCAAATCCCATTTCTGACAAAGATTTTGTCTTTAGATTTCATTAAAGTTTCCTGATGAAAGTTTGAAACTCATAACATGAAGTGCAGTTTGAAATCCTACATTTTATGATTTCATCTTGCATGTGCTACTGTCTTGCCTGATGACCAACATTTAAAGAACTTAATCAAAAACTTTTTTAAATGTGTAGAATATTTAGCTGATTTAGAGTTTAGAAATGTGTTATCATAGAATGTAGAGCTATTGTAGAGACATTGATACTGCCCTTAAAGTAATAAAGGCCTCACTGTGTCGTGAACTTAGGAGTAGATTGTAGGAGACCTCTCCCCCACTGAGTGGAAATTCCCCAGAGGATGTCTTAGGGTGGGGGTCTCAACATTTCTAACTGGATAACTGTGGTTTGGAACGGAGAGGGGTTTTATGACCTCTAGGGAGTTACCTACACCCACAGTGTTTTAACTGTCACGCACACACATCCACACGCACACTCACTCATGTGCACACACATACACACAGGTATGCGCACACAGGCACACACGAGCACTCACATAGACACGAGGGAACGCGCACATGTAGGCATTCATGTGCTCGTGCACATAGACACAGACAGAGTTTGCAGCACACTGTAGGGGGTTTTATGTTCGGGTCCCGTCTATAAAACTGTGTTTCACAGACAAAGGGGTGAAGATTTTTGCAGAGGGATACCGGCCTCGTCTTCCCTTCTAGAAGTGCATGCTTAAATGAAGATGAGTAAAAGATGAGTAAAGATGAATAAAGATTTTGTGAAAATGACTACTGAGTCTGGTGCCATCTCTGGATGCTCGAGGAATAAAAGAACCGGGGTAAAACTGATTAAGCAACAAATGACAGTGAGAGACTTTTATGTGGAGGACTTCTTTTAGACTGTCAAAATGGAAGGAAGCACTCCTTCCTGACCAAAGGGACTTCTGTTCTGCTAATGGTCTTCAAATTTTATTCAAGTTCTGTAAATTTATTTTGTAAGTTAATGATATGAGGTCTATGTCCACAGGAACAGAATCAACTTTTGGGGATTTAAAACATGCTTATTTCTTTACTTTGAATGTTTGGCTTGGATTTGATCTTGACTTAGATATCATCCACAAATTACAAATACAGCTAAACTTGTGAACAGGTATTACTTTGTGATTAATGTTCTACTAGTCAGAGGTGGTCTGAGATACTGGACTCAAGTATGGATTTGCACTTCCCAAGTGACTTTGGCTGACTTTGGTAAATCACTTCGCAAACAACTGCTGATGTCACTTATGCTTTTTAAATAGAGTAGTGAGTTCAAATCCCATTCCTGACAACCATTTTTTATTTTGATTTAGTTCAAGTTGCTTAATGAAATAAAGGGAGTAAAATAATTGAGGGTTTTTGTTGAAAACGTTGCAACTTTCTGTTTGGTGGTATGGGTTCAAGCCCCATGTTGGGCTCTTAACCTTTTGAACAATAATGTAAAGTCTTAGTACAGTTGTCAAAAAACTATATACATATATTAATAGTACCTAAAATTAATACCAATTAAGATAATCACTTGAAACAGTATTGATACCAACTATGTGATTGTTGCCTCTTCAAGCAGAAATAAAAATTGCACATTGTATGGCTGCTGAATGAAAAACACATAGCTCCTCCACTTGCTAACAGCTGAAGTAGTGGACATTTATAACACCAAACAGCAATTTAGAAGGCATGTCAGAGGTCAGTGAAGCCTGTGCTTCAGCAACACGGGAGTATTAATCATCCTAAATTGAATCTGACTGGTGCACATGTTAGCGTTTAACTGTTAGCAATTACCCAATAGGCACATTAGCCATCCATTTATTAATGTAGCAGCTAGCAAACTAGAGCGTTTTTTTGTTACTTTTGTTACTAAACTAGAGTATACTATATAAATATATATGTATTTATATATACTTACTATATATATAAATGAAATTAAAAGCCCCCTCTGTCTTCATAAGACTGTACCTTACGAGAGTGCTACCCAGAAGCCTAGCCAGCTCAGTCGGCAGAGAGAATCTCAGAGCCCCATGTTTAGGGATAAAACTCCAAAAGAAAGGAGCCACTGCAGAACTGTCATAGTATTTCTGTAGGTTGTATGCCTTAGAGTCCGAGTTGAACAGGAATGAAGACAGCAAAGGTAAATTTTTCCGCTCATTTTATTATTAATGAGCTTTGCACCAAGAAGAAGGGAATATTCCTCGATCACATTCATGTTCTGTACTGTGGATAACCAGATATCATGAGATATCGCCACAGCATGTCTTCCAGCAGTGCTATAAGGCATGCAAGATGAAACCTTTGTCAGGAATAGAATTTCAAATCACACTTCATCTCATGGATTTGAATTTGAACTTGAATAAAAAAGCTTTGTCAGGCGTGGGATTTGAACCCACACTTTATTTTACAACACAAAAGTGCCTTCATGTCAATTTGGTTGCCTGTTCTTACCGAAACCAACCAAAGCCACTTGGAAAAGAGTGGTCCATTCTTGAATCCAGTATCTTGGACCATCTGTATCGGGTCTCAGTGACCCAGCACATGAAAGTCTTGACATCTTTGCATCAATGGGTTACTTAATCATAACTAACTCCAAGATATAGGTGGAAAAGACCCTTGTGTGAAATATAAATTCACTATAACCGTAAGATCCAGATAGACTTTTATGAGGAGCACTTTCAGATTGTACAACTGGGTGAGTAGTCTAGGATGTCATACTCAGTCTTTCCTCTCTAAATGATCTGCTGGACTCTGGATGGTTGTGTGTGTTGAACTCCTGCCAAAGTTTTGTCTCCAGATTTCATTCGTCATTAGATAAAAATGTATATTTAGATCTTATGTTCATGGCTAGGGGGCCATGTGAGAAACTTGAAATGTTGTGGATTGCCTAACCCTAACCACAGGGCTACTAAAGCCAAACAAGTGCACTTTCTCAAAATCCCATACTTAAAAATAACTCCTGTCAATGTTGAAACAGGCAAGTAATAAACTTTGTTACATTAAATTGTAACATCCGGATTGACTACCACTTTACCTGACTGTCACAATGGCCAAGTGTGTGATAAGGACGTGAGGATGGACTTGAAAATGATGGAGAGGCTTCAAATCACTTTTCCTGTTAGAGTTCTGGCTACAGTAGTGGGTAATTTCCTTTTGTAGGACACGTTGGATACTTTTAAGACTTTTCTTCCCCCAAATACAATCTGGCTAGCTCAGACAGCATAGCAGCCACCTCCTGTAGTCACCTCTTCTTGCCTGATAACAAACATTGAAAGAACTTAATCAAAAACTTTTTTAAATGACAGTGAGAGACTTCTATGTGGAGGACATTTAGATTGTCAAAATGGAAGGAGGCACTCCTTCCTCCTTCCTCTACAGTTCCTGTCCTGCAGCAAACACAGAATGGCTGAATTACCTCTTCATTATGCCATCACATTTGGCAAAGGCCTGGTTACAATCCACTCATTAGATTCAGATGTGCTGGAACAATGATGCATCTAAAAGCAGCAGGATATTAGCCCTCCAGGATTGGAGTGGAGACCCCTGATTTAGTGGAAAACTGGCTTTCAATTGCGATAAGGACTCTTACACGCTTAACACAAATAGTACTAGATCAGTGACATGATTGGGTAATAGGAGCATCTTAGAGAAGCAGAGCTTCTGAGAAGATGACCATGCAGTATTTTGGAGGAATCCAGTGAAACTGAGGAAAGACTGGAATCATTTGTTCTACGGAAGAGATTCTGGCAATGACATGAGCCTCTGCATTGTAAACCAGATGAAGTACATGGATATGTTGTTCATAAGTCAGAGGTGGACTACGGTACTTCATTATACAATGGACCCCAGTTTTCCAAGTGGCTTTGGTCAGCTTTGGCAAATGCACCAGAACTGCCAACGGTCACTTATGTGTTTTAAAGAAAGGTGTGGGTTCAAATCCCATTTCTGACAAAGATTTTGTCTTTAGATTTCATTAAAGTTTCCTGATGAAAGTTTGAAACTCATAACATGAAGTGCAGTTTGAAATCCTACATTTTATGATTTCATCTTGCATGTGCTACTGTCTTGCCTGATGACCAACATTTAAAGAACTTAATCAAAAACTTTTTTAAATGACAGTGAGAGACTTCTATGTGGAGGACTTTTAGATTATCAAAATGGAAGGAGGCACTCCTTCCTGACCAAAGGGACTTCTGCTCTGCTAATGGTCTTCAAATTTCATTCAAGTTCTGTAAATTTATTTTGTAAGTTGATGATATGAGGTCTATGTCCAGAGGAACAGAATCAACTTTTGGGGATTTAAAACATGCTTATTTCTTTACTTTGAATGTTTGACTTGGATTTTATCTTGACTTAGATATTGTCCACAAATTACAAATACAGCTAAACTTGCGAACAGGCATTACTTTGTGATTAATGTTCTACTAGTCAGAGGTGGTCTGAGATACTGGACTCAAGTATGGATTTGCTCTTCCCAAGTGACTTTGGCTGACTTTGGTAAATGACTTAACAAAGATCTTCTGACATCACTTATGCTTTTTAAATAGAGTAGTGAGTTCAAATCCCATTTCTGACAACCATTTTTTATTTTGATTTAGTTCAAGTTGCTTAATGAAAATTTGTTTAAAATTCATGACATGAAGTGTGGGTTTAATGATAAAGGTTTGAGCTTTTACATGCTGCTGTCTTACAGCTCTAAATTGGTCAGCAGTAAGGGAAGTAAAATAATTGGATGCTTAGAGTCTTGGAATCGTTCTGTTCTCTGGTTAAGTGTTTACAGAGGTGGAAAGCCTGGCTAGTTAAGTTGGAACCCCATATATCTCAGAGATGTGAAAACATGTTAGCCGTGCAATAAGCGGTCCAGCGTCTACCCCGACTCTCATCCTATGGTAGCTAGAATATGCTCCATTACCCATGAATCAGAATTGGATAAATGAAAGAGGATGGTTGGATGAATGAATGGATGAATGGATTCTGTATCCTCTGGACTAAAGATGAGACAGACCATCTCAACTGTTGTAAGCGTTCAGTTCAAAAAGTTGCATGTCTGATGGTATGGGAGTTCATCAGTGCTCATGGAATTGTCAGCTTGCACGTTTGGAAAGGGACCATCAATGCATTACGAACATTGCATCCTATACTCCAAACAGACGGGGTGCTGTGGGGTAGTACTCAAAGCAGGGAAGCCTAGACCTCTTTACTTTACTTTATTGATAAACATAAAACAGTACAATCAAATATACAGCACAAGTCTAATTAAAAGCTAGTCTAAATTAAGGAGTCTTAAGATGATGTTTAAAAGAATAAATACAATCCAGGCAATGTAGAGATGCAGGGAGAGAATTCCACAACCTGGGGACCACTGCTCTAAAAGATCGAATACCTCTCTCTCACCAGTCACCTCACCCATCTTTTTTGGAGAAACCTCAAGGAGTTCCCACATCGGTCGATAGATGTAACCTCTCCAGTGTGTCCTGGGTCTACCCCAGGCCTTCTCCTGATTGGACATGCCCGGCCGAAACCCCTTAACGTTATGCCTCAAGTGGCTCCTTTCTAAGTGTAAGAGGGAGGATAAGAAGGACAGACGCAACAACATTGTCATCCCCGTGTAGCCGGTGTATCGGAAAAACTCAGGAGAGTTTTCTCCAAGCATGACATCCCAGTGCATTTCAGACCCAGCAACACGCTCAGACAAAAACTGGTTCACCCGAAAGACAAAACTCCAAAACACAGACTTAACAATGTGGTGTATGCAGCGAGGAATGCCCAGACCTCTACATTGGAGAGCCCAAACAGCCACTTCACAACCGCATGGCACAACATAGCAGAGCCACCTCCACAGGACAAGACTCAGCAGCCAATCTGCATCTTAAGGATAAAGGACACTCTTTCGAGGATGCCAATGTTCACATTTTGGACAGAGAGGACAGATGGTTTGAAAGAGGAGTAAAAGAAGCCATCTATGTCCACTGTGAGCGACCGTCTTTGAACAGAGACGGTGGTTTACGTCACCAACTCTCTGCTATCTATAATCCAGTTTTGAGTTCCCTCCCCAGACGCCTTAACCCTCACTCACATCCTGGGCCATCTGACCTCAGGAATTCGCATGATAAGGTGGGGCCAGGTTTCACAATGAGCTCACCCGAAACTCTGGCTGATTGGGATCCACACCCAGTTTCACACCTTGGCTCAGGCGATTAGAGGATCATCAAGGGGTCCTTTTGTCCCTCTGTGGGGGGATACTCCCACTAGGTTTAAATCTGGGACTCCCCACCATTTGACCTTAGAACTGAAGAAGCTTCTCGGATGAGAGGTGAAATGTCTTGAAGCAACTTAAAGAAGTCCAGACGCTTTTCTTTGCATGTTCCTTTGACTACGATGACCTGGATGACTGAGAACCTTCACAGACATAATTCAAGGCTTTAAATTATTGTAGGAATATTTGTGCTTTGTGATTGTGTGTTGTGAGAAGCATGGCACCTGGCTTGTTCAGTTGGAAGACCATGCACCTCATGGATGTGTGTTCAAGCCCCTTGGTGAGTGAAGATTTGTCATTTAATGGAACGATTTAGTGCAGGGGTCTCCAAGTTCAGTCCTCTACAGTTACTGTCCTGCAGCAAACACAGAATGGCTGAATTATCTCTTCATTATGCCATCACATTTGGCAAAGGCCTGGTTACAATCCACTCATTAGATTCAGATGTGCTGGAACAATGATGCATCTAAAAGCAGCAGGATATTAGCCCTCCAGGATTGGAGTGGAGACCCCTGATTTAGTGGAAAAGAAAACTGGCTTTCAATTGCGATAAGGACTCTTACACGCTTAACACAAATAGTACTAGATCAGTGACATGATTGGGTAATAGGAGCATCTTAGAGAAGCAGAGCTTCTGAGAAGATGACCATGCAGTATTTTGGAGGAATCCAGTGAAACTGCGGAAAGACTGGAACGATTTGTTCTACGGAAGAGATTCTGGCAATGACATGAGCCTCTGCATTGTAAACCAGATGAAGTACATGGATATGTTGTTCATAAGTCAGAGGTGGACTACGGTACTTCATTACACAATGGACCCCAGCTTTCCAAGTGGCTTTAGTCAGCTTTGGCAAATGCACCAGAACTGCCAACAGTCATTTATGTGTTTTAAAGAAAGGTGTGGGTTCAAATCCCATTTTTGACAAAGATTTTGTCTTTAGATTTCATTAAAGTTTCCTGATGAAAGTTTGAAACTCATAACATGAAGTGCAGTTTGAAATCCTACATTTTATGATTTCATCTTGCATGTGCTACTGTCTTGCCTGATGACCAACATTTAAAGAACTTAATCAAAAACTTTTTAAATGACAGTGAGAGACTTTACTTTGAATGTTTGACTTGGATTTTATCTTGACTTAGATATCATCCACAAATTACAAATACAGCTAAACTTGTGAACAGGCATTACTTTGTGATTAATGTTCTACTAGTCAGAGGTGGTCTAAGATACTGGACTCAAGTATGGATTTGCACTTCCCAAGTGTCTTTGGCTGACTTTGGTAAATGACTTGGCAAAGACCTGCTGAAGTCACTTATGCTTTTTAAATAGAGTAGTGGGTTCAAATACCATTCCTGACAACCATTTTTAATTTTGATTTAGATCAAGTTGCTTAATGAAATAAAGGGAGTAAAATAATTGAGGGTTTTTGTTGAAAGCGTTGCAACTTTCTGTTTGGTGGTATTTTTCCGCTCATTTTATTATTAATGAGCTTTGCACCAAGAAGAAGGGAATATTCCTCGATCACATTCATATTCTGTACTGTGGATAACCAGATATCATGAGATATCGCCACAGCATGTCTTCCAGCAGTGCTATAAGGCATGCAAGATGAAACCTTTCAAATCACACTTCATCTCATTGATTTGAATTTGAACTTGAATAAAATCTAAATAAAAAAGCTTTGTCAGGTGTGGGATTTGAACCCACACTTTATATTACAACACAAAAGCACCTTCATGTTGATTTGGTTGCCTGTTCTTACCGAATCCAACCAAAGCCACTTGGAAAAGAGTGGTCCATTCTTGAATCCAGTATCTTGGACCATCTGTATCGGGTCTCAGTGACCCAGCACATGAAAGTCTTGACATCTTTGCATCAATGGGTTACTTAATCATAACTAACTCCAAGATATAGGTGGAAAAGACCCTTGTGTGAAATATAAATTCACTATAACCGTAAGATCCAGATAGACTTTTATGAGGAGCACTTTCAGATTGTACAACTGGGTGAGTAGTCTAGGATGTCATACTCAGTCTTTCCTCTCTAAATGATCTGCTGGACTCTGGATGGTTGTGTGTGTTGAACTCCTGCCAAAGTTTTGTCTCCAGATTTCATTCGTCATTAGATAAAAATGTATATTTAGATCTTATGTTCATGGCTAGGGGGCCATGTGAGAAACTTGAAATGTTGTGGATTGCCTAACCCTAACCACAGGGCTACTAAAGCCAAACAAGTGCACTTTCTCAAAATCCCATACTTAAAAATAACTCCTGTCAATGTTGAAACAGGCAAGTAATAAACTTTGTTACATTAAATTGTAACATCCGGATTGACTACCACTTTACCTGACTGTCACAATGGCCAAGTGTGCGATAAGGACGTGAGGATGGACTTGAAAATGATGGAGAGGCTTCAAATCACTTTTCCTGTTAGAGTTCTGGCTACAGTAGTCTGTAATTTCCTTTTGTAGGACACGTTGGATACTTTTAAGACTTTTCTTCCCCCAAATACAATCTGGCTAGCTCAGACAGCATAGCAGCCACCTCCTGTAGTCACCTCTTCTTGCCTGATAACAAATATTGAAAGAACTTAATCAAAAACTTTTTTAAATGACAGTGAGAGACTTCTATGTGGAGGACTTTTAGATTGTCAAAATGGAAGGAGGCACTCCTTCCTGACCAAAGGGACTTCTGCTCTGCTAATGGTCTTCAAATTTTATTCAAGTTCTGCAAATTTATTTTGTAAGTTGATGATATGAGGTCTATGTCCAGAGGAACAGAATCAACTTTTGGGGATTTAAAACATGCTTATTTCTTTACTTTGAATGTTTGACTTGGATTTTATCTTGACTTAGATATATTGTCCACAAATTACAAATACAGCTAAACTTGTGAGCAGGTATTACTTTGTGATTAATGTTCTACTAGTCAGAGGTGGTCTGAGATACTGGACTCAAGTATGGATTTGCACTTCCCAAGTGACTTTGGCTGACTTTGGTAAATCACTTCGCACACAACTGCTGACATCACTTATGCTTTTTAAATAGAGTAGTGAGTTCAAATCCCATTCCTGACAACCATTTTTTTTTATTTTGATTTAGTTCAAGTTGCTTAATGAAAATTTGTTTAAAATTCATGACATGAATTTTGGGTTTAATGATAAAGGTTTGACCTTTTACATGCTGCTGTCTTACAGCTCTAAATTGGTCAGCAGTAAGGGAAGTAACAACAACAACAACAACAATCTTTATTTATAGAGCACATTTAAAAGCCTTGGGCATACCAAAGTGCTTTACATAAAACAATAAAAAATAAAACAGTTCACACATTAACATCAAATACATAAAGGTAACGAATTATGTTCACAGATAAAAGCCACCAATAAGAGTAAACTGCAGCACATAGGTTATAGCAAGGTAAGACTGTACCACCATGATAAAAGACACCAATAATGGAAAGATAGCAGAGAATTTAATACAATAGGTCAATAGGTCACTGCAAGCAAGCCAGCATTTAACTGGTAGAAAAGGCAAGTTTAAAAAGATATGTTTTTAGCTGTGATTTAAAAGAATGAATAGAATCAGACGCCCGGATGCCAATCGGGAGATTGTTCCACAGCTCCGGTGCAACTAGAGCAAACGATCGATCACCTCTAGATTTCAGTCGAGATCTGGGCTGAACCAACAGTAACTGTGAGGATGACCTTAAAGCCCTAGCAGGAGCATATGGGTTTAAAAGTTCCTTAAGATAGCTTTGTGCAGTGTTATTGGTAATTTTAAAAGTAAACAACAAAATTTTAAATTGAATACGATATTTGACAGGCAACCAGTGCAGATCAGCAAGGACAGGAGTAATGTGGGCAAACTTCTTGGTTTTAGTTAGAATGCGTGCTGCAGCATTCTGAACTGTCTGTAATCTATGTAAAAGGGAAGAGTGGAGACCACAATAAAGTGAATTACAGTAATCTAGCCTTGACGTTACAAAGGCGTGGATGAGCTTTTCTAGGTCTTTATACGGGATATAGTGCCTGGCCTTAGAAATAAGGCGAAGCTGGTAAAAACTAGATCTGACAACAGCAGACACTTGTTTATCAAGTGTAAATGAGCTGTCAAATAAGACACCCAGATTCCTAACAGTGTCAGAGAAAGAACTAGTGAGAAAACCAAAGGCATCCCGAAGTTTGGCACGAAGGGCATTACTACCAAAAATCATAATTTCGGTTTTCTTATCATTAAGGATAAGAGTATTTGCCAAAAGCCATTTCTTGACCTCACACATGCATTCTCGGAAGCTATTCAAAGACAGAGCAAGATCATCGTTTAACTCAAAATAGATCTGGATATCATCCGCATAATAGTGAAAAGCAATGTGGTATTTCTCAAAGATAGCACTTAAAGGAAGCATGTACAATGAGAAAAGGGTAGGGCCTAACACAGATCCCTGGGGGACACCACAGCAAACAGGTACAGCCGAAGAAGAGGATGTGGCCAGATATACCGAAGAGAGCCGATTGGAGAGGTAGGATTTAAACCAATCCAAGGCAGCGCCCTTAATGCCTACAGTGTGCTCTAGTCTCGCCAATAGGATGTTATGGTCAACCATGTCAAATGCCGATGAAAGATCCAATAGCACTAGGACAGAGGGGCGTCCATTGTCAGCCATTAGTAAAAGATCATTGAAAACACGAAGCAGCGCTGATTCAGTGCTGTGATGTTGTTTGAAGGCCGATTGAAATTTATCATTTATATTATTCTCATCCAGGTAGGTCTGCAGTTGAAGCAGAACCACCTTCTCAAGAATTTTAGCCAGAAAGGGAAGCTTAGAAATCGGCCTATAGTTGGCAAAATCACTATGATCAAGGTTCCTTTTTTTAGAACGGGTTGAATTATAGCATGTTTGAGAGCTGAAGGTACATAGCCAGAAAGCAAGGAAAGGTTCAATATGGACAATAAACAAGGTCCAATTGCATTAAAACAATCCTTGACTATACGGGATGGGAGAACATCATGTACAAAATTAGTATTGTTCAGTTTATCAATTAGACGCTTCAGAGTAGAGAGTGAAACGGGTTCAAATTGATAAAGAGTAGCAGACCTAACATTAAATAAGGCCATCCGAGTCCGAGGAGCCAAGTCCTTAGTAGTAGCCCGTCGCAAGGTGCTAAGGTTGTTATGTTGAACACCACGGCCAGGCGGTGTTATCCAAGATCGAGCAGAGTGGTAAGCCACTGGGCAGGCAGAGTAGGTTTGAAGGCCGACGGAGCATATCCAACGGTGGGTTAGCAATCTAGCCGCAAAGCGGCTACTGAGATAGTGGATGAAACGAGATAGCTCACGGCTTGTAGAAGGGTAATCCGTAGCCATGGCTCTGATATAAGCCTTGAAGCGGACACGGACACCACTCCTTCTACCCCGTTTCCTGAGACGTTTCCTGCGGAGCATGGGAAGAGGTAGGTAGGTCACATTGGTGGGGGAGACAGGCATCAGGGGGATAGCGGCACCCGCGGTCCCAAGGCTGTCCAGTCGTTGAGAACAGGAAAACCGAAGATTCAGGAGCGTGTCTCTATCATAAGTTATTAGCGTACAATCACCTAAAGAACATAAAACAAAAGATAAAACAACGAGGAGTACAACGCCGAGGCGCAGACGGGGTCGAAGACGGTCAGCCATGCACACCGGCGCCATCTTGAACTGTAAAATAATTGGATGCTTAGAGTCTTGGAATCTTTCTGTTCTCTGGTTAAGTGTTTACAGAGGTGGAAAGCCTGGCTAGTTCAGTTGGAACCCCATATATCTCAGGGATGTGAAAACATGTTAGCCGTGCAATAAGCTGTCCAGCTACTACTCTACTCTAAGCGTTCAGTTCAAAAGGTTGCATGTCTGATAGTATGGAAGTTCATCAGTGCTCATGGAATTGTCAGCTTGCACATTTGGAAAGGGACCATCAATGCATTACGAACATTGCATCCTATACTCCAAACAGACGGGGTGCTGTGGGGTAGTAGTCAAAGCAGGGAAGCCTAGACCTCTCTACTTTACTTTATTGATAAACATAAAACAGTACAATCAAATATACAGCACAAGTCTAATTAAAAGCTAGTCTAAATTAAGGAGTCTTAAGATGATGTTTAAAAGAATAAATACAATCCAGGCAACGTAGAGATGCAGGGAGAGAATTCCACAACCTGGGGACCACTGCTCTAAAAGATCGAATACCTCTCTCTCACCAGTCACCTCACCCATCTTTTTTGGAGAAACCTCAAGGAGTTCCCACATCGGTCGATAGATGTAACCTCTCCAGTGTGTCCTGGGTCTACCCCAGGCCTTCTCCTGATTGGACATGCCCGGCCGAAACCCCTTAACGTTATGCCTCAAGTGGCTCCTTTCTAAGTGTAAGAGGGAGGATAAGAAGGACAGACGCAACAACATTGTCATCCCCGTGTAGCCGGTGTATCAGAAAATCTCAGGAGAGTTTTCTCCAAGCATGACATCCCAGTGCATTCCAGACCCAGCAACACACTCAGACAAAAACTGGTTCTTCCGAAAGACAAAACTCCAAAACACAGACTTAACAATGTGGTGTATGCTGTACAGTGCAGCGAGGAATGCCCAGACCTCTACATTGGAGAGCCCAAACAGCCACTTCACAACCGCATGGCACAACACAGAAAAGCCACCTCCACAGGACAAGACTCAGCAGTCCATCTGCATCTAAAGGATAAAGGACACTCTTTCGAGGATGCCAATGTTCACATTTTGGACAGAGAGGACAGATGGTTTGAAAGAGGAGTAAAAGAAGCCATTAATGTCCACTGTGAGCGACCGTCTTTGAACAGAGGCGGTGGTTTACGACACCAACTGTCTGCCATCTATAATCCAGTTTTGAGTTCCCTCCCCAGACGCCTTAACGCCCACTCACATCCTGGGCCATCTGACCTCAGGATTTCGCATGATAAGGTGGGGCCAGGTTTCACAATGAACTCACCCGAAACTCTGGCTGATTGGGATCCACACCCAGTTTCACACCTTGGCTCAGGCGATTAGAGGATCATCAGGGGGTTTAAATCTGGGACTCCCCAAAATTTGACCTTAGAACTGAAGAAGCTTCTCGGATGAGAGGTGAAACGTCTTCAAGCAACCTAAAGAAGTTCAGATGCTTTTCTTTGCATGTTCTTTTGACTACGATGACCTGGATGACTGAGAACCTTCACAGACATAATTCAAGGCTTTAAATTATTGTAGGAATATTTGTGCTTTGTGATTGTGTGTTGTGAGAAGAATGGCACCTGGCTTGTTCAGTTGGAAGACCATGCACCTCATGGATGTGTGTTCAAGCTCCTTGGTGAGTGAAGGTTTGTCATTTAATGGAACGATTTAGTGCAGGGGTCTCCAAGTTCAGTCCTCTACAGTTACAGTCCTGCAGCTTTTAGGTGCATCCCTACTCCAACACAGAATGGCTGAATTACCTCTTCATTATGCCATCACATTTGGCAAAGGCCTGGTTACAATCCACTCATTAGATTCAGATGTGCTGGAACAATGATGCATCTAAAAGCAGCAGGATATTAGCCCTCCAGGATTGGAGTGGAGACCCCTGATTTAGTGGAAAAGAAAACTGGCTTTCAATTGCGATAAGGACTCTTACACGCTTAACACAAATAGTACTAGATCAGTGACATGATTGGGTAATAGGAGCATCTTAGAGAAGCAGAGCTTCTGAGAAGATGACCATGCAGTATTTTGGAGGAATCCAGTGAAACTGCGGAAAGACTGGAACGATTTGTTCTACGGAAGAGATTCTGGCAATGACATGAGCCTCTGCATTGTAAACCAGATGAAGTACATGGATATGTTGTTCATAAGTCAGAGGTGGACTACGGTACTTCATTACACAATGGACCCCAGCTTTCCAAGTGGCTTTAGTCAGCTTTGGCAAATGCACCAGAACTGCCAACAGTCATTTATGTGTTTTAAAGAAAGGTGTGGGTTCAAATCCCATTTTTGACAAAGATTTTGTCTTTAGATTTCATTAAAGTTTCCTGATGAAAGTTTGAAACTCATAACATGAAGTGCAGTTTGAAATCCTACATTTTATGATTTCATCTTGCATGTGCTACTGTCTTGCCTGATGACCAACATTTAAAGAACTTAATCAAAAACTTTTTAAATGACAGTGAGAGACTTTACTTTGAATGTTTGACTTGGATTTTATCTTGACTTAGATATCATCCACAAATTACAAATACAGCTAAACTTGTGAACAGGCATTACTTTGTGATTAATGTTCTACTAGTCAGAGGTGGTCTAAGATACTGGACTCAAGTATGGATTTGCACTTCCCAAGTGTCTTTGGCTGACTTTGGTAAATGACTTGGCAAAGACCTGCTGAAGTCACTTATGCTTTTTAAATAGAGTAGTGAGTTCAAATACCATTTCTGACAACCATTTTTAATTTTGATTTAGATCAAGTTGCTTAATGAAATAAAGGGAGTAAAATAATTGAGGGTTTTTGTTGAAAGCGTTGCAACTTTCTGTTTGGTGGTATTTTTCCGCTCATTTTATTATTAATGAGCTTTGCACCAAGAAGAAGGGAATATTCCTCGATCACATGCATATTCTGTACTGTGGATAACCAGATATCATGAGATATCGCCACAGCATGTCTTCCAACAGTGCTATAAGGCATGCAAGATGAAACCTTTCAAATCACACTTCATCTCATTGATTTGAATTTGAACTTGAATAAAATCTAAATAAAAAAGCTTTGTCAGGCGTGGGATTTGAACCCACACTTTATTTTACAACACAAAAGCGCCTTCATGTTGATTTGGTTGCCTGTTCTTACTGAATCCAACCAAAGCCACTTGGAAAAGAGTGGTCCATTCTTGAATCTAGTATCTTGGACCATCTGTGACCCAGCACATGAAAGTCTTGACATCTTTGCATCAATGGGTTACTTAATCATAACTAACTCCAAGATATAGGTGGAAAAGACCCTTGTGTGAAATATAAATTCACTATAACCGTAAGATCCAGATAGACTTTTATGAGGAGCACTTTCAGATTGTACAACTGGGTGAGTAGTCTAGGATATCATACTCAGTCTTTCCTCTCTAAATGATCTGCTGGACTCTGGATGGTTGTGTGTGTTGAACTCCTGCCAACGTTTTGTCTCCAGATTTCATTCGTCATTAGATAAAAATGTATATTTAGATCTTATGTTCATGGCTAGGGGGCCATGTGAGAAACTTGAAATGTTGTGGATTGCCTAACCCTAACCACAGGGCTACTAAAGCCAAACAAGTGCACTTTCTCAAAATCCCATACTTAAAAATAACTCCTGTCAATGTTGAAACAGGCAAGTAATAAACTTTGTTACATTAAATTGTAACATCCGGATTGACTACCACTTTACCTGACTGTCACAATGGCCAAGTGTGCGATAAGGACGTGAGGATGGACTTGAAAGTGATGGAGAGGCTTCAAATCACTTTTCCTGTTAGAGTTCTGGCTACAGTAGTGGGTAATTTCCTTTTGTAGGACACGTTGGATACTTTTAAGACTTTTCTTCCCCCAAATACAATCTGGCTAGCTCAGACAGCATAGCAGCCACCTCCTGTAGTCACCTCTTCTTGCCTGATAACAAACATTGAAAGAACTTAATCAAAAACTTTTTTAAATGACAGTGAGAGACTTCTATGTGGAGGACTTTTAGATTGTCAAAATGGAAGGAGGCACTCCTTCCTGACCAAAGGGACTTCTGCTCTGCTAATGGTCTTCAAATTTTATTCAAGTTCTGCAAATTTATTTTGTAAGTTGATGATATGAGGTCTATGTCCAGAGGAACAGAATCAACTTTTGGGGATTTAAAACATGCTTATTTCTTTACTTTGAATGTTTGACTTGGATTTTATCTTGACTTAGATATCGTCCACAAATTACAAATACAGCTAAACTTGTGAACAGGTATTACTTTGTGATTAATGTTCTACTAGTCAGAGGTGGTCTAAGATACTGGACTCAAGTATGGATTTGCACTTCCCAAGTGACTTTGGCTGACTTTGGTAAATGACTTCGCAAACAACTGCTGACGGCGCTTATGCTTTTTAAATAGAGTAGTGAGTTCAAATCCCATTCCTGACAAACATTTTTTATTTTGATTTAGATCAAGTTGCTTAATGAAATAAAGGGAGTAAAATAATTGAGGGTTTTTGTTGAAAGCGTTGCAACTTTCTGTTTGGTGGTATTCTGCAACTGACACAACCTAGACCTGGATGTCAGAATTGGCACCAGATTGCCAAAGTTGCCTATAGTTTTTACCCCTAAGCTGTAAAAGGTTGAGAGGGTGTTGCTGTTACCCTTAGAGACACCCTTGGCAAACTGGTAGCAATCATTAAAGTTTACGGTGTAGCATCTTTTTTGCTACCTTTTCTGAAAATCTTGTGAACATGATACCTCAAAAAACCCCAAATCCAAGACATTTACAGAGAGAGGGGGGGTGGGGAGTTTGCAGTCTTTAATTTAAATAACTTAAATTACAAATTGCCTTTCGAGAAGTGGGATTTGAACGCATGCCTCCTTTTGGACACTATAAACCCGTCACACAATACGGGTTTATAGTGTCCAAAGAGGGCTTCAAAATCCTCTTTCTGGAGACTGTCCAAATAGCAGGGACCAGCAATGTGAACGACAGTGACCTTAAGGTGCTTTAAATAGTAAGGTGGAGACCCTACAATATTATTGTGAAGTAAAACAATGCAGTTCTGTGTCACTTTCGTCTTTAAAGCATGTCACTCTGCACCAAACAGGCTGGACTTCAACTGGGCATATGCTAGCAAGTTTATCTGTCCCCACAGCCTTCTGGAGGCCAGCACCCTCACTCTCTTATTCTGTTTTGGGACAAGACTCTTACAGATCCCAGTATGGGTCTTGAATTTACAAACCTGAAATTAAGAGTTCAGGTGGAAAAGAGATGCTTTTTCACCTGATCCAGCTGAGCAGCAGCAGTGCATCTATAGCCCATACAAAAGGCTCTTATTTTTTGTGCTGTCAGTCAATGCAATTTTGTAATTTAACTTAATTGTATATATACAACTGTAGTGCATATAACTACTGATTCACCGATTCACTTTTTTAATCAGGAAGTGTTTGCAGACTGTATTACAATCTGCTAACAACCAAAGAGACCACATAGAAGCTTTTGTTGCAGCATCTTCTTTGCTTTAGATTTCACTTAGTATCAAAGTCAAAAACAGGAACAGCCCAGCTAGCTCAGTTAGCGGAGCATGAGATTCCTAATCTCAGGATTGTGGGTTCAAGCCCCAAGATGTGTGGCGCTAACAACAAAATGACAGTCCACTGGAGGAAAATATGGGGAACTTCCCAAGGCAACAGATGATTGTGCTGTAATGCTGTTAACTGGGTTGGTAGGTGTCTTCCTCTTTGTTGTAAACAAAGCTATTCCAAGATAAGATGACCCCATTAAATGTGAAGTCTCCTCAAATCAATAACAAAAGCTTGTGAGAAGGCAGGGTAGGGAACTAAAAGAATTACATACAGTTTAGAGATAACTAATAAAAGAATTTCTATGCGTGGAGTGAAGCTGTGGAACAGTTTGAGTATGGAGTTGAAGCAATGTCCAAACACAAAGCATAAAGAAAGAAAAAAAGAGTTATAAAGATATGATCTTCATGAGTTATAGAGGAAGGGAAAAGGATGAAGTTTTATTCATGCTTTTTGGATTGTGCAATTGGCTATTGCAGACCTGGAGGTGTTGGGTTTGTTGTGTGGAGGCGGGGTTATGGAATCACAAGACATAATGACATAATAATTTGTACTTTATGTGGTGTATGGATTAGATTAGAAATATGTTCATTATTATTACTGCAGATTATATTATGTATGGCGAAGGGGTGCGATTAAATAGTGGCTGTAGCTCAGGTGGCAAAGCAGGTCAGCCACTAATCAGAAGGTCGGTGGTTTGATCCCCGGCTGCCTCCTGGCTGCATGCCAAATATCTTCGGGCAAGATACTAACCCCATGTTTGCCTACCGGTGGTGGTCAGAGGGCCCGGTGGTGCCAGTGTCCGGCAGCCTCACCTCTGTCAGTGAGCCCCAGGGCAGCTGTGGCTACAACGTAGCTTGCTATTGCCAATGTGTGTGTGAATGACTGAATGTAGTGTAAAGCGCTTTGGGGTCCTTAGGGACAGAGTAAAGTGCTTTACAAATGCAGGCCATTTAAATAAGTGTGTACTTCTTGCCACTCCTTTTCAATATGTAACTGAATCATAACAGGTGAAGCAATGTTGAAATGAATTTTTCTTGCTTTTGTTTAGCATTTTTTCTTTTCTTTGCTAAATGGACTTCTGTAATCATACATACACATGTATACATGATCAAAATAAAAGTGCAGCCTGTATGTCAACAACTATACATAAACGAGTAAGTTATGAACTTTGACTTTAAAACATTCACATCCTCTGATGATTAAAAACAAACTGATGGCCTGATTGACTGTAGCTACAGGACAGAAGGAGCCTCCTGTTGTACCCAAATCCCAGCAATCACAACAGTGATTTTTTTCCCCCGTACCCAACTGCAGACTTAGTTGTTATCTCTTCAAAGATAAACAATGTTATACGTGTGAAGAAGGCTGGGAGCAACGTGCTATTACGTGCTATTATTTGTCCACCAGAAAATCATCCTGAGAAGAGAGCAGAAGACAATGTAGGATAAAAGGAGGAGACCTGGTGAAAACAGACAGCAGAGAGGAGCAGGTATTCTTTTTAAAAATCGGAAGAAGCTGAAGACCTTTTCTGGATTGGACTGACAGACTCAGCAGAATGCTTTGACAAGCAGCAGGGTGCTTTTACCTACCTGCAGAGCCGCTTTCATCAGAGTTGTTGCTTGTCAGACACCCATCACCCAACATGGGGCTGAAACCCATGACAGTGAGTTAAAGCATCTTATGCACTTCCGACTGAGCTAGGTGGACTATGGGACAGAAATGGACACATATAACACTAAAACTATAGGAAAATATGGAATATGGCATTCTAAATGATGAGAATGACAGGAAGGATTAAGATTTATGCTCACAATAAAAAACAAAACTGCAGGCATGACACTGGAGGGCAACAGAGTGCAGTCACCCTCCTTTGTACAGTTCTATAACCTTAGTAAGGTTTGGCAGAGTATGTCACATGCTGAACACTTAAAAAAATAGGCAATATAAAATGCAACAAAAGACGCTCCCAGCCTGACAGTACAAGGTTTGGCTTCATTTGATTGCTTTCAAAGAACTTGTTTTGCAGACCTTGCGGTTAGTTATGCTTGTTAAAAGCAACAAATAATGCAGTGACCTTTCTATGGCTTTGTGATGTGACTGTGTCTTAAGATCAGTGACTCAGTTCTTATGGAATGTAGATGCTTATAATACTGACGGCATCATTCTCTGAACATTTCTGGAACTATCCCCTATCATCCAGTGCATTTAACTGAACTATATTTAATTAAGAAAATTAAAATGAGCTAATGAAGACTATCATATATTACAATTTTGAAACAGAAGGAACCAGAGCTAGACAATGGACTTGGGATCAACGTGAGTCCTGTGATATGATACAGCTTTTTCCCAGATTATCAGAAACCAGATTTTAAAAAAAATCCACGTTGGTTTCTGTACATCAATGACATCACAACTGACACGCTGTTCTCACTGAATTTATATACCATGATATCAATGCTTAAAGTCTGTTATAGAAACCAGAACATCAGTAATGTAGTAGCTCTTCATGCTGATATGTGAAGTACAGAAGGAAAGTGTCAAACCTGTTACCACTGATGGCTCTACTGTACAAACTAAAGATAATTAAAATCAACTGAGAACTTATGGAGGCTTGTGAACTGTCATATATGGGAAATTAATGTAGCTCACATGTCGAGTTCAGCAGTATTGTAGTTAGTAGTAACCATGGAAATAAAAAGCATGAAAATATGTGGACACACCCCATGTCATAGGATTAACTGGACTACTGACCAGCTGTTTGACACTCCCTCCAGCACTTGTTTATCATGACTAATAATGTCATGATCAACAAGTGATATGCAGCATTTGTGGTAAAGGGATATTTCAAGTTATCACATCAGTGTTTCGTGAAAATTCTGTCTTTATCATTTTTGGCATACCAAATTTATCAACATGGAGAGCTTTTTGTTAAAGACTTCAGGAGTGAGAAATAGATTTTAATAGCTAAAATCGTTGACTCTGTTTTTCAGCACTTTACTTTATTGTACTTAAGAAGTCATGAATTTTTAATCCAAATTAAAAAGAAACTAAATTTGACCCATGTCATGTTCTTTTTCTACAACAAAACTGTTTATTCTAAGAAAGTCAGACCCTGAATTGGACAAGTGGAAGCAAATAGATGGATAATCAGCGTAAGAATTTATTTTCCTTTAAATCAGCTTTAAAAAGTAATTAAAAAGCAATTCAAGTAATATAATGCATCTGGTTGTTATATTTTGGCTTGAAACTGTATCAAACTGTAGAATTGCATAGAAAAACCTATAGTTTAGATTATTAAGCACATTACATCATCACACTGACACTTACATGTTAGAGATATTGTTTAACTCATTTTTTTTAATTGAACGTTTTGAAAGTGAATTATTATGAAATGGAAACTCAAAGCAACACTCTGTTGTGTCTTCTCGTCATCTTTAAAAACCCAACTGGCTCCAAACTGCTAGCAGGGCAGCACACAGAGCTGCAGTGAAGCCAGGCTGGATGAAGGTGGCCCCATTGCACAGGTCGGTGCTGCAGCAGGTCCTGGTGACGGTGTAGTTCACATACAAGATGGAGCCCGTCTCGTTTCTGCACTCGGCTGGTTCTATACAGCCACGTTCATAGATGTTCAACAGGCTGATCGTAAACTCTGAGAGAGGAAAGGACAGTCCATGTTTGACTTGTTTATCTCGTTTTGGCTTGTTTTAGGTTATTCAATGTTTTCAATGTTTTTAAGATGTATTCTTTTTAATACTTTAACATAAAATATTTTGAAGCTTGTAAAACATTTTTTTTGGATTACATGTTAAAATGTGTTTTTTGTAGCACATGTTAAAGAAATGAAATATAAAAAGATTTATGTCCCTACGCTGGAAACTTTGACAAAAAGTCTGAACTGCTTTTTGACACAGTGAACAAATTCAGTGGAAAGTCTTATCACTGTTGTGAGAAATCAAAATGTAATTTTCTTCATAGTTCCTCTGTAGCTGTGCCACAGAAAGTTCTGGGTATTTCTCTTACTTGCAACTCCAGTGAAGCAGTTAGTCTGAGATCCTGTGCAATTTACAGGATCAGTGTGCATGCAGTAGCCAAGGATCTTAAAATCACACGTCTCACAGGTGAGAGATTCAACTGTGGGAAAGAAAACAATAACCAAAAAAAGCAACTGTAAATAAAAAAGGTGCTGGAAAGTATCAGAAAGTGTTTTAATCAGCTGTGTCAAATATCTGACTCCATTTAATTACAATTTTATCAAAATAGGAACCTCCTTTATCACAAAGTACACAAGCAGAAGTTGTTTTTTAACCTGCCAAGGTTAACAGGCTGTTTATATAAGAAAGCAATTCAAGCTACATACCATGTTTTTCGGACCATGAAGCGCATGGGATTATAAGGCGCACTAAGCGAAACAAAACAGTCAGAGAAGTCAAATTTTACTCAACTCATTCCTCTTGCTTCCTCCACTTCCGTACCATTGATTCATTAATGTTGAATTCTCTTGCAGCTACTCTATTCCCATGTTGTTGCTGTTGACTGACCTCGTATTGTGGATAGATTATCCCAGTTTTTTTCATGACTGAAGTTTAACCCTTGATGAGTGAAAAAAGTTAGCTGTGTAACATAGCTCTGTCGCTAGCGATCACGTAGCACATCATTATACACAGCTAGCTAGTCCAAGCTAGCAGCTAGTCCAACTTAAGTAACCCCACAATTGATCAATTTATTAAAGGTGAAAGAATTTAGACAGTTTTTAACTCTCAGTGATGCCACAGTGTTTTGGACGGAGTTTTGGACCCAGATTACTTTGTGAGGCTCCCGACTACGGTAGCCGTAATGCTCTGACAAGCCATCAAGCAGTGCGGCTTCGAAGCTTACCAAAGTCATACTAAAACATTTTTTGAAATATTTTTGAGCACCGTGTACCACATAAAATCGGTTCGAAGTCAGTAAGCACAATAATACATAAGGCGCGCTGTTGATTTTTGAGAAAATTGAAGGATATTAAGTGCACCTTATAGTGCGGAAAATACGGTATATATATGTGTGTGTGTGTGTGTGTGTGTGTGTGTGTGTGTGTGTGTGTGTGTGTGTGTATATATGGTTTGTGTGTCTCTCTCTGCATTAGCCCTGCTAACACTTGCGACCTGTGACATCCTCTGACATCCTTTCTACAGTGGAATTAGGGAGGTCCATTCCAACTCTGTTTCACAAGTAGATTTCTTTGCTTTCACCTTTGTCACAAATTCATGACAAAGGTCAAGGGTTTAAGTTTGGCGACTATTCGTCATCTGCAATCTACCTCCTAGATCGTTTTTCCCCAAATGTTTTGCCTTTCATCTTTCTGACAAACTCTTAACAAACCAGTCCTTCTACCTGCATTTTCTCAGTATTCAGAATGACTTCGAGCAGCACTAAATGCCCTCATTGTGATTCTGGGGAAACATTTACATGGTTTTAACAACACTGCAATTGTTGTGAATAGTTTTCATTACAAACAGGTGACAGACATCATGAGAAAATGACAAACCTTATTTTATGGGAGGTGCTGGACCATTACATCATGCTAGAACAGCTTTGGTATTTTGAGGCATTGATTCTTGATTCTAAGAGCTCTATGCATGCTTTGTTATCTTAAAAGAAAGTGGCTGCATTAGAATAGAAAATTTTTATGATAGGATAAAGGTGATCACTTTTAACATGTCTGTATGAATTTTTAGTGGCCCTTTACTTTAAGGGAGCAGTCCCTGACCTATGGTTGAATCACAGGCATGGAAACAAGGGCAAATACACAGCATAGAGTTTGCTGATGCTATCGTGCTGACCTTCATTTAACTTTAGCTACAACTCCGCTCAATTCTTTTAAAAAAATTGTTAATAACCCATAAAAAATTGTTGTAGGTTGCGAAAGGGGTGAACTTCTTCAGCTCATGAAACATTTGAGAAATACAAGTGGCTCTACACCATAACAGAGCCACTGGATCACTCACTGTAAGATCCAAACCCTTTTTCTATGGCTTCATGGATGCTGCAGGTTAATCTGTTTCTTGACCCATGAAAAAGTTTATTTTCCATCAAACTCATTAGTCGTTTTACCACAATTCACAGATTACTGCCTGTGAATTCTACAATTTCGGTGAAGACCATATCAGATGTTAGTCTGAACAAAGTAGTAGCAGTGATCCTTAGGCATTATGAATGGAGGGTTGTGGCATGAGCTTAATGGTCCTTTAGCCATTTCTGCTCAAGTTTAAAATACACTTTTGTTTATCAGATGGTCAGAAACAACAGGAAACTGCACAGGCTTCTATTAAATAGGAATATGCAGACTCTTTGCCTTACCTATACATGGGTCAGCACTGCTTAGGGGCCTAGACACCCTCCAAAAAGCCCGAGCTGAGCCAGATAAAACCCTATTATCACTTACCTTGGTTCTTTTAAGGATATTCTAATAACAATTTGGAAGAACAGCAGTGTAAAACTTTTTAACAGTCGAGTAAAAACGTTTTGGGGTTATGAAATCAGACCCTTCAGAAACACTGAACAATATTCTCGATTGTTGATTTGAAGTCGTAAAAAATTAAATCACTTGTTCAAGGTATTTATATTTATACATATTTTCAGTTTTTCCCAAGACAGGATATACACATTTTAAAGTATCTCTGAAAATAACCAGTAGTATTTGAGTCCAAGCAGAAAGAAAAGCAAGCAAAAAAACCTCCTACCTGTAACAAACAGAGTCATTACTGCTGCACAACTCCACAGTAAAGTTTTCATCTTGATGTTTCCAGAAGTGCAGGTGAAAATACCAGAAAGATAACTTTTATTTTATTTTTCTACGAACTCACTGTTACGGCAGCTGTGGGAAATCTGCTTTGACGAACAATGCAGTCATATCTTTGTTCACTGGGGGAGTTGTATCAGAAATACACGTCAACTGGACTGATAAAGTTTGCAAGGAGTGACATGAGTGTTGCTAGATGAATATGTATAAGAGAAAGTAAGATTAAAGTAAACCTATTATTTACTGTAGGGTTTATGTATCAGCCCATAATAAAAAAACGTTATCTGATCTTTATCAGGTCTTGATTTAAATATATTAAATGATTTTCAATTCTGAGATGAAGAACAACACATGACATATTACACCATGTCATTATTTATAGATTATAAACTAAGGCAAATTTCAGAAGCAGTGCACGAGCATGAGGTGTTCAGTACTGTGGCTGCAAAACAAGCCCAAGTCATCACTCCTCCAATGCAGTTGGCATGAGCTGATTGTGCTTATTCACCAAACGTGGAGCTTGCATTGTGTTAGCAAAGACCTGAAAGCTCCAGACCAGCAAACTGCCAAAATGTCTACATTTTTATTACACTTGCTGGGGGTCAGTTAATCAAGTGCATTTGATTAGCAACACCCTACTCGATCTGTTTAATTCAAATGGAAGCAGTGAGGGTGTACTAAATTTCTCACCCACTGCTTCTGCACAACCAGATACAAGAGCAAAGGATGATCATTGAGTACATTTTTCTCATCATTTTTACACATACACAGGACCACTTCCAGCTCCATCTTTTTCATCTTTAACTCTCCTAGAGTAGCTTTGCATAATTCACAATTTACAGAACCATGAATGAACAGTCTGAAATTCAGTATTTAGACAAGCGTGAAGGAATTATTTGCACATATGTTTGAAGCTTTGGCAACATTTAATATGAAAATCTACCCCATTGTTGCGCTGTTAACCCAACATAAAGAGGAGCTGGCAGCAGAACTCAAGACTGAATTAAAGTCTTCCTTTACTCAACTTTAAGTTTGACCAGGTTGGGCTAGCAGTGGATGAACATGGCCAGCGTTTGTCTTCGCTCGGGCTGGCAGCAGAAGATGCAGGTCAGCGGATCAAAGAGCTCAAAGAAGCACATGGTGACCTCCGAGAGGCTAACTCCAAGCTGGGCGTCAAAGTTATCGACCTAGAAGGCCTCAGCCTTTGGAAAAACCTACAAATACTTGACTTAGCAGAATCCACTCAAAGTGGACTGACTTTTTCGTCGCTGCCCTCTGTGAAATCGTTGGTGGGGATATACTCACATCGCCTCCAGAAATTGACAGAGCTCACCGTACCTTAGTGCCGAAGCTAAAACCGGGTGACCAACCGCGACCAGTGATTCTCCACTTTCATGTGTTTCAGACCAAATAGCTCATTATCCCACGTCAGAGGGGAGTTCTCAACTACTGGGACCAGCGGATTCGAGTTAGACTCAATTCAGTATATTTTTCTTGCCTTCTTTCTGGGTTCTTCTCTCCCTCTATCCATTGACAACTTTACATCTAATCTGATAATTCAGCACTCCCTCAGGGTGTGGGCTCAGTTCAGGAAACATTTCAATCTTAAGAATTTCTCACTTCAAAGCCCCATCCAATCAAGTCACCTATTCCTCCCTCCAGCTTTGGACAATTTGTTCCAGGTCTGGTTTAGAGATGGTATTATCTACTTTAAAGATCTCGTTATACACAATAAACTAGCATCATTTGATCAGCTGTCAGCAAAATACATTCTTCCCAAAAATCAATTTTTTTAGACATTTACAACTCAGACAATTTTTGCAATCCCACCTCTCCAATTTTCCAGAAGCTCGAGCTGCTAACTAATGGACGAGCTCCTTAATTTGCAACTGTCAGGCAAGGTATAATCTTCCGCATCTATAACAAACTGTGCAGTGTAACTTCAGCTCCCTTTGAAGGCCTCAAATCCACATGGGGGAAGGAGTTGGGTATAACTATGTCAGATGATGTATGGAATTCAGTCCTCACTCTGGTAAGTTCCACATCACTCTGCGCACGCCACTCCTTATTCCAATTCAAGGTAGTCCGTAGGGCCCACTTGTCTAAATCCAAATTAACTAAGATTTATCCTAGCTTTGACCCTCACTGTAACAGGTTCTGGTATGATGATGCCAGTCTTACCCACATGTTTTGGACCTGCCCTGCCTTGGCAAATTTTTGGGAAGAGGTTTTCTGCACTTTGAACAAGGCTGCCGGCCTGAAACTGGCTCTCAACCCCGTACTTGCTCTCTTTGATACAGTAGGTGAGGATGATAAGTATATTACCGGGATAAAACGTCGGGTGCTGTCCTTTGGTTCCCTCCTGGCTAGATGTGCCATTTTGAGAAGTTGGAAGGCTCCATCCAAAATAAAAAAGGCACATTTTCTGACAAACTTGTCTAACCTTAAATTTAGGGATGCTCCTGCTAAATAACAGATTTGCTTATTCCATAGATGTTCGATGACCTACCACTGTAGGTTTTACTGTGTTAATGGGAATGTGAAGCTCAGTTGTGTTGCAGCTAACTTCTTTGTGGTTTGCAAGGAAAGGTTTTGTTAGTACTAATCGCCCCTCCCGGGTTCTTGTGCTTTGTTAATTTCTTTTTTTAACCTAAGTTGCAACATGAGAAGTTCTGTTTTGTATTCAATGTAACCAGTTTTTGTGTTTCCCTTTGTTTTTGTTGTCATTTTTGTAAACTGTATCCACAATCAGTCAAATACAGTTTTTTTTAATTGGTTTGGTACTATTTTCATAACTAAAGTGTACATTTTCAAATCTCTCAGTACAAAACTCACATTTGTAACACCACTAGTCATTCTTTCAAATCTGATGTCATGATTTCATTGTATTTGCACATATTTTCATTCCACTTAATCATTGTTGCAGAACATATGATCATTGTGATATATTCTGAGAACATTTGCGTTAATCACCCAAACAAAACAGTAAGATCTTTTTTCAGCTTAGTACTTTTACCAATCATTTCATTCAGGAGCAAATAATACAAGGTAAGCGTTTCAAATTGTCCTTGGTGATGAATGAGTGTAACTGAACTGTAAAACTTTACACAGCAAATATTACACTTATGTTCAGGCATAACAAAAGAAAAACAATTTTGAAAGCTGACATTGTCCCACACAACAACATAGACAATGTCTTCTCCCTGACAGGCCTGCTCCAGTTCATTTACAGTTTTTTCTGATTGCTTAAGCACATTTTTTGTAACTATTGGCTAATTTTGCAAAACTCTTCACACAAATAAGAAAACCTGTCACCCAATCATCAAAACATTGTAGTTCTCTTGCAAAAGCAAACACAGCTAGATTAACTCTTCACACCTTCATAAAAATGGTGTTTCCGTATCAAACAGTACACACAAGCCATCATCTACTAAGCACACAATGCGCCAACTACACACTGATGGTATGAATACAAAACACATCTGGCTTTTGCTTTCTCTGTGCACAAGGTAGGCTATGTCAGTTTGAGCTCATACTTCTGTCATAGATCCATAAGCATAGAGGGATCCAAACTTCAAGTACTGGTGTTTATTCAAACACATCAAAACAAACACAAGTGTTCATTTCCAAGTATAGGATTATTTGCAATCGCCATAATGACTATATGGGTTACTTGGTCTGCAGTGAACATGCTTCCTCTGCCCCCAGCATCTGGTCATCTAGCAATTCTGTAAAGTAACAATTTCAGTATTTGTACATCAATGGTACTGGTGTGTTTCTCATTGGCATATGGCAGTGCTACAAATCTTTGTGCGAAGTGACTGTACTAACCGATTCTCATTTCAAGATGTCCTTATGGTACTTGCTACAGTGTAGCGGCTCGAGTTGGGCTGGACCCGTTGGCCAGCTACCCTCAGTGTCATTCCACGGTTGATTACATGGTCCACTATTGTAGCTCTGATGTCATCAGCAATTCTATTTCTTACTCTTCCTACCCTTCCTCTCCCCCCTCCTCATCTTCCTCTCCCCCTTCCTCGTCTTCCTCTTGCTCCTCCTTGTCCTTGTCGTCCTCTTCATCCTACTTCTTCACCTCCACGTCCTCTTCCTCGGCTTCCTCTACTTCTCACTCTTTCTGCTCCCTCCATTGTACTCCGCACACACAGCTTACCTGTATTATAGTGCTTAGGCTGATTGCAAAGTGAACTAATTATCTAAAAAAGTTTTCACATGTGAAAGTGTGCCAGACAGTTGGCAAATTAGTGTTAATGATAGCCATACATGTGTATACTTTTGCTAGGAGTGTGTTGGAAATTTGGTAATTGAGTGTTGTGCAGTGAATTGTGCCTACAGTTTTGCAAAGTGTGTGTTACAAACTGAGTGCAAAGCAGTTTTTGTGCTTTTAGTTTTGCAAACTCAGTGAGTGGTTTTGCTATAAGTCTGAATAGTTTTAGAGATTGTGCTACAGGAATCACAGTTAGGGTTTAAGCATTCAGAAAAAAACTGTAAAAAAAAAAAAAAAAAAAAAAAAAAACCACACAACTATCAGGTGTTCAGTGTTGTATGACCCTAGAACTGGTCTACAGCCTACCACACCATCTTCAGATATAGCTGCACACATTGAGATGTTTCCCCCACGTTGTCCAGGGACTTGGATGGTAGCCCTTTGTCCAATAAGGTTACGTCCTCTGCGTCTAGTTTTTGCCAGATTGAAACCGGCCTCATCAACAACAATATACTTGTGATGATTCACAGCAGCGTCCAGCTCCATCACCCTCTAAAATAATAATTTAGTTTTTTTTTTTTTTTTACAACTAGTAGTTGTCAGTACTGTTACAGTAATTGCATGCCAGTTTAGTGTTGTACCTGAATATATTCTGAACGCAGTTGTTTCACCCGGACATTGTTCCTCTCAAAAGGAACCAAGTAAATTTGTTTCATGGAAACCTGGTGCTTCTTCAAAAGCCGGGCAATCGTTGGAAGGCTAACTGATGGCACATTGGCAAAGGTGTCATTGTTGTTCTCAATAGCCTGTTTGATTTCAGACAGCCGTATGTCATTCCTTGCCCTGACCATTTCCACCACAGCCAACACCTGCTGGTCAGTCAAAACACGTGGGCGACCACCACCAGGTTGTCTCCTGTTAATTCTGAGGACAATCATATACTGTGAATATTGAAGTATTACAAATTACATTACTGTAAACTGACAATTACATATTGTTCATCTATACAATAGAGTATTATATTTTAGAAGTGAAGTTGCTATAGCAGACATACCGGTTTTCTTGGCGAAAAGTTCTGATGATAGAGCTGACAGTTGACCTTTGTAAATTAGGCTGTACCAACCTGGCAGCCTCAGCCATGGTAAAGCCTCTGTTAACCACATGGTCAACAATGATGGCCCGGACTTCATTAGAGATGATGGTGCATTGTCTTCTGCCTACATTTCTCTGAAGACCACCTCTCTGTCGAGGAGCACCACCACCCCTTCGATGAAGGTTTCCTCTCCCTAAGAGTCTATCCTGCTCCATATTTGAACAGTGCAAAGTCTCAAACACAGTTCTACTTATATGGTAACTAATTGTGATCATCAGGGGGAAACAATTAGCAATTAGTATTTCTAGATTGAAAGCTCTTGCAGCAATGTGTAACTTACAAATGACCAGACAACAATCAGTCAAGTTGAAAATCCATGGACATAATGAAGGATTCATTGATTAAACATTAAGATCAGTTGAATTAAATGATAGAATAATGTATTAAACTGAATAATAAGAGATGCAAATCAAAAATTTGATAGTGATAACATTATAAAAGGCAGTAACTGTGAACAAAACATTTATTTAGATGAAACACTTATTTTGTGTAGTGAAAAGGATATTTTGTCATAATGTGTATTGTACTGACACAATTGAAAATATGCTGAAATGTTTGAAAAACGTGCACTTTTGATGATCTGTTGTGATATAAGTACTAAGAGTTTTGAAAATGTACCAATTGCTTGTGAAAACTGCGCCAAACCAATTAAAAAAAACTGTAATAAATACTCTGAGGCTAAAGATGCTTTTTAGAACTTCTTTTATTTTCATATAGTCATTAAAAGGAGAAATACAAAAAAGGAAAGCAACAACATGGAAGACTTAAAAACTCAATGTTTCCCTGAAACATCTCATAGATTAACTTTCATGACGTTGGCACTAGAGGTTTGTGTTTTATGTGACAAACAAAACTTCGCTTCATGACTATGCATGTAAGTTTACTTAATAACTGCTGAGATCCAAAGACTTCATTTTAGATAGAGTGTAAAGAACATGTTTTTTCTTAGGTTTTTGGTACGAATGGCTTTAGCTAGCATTGTGTGAAGTTTGATCACAACATGCTTCCCCAAGCGGAGGCCAGGACGGCTGCAGCAATGGCGGCAGAAAGGGTGATCTTGGCAGATGGGGCACCGCTTGTGGGGTTGCAATTATCCGTGGAGCAGCACGTGATTGCGAGGTTGTAGCTGACTCCCAGCAGGGTGCTGTTAGACGTAATGTTGCAAGCTGTAGTGTCACCTCGGCAGCCCCGGCTGGTGAAGCCTGAGAAGCTGGTGAGTGATGGGAAAGCTGGAGAGAGAAAAGTTATGTTAGGCTATTGAGACTTACAGAGGTGAAGAATGTTTTTATAACCTTAAACCAGTTGAACTGACTTTTCTTTAAAGCACAGCACCTGTTAACTAGTAATTTTCCACTGTCACCCAGCTACCACCACACCCTACTTTGTTTTGGCAGCTGAGGACATCGGGTATGTCTTCAGATACATTTGTGAAAGTAGACAGGTATAATTTATGTGATTCATTCCTGTGCTCACTTGCTGTGATATTTAAAACAATCAGGAGGTGACCTACCCACGGTTCCAGTATAGCAAGTGCTGGTGTTGGTAGAGCAGGTCTCTGTACTGCTGGACAAGCAGAACCCCACAAGGCCAAAGCTGCACTTGTTGCATGACAGGGAATCCACTGAAACACACAAAGGAAAGCAGAAAAGTGAACATCATTTTGAGAGGCGATCAGAAGTGATTGACATATTCGCTTGGCAAGGAAACGGTCACCGGTTACTTTACAGCCAGAGACACACATCCCGTGTTGGTCATCCGGCAAAATCAAACATGTGGCACTACCCGGAGTGACAAAGGGAGTAGCCAAAAGTATTTTTATCAGTGGAAAAAAAAATCAGGTTGATAAAGCAGTCAAGTTTTTGTTTCTGATTTTTTGTGTTTTTCCCCCTGTCCAGTCAGTTTTGCCCTGCGCCAGGTGTGACTGAGACTCAGACACACTGCAGTGGAAAATGTCTGATCTGCCACACCCTGTACACAGGTGTGAGCAACAGCTGTCAGTCAATCAGCTTTATATGTTAAAAGGCTATCATCTCAATTCAGTACAGAAACATCTGTTAACAAAAACACTTTCACTAAATGGGACGTCAAAGTAGGTTTTATTTAATTTGGAGGATTGAAAAAGAGTCAGTCTGCTGTTATTTTAGTAGACTTGTCATTAATCATAAATACACCAGAGGCCTGAACTTTTATAGACCTCACCCTGAGCAGCAGCTCAGTCAGTTTGGGCGTTAATTATTCAGATAGTTAAAAAAAAACAGCACGGGCAAATATCCAAATATCATATAACGTATGAATTCTGCTTCCTGCATGCCTCACCCAGGCTTCGCATCTTGGCAACACACACGAAAAATGTCTGCATTTCCAGAATGTGAGAAAGAGCATCTTTTGGCAAAGCTGGAGCGGATTCTCCTGACATCGTGTGGTGCTCATGTGCAGTTGGCCCAAACAACACAAAGCAGGCACAGTGTTTGCCTCTGACGCAGTTACAGGAGTCTTACTTAGATGTTACCGTGAGGAGAATTTGACCAGTTTTGTCAAAAAACCAACAACATCCCATCACTCTCGATAGTCCCTTAACCAGCTGTCTCCTACTGTTTTTTAAGTGCCCTGTGAAGTGAATGATTACCCTCAGCACAAAGAAACTTTTTTTTTTAAATGCTGGGATGATGGCAGATGTTTTATTTCTGAAATTATGGAAAAATAAAAACCACCACAATAAGTTTGCCAGAGTCCTGAATTTATTTTTACCCTGCTACCAAAATAATTTACTAAAGACAATGATTTTTTTTATCACCAAAAAGGAACTTAGCAGTAATACTTGTCTAAAGCATTTCAGGAAAAAAAGATAATTTTACACCTTTTTTAGCTCCTCTGATTTCCTTGTATTATATAAGATATCGTAATATTTATGTTATTTTTGTAACCTCATTTTATCATTAACCAATGCAGAGAACTGATTGGATAACCTTACCCAGCATGAAGGATGCAACAGCTGCGATGACTGCAAGCACAATCTTTGCCATCTTGTGTTGATTTGGTCGTTGGCTTTGAGTCCTCAGAAAGTCCTTCCACAGAGAGGCTGCTGGCTCTTGGCACTTCTCGATAAACTGATGAGCTTGTTTGGTGGGGACAGATTTATATTTGACAGCTGAAGGGAGTGGACAACAGTTTTTTTTTTCCCTAAGCCTTTTGTCTTTGTCACCTCAGGTGGACGGGAGAGGGAGTGCTAATGAGCGAAGGAATGCCATGAATGATGAAAGCAGTGAGGCTGAAAAACGTAAAAACACAAAACCAAAAACAGAACTACCGACTAAGTGGTTCTTCTTTGTAAGTAAAATTTGCTTTTATTACAGAATTTAATGAGTTATTTCTAGGTTTACCCCCTTTTTTCCCCCCTCTAGAAATGACATCAGAACCCCAGAATAATCTTTTTAATCTCACATATGACACATCGATAAAGTCTCTCTCTGCAAAGTGGCACGGAAACCTGGTTAACCAGTAAATCTAGCAGTTTCACAAAAAGAAACATTTGTTTCATCAGCAGTAAAGAAATCAAACCCGATACACACATCTCTCCAGTTTCAATAGTTTTATTTAAAGACTTTGAAGCATCAAAATATACATTTTTAACACAAAAAAGGATCTCTTTTGAAAGTATTGCCAAACTAGCCATTTTATAAAAAGTTTTTGCAAACGGGAAAATGTGTATATGAAGACAAATCCGATCAAGACGCATTAGTCTATACATCCCCATCACTCCCATATAGCCAACATACACACTGGAGGGACCAAAAAAAACAAAACAAAAAAAAACCAAAAAAAAAAAACCCCACGTTATTTAGACCTGGCAGGGGGAAAGGGGGAGAAACAAGAATGATGAACCGGTGCCAGCCTTAAGCTCCATAATGCGTTCATAAACACCCTTTATGCTTTGGTATGTTTCACAGGTAGTAATAATGTTATACAGCTAGTTTACACTTACTCCCCGTCTTAGTTTCCACTCAGTAAGATAAGAAACACATTTGGTTTAGCCTTAAAATTAAGCCCCCCACCACCACCACCACCACCATCTTCAAATGCAATGCTGGCAGCGATGCTCAGAGTATCAAACTCTTCGTTTGAGGCGTTCTGACAGCGACAGAGCTAGAAAACAATTAGGAAATTCCTCACAGGTTATTCACCTAATTAAACCAAAATGCACATTGATATCAGTATTACACCCGATTAATATAAACAGACTTTATTAAGCATCTGTTACAGTAAATGCAGGCTGACCCAAATAAAGAAAAATGTTTAAAAGATTGAATTAATTGAAAAACATCTGAAACCAAAACTGCAACATAACTGAAGGACAGCAAACAAAAGACCCATAATGAAAAAAGAAAAAAAAAAAAAAACTCCATGATTACAAAAACCTCATGTTTAAGGACATTTTATCGAATCTCTGGTGTGTGTTGCATCCATGTTTGCATTTTAAACTGGTGGCATCTTCTGTCAAACCAGGAGGTTTCCCACAAACACAGCAGAGATGGTGGCGAGGGCCAGGGTCAGCGTGGGGGTGCCGGGCGCTGCGTTGCATAGGTTTGTGTTGCAGCACGTCTTGGTCATCTTGTAGACGGTCTTGTTTGTGCCAAAGTCCACATCTTCAGTCTTGTTGCAGTTCGCTACTGCTAGGCAACCCTTCATCTTGATGTCCACAAATCCAACTGTGGAACAACAAACAGCGTCAGCGTTTACCACTCAGGGTGCTCGCAGATTCTTTAGAGTTTATCATATGTCAGCAAAAGTCTAGAAAGTGAGCAAAGTTCAGTTTGCAGAAGGACCAAGCATTATAAAAGAGATCCTGCAACCGTTTGTGAAGTCTGTTCATGAAGCATTTTTGCTCTTGCCATTTTGAAATTTGGAAAACTAATGTGTGAAAGATGAATTGGACTGAAACCACATGCTCTTTGTCACCAGTCAATAATCATTTAGCTTATCATGGAAAGCCTGACAATGTAATATGGCTACATGTTACAGGTAGAAATTCCCCAACTGAGAAGGATCAACTTGAATGGGATCAGTGACAGGGCAATCAAGAGTTTGTTCCTGCAGCACAATGTCTAAAACTTCCCCCTTTGTTTGCATTTTAAGAATGCAGGGGTTTCACCTGAGAGCTGACGACAAGCTTTACAAGAATGCAGTGTGTTCACATTTGTAGCCACTGGCGGTGCTTACTTGCTTTCCCAACTCCACTGTAGCACAGTTCGCCGCTTGCACACGTTTTTTCAGACGTCACACACAGACTTCCAATCCCAATGGTGCATTGGTAGCATACAAGAGCTTGGGCTGATATCAGATTTGGAGAAAAAGGGAGAAGAAAAGAGGAAACAGTTTAGTTTGTTACAGGGAATAAATGAGAGTTCAAACATTTGCATTGTTCACAGCCACTTGAAATAGAGGCTGAGAAAAAGAGGCCTTTCAGTGTTTGTCCTCCATTAGGGTATCGACGTCTGGCATTTAACAGATAAGGACGACAAAGTCTGAGATAAAGAAAAATATGACCTTCAGTCTGAAGCACAGGGGAGGCTCTCTTTAGGCCCTACATGTGTTAAAAGGAACCCTCTGGAACGGTTCTTCTGAGCCGATTATAAAAGAACGTTGTCCCAGTCTTGTCATGAAAGCACTTCCTCTTATTCAATTTTTTAAGACTGTAAATGTTGCTCATGTATGCAGAAACCCTTAGAGACCAATTCAGCTTTTTCAATAGAACCTGTGAGACAGCTGTAATCTGCTTTAAGACAAAAACAAGAAGCATGACTGGTCTCTGATAACACCATCCGGGTACAAGCTGTGATTTCACAACCTGTTATTTGTGCTGGGGTTGGGCGAAGAGGTAACTACAGTTTCCTTCAGTGCAGAGAGTGTTGACAAACCTTGCAGGGGAGAAAAAAAAAAAAAAAAACCCCAAGATAAGTGTCACCCATGGAATTTCTAAGCTACCTTTGAGTGCGTCACTAGAAAGAATTGGGCACAAACTGTACAACATTGAGCAGTAACCAATGAGACAGGGAAATTAAAGCATTGTAATACCATGGCTTATTAGAAATCAAGCTGCTTATATTGCGAATGCAGCATTAAACAAATAAAACGGTTTAAAATGTTCAAAGCTTATAACTTTACCCTGAAATCATCTTTGTAGTTTTGGGCTACAGCTTAAGTTGTTCCTCAAGTCTACAACTTTTAATTATTGTCTTAAATGTGACATTTTAAAATTACAGACAATTTAGAATTACTGCCACTTCTGACAAGCTGGGAGGGGAAAAAAAAGAAAAAAAAAAAAAGAAACCCAAACAAAACACATGTAGCTGTAGACAAAATCTTCCAGATTATTAAGCTAATAAAACATCTCATGATGAGTAACCAATCACAATTGGAGTGTTCCCCTGAAGTAATTGCATAACTAGCGTGATGACTAAGCATCATCTGCCTTGCTGCATTGACTCACGCCCTTCCTCAGCTCACTAGTTCCCTCCTTTTTATCGTCCAATACATCGAGGGGGGGGGGAGATTGTGTTGTGGCGTGAGCACTGTAACAATGTGTTCTGATGTTTCAGTTCAATTACAAAGAAAAAACAAAAACAAAAAGGATGTGGATGTGATGCGATAGAGATATATCTCCATCTCATCACATCTACACCTTTGTACAGAGAACACAACCCCACACCCGCCCCAGCCGGTTTCGGTTACACCCCTGAGCTCATGTCATGTGGCAGTTTATGTAGTAGAGGTAAACATTAACTTTTGATTTAAAATAAATCTGTATTAGGATACAACCAAGATTTGAATTACCGTATCAAAAAGCTTTCATATAATAGGACAACTAATTATAAACATGTGAATGTAGTCAAACCTGGAGGTCCTGTTAACAACGGGAGGAAAGAAACATCAAGTCATCAAATACAGCACCTTCAGTAAAAAGTAGCTATAGGACCACAGTTTTATTTTTCTTGCATCAAATTTGATAGAGATACATTTGAGAACTTTCTTATGGTAGGTTTGTTTGTTTAGTTATGGTGACAGGATATAACCAAGACTGCTGAGATGTGTTGCAAGACTTCCTCTCCAATCCAACCAGTTCCTCCACCTTCACGGAACCAACTCATGCACATACGTCACAGAAAACAAACCTGAGGTAAGGCGTGTTATTTTTAGTGTTTCAGGGTTAAAGGGTGCCCAGTTACAGCAGCACATTCGTTCACTTGAGGTGATGCATCAGCATATGACTGGTGGTCTTCACTGCCAGCTGGAGAACACACAGTTTAAAGATCAGCCTCTGGACCAATTCTTCCCGATGGTCAGCTTTAGAAAATGTGAAGGCGGACATTTGTTATCTTTATGGCCATTGATGCCACAGAGTAATTAAGTAATGTAATAATTAAATAACAAGGAATTTCCAGGGTTTTTTTGTTTTTGTAACCACTATACAAGTGCTTTAAACACAATGGCTGGATGTTTCAAAGGACATTTACTCTGAATTAACAATAATTACTTGCATGCATTTCAAGCCTAGAAACTATTTAGCATTGAACTGTAATCTCTTTATTCTTAGCTATTAAATATATCACATCGAGTCATCCTTTCTAAAATGTAATGACTTTATAAATCTATATCCAAGCTACAATACTTTTAGAAAACAAGGCACAATTCTGAAAATCCTCTTTGGTCCAGCATAATTCAGATACTTCCCTGTGTGATACCTATGAACAGTATTAATTTAAGAAATGTGAAGAAGGCTTAAGGAAACAAACACCTATATTTACTTTGAACATTTATAGATAACATGTTAATGTGATCATTTCTGAGGGATTTGCAGACTCTGAGGAGCATAGGCACCTTGTACAAGAAGCTTTCCAACACATTAAAAACATAACAGGCACAGTTCTCCTTTTTACTGAATTGCCCAAATTTAAAATGGATTTCGTTAGCAGGCTGTTCTTTAATAATGAAGGAACACTCTTTGAGCAGTCAGATGTGCCACATTACTAACGAAGTTGAGCCTCAGTCCTACACTGCCCTCCATCGCTCACAGACTAAAGCTGCAGGCTGTGGACCTGTGATTTTCCACTCCAAGGTCAAAGCACATACTAGTTGGACAAAGTATATTGAAAGGTGTTGTGTCTATGGTAATGAATGCAGAGCTAAATGAAGATGTTTCTTTTGTTGTTGCGGCAGTGGGGTGGGTACTGTTTACAGTGCCAACACCGTCAACTGCACAGGACTGGAGGGGCAGGACAATTTGGGAACCAAAAACAAACTCACAAGGCTCAGATTTAGAACTGTGGGAATCTGCTGGAAAAGGACGAAGGGAGGAGGCACTGACTAAATACCCTCAGCCAAACAATGAGTCATGTGCTGCAATATGGAAAGAAATTAAACCAGGAAGTCGGGAAACATGCAAACAAGCTCATGAAATCTGTTATGAGGGCGACTGTATTTAAAGGCTTCTTTCAAGGAGGGATGATGGCCTGTATTTGTATAGTGCTTTTGATGGTCCTCACCCTGCTCATAATAAACTAAAGATTAATGGTCCCTGGCAGCTCACACGAGTTTGCGTTTGGATTTAAACCATGAATAGGAGCAGCTGGTTTGTGGTGGGAAGTGTGTCAGATATTCACATTTTTAGAAAGGGGAATCAAATCCTCTCACCTGAACAGTTATCCCAAAATCAAAAGGCAGCGGGCCAAATGAAACACCTTAGGAATACATAATTCAGAAGTTAAAACTAAGTTAAGCTTTAAAATGTTTTCTTACCAATAGCTATGATTCATTTCAGTTACCATCAACTGATCATGGCAAACAAATACGCTTACATTGCCTGGGGCGGCGCAGGGTTTACTGTGTGCAGGGTGGAGCCAATGGCCCATCTTTACTCCCTTTGTATTCCTATCATGTTTACTTTAGTCTCCATTTAGTCTAATTGTTATAATTGCTTTTCTTTTTGGGGAGTATCATTGACCTACATTGTTTTTGTGAAGTGGCTACTGTTAAATTTAGTTTCTGCCTCTGGGCTTAATAAAGTATGTCATCCATGCCTGCATGTCTGATTTTGGCACAGATTCACTCCAAATACGCTTCCTGGTGCAACCCTCCCATGTATCCAGGCGTGCCCCTTCCCTCCCAGTGTGAGTTTGTGGCTCAAGAAAGGAATCTTTTGCATGCAAGGAAAAATGTGTAAACCACTACAGTCACTTCCACATCACATCTCAAGCATATCAAAAATGTCTCTTTGGCAGGGAACACTGTAGATTACTTAGATTTATTGACTAAGGATTTAAAGCAGCTGGTAGCTGAACAGAGGTGACGATTTGTCTATTTTTATGTGAGCTGGTGATTTGGGAAACATTTCACTGGCCTGTAACAAGTTTCCTTCAGAAATGAACCAGTCCACTGTCTGAATCATTCACTTCAGACTCACCCAAACACCTTTATGCAATTATCACCATATGGGGATCACTTTTTGGTCACACAAGTAAAAAGGTCAGCATTATCACCTGAAGGTACAGCAAGCAGCCAGGATGACAATACAGATCCCAGAAAGGTGTGGTTTGAAATGGAATACAAAGCACAGCAGCTGAAATCTCAAGGACAAAACTGGACAAAGGGTGTAAAACACAATACAAGCAGAAAAACAATAAAATAAAATAGGAAGACTGGACAGCAGAGGAATTTGAACCTTTGGCAAAGTCTCAACTACTACAAGGACAGAAATTTAATGTAATGCCTGGCAAGTTTTTACTTGACTTTGTGTTTAACAGCCTGGGGGTGGATTTAAAAAAAGCACTTCTCCGCATATCACAAACAAGCTGCCTCACCCTGGAGCCTGCAATAATCAGCATTAAAATAAAGCCTGGGATGTGCACAGAGGGTAAACACTACAGCCAAAGTCTTAGTCACTCAGGTGAATCATACAATACACATCATTTAACATGCTAACAAAATAATTTAATTCTCTAATAAATGTTAAGAAATTTGATTTCACCTCCATCTAGACATTTTCACATTATTCAGTTTATTTTGAAGTTAAAAAAAAAAAAGTGTAAACCTAATTGTTAAGGTAAAAACAAGACAACCAATTGAAAACAAAACACAGACCTGACAATTTCACATAAACTTCTTTGAGCCACTTAAACTGTTTAAAGACTTAAAGCAGAGTGTTAGCGCTACTTCTTCTAGCTAAACCAGGTGATACGGATCATTTCTAGGCATTTGTACATGAACCTCGATACAAGTTTCATTCTTTGAGAAAAATAGTCATTTAACCACTCTTTAGCAAACCAATTCCTCAATTTCAATGGAAACTCCGAAAATTAAAACGACTGTAGCAGTTTATACACTTTGTTTTGGTATATTTTAACAAAGTGGCTCAATGGTTTACTTTTTCAGTCAAATAAAAGTCAGTTGTCTACTCATTACCTTTAGCTAGAGGTTTAATCACTGCTGTTAATACTTTTGAAAAGAATTTTTTAAATTTAAGTCAACTATGAAGCTTTAGTTTCACCAAATCTATTAGCTGCCATCTTTAGCCAACGCCTTTGGTAGCTTAACCTCTTTTCTGATTATTTTAATCAGTTATTCGCACTTTTGGCTTAACCAACCAATTTAAATAAAACTCTCCATATCATTTCACTTCCCAGTAATGCATTTAAGTCACAATGCCAGATAATGTATGGAAGACAAATTTAAATATTTTTGGAATTTTTTTGCAAAGGTCCTTTGCTCATTGAGCTATAAAGATTCTTTTTAAAACAAATTAGCCCAATTTGCCATGGGTGACTTTGAATCGGCACTTAAGCTTGTCAATATAAATTTTTCACAGGACAACTTAAGTTATTAGCTACTTTTAGCTAATAACTTAGAGGACCAGACGGACCAGAGGGTGATCATCAACCATCATACATAACACATTGGACCCGATACCACCATTGGTTGCGAGGGGAAAGAGAGGCTATCCCTCAACTGGTTGTTGAAAACCACCTTGCAATTGTTTTGATCACAAGCTGATTGCCACAAAATCTGAAATAAAATTGAGTGAAGCTGACATTTAACACATGTTAGCCATAGTGCTCAGGCAACACCTCTAATATTTCTGCTTTGTGAGTAGCTGTGAATGCTTACTGAAAACGTCATCTTCCGTGCAAGCTATGAGCAACCACAAAATCTAATAATGATCAGATGAATTGCATGCAATCATGAAGACACAATTTCCCCTAGCAACCTCCAACCGGCTGCCTACAAAACCAGCACAAGTTTATTAAGGGTCAAACTAACAACACTCATTTGAGATAAATGTCAGCTTTGTATGCAGAAGCATTTATTTTCTGTGCAACTTTCTTATTTCTTATGTTTTTTTAGAGTGGAGTGTCTCCATTTTACCCAAGCTACACTTAGAAGCAGCGCATTTCCATATACATTTATAGTTTACAGCATAAATAAATCAGAGCTGCATTTCATATGAGTGGTTTAATATGCATTACTATTCACAAACTTTGATATGCGGCTGGGGTTTTAAATGTTTCATATCTTATCTGCAACAGTCAAAAGATCTCTACCCAGATTATGAGATGAACTAGAACATACCATTTAAAACCACAGAGAGATATGGGGAAAAAAACAAACTGATATTTGATTTAGTTTACGCCCAAAAGGGAAGGTTTCCTCATCTTTACATTCGTCTAGGTGGTGTTTATACCTTCTTTTGCGCACACACCCAGCAAAAACAGCTCTGCACCCTCCAACAAGGACACACCCATCAAAAAAAAAAAAAAAAAAAGGGGGGGGTAGACACGTTTTCCAAAGAAAGTGGAAAAATAATGGTAAAGCTTCCAGGACCAAAAAAAAAAAAGATACACATATAAAACGGTATTAGAACATATAAAAGCTCAGTTTAGAACTAAAATAAAGATCTTAAACATAATTTAATCATAAAACTTGTACAAAAAAGTAAGGCGTTAATTAGGAGCGCACACATGACTGTGCAGGTGATAGTTACCGACTACAGCAAAGTTCAACTTAAACATTTATTGCTAAAATTCAAACTTAAGTCTTTAAAGGTAGCAGTTCACTTCAAACGTATTTAGAGAAAACTCATTTTTATTGAATAATTCGTATAACGGGTAAGCTGCAATTAAATCGAATATTTACTTGTGCGTTTGTTTGTTTTTAAACTTACCGATTGCAAAGCACAATCCGACTGCAAAAAGCTGGAGGATAACTCTGTTCATCTTGGGTTAAAAGAAGAGAGGGAGAGAAACAAATGAAGAAAGTGCGCTTTAGGAGCTGGCTGCCTGTGAGCTCTCAGACCGTTATAATCTCGACCTAACGACAAAATTTTCCGCCATCGCTGTATTTATAATCCTCCCCCTCCTTACCAAATGTCACCGTTACCCAATCAGAGGAGCTCATTCTGATTGTGTCGACCTTCACACAGCTCATACAGGTAGGAAGATTACCTGAAAGCAGGAAGTTATAAATACAAGAAAGCTGGGAAATGCTGAGTTTGTTTGGCTCGTAGCTCATTTGTTGTTGACGATATTAACCGGGTTTCCCACTTTCCCAGTCATATAAATCACGCAAAGTCAGGATTTTTGGATACTTCCTTAATACCACAGATGATTATCAGACACAAAATCAGATGAAATGACAGTTTTAACAGCTTTTTGTGGTATAAAAGATGCACAAAAGTGTACAAAGACTATCACACAAGAACACTGGAAAACATACACTTCAAGTTTTTATTATCCTTTATTTATCCAAATAAAACGTAAATCTGATTTCCAAGAGAGATGTGACCAACAGGGCAGAAAAAGTTACAACAAATATAACACACAACAAGTAAAAGACAAATACAATATTCCGTACAGACAAGTGTTCACAAGGCAGAGTGATGTATATGATTTCCACAGCCAGTAATAAAACATAGAGCACAATGTTAGACAGTATCTGACCTCTTTAGGTACTGGGCACATGCATTCATAAAAAAGCAGACCATGGTAATCCAGTAAAGGTAAAAAGCAGTTGTGTAAATCAAATGTTTGCTCACTTGGTAAGATAAACCAGATGGATTATAAGCGACTCTGGTTTGTTTTCATCTTGGGCACAAGCCTTTTAATGTGAGTTTTATTGTAAAGATGTTGGAAAAATATTTTTGGTACAAAATACAGAATAATTTCTCCTCATGTGATCAATGCCAAACCTTTCACCTGAATAACTGTTCTAAAAGTCCTATATTGTAAAAGATATATCAACATTTCAGACCTCGATATAGTTCCACAGAAATGAACAGTCTGATCCACGTGTAGCTTGTTGGGCTCTGGTTACCCTATGTGCTTATATTTTGATATATTACAGTGTTTCTACCCGGGTTTATAATGTTTCTTTGATGCTCATTAGTTGCCAGCATAGACACAATGTATCAACATAAGTGGTAATAGATCTGCTGATCTGTGGATACTGAAACCTAGACACACTGTGTCTCCATGTGTTTATAACATATAAACTATTTATGTCTACACAGGTGATTTATTGTCGCTAAATTTGCAAGATTTATGCCATTTTTACTCCAATAAATTACTAAATGTGACCAAAAATGACCAAAGATACATAGTGTGTCCACTTATGTATGTATTTTTGGTCATTTTATGAGTTTAAGTGGCCTCATCTTTAGACACTTATTATATGTTACAGTTAACAGAGTTGAGGGAAATCAAACAATGTTTGCTTTCTTATTCCTAAAAATTAAATTTAAATTCACTGGACGAGTGAGACCTGGTAGTAAAATAAAGTTGTGATGTTCATGTTCAAAAGGACACTGCCCTGTATTTTGAGGAATTTACAAAAGTCCCAACACAAAGGCTACCATATAGGATAATTAAAATCATACTTTCCCTAATAACTAAGAATAAATCAACTCCGTTCAGCTCAGTATTAATTTTCATCTCTTTATAAGCTTATTGGTTCAGTTTCTGCTGGTCCGTCACAACAATCCTAGTTTCTAATGTTGCATCATGGGAAAATCATTTGCCCATCCCTGGTTTAGAGGGATCTCAGGTGTTATGACCCAGCAAATCTTTTCAGCTTTTCTTTGTTACTGAAATACAAAATCACTGAACGAGAGTGGATTTCTGCTCTCTCGTGCGGTGTTATAAGATACAGCACTGACGTTCGTAAGGAGGACACAGCATAATGTTACACGTCTGTGTCAGCTTCTCATTTGAAATATTACTTTTCTTCTAATGAGCAGACCTGTTATTTCACAATTACTTCATAATCTTACGTGTTCAAATTCCAGAAAATAATTAACATAACAATTTCTGGGAGGGCAAAATCCCTTTGAGCTGGCTGACACCTTAAAAGAACTTAATGAGAGGTCTTCTGGTGAAGGCCCAGTTAAAGCATCAACTTCTCTCTAGTAATATGATACTGTTATTTCCCACAACTGGATGAGGGTTACACATTAGTGACACACAACAAACTGACAAACAGTTGGGAGCAAAAAGAAAAAGAACTGATACTTGATTTTTTTTTAAAGGGTTTATTTCAGCTTTCCCATGTAATGGAGAAAGGGACACGGAGCTACTTTTCATGCTTTGATTAAGATCTCTCACATCGATTGCTGGAAACATAAGTAAACATCCCTATTAACAACTTGTTGGATAGCCTTTAGCTATTTTTCAACAGGTAGGTGATGGCAAGCAGCAACCTCCAGAGCTGATGCAGAAGTGCAAAAAAAATGATGTTGATTTTTGAACAGAACCACATTTTATTAGTAGTCAGTACGGAAACATTGGGAAATAGGCTTGCAGAATTTTCCCCTATAATGACCCACGCCATGCAGCCATTTGTTAGGCAAGTCTGGTGTGCACTGAAGGGCTGCTTTGGCTCGTTTCCAATAAGTGCTAGTCCTTGAAAATCCCTCAGAGCTCAGTTATGATGTGGCACTTCATGGACCTTGGTTTGGGTTTCTGCACTAAACTGGTTTGTGGGGATACCTGGGCAGGTGTAAGCTATTAGCAGTGATTGAATGGTTCTCTGGTGTGGTGAGTTTTGTCTTAAGCGGACTCTCTTACACTGTAAGTATAGCAATGTGAACTTTTGTTGTTTGCTAACTTCCAACAAAATTAATAACAATAAAGTTGTATGGCATGTGGTTCATTTGAGCTTGTGCGTTGTGTGTGTTTCTTTATTGTTATTTTTGTGTGTTTTGTTTTGTTTTTTGTGTGTGTGCTTTGCTTTACATTTACAGCAAACCAAGGAGAGAGAGAACCAGCCTAACTGGGTTACATGGGATAATTAGCATAAATATATACTCACTGGGCAACTGATCATGTACACCTCGCTATTACCAGGTTGGACCCATTTTTGCCTTCACAGCTGCTTCAGTTCTACATGGCACAGATTCAACGCGGCCCTGGAAATATTAGTCAGAGATTTTAGTCCATTTTCACATGACATCATCACGCAGTTGCTGCACAATTGCTTGTTGCATATCCATGATGGGAATCTCCTGTTGCTGCACATCCCAAAGGTGCTCTATTGGCTTAAAATCTGATGATTGCGGAAATCATTTGTGTGCAGGGAACTCACTGTCATGTTCAGGAAACCAGTTTTGAAAAAAAAAAATCCTGTACAGCATTAGGCCACCGTCAGTCTGATAGGATGGATGTCAAATTCTGTTCCTTACATTGTGTTTTGCAGTGTTACAATAGAAATCAAGACTCATCAGATCGTGTTGTTCTAATCTTCTGTTGTCCACTTTTATATCGATGCATCTTTGCTGTGCTTACGTATAAAGGATACTGTCTATTATTGAGCACCAAGATTTATTACAAACCTTAAAGCTCTTACCCACAATAGCATGTTGCATGCTCGAGTCTGAGTTGACTAAGTCACTGGTTCATTCTGATTTATGAGGCCATTCTTGCTTTGATCCCATCTTACTTACTGACTTACATGCATTAAAAAAAGCAAGAGAAGTTATTGTCCTCAGTCTCAAGACTTTCTTTGGTCTGTACTGAAAGTTTGCACTGAAATTAGAAATAAGGGCAGCTTTGTCTTCCTGAAATTAACAAAATCTTAATTGACCTGTCTCACTGAATCACCTGAAGGAAGTTACTTCAGGCCAGCCTGAATAATAGTACCTCTGTTTTGACAAAGAAATGATATCTATCGTGCTTCTGTCATGGACACGGTGATGAAACAACTTTACTTTAGTTCAAACTTTGAATGGTTGACCTGCTTTGAAGCAGGTCTCGTCTTGCCCAGAATTTGTTCTCCAACATATTTCTGTTTGCTTGTCTGCAAACATGCAATTAAGTGACAGATGAGCAGTCTTGGGTGGAGGAAGTTCCTAGCAGTTTTTTAACATCGCTCACAACATATTTGTTGGATTTTGTTTTCTTGTTTGGTCTGTATGGTTGTTTGGGTTTGTTCTGCAGAGGAAATAGAGGAAAATTTGCCTTCTCGCTGCGGAGAGAAAGAGTTATGAAACAGCATCTTTAGAGTCATGGTTTTGAAATGCTTTGGTGTGAGGGAGGTTGTTTGAGCCCGATGAAATGCCTCTATTGTTTTGCCCACAGTTTCTCAATTGCTACAATTTGGAAAGCGGGCATGTGGTAGAAACCAGCCAGAGAAATAACAGAGGAAAAGGAACGTCCAAGAGTGTGGGATAAAAGCCAACCAGGAACAAAAAGCAGAAGCAGCAAGAGACATAAAATATCCAGTTTAAAAAGAAAACAAATAAATATAAAGTATGTTTCAGAGAATCAAAAATGCCTTTAGTACTCCCTTTACATCTAAAATCATGTGTAACTACACAAATGGAAGCTACCTGTGTGTAGTCATGGGGCTTCATTTCATTGTATGTATAAATACACCTTTGTCTGGGTGTTTCAGGTGAATGAGCACTGAAGGGAACAAACAAAGAAACACTCCAAGCAGCAGTTCATTTAAGAGCACAGCAGCTAAATAGGGTGTAACAGGAGTGTCTCTCAGTTACCCGGAGGATACATGCTACAGCCTTGAATCTGTGATCTGTGACAGTCTGAGCACACAGATCACTTTTCAAAGCAGAGTATCTAAGCATCTGTGCATCTGTGTGAAGAAAGACTTCAGTGGTGTTTTGAATGATGTTTAGAGCACCACATTTTAAGCAACCTGATTTTCTCAAAATAATGCACCTTTGTGGTTGTACAGGTCTTAGAAAAGGTAGTTACACAGCAGCCACGCTGGACGGATTTACCGTACCTTGATAAGCTCTCCTCACGGTTTGTTTTTTAATATTGCTTTTGTGGACGGTTTGTTGAGACACTATAAAATGACTGAACTGAACTGAAGCAATGCAGCAGGTGTGCAAGGTTCATGTCACACCTCACTCATAGAGGTTTCTTAGTTGCCACATGTGATTCATTTAATTTTATGTCACTTCTGATGGGAAGCATGAGTGACGCTGAAAAACTAGTTATTACTTCCAGGCTGGACTACTGCAATTCATTATTATCAGGATGTCCAAAAAACTCGCTGAAAAGCCTTCAGTTAATCCAAAATGCTGCAGCAAGAGTCCTGACAGGGACTAGAAAGAGAGAGCAGATTTCTCCTGTTTGGCTTCCCTTCATCGGCTTCCTGTTAAATCCAGAATTGAATTCAAAATCCTGCTCCTCACATACAAGGTCTTAAATAATCAGGCCCCATCTTATTTTAATGACCTTGTAGCACATATCACCTTATTAGAGCACTTCGCTCTCGCTCTGCAGGCCTACTTGTTGTTCCTAGAGTATTTAAAAGTAGAATGGGAGGCAGAGCCTTCAGTTTTCAGGCCCCTCTTCTGTGGAACCAGCTTCCAGTTTGTATTCGGGAGACAGACACTATCTCTACTTTCAAGATTAGGCTTCAAACTTTCCTTTTTGCTAAAGCATATAGTTAGGGCTGGACCAGGTGACCCTGAATCCTCCCTTAGTTATGCTGCAATAGACGTAGGCTGCCGGGGGATTCCCATGATGCATTGAGTTTTTCCTTTCCAGTCACCTTTCTCACTCACTATGTGTTAATAGACCTCTCTGCATTGAATCATATCTGTTATTAACCTCTGTCTCTCTTCCACAGCATGTCTTTTATCCTGTCTTCCTTCTCTCACCCCAACCAGTCGCAGCAGATGGCCCCGCCCCTCCCTGAGCCTGGTTCTGCCAGAGGTTTCTTCCTGTTAAAAGGGAGTTTTTCCTTCCCACTGTCGCCAAAGTGCTTGCTCATAGGGGGTCATTTGATTGTTGGGTTTTTCTCTGTATCTATGAAGCGCCTTGAGGCGACATTTGTTGTGATTTGGCGCTATATAAATAAAATTGAATTGAATTGATTTGAAGCAGTTTTTGGATTTGGATTTTAAGGGTCTGAGTTGTTTTTGTATTCATCAGCTGAGAAATATTAGTAAACTGTGTCCTATTATTTCTAAATCTTTTGTAGAGATTGTTCTTCATGCTTTTCTCTTATCTCACCTGGGCTATTTTGATTCACTCTTTACCTGCCTCAGTAAAACTTGCATTGGATCATCTATAGATTGTACATGCAGAAGGTTCCTTACCTTCCCCCAAACGTTCTCATATCACAGTTCTGGTTTTCACCAATGGGACTCTGCATGGTTAAATACCTACAGTGAACTCTTGCAGGCATGTGCCCCAGTAGGACTCTGATGTGGTCTGATCAGGGTTTATTGTCCATCTCCAAATCTAGACTGAAAACTAAAGATGACACCAAAGATGAGACCTCCCACACAAAAGCACAAATGAAACTGTTCTTGATAAACATTTAGGTGGTTTTAACGTCTTTTTGTACATGGTGTTATATAAATAACTATTACATGATGCAATTCCTAATGAGGCTGCAGGTAATTCCAAAAGTGTTGGAAAGGCCAGTCAGTTTGTTCCTGCTGTGTACTGAAGACATGTTGTTTGTGTATGAGATTACAAGATGACTATGAGGAGAGACATCCAAGTATCAGCTTGAATTCCCTGGTATTTATGTCTTCATACAGTTACTGGAAAAATAAAGCACGCCCTCGCTCAGTTCTCTTGTCTTACGTATCAGGACCCGAGGCCAAACAGTTACCAAGAGAAATAAATCTGATCCACAAATTCCAGAATCAGACTATAACAGACAGAGGACTGCTAAATGTGTTCCAACAGTTAGTCTAAACACATTAACTCCACCTTCCACATACCTGCAAAAACACCACCATCTGCAACCAGAATGAGACCTAAAAACCAGGCCTGCAGGTGTCCTTTATAGTCAAGCTTTGACTTTTTTTTTGTACTTCTCTTTTCCTCTCACACTGCTGATTTGTCTGCACTAGCAGTCTATTCCTAACCTCTGTTGCCAGTATGCTTATCCATAACTGTGACTGGCTGCCAATGTCACCCTTTCATGTGAACATGAGGGGGGAACTCTGTGTTAACAAAGCGAGCTGATAAGATGAGTTAATCCACGTGAAAGACAACATGGGTATGTTGAACTCATTATCTAGGCCTGTGATTGAAAGGATGTTCAACAAACCCTATTTCAGGAAGCTATCCCTGCTTCCTATTTCAGGAAGCTATTCCTGCTTCCTGAAATAGGAAGCAGGAATAGCTTCCTGAAATAGGAAGCTATTCCTGAAATAGGGTTCTGGCGTTCTTGGAATCATTGTCCCATTACATGATCCAGTTTCATCCAAGCTTTAGCTGTCAGGCAGATGGCCTCACATTTGACTCAAGAATACTTTGCTATACAGAGGACTTCATGGTGACTTAGTTTATCTTATTTCTGTATAGTCGTATATGTGTATATTTGAATTTTTTAATTTTTATTTTTACAGTTTGCACATTTGATCCAGGACAACGATATTTCGTCCCACTGTATACTTGAGCGTATACTGTTGGTACGACAATAAAACTCTTCTTGACTTCGCTTGTGGCTCCAAGACAAGCCTAGATCGCCACCATGGCAGACAGTTGGTATGAGGTATTTTGTGCCGTTTTCTCCTAATGTGGCTCTGTGCATTATTGCCAAATATCTTTGCTTTGGTTTCGGCTGTCTGAGACAATGTTCCAGCCAAAACAATTCATACTTGTTTCTAATTCTGCAAGCATGAACTTTACCATTTAACATGCTAGCTGCGGCCTGTAGAGTCTGACATATAGCTCTTGGTTTCTCTGAGCATTGCACAGTCCGACTGAACTGACTGGAGAATGGTCCACTCCTGGTAAATCACTGGGGCATTTTGTTAACACACCTGGATGCTACAGACCAGCAAACTGCCAAAACTTCTGCTTTTGTGGTGGTGGTCATACTTGGCTTAAATCCCAATAAGTAATGTGCACTGTCTTGAGAGTGTTTTGAACAGTGCAGATGACAATGTAACAGCAATTATGTGGAAAATAAAACAAACGAAGAAAAATCTGATGTTTTTTCCCAGCTAAACGTGCGTCCAGCTATAGAGGACTGACATATAATGTAAATAAAAACAAATCCTTGCCTGAAGTGGCCTTGAATTTCCCCCCGAAAAACAAAACAAAAAAACCCCCCAAAAACATAAATAAAAGGGTACACGGACTGAAAGGTGTCAAGACATTTTTGCAAAGTACAGCAAGCAATGGAGCTCCAGAGTGAATCTTCTAACAAAGGAAGATCATTTTTAATCTGTAACACAGATTTAGACGGGGTTTTGTTTGTTTTTGTTAAAATGCATGTGTCCTCAGTGTTTGCGGTGAACATTTTTTCTTAACAGCTCGATCTGCTTTGGAGTGACATCATGAAACAAATAAAAAAAAGAAACTCAGATGAAAATGGTGCAATGTTGTCTCTGGGTGTGGCAGCGCAAAGGGCTTGATATTTCACATCAGTACAGTATTAGGAGCTAAACGAACCAGATTATTCCTGTGGAGACTGTCTCAGGGCTTCTTTTGGCTCCCGGGAAAACAAACTACTGTTACAGAAAAGTCTGTTTTTCCCCCCAGGGTCTGTACGTCTCAGCGTATTTCAAAACAAAGTCGGAGATTCCTTTTCACTGGGCTGAGCTAAGAGGAGGAGGAGACGAAGGGCAGGTCCCAGGATGTGGTTTGAGGTTATCCTGAGTCATGAAGGAACCTCCTCTGGAAAATCTTACATGCTATGGTCAAATGAAGACAGCTCAGCTCTGCCACCGATTTAGCCAGACGGCTGCTGTGCAGAGGGGAAAAACACTGAGTCACACATAAATACGACCATATCACGGTGTCCTGGGTGTCTTTTCAACTTACCCCGAGTGTGCATACTGAATGTTTTCAGACTAAAAGATGTGTTTTACTCACTTCTAACTCCAAATACCGGTACGATTTTTCCATGTCCCTAAAAGTTAATTTAAGAATAACCACAGAAGCATGACTGAGATCTTATGACTTTTTCCATGAAATAATTGTTTTCTGCTTGTGTTAGACCACTGCAGCTGTTGTTCAGTCATGTGAAATGGCACCAGAACCACACCCAGAAGCAAGACATCCAGCCCTACCTCCATCACTGAGGGAAAACACCTCATTAGCTCCAACATCAAGCACAATTCAGTTAGTTTACAGTCACTCTGCATAATCTTATAAATTCATCTGGCTGCTTTAAGTGGATGAAAAGATGAAGAAGAGGACTCTCTACTGACTCTGAGTGGCCAGAAAACTTTAGTGCTAAATAATAATAAAAAGGAGGACAGAAGAATATGAAAAGAAAATAGAAGTTTATTGAGAATTCTGAATCCTGCTCACCCGTCCACAGTAGCAGAAAGAATACAACAACACAGACAAACAATTAGTTAAAATCTGGACACATAAATACGTTTCTCTTGTATCATGAAATCCAAAAGCAAAAATCTATCACAGTCATACCAACATAAGACAGGAGTGGAGGGAGCGCCGCCGAGTGTGTGCCCCCACTGTTTAGGAGACGCCACCTGCCTCCGAGCCCAAACATAAACAAGAAAAGAAAGACGGTGCTGTGGTGGAGTGAGCTGAACTTCTGAGGCCCAGGCAGTTTGAGATGAGAAGACTGATATCTCATGTTCATGTTAAATCTAAAGCTACAGACAGGAGGAGATGACTAGCTAAGCTCTTCCGAGACTACGAAGCCCTAGCTTGGCTCTGTTTGGCAGCAACAAATCCACCTATGGGCATCTAGTTTGTTAAACAATGTAAAGAGAATTTGGCCTTTTTAAACCTCTCATCAGCACCTTGTGATACACCAGCTCTGCATGAAAAAAAAAAAAAAGCATCCTTTAGCATTATTACTACTCTCTTCGTGGCAAAATCTGTTCAAAAAGTGCGCCGTTGTTCACTGACTTAGTTGTGTGTGTGTGTCTAATGAGGCTTATTCAGACTTTATGAAATGAGAGTAACATAATTCAATGCCAGTACAGGTGAGCAGTCTGAAGAGGAATTACGTGAAACTTTACCTGCAAACTGAAAAATATATACCATCTAAATACTGTTGTCTTTTACTTGACCCTTTTGAAAGCCTGAATAAGCTCATTTGAAGTAACACACTGGTATCAGCACACTGGACGTCACACTTCACACTGCTAGTCATTATTCTTCTGGTTTTTGTTCTGATTGAAACAAACTTAAGCTCGCACAGTAACGTCTGTTTATTAAGGTGCAAACTGCTCGTCGTGGTGAAAACCTGGAACTCCAGTGGACTTTACATGGGTTGAAACTGGCACACAACCGCACACTTAATGAGGATTTATATAATCTGAGCAGACTCAGCTTTGTTGCTGATCTGTAACCACTAGAACAGAGCCAGGATACCTGCTTCCTTATTGAGTTTAAGCTAACCGTCTGCCAGTATTTGCTTCATATTTACCATAAAAGCATGAGCGATATCGATCTTCTAATCTAATCACTGCCAGAAAGCAAATTTCCACACTATCCAGAATATTCGGCTGTTTCTGTATCAGAGATGAAGCTACACGGGAGGGAGGGGTGGGTGACAGTACAAACCTGCTTCTGCAGGACGTGATGGGTAGAGGAGGGTGTTGTTTGACACACGCACAGACAGCTGGAGAAAAGACACCAACTTGTTACAATTATCTGACGATTCATAAATTGTCTCATTTGACCTATTTCTAGTTCATCTCCTCTAACCACGGAAAGAAAGAGAAAAATCAGACACTCGAAAGGACAGAAACAGCTCGGGTGTTTCTCTCTACTTTAAGGCAAATTTAACAACGATGGGCCAAATTTTACAAATCAAAAAAGGGAGGGGGAAATAAAACTGTCTCTGCGAGTGCCAGCCTCCATCGGGGTTAGGTGGGACTAACGGTGGAGACGAGGCATCGAATGACGGAAGGTTTTACCACCACCTTTACCAAACTGTGCCAAATACACAAATACACTGATCGTACTCTGGTGTCATCCACCGACGACATAACTCCCTCCTCTGTGCTCACAATGCGATTGAACAGAGCCCCCGCCCCCCCGCCATGTTCGGCTTCCTCTTAGCTTGCCTTCTGTTTTTGGCACGGAGGAGTTTGGTAAGGAACGTCTGAAAACCAAATGTGTGTTTGTCTTTAAGATCATGGCTGTGCATTTTTTCTCTCGCTCACACTCAAAGGGAAAAAAAAAAAAAAAGAAAAGATCTTTTCATTTGCCCTAATCTAAATCAAAATAATACAGTCTTCTTCAGGGTGAGGAGGGGGCACATGAAGAGCTTTGAAAAATGCAGGTGACCCCTCTCCATCCTATAATAACTCTTTCCTCTCTGGCTTCTCTCTCTCCCCCCTCAGTCCTGGGTGCTCTAGCGGATAGCCTTGACGGGGCTCTTGAAGCTTGAGGCGGCTTGCAGCTGCAGCTGGTAGGCCATCGGGTGGATCTTGAACCCATAAAGCCTGAAGAGGAAGAAGAAGAAAAAGATGATGACAATGTTTAGACTGATCAGTCATGCATTTTCTTTAAAGGGAGACGGCGCTGACATTTGATGACAAACATCACACCACCCTGACTGTGTTCTATGTAATACAAACAGACATCACAGCGTATTGACACAGGATCCAGGAAAGGATGTGCAATCCTTGCCATCTAGTCAGCCTGTGCACGTAAGTACATTTGAAATAAAATAAAAACAAACATTATACTTGTGCAAATATTAACTTGATGAGTATTTTTGTGACTAATGACCAACAGCAGGGAGAACAAGAACTAACGTCAGAAGGTGACAGTGGAGGCAAATCAAATGAAATGTATGTCCAGTTTCGAGCACTAGGGACAAGCTCAGGGATGTCAAACTTATTTTACATTGTGGGCCACATACAGCCCACTCTGAACTTAAATGGACATTTAAATATTTAATCCCTGAGATTTATTTAAAATACTTTAATAATGCCATGTTTAATGCAATGCAATTTTGAAAAACAAAAGTAATTTCTACAGTAAAGTAAAATTCTATGCACTTGTTTTAAAGCTGTCCAGTGGGCCAGATTGGAATCTTTGCTAGGCCAATTCTGTCCCACAGGTCTTATTTTTGACACTCCTAGGCTAGCTGGTTAGATGAACTGATGGATTTAAACAAAACAACTCAATATGAGAGCCCTGAAGTCAGGCTGTGTGACGTTCACAGCGCAGAGGACCGTAACACAAATAGGAAGAGTAAGCAAACATGTCAAAGTCAAAGTTACCGCCTGACTTCATAGCTCAAATAACCAGCTGTGTGTGTGTCTGTTTGCATATGTCTTTGTCTATGCATCAAAGGAATGGGACTGTGTAACACACAGAGACACACAGTCCAACAGGTTAAACCATTAACAAATGGGCTTAAATGGCAAAGAGAATGACATCAGAGTAAATATAAATAAATATCACAAAAAGCAGCACGAGAACATAGAAACGGGCTGCAGTCTCCACAGCAGCCGAAGGGACAACATATTCTTCTTAACACTGCACCCTGGTTACGGTAAACAGTACAGCATGCAGACAATGGTCTCCAAGGGCAGGCACAGGATTAGTGGACAACCACGCTAATCTGCTGCTAATCTACCAAGAGATGCAGCAGGTATTCACAAACACAGAGAGACTAAACCTTTTCGGCATTAACCACACCCACTCTTTCTATGGAAACAAACAGGAACATACATTTCCAGTGTTGTCCATCTGGGACGGCATCCCATACGACCGATAACGAGCTGCTGTGTTTTATGCACGCACAGGCAAATAGTCAGAGCTAGATAATATGTTGTTAGCATGGAAGTGAGTGAAGGCAAAAGCTTGGTAATGTAAACCATGAGGGAAATCAAACCAAAGAAAACAGTTGGAACAACAAACCTAATGAGCCAACGACAGAAAAACAGCTAAAGCTAAAGCTAATGAGAGACACAAGGCAGCAGGCTCAGTACGAGCCTCAGTATGAGCAAAGAATCAAAGCAGTTACTGAAAAAATTATGAAAAAAAAAAAAAAAGGGTGGATCCTGTCTTATCTGATGATGTTATAAACATGAAAGAAGTAACAGATATTTGTTTTGTTCAGTAAATCTGGTGCACTGTTATTGTTCTTTGAAAGAAAATCTTAATCAGCTGCTCACACTGAGGAAAATCTGAATTGTCAGAGAAAACTGCAATGGGGGCATCTCTAGTGTTTATATTAAGCCATATTATTGTGCAGTTCTGAACTTCACATATTTTGGGCCCTGACACTTTAAAATTAAAATTAAAATAATAATAATAATAATAATAATAATAATAATAAAGCATGTATTTAAAACACTAAAAAGTGAAAGAAGCTAAGCCAATATCACTATGGAAACTAAGAAAAAGCAGAACTAAAATGAAAACAAAATCAAAATAATCAGTTACAAATTTACAACAAATCTGCCTATGAACATCAGCAGGAGGTGGATTTAGTGCTCGGAGTCTTTACAGCTGAATATCAACGCTAACCTTGGAACAAACTGGTTGGCAGGCCTCTTGGGCCTGTACTCGGGATGAACCATGAACAGCATGTGGGGGAACCCGGTGCCAAAATAAGCTCCATCTGTGTGGTGATGCCTGGAGGACTTGGGTGTGTAGACATCCATACATTTGGGGCAGTACAGCTTCACCATGGCCTCTCCTGGGATGTCTGACAGGCCTGTGAGAAGTGTGGAAGAGGAAGAAACCCATTTAAGTATGAGATCAAGACACCCGAGATAATTGGCAAACAATCCCTTGTGGATCAAAGTTATCCTCACCTGCAGGAAAATCTAGATTCAATAAAAACAAATAGCATTTGTTTTGTACTGATTGGCACAGCCAGCCAGATACAGCTGCTGTGCCTTTTAATCACAGATTTAAAAACAAACAAGCAAACAAAACAAATTTCCCCAAAACTAAATATCACACCCATGAAGAGTTCCTGACTAACTTCGCTGCATCGAGGAGAGACATGCAAGGCAGGGAAGAGCAAACTTTTAGTCACTCGTGAAAGCTGTCTGCCACCTTGTGGTAATCCTTGGGTAACTGTTTAACGCATGCATGAGGGCATTCACATCAGTTTACTCACCAATAGGAAGCATAGGCTGATTCTCACAATAGACCCGGGGGCAGTAGCCAAAGTCTCCCTGCTGATACTTCTCCAGCTGAGCAAGCAGAAATGAGCCCAATAAAGAGTTAATATATGAACAGAAGGTAGCTCCACAATCCTGGGTTAATTCATATCCTGCTGTGTGGAAAACAACATTTGAACCTGAGGAAATTTTAACATGACTGAAATTAATGGGTGACTGTGCTAAAGATTAAAAAAAAGCAAGCAGACAATAGTGAATGGACTCTTGTTTGCCATTTTGGATGCGTTGCATTACAGGATCAAGTGATTCAGGCTTCGTCACAGAAACTAGAGACCGATCGTGAGTGGAAAAATTTGTATTCTCCGACCTTTTGTGGTTAGCTGATGGCAATTGTAGGGAAAATGATTGATCAAGTCCCAGAGACGCAAATCTGTCACTAAAGAAAAACATCAAGCGTGCTGCTGCAGTTCGAGCTGTACGGAAACAGTGAAAATTGTGACGCAAACTGGAGAAGGAGAAGGGTTGCCTTTAAAGTAAAAGCTGCACTTTATTCTATATGTTTCAAAAATAAAAAAACTTTTACCTTAAAACGCGAACCTTCTCCACCTCTATTTGGCTTCACACTTTTTCTTACAGTTCAGTAAATATTTACACACAAACATGGAAAACTACAGGGAATCGTGCCAATCACACCTCCTTTACAATGAATTTCACCCAGTTAGAGTCAGAACCCTCCAGGAACTACTGACAACTGTTCAGGCAAAATGTGCACATGATAAACTTTAATAAAGCAGTTTTTCCACATAAACATCTTGATGATTTCCAGAGAATCAGGCTGGAACATTTTCCACAGTTGTGCTTTTTCACATGTAGCCCACAGCAGGAAACAGTCTGCTTTAGATGCATCTGCACCACAAGGACCTGTCTGCATGGAGCACAACGGCCTCTACTAGGAAGTTAACACACTGGACTAGCAGTATTGCTGTTCTCACACTGGTGTAGCATGAAACCATGTGAACTTTGCACAGGAGAGCTGTGCAAATTTTGTGTTTTGTTTTCCTATGCACATGTTGTTGTTGTCAGTTTGTTGAACATGGTCGTAAAAGTGTAATACTGTCATTTTGCATTTTGAACACATTTAATCGTGTTTTCCTACATAAAGTAGACGATAATGACTAATAAACAGGAAAAAATACGCCGTTATGACAGTGTGGAGGAGGAAAAGAATAAAGAAAACACGGTCTTTACTTTTTCTATCAGCACCATAGGAAGCAGATGAATGATTTGTTTTCAGCAGTAAAAAGCAGTGAAGCTGAAAGATTTTGCATTTTATGCCGTTCCCTCAGACAGACAGCTTTTCATGTCCACTTTTATCTTCCTCTGAGGGATGAACCCACCCTCTGCTGCCACACTGGACATTATTTCAGTCAGGACTTTATAGCTGTGAGAGCTGTTCTCCCAACCCCCCCCCCCCCCCCCCCCACACACACACACACACAAGATTATAATTTAAGTACAACTATCCTGATTACCACGTATGAGACATTCACATCTCAACAACACTTTACTCCATTACGAGTGGAGTAAAATCTGACTCAAACAACATGTAGAGACAGAACTGGTGGATTTTTGGCACCTACCATCTGTGCAATGCCTCGGTTAGTGAGGATGTAGCGTGCATGGATGAGGCCGTACAGCATCTCAGCAGCCTGCTCAATCAGGTCGCTCTGGTTGGGATTGTCCTCAAGCTCCTCATCTAAAGAAATCAGAAACAGGGAAACTACTCACGCTTTTGACAGTTGGAAAAAACATAAATTTATCAGAGGAAAAGGAAACGCTGGGAATAAAACAGAGAGACTGGGACACATTATGGTTTTCTAAAGGTGCTCCAGCAATAAAAGAGCATGAAACAAAGATGTTCTGAGCAAGTTTGAAAAGAGAGAGGAAACCTGCACAAAGCACCTCAAATCAAAAGAAAGCCGAGATCAAATGTCCCCTCTCATTATTTGTTAATGACAGAAGGAACACATTAAAAGCTCAGGAGATGTCACAGACATGAAACACTCGCAGCTCTTTTAGTCTTACTTCCTGATGTCTGCTGCAGATGGGAGGTGATAAACAGTAATACTTCTGCATACAGACAACAAACAATAAAGCGACTTTCCACTTGCCACAGCAGGCAGCTCCTCATGTTTTGTTTGGCAGATTTTTAGGCCAGATTGGTGATACAACCCCAGAGGGGTTTGTGTCTCCTTCCGGGATCAAACTGGGGATCTTTTGCTTTTTTGGCAAATGTGTCACATAAGCAAACACTGACATACCTTATTTACTTAAAACTGAGAACAATGAGTCAGGAATGCAACATACAGACCTGGCTCAAGGTCCAGGATCATGTCTAGAGCCTGGCGGTAGTGTGGAACCTGCTCATTGAGCCCAGTTAGGTTGAATTTGTCCTGGATGTAGTCTTCATCCACCTGTCGTTGGAGAAACCACAAATCAGACTCATTTCAATCCATGAGGAATCAAGTAGCTGTAGGAACAGAACTCCTTGAAAGTTGATTCTGTTCATCTGATCGTAGCGTTTTCAGCAGGAAAAATATTTTAACAATCCTCAAAATGACTTGTTCGGTTTGAAACAGATCCTCCGATTTCTTCACGAAGCTGGATGTGTGATAAAACATTTCTCCAACTGACAACGCACCTCATGAACAGAAATCACTTTCTGGGATTTCCTTACCTGGGTGATTGAGGATCCATCAAGACAGGAGTATGAACTGTTTAACCCTTACAGTGACTGACCCAGACATTTTTTGCTAATTTATTACTATTACTGTGTTATTGATATTTTTAACTTTTTCATAGTTTTTTGTTTTTACACATTTTAGCATTTCTGCACAAAATATTTGAATTATTACACATCTACACACAAGATGTGTACTCTAAGTCCAGAAATGCACACGTAGGATGTTGCCTTTCTCCAGTTTAGAAAGTGCTGGGAGAAAACCCAACTGTACACCAGGTAGCTGTAATAAATTTGATAAGCAGGAGTTTTTTTGAAGGTCTCCATCACTTTACTCTAAAGAAATCTGAATTTTTCCTCTTTTGGTAACAGAAATGTTATTTCATTTTCTCATTCTGGCTGCTTTCTTTAGGTGAATCATCAGTCTGCATCTCATCCTATCCCTAACATCTTCCTCATTCACACCATCCCTCTGCATGTCCTCCTTCAAAACATCCATGAACTTGCTCTGTGGTCTTCCTCTTTTCCTCCTGCCTGCCAGCTACATCTTCAACATCCTTTGTCCAGCATATCAGAATCAGAATCAGAATACTTTATTGATCCCTGGGGGAAATTATTTTTTGTTACAGTGCTCCATTTTAAACCAACATTAAGACAAGACAGACAATACGCTAACTAAGAATAGTACAATATATACATATATATACATACATACATACATACATAAGTCACTTATAAATAAATATTTGGAAAAGAAACATGTGTAGTTGTAGCAGCAAACAGTGTGTTAAGTGGATGCGTTGTACAGGGAGATGGCCACAGGCAGGAATGATTTCCTGTGTCGTTCAGTGGTGCTTTTCGGTAATCTGAGTCTCTCACTGAACGAGCTCCTGTGACTGACCAGCATGTCATGGAGTGGGTGGGAGGTGTTATCCAACATTGTCTTTATCTTGGACAGCATCCGCCTCTCCGACACCACCTTGAGGGAGTCCAGCTCCATCCCCACAACATTGCTGGCCTTACGGATCAGTTTATTAAGTCTGTTGGCATCTGCGACCCTCAGCCTGCTCCCCCAGCATGCAACAGCATAGAGGATCGCACTGGCCACAACAGACTCATAGAAAATCCTCAGCATTTTCTGGCAGATGTTGAAGGACCTCAGTCGCCTCAAAAAATAGAGACGACTCTGGCCCTTCCTGTAAAGTGCTGTGGTGTTTTTATCCACTATCCCTCCTCCGCACATGTCTAAACCATCTCAGCATCACCTGTCTCACTTTGTTCCCACACCACTCAATCTGAGCCCTCCCTGATGTAGCACATTTAAAACCGAAGGCACACCAAAGTGCTTCACAACAAGGTTAAAACATAAGATATAAGATAAAAGGCTACCGTATATATAACAGAATACAAACAACCCCAAAAAGTACAGACAAAATAAGAAATAAAACATTAGAGCATAGTTTAGAAGATAGAATTACTGGGTATTCATAAATATAAAGGTGGTGGGTATTTATACAGTGGAATATTGGTAGAAGATAAATAACATAAGGGTAAAATACAGGGCATGTGCACTAGCTAATTTCTATCCCTGTCCATCCTTGCTCTTTTTCGTGATAATCTTAGCAACTGCTACTCTGCCACTTCTCTGTCTCCAAACCATGCATGGCCTTATATCACAAATAACCCCAACACTCATGTGTTGTAAAAATATGTCCGCCTTGGTTCCTCACCTCACAGAAAAACTCATTCCCCCGCAGCCCACAGAACCAGGAGATCCATGAAACCTCTTCTGAACTGCTCATCTCTGAAGACCTGAAAAACGAAACAGTAAATTATGAGTGGGGAAAAAGCCAACATTCAACAGCTTCATATTACAGTAGCTAGGTCTGGTTTAACGCGGCACAAAAAGAAGCTGTTCATCTGGTGTGAGCACCTGATTAGCATTGATGCTAACCCCTGGAAAATAATGGGCCATTTCTTGTTTTTTCGATAACGCTATGAATGCAACACTAAGCGTTCACTCACTAAATAACAGATTTAACCGATACTTTCGCCCAACTGGATTGTTTGTTAGTCATTTATTAACCTTTTCTTGTGAAAAGATCATAAAAGTATATCAGTAACAGTCGCTGCTCAAGATCTGTAAAGGCTAAGCCAGCTAACAGGTATTACCTTCTCCCTGTCGTTAGGGTAACTTTTAAAGTTTGCTTTATCACATTTAGCGCAGATTTTCTGTCAAAAACACGTCTAATGAATAACAAAACAATGGGCTAAATCCGGCCTTACATGTATGCTGTAGTCCTGCGTGCCGGGTAACGCTAGCATGCTAAGCTAAAACCAGAAGAGCGTCAATATGGCGCCTGGTACGACTTCAGGCCCCGGAGCGGGGGTCTGCCGTGGCTCTTCTGCCTCTGCGCTCAAACGGCTCAACGGACTGATATGCGTAACAATGCTAACTTACCCGGCTTTCAGCTTTAACAATCCCGAAGAAATCAACAGATCAACAATTTAGCAATCTCACGGGTGTAAATAAGATGGACACCACCTCCCAGTTCACCCCGTAGGTTACGCTCTTCCTCTTCCTCCGGTCTGCCGTCGGAAGGTTCAAGACTTATCGGTGCTGCCGCTCACTGTTCAGTCCCGGTACTGCATGTTCGTGAAAAAGCTGTTAGCCCTCTTTTCCATCCTGTCTCTCTATAATAATTTATAAAAGTATATAAAATATGGCCCGTTCAAAGTTTTTTTCTGATAACCATCTACTAATGAATACATCAACTTCCATATTATTCTCATCCCTATCCCTAGAATTCTCCTTTGACATTATATCCATGAATTGCTGGATATAATGTCCAGCAATTCATATGCTCCTCCTGCATATGTCCAAACCATCTCAGCCTTTCCTCTCTTTGTCTCCACACCCCACCAACATGATCAGTCTCTCTCATGTACGTACTCATTTCTGAACTTATTGTGACTCCCAATGAAGTAATGACTAAACATTAAAATGTTTGTCATGAAACTTGGACCTAGAAATTTTAAAGAAAGCACAATTAAAATTTACAAATAAATGTTTTCTTCTGGATAACCATTGTTTGTATTATGGCTTAAAAGTGAGATTGAATCATAGTAAATATAAAGAAAAAGGAAAAAAGAAAAAAAGCTTCAACTTCAGATGATTGTTCTTTCAAATCATTCATTAACCACCATCAAAAATAATCTCATGTCGAGATAAAAGTACAAGTAACCTGCACCTTGTACATTTATCTCAACAAGAGCCGTTCATGTACAGTTATTAAATTTAATTAAAGTGGAGCTACTGTCCTGACCTTCAGCTTATTTTATGCTGGGCCTTAGTGTAGCCTGTGAGTTCATCCTGATTGGTTGCCCCTCATAAGCAGAAATTTTAAACAGCATGAAGGTGTGACTTTTGTACTCTGAGCCAGAGCTGTGGAAAGCTGAGGCTCTCTCTGACATCATACAGAACCATGACTATACCATGAATAGAACCCCCCCCCCAAAAAAATAAATAAATAAATAAATCAAAACAAAAAAACAATTGGACACGTATTTAGAATAGTCTGACTGCGGAAACAAATCGGTCGCTTTTGCTCCGTCCACTAAAAGATAAACGAAAGTTCAGGACAAAATATTCTCATTTCACTAAAATCCTCCAGGAGGAGCAGAGACTCCTGCGAACTGCGGCCGGATGAGCTAAAAATGGACCCAACGCCGCTTTTAGCGATGTGGAGGACATGCTTCTGAGACGCTCCGTGGCACATCTTGTGTAATTGAAAGCAGCTCTGTGTACTCCTGTGGTGGAGCCTGAGGTTTTCTCTCAGGGATTGCTTTCACATACGCAGACCTCACGATCAGAAACTCAACATGAACATCTAACACTGTAACAACACATACATGTCACACACAAGCACCACCACCATCAATACAATCTTTCTTCTACCACACAAGCAGGCAGAGAACAATTTTATCATCAAAGAAACAGACGCACAACTTAAATGTTTCCATTAAATCAAAAGTAGTTTATTTAACTTTGCCTTCTCTGTATAACTTTATTATAATAAGACACTTCTCTGCTTGTACATTGCTCCCTTGAACTAAAAATGGCAACATTTGTTTGTGGGAATGTAAGTTGGGGTAGACAAAAACTTAGATACATACCAATATACATACATGTGTGTATATTACGGTTCCATTAATAAAACCATAAATGCTAAAAAAAACAACAAAAAAAAAAGTCTGACCCACTCCAGGTACCTCAGTAATGCTGGAAACATAATACAATCTTGAGTAATTTTTTCTCTCTTTTATCTGGAATACACTTTTGTTTTTAACATGGGTACATACAATAATGCGCACATCAACATTAAGAGTTAAGGAGGGATGAAGGACTCTTTGAGCCAGTGTTAAAGAGTATAGCTATCAATGAAGAAACCAGTAACAGGCAAGGCAAGCTGCACCCACGTGTGTTCATGCTCAGAAGTCATAGTGGAAAAATAAAATATGTCCAACTTCGCTTGCCTGCTGATGAACGTATGCTTAAATTACACAAAAGAAAACCAACTGGTGACGTTTCCCACTGCAGATTCTTAATCTGGATGAACATATACACACAGCTGAATGTATATATATGTGGATGTATTTAAGAAACAGTAGAATTGTCTTAATAATAATAATTGGTTAAATCACTCGCGGGCAAACAAGGCAGAAAAGTGCTCGCCATTCATGTTATAACCCTCTGGTCCCCCACCCTTAACCCCCCCCCCGTTATTACACAGACACCAGAAAAAAACAAAACCAAAAACAAAACAACCAAGCACACGTACATACACGCTCACGTACACGCACACATACACAAATCATCAAATGCCCTACTCACAACATCCCAGAGACAACCTTCACACTGTTGTCAGTAAACAAACGAACCCCAACTTACAGCAGTGACAGAATTGATGAAGATGTGAAAACATGTTAGTTCACCTTTGCTGTTGTCTCCAGTCTTTCTGTCTCTCTTAAACTTGTGTTTGAGTGTGTAATCTTACATCGATCCCACATTTCCTCACTTCAGGTCAGCATTAATTGTTGCAAGTAAAATCTTGAAAACCATGCAGCAAACTGCAGAAGGCGACGCTCGGTCACCCCCCGGTTCGGCTTTAAGTCCTGAATTTTAATTTGAGCTCCCGCTTGCTGCCGTCCAAACGAAAACAGCCTTCCCGAGTAAACACGCCTGTGAAAAATACTTCATACCTCAGACAAGGAGTCCTTCTTGGTGCGAGGAGCCTCTGCCACGACAAGCAGAGGGGTGTACAACACTTGGCCTTAGCTGTGTACTCTGGGCCCAGACAGAGTACCCCGTCCTGCTTTATCATGTGTAACTTGCCCAAGTCATTAACACAAAAGAAGAGGAAAAGAACCAGCAAAAGTGGATGTTTGTTATACTACAAGGAGTGCTTATTAGAACATACTCGATCATCTATCGAAGCATAAACAATTTCAGGAAAAGTCAAACATCTGCTTTATTCTATCATGACCTACATTTTCATTTAATTCATTCCCCCCAACTTGAAAGGAGGGAAAAACACATTTCCATTAAAATGGAAGTCACCCCGAGAAAATAATAGATATTAAAATAAAGCCATCACGCCATCGATACAGTCTTCAGGAGGGCAAACGGAACTCAAAGAAAGGGAGCTTCAAACTACTGTCTGTGGGGGGAAACTTTAGATTTTTGCAGTGTGCAGAAATTCTGCAGGTGAAGATGCTACGACGAGGCCAAAAACCTCCTCTTTAAAGAAAAAAGAAAATAACAATTATAATTATAATGAAATGTCAGAGCAGATCATTCAAAAAATAAAAACAAAATTCAAACCATCGACCTGAACAAGCAGCAGAAACATTGATATAAAGACCAATCACTGAGCAGTAGTACTTTAACAGGTCTCATCACAGTAATCGGACCAAAAAGTCAGTCAGAGGAGGAATTTGGACATTTTTAGTAAAAATTTAGTTTAATGACTTGCTTTGTTGAAGAGAGAAAACACACACGCGCGCGCACGCACACACACACACACACCCCTAAAATTCCTCACGAGGCTGAAAAATCAGAGCTGACACGAGGCCAAACAAAAGACAGAAACAAAACGTCTTATGGTACATTGTTCTTATTAAAAGATGTAGCTGCACCCCTTTCACTTGTGAAGGAAGTGATGCACAACTGCAATACAGAAAACCACACGAGGCCAGAGTGTGACAGAAATATACACAGACACATAAATATAAAAGTTTGGCCGATCCAAATATTCATGCCAATTTAATCCCACATTTTCCTTCTGGGCTCAAGTGACCTCACATGCTCTTTGTGGGGGTTTTAAAGATGTCACATTTGTGCTTGTATGTGTGAGTGTGTGTGGAGCTCAGTGTGACTGTCTTCTGTCAAAATGAGGTGTAACCCCCCCGCCCACCAATTGAACAATCACATGCTTGTCAAATCCAACCGGGGTGAGGAAGAGTTAAAAAAAAAGAAAAAAAGAAAGAAAAAAAAAAGAGAGGGTGGGGCACAAATGAACAGAGAGCAAGATGGAACAGACTGAGAAATTTACAAGAACGGATGGCAGATACGAGGATGATGCAAAGGTGAAAGAGGTGACTGGGTGGGGAAGGAGGGGTGAATACCATCTCCATTTACTGTACAAAGCACTAATGCCAACAGATAAGCTGTGAAATTACGATCAAAAGGGATTAAAGGCGTAACAGGGTGGGGGTTAATGTGGGTGGGGTTTAACTGAAATGTCGCATATTCCGTCACTTCCTATTTTTCGGTGAGGGCCAGTTGCCACGCTTCTCTCCCCGGTTGCCGCCTCCGCTGCCAGGTCCACCAGGGCCGCCGCCAGGTGGGCCACGGGGGCCTCTCCCCCCCCCTCCACCACCTCCAGGTCCTCCGGTGTTGACTCTCCGGTTCTGCCGCTCCATCCCAGGACGCTGACTCGAGAAGCTTCGTTTGTTAGCAGAGGGTTCTTTACCCGTCATCTCACGCTCCACGATGCTGCCGCCTCCTCCTCCTCCTCCGCCTCTTCCCATGTGGTGGTGGTGGTGATGAGAAGCATACGACTTCCCTCCTCCTCCTCCCCCTCCCCCCTCTCTGTCTCTGAACTCTGTGAAGTCGCTGCTCTCAGAAGCTGTCTCCCACTCCTCATTGGCTTGGTCTGAGTTCTGGTTGGTGAAGTCAGGCGACTTGGCACCGTGGGGGTGCTGTGGGTGCGTGGGACCCACACTGCCCTGGTTGTAGTGGTGATGGTGGTGGCTGTTCGCATTACTGAGATGCCCGCCACTGTTGTTACTGTTGGCCGTTAATGTGGCGTTGTGGGTAGCATTCTGAGCATTTCCTGTCATGGGAGCAGAGACTGGGGCTCCGTTACCATCTTGCACAGAATTCATGGAAGGAGATGAGGGCCTTTCTCCACCAATGACCCCCACACTGCCGTTGATACGAGCAGCATTCTCCCGCTCCTTCAGTTTCCGGAAGCGGGGCGGCTTGTCCTGCTGGTGCTGGGATCGCCCATGACGACGGCGCCTAGGTGGTCGCTCAAAGCCACGATTAGAAGGAAGAGGAAGAGCATTTGGCCCTCCAGAGTTTGACACAGGTTTTGCAGAAGTTTGCTGGGTCGCAACTCCACCATTTTCAGTGGAAACCAGAGTAGCAGAGGTTGTTGTAGCAGGCAGAGACGGCTGAGGGGGGTTGGTCCCCTGACTTTGAGTTTGACTTCCATCAGCCACCTTGTCCTTCTTCTCACCAGCATTTCCTCCTCGGCCTAAGTCTTTATGCCCAGAGCTCTGTGGCGGACCTTGCTGTTTCCGGGCTGAAGCTGAAGACTTGGAGGACCCACCATGCGAGCCTGAGCTGGGCCCAACACGGTGTCCCCCAGCTGTTGCTCCCATATTGCCACTACTCCTGTAGATGTTTCCTCCTCCACCTCCGCCACCCCTGCCCCTTCTAGAGGGCACACCCCTAGGGGTGAAGACACGGGCCTGGGAGCCTCTGGGTGGAGCAGATGAAATGTTTACACTGCTAGTGGTGTTATCAGAGCCATTCTTGGTGTTCGATTTCTGGCTGTCTTCTTTGTCCGAGTGGCCGACATCGCTTGCTCCACTCTCGCTGCCCGTCTCAGAGCCTCTCTCCCTCCTCCTCTTGGGGATTTCTTCATACTCTGAGCCCTCACTGCGGGTTTCACTGCGGTTTCTGGCCCTGGCTGGGTTATGCTGGGACCGATCTTGACCATGCCTTCCACTGGCTCCTTCACCCTTGGATTCCTGATGATGGCCACCACCGGCTGTTGAGCGGTAGTCTCTTCCACTCCTGCCACCCATTCTGCCCCGGCTTCCACCTGTGGGTCCAGCACTAGCCATGTAGGTGCCCCGGTACCCACGGCCTCGCCCATAGAATTCTCCCCCTCTTCCTCTGCTGGCTCTGCCGCCTTTCTGGGGGACTCCATGGTGGTGAGAGATGTTGCCTCCCTTTTCAAAGGAACGGTCTCTGTCTCTCCTGGAGGAGGACCCTGAAAAACCTGATGAAGTAGTGTCTACATCTTTTTGACCTCTACCTGACCCTCCTCCAGCTGAGGATCGCTCTTTTCCACCATTTCTGGGTTTGGCTGTCTGGGGTGGCTCGTCCTTAGATGAAACTGATGTGTTCTGAGAGTTGGAGGAGGCATCCTGCTTCATAGAGACAGGCTGTCCACCATCTTGCTCTTTATCTTTTCCAAATCCTGTGCCTTGTTTTTCTCCTCCATCTGCATCCATTGCCTCTCTCTTGATTTCTTTCAGCACTGGCTTCTTAATGGGCCCAGCCCTCCTGTTGGCATTGCTCCCTCCTGATTGGTTGGAGGGTTTGTGGTCCAATGGAGTGTTGGAAGAGTCCTCTCCTCCACGGGAGTTGTTCCCACCTCCTGCATTGTTGCCCCTCCTTCCGTGAGAGGAACCCCCAGTAGTATTGCTGCCAGGCCGTGGACCCCAGTGTGTCTCTGTCTTATGCTCCCGCCCTCCTCTTTGGTTTGATTTAGGATGAGGATGCTGCTGCTGTGGGGGCTGACTGTGGCTGCCAAGTTGAGCCAGAGGTGGGCTAGAAGTGTTGGCTGAATGGGAAGTATATGCCGGACCTGTCTTCTCTTGTTTCACATGGCCACCACCTCCAGCGTTACCACTGCTGCCTCTTTCAGCGTGACTGTGCCCGACACTGGTTTCGCTCTCTCTCTGTGATGGGTGATGGTGCGGTGCCACTTTGACATTCCCATCCTCCCTGGCGGAGGAGGAAGAGGAGGAAGAGGAGCAGGAGGATGAGAGGGAAGGTTGGTGAAGAGGAGGAGAAGAGTCAGTCTTCTTAGCTGGGGCCTCACCACCTCTGTTCTCTGGCTTATGGGGATGGAGAGGGAAGTGAGGCTGTTGAGGGTGGTGGCTGTGAGGGTGGTGGAGGTGAGAGTTGCTTTCAACAGGAGGATGATCTGGGCGCCCGCTACGATCATAGTGAGGATGTGGGGCTCCCCATATCTGGCCCTGCTGAGCTCCTCGGGCAGGCCCTTCATCCTGGTGGGGGAACCCATGTGGCTGGCTTCCCCTTTCACCCGCCCTCTGATGCTGGTGAGGAGGCATCCTTGCGCCCTGATCGGGGAAGTTGCTGTAGTTGCTCTGTCCGCCGATGTAGTGATGAGGGTGATGGCTGCCTCCCTGGTTGCCAACAGGGGGTGGGGTTTGATTGGATGTCCCAGATGCAGAGCTGGGCTGCTGAATGGGTCCCAATCCACCCTCTCGCATGCGGTGTGGAGGAGTGTCGCTCCTATGATAAAGAAAGACAGAATACAAAATAGCAACTTATTCACTCAATAAATGAAAACACAGATGATTAAAAAAAAAACAATACAAACTTACATGGACACTTTTATAATTGCTCTATATAGCAACAATCTAACAGTAAAGAAGGAGGTTTTATCTTCGATCTCACTCAAACAAAACAAAACGAGTATCCATACCTGGGCCCTTTGGCCACATCATCATCCTCCGATGCCTGCTTCTGTCTCAGGGGAGAAGTTAGCCCACGGTTTTCCCCTCCTCCAGGGAACACCTCAGGCCCCCAGGCCAGCTTAGGATCCATAGGGGGAGTCCCACGGTGAGGATGCCCTGGATGCTGTTGCTGTCTGTCAAAGGGGTCTGAACCAGACCCCCCAGAATCAGACCGCTCACGCCCAATAAGCCCTGAGTAAAATTTTAAGAAAAATATCTAAGTCAACAGCCAACATTGTGACTTCACAGTAACACAATACCACTGAACATTTTAAGCATGGCCTGTAATACTGCAATATTTCCTGATTAAATTTTATTACTTGTGTTTATGCATCCACTTACCAGAAGGATGCATGCCGGCCTGATAGTATTCCATGGGTGAAGGGCGACTCTGTATCATACGAGGGTCCATGTAGGGCATCATCATCCACCGAGGGTCAAAATTCAATGGTAAGGGTGGAGGTCGAACCATACCGCCAGGCTGATACAAGGGTCCGCCCTGTTTAGGTCCAGGTACAGGCTGGGGAGTTGAACCTGGTGAAGGACCTTGTGGAGCCTGGGTCTGTGGGGACAGCTGACTTTGTGATGCCTGGCTGTGTTGTTGCTGCTGTTGCTGTTGCCACTGCTGCTGTTGCTTTAGGAGTTGCTCCTACAGAGAAGTGAATGGAAAAATGCAATCACTCAGGTTGTTTAAAAGCACTTCCCTTTGAGGAAAAAAAAGTAAAAAGAGAAAATCACAGTGGCCCTGCTCAATCAGAATGCAACAACAACTTTTAACTGAATTTCTCTCTTACGTTTGGAAAAAAAAACAAAAACAAACCTGCTGCTGCCTCTGAAATCGAGGTGGAAGAGACTTCTGATACTTTGAGTAGCCCTGGCCAGGAGGGCCACCAGCTTGACGACCGGATCCCCCTCCGATATTTTCGACCTTTACTTGGTCGATTCCTCTTTCGCCTCCACTTCCTGTACGGATGTGAGGAGTGCTCACAGCTTCTTCCTTACTCTCTCCTAGTAAAGGTACATCCAGTGTGGGCTGCTGCGGCTGTGGTGCAGCCAACTGGGGACACTGTTGGGTATCTAAATCAAGAACAAAGTTGCAGGGTTAAATCTGTAGTCATCATGATTATTATGTGGTGTATTTACTTAAAATGCTATATTAAATAAAGAATAGAAATGTTATTTACTTGAATGCTTCTTGATGATTTTTGTCAGGATAGGTCTGTGTTTCAGGCCATTTGCATCTGAGAAACTCACCTGCACCAGAGTCATAACTGCTGTTGCTGCTGGGTCGCTGGCGGTCATTACCAGCTGGACCTGTTCCTGACGGGACAGCTAGCACTGGAGGCTCCTCAGAGTCCACGCAGGGGGAAGGAGGCTGGCTGATATTAGGGGAGGAAGCTGAAACTGATGGACTTGGGCTGCCTGCCATAGCAGCTGTTGAATTTCCATCAAGGCTAGGGGTTTTGCTGCCGCCACCACCACCAGCAGCACTTGTGTTGCTGCTCTGCTGCTGCTGCTTTTCATCCAGCCTCTTCAGCTTTTCCGCACAGGCTGCACGTCTCTCCTCCTCCATCCTGCGTTCTTCCTCTTCACGCCTGCGACGAGCTCGCTCAACAGCAGCAGAAATCTCAGAGGATGACTGCTTCCTGCGCTGACGCCACGTCTCGTCCTCATCATCCCCCTGGGCTGCATGAACCAGCAGACCAGGCTGTGTAAGAGGGTTAGGGGCTCCTGCTGCTGGTTGATGCTGGGCAGGGGCAGGTTTCCCCTGGCCAAGAGAGGCTCCCTGATTGTGGGGCCGATCCTGAGGAGTTAGAAAACACTGAATGTTTTATCATGAAGTTTTTAACCTTCCAAGTGAAATTACTGTAATCTTTTAAAAAGTAGAAATGTATGTATGAATGATAATCTCCACTGTAACAAAAACCAAAGTGAAGGGGGGGGGAAAGGGAACTTAAAACTAAAAATGACTTGGCTATAAGACCCGTAGGTGGTGGATGAGGCAATGACAGAAATGATTATTCTATGAGGCCCTGTCCTGATGTCTACCTGTCGGTAAAAGGAGTAGGGCCCTGGTCCGAGGAGCGGCCCAGGTGGGGGGGAGGGCTGCTCCTGGGGACCACCCAATCCAGGCCTGCGCCCCTGTATACAGGCAGACACAGTTAGCTAAGGTCCACCACAATGATCTACACTGATGCAAAATACAGACACTCACACATGCCTGCCCACTAAAAAAGTCTTGCCTTAACAGAATTAACTCTGTAACCTGTTTTCAATTTGAAAACTTCACAAGGCCTCAATGTAAGGTAAAACCATAGGGCCTTATCCACTGCAGGAACTCAGAGCACACATTTACAACCCCAAATCAGCCCGTTTAAGCCTGTTCCCATTGCGGTGTAGGATTCACCACAAATCTTCCTGTTCCAAAAAAACCCCAAAAAAATATCGAGGGATTCAAGAGGACAATTCTACGTTGCTTCTCTTCCTCACCTGCATAGTAGTTATAGGTACGTTTTTTTTGGTCTGAAAACACCCCTTTAAGAGGTCCTAAAGGGATGGTTCCTAAAAGAGCCCACAGGTTCCTGCAGTGAAAAATGTCTTGTTGTTACTGCTGTTCAACACAGTACCTGATAGGCGGATGGCGCTCCCTGGCTCACCCAACCACTACCTCCCTCCTCGGCCCATCCTGGCTTGCTGGAGGGGGGTTGGGGGCCATTGTCAACATTAGAGGGAGGGGTCCTGCGGGTCTCTCCACCGCTGTCTGAGGCTCGAGAGTGAGAGGTTGCATTGGGGGCATCCTGAGACCTCTGCTGATCACTGAGGACAAGAAGGACAAAAAATGTAAGTGAATAATATCTAGAAAAACAACAACAACAACCCCCCCCCCAAGAGTACTGTAATTTATCACACATTAAATGTACTTGGTCACTCACCGCGGATCAATCTTGCTCTCGTTTCTATCCTCTTCTCCCTCTTCCTCTCCTTCATCATCGCTGAATTTCAGCTTGGCGGAGTAATCTATCTCCTCATGAGCTCCTGTTTCAGCAAAACAACAAAAAACAAAATGGAAGCCATCAGAACCATGTTTGTGCCAAACATCCACAGTGTAACATTATTCAGCAACCATCACTAATCCTTCTCCCTCCCTCCAGCAACTTAAACCATGCTGGACGGATCAGCATGAAATTTGATATGCACCAACAACAGCAATCCTCGAAAGCAGAAAAAGGAAGGCTCGGCAGAACACGCTCTGCACAGCTGAACTAAATTAACTTGCATAAGCAAGACACACAAAAACAAGTCTTTACTTAAAACACAGAAGGTTATGATTCTTGTTCTAGGTCTGTAACAACATTAAAAGTAACCAATTATTATTGTTTTAAAGCCATTTGTTAAAATTTCTGTTTCTGCATGCTTTAGAGCCCTCCTCCAAACAGAAAACATTCTGTTTTTATTATAGATAGGAACAACTTCAAAAAGAAAATAACTTCATTTAACAAAAACACTGTTTTAGTGTATATTTGGAGGTGGCTTACAAACTTAGAACCAGTTTTATGATGTTTCACCTTTGTGAATGGAATTTTATTTTATTTTAATTTTTTTTTACCTGCCCAGCCTTCGTCTCCATCGTGGTCCAGCTCATCTAGCTCCTTCAAATCGTCTTGTTTTAAAATGGAGGGTCGCTTTACCACCTCTCCACCCACATCGCGTGGACCGCCCTGTGACCTGCTCTCAGGACCAACCGGCCCACGAGAGAACCTGAAATAATGGGGGAGGTTCTTTTTTAAGGGATATGATGGAAAAAAAAAAAAAAAAAAAAAAAAAAGCATGGCCCAAAAAAAGCAGCTCTTGATTACTTAGGAGTTAAACTATAGGCCATTTGACTGCACTGAAGAACATTTTCCCTCCACAGTGAAATTAAAAGTAGATGAAGTAGCATCTCAGTGAACATACCTTGGAGCTGTCCCTTCACCAGGTGGTGGGTACCTGTAGGGCCCTTGAGGCCCATAGGGGCCCGGGAAGGGCAGATAGGGAGGATACATCTAGGGAGTAATAACAGATCCAGTTCAGACACCCATTTCTTTTGTTTTTGTTTGTTTATTTATTTGGGCGAGAAGATAAAGATAAATGCTAATAAAAGAAAACTAACACTTACGAAGGGGGGTATGATCCCTCGATATTGGGGGAACCCAGGCCCCACAGGAGGCTGGGGCAAGGGCAGGGCGGGGCTGCCTGCAGGAGGGTTCCTAGGTGGCCCGTGGTTCTGTGAGTTTGGAGGGGGGACCCCTGCTGCCCCATCCATCACCAGAGCTCCACCAGTGCCACCCTCGGTTACCCCCTCCCCAGGCAGGGTGGGTGCCAGGGCTCGGCCCCCACCATCCCGCCAACTTGTAACGTCTGAGGACAGTGAAGACAGGAGAGGACGGAGTGGTTAGTATGATTTATGGACTTTTATGTAATCAGAACAAGAATGGAAAGTCATTTTTTATGATTATGAATGTGAAAAGCAATGAATATCAATACTGTCAATTAGTAAAGTTCAAAAATAAATAAATACAAATGAAAATCCTGCCCGAGGTGTTTCTCTCCAAACTACCATAGACAAATAAGTGGATGACAAATTATTAGAGACAAAGCTTGCATTACTCACTCTGGGGGCGGAGGCTTGGTCCGGGCCCATACCACTGATCTGCAGTGCCCTGTTCTTTGCCAGCTTTGTCCTGGTCGCCAGCCGCCTGCAGGGTGGGAAATTCCTCGCGAGAGAATGGCGACGGTAGGTTTGATCCCTTTCCACCTGCAAAAACATATGATGAAAAGAGGGGCTGAGTTGCAAACAAACAAACCCATTGAAGGACATGCAGCAAAAGAAGGACTCACCATCCCCTTGTGTTCCATGTGTTCCACTGGCCTGTGCCCAGGACCTTGCCCCTACGGCCTGGGTTGAAGCTGGGGCCAGAGCCTGAACACGGTGCACACACAAAGTCAAATACCATATGATACACGCCAGCTAGTAGTGCTAGATGTCTTTCGGCAACCATTACTCAGGGTATATTCTGTTTTAATGTTATGGAGATAACGTGTACCTCTGAAGCTTGCGGGGTTCTCGGGCGGGTCGGTGCAGGTGTCTGTGAAGCCACAGGCTGCTGCGACTCCGGCTGCGGTGCTGACAATGCATCGGTACTGAGAGGGAAAAAGCAGACATACAAGTCTTCAGACCGAATGCAACAAGCAATCACACAAGAATAAAACTACTTGTTACATTAACACCCAATAACTTAAAGGTGTTTGATTACAGCTTTCTTACCTCTTTGGGTCTGCTGCTTCCTGTTTGCTTGCCCATCCTGTGCCGTCTTTGGGAACGAGCGAGACGTTAGGATCGTTGCCTTTGTTCTCTGCCTTCAGACTGGGCAGGTTGGCAGGGGGTGGCATACGCCGCGCAGAGGCAACTTTACCAAGAGACTGCAGGCCATGGCGTGGGGGAACTGATATGGAAACAAGAATAGAATAGAATAGAATAGCAATAATTCTTTAATTGTCCCACAAGGGGAAATTTGGTTGTAACAGCAGGAAGTCGCTAGCACAGATGGACCACTGAAACCCTACACTGGTGAAATCCAGAGGGAGCCTGAAAACAGGGATGGCGTTCTGATTACTTTCTGGATGTAAAATTAGGGTGCTGAATCACTGAGAAGGCTAAAAACGTGGTGGTTTTAGTCTGGTGATTCTAATGAATGTGGATTTATTTATTTTTTTAAACAAACAAACAAAAAAACTCTCTTGACGTTATTAAAAACATTCAGCAAACCCACTTCAATTACAATTTTATAGAGAAGCATTAGCACATTGATGCTTACAGAACCATGGAAAAGCCTAAAAGCGAAGCCGTTCTGAATATCAATCCCTCATTTGTTTTCCTAAGGCTCAGAGCAACCACAGCAGCTTCAGGCCTTCACTATGTAAGAGGGGGCAAGTCTGTAGTCGGGGAAAGGGGACAGCTGCTTGAATCTAGAGGGCAGCCTCTGAATAAAACATAAACTGGGGTCTCAGCATAGAAGTCAAACAGCATCCACAAGTAAGCCTCTGTCTCTGGTCAGCCTCAGTGTCTCTGGAGCTCAGCTAATACATCGAGCCTCGAGAGCCATTCACCCTCCAGGACCCCCTTTTCCCTTTGTTATTTCTTTAACACGTCAGTGCAAACACTAGTCAATAACAAACAGTATAACACAGTTTCATCAAAAAACAGTGCTGACAGATAGATAGATAGATAAACTTTGTGTATTAAAAAGCAGCGCCATTAAGGAGACCCTAAGCTAACACTTCAAAGTTGCATTAGTTGGTGCAAACACAGTACAACGAGAAAATTGTAATCACACTAATGAGCAGATCCGACTGAGATATGTTTGTTTAAGGTTCAAATGATCAGTGACAGCACAGGTTTTTACTAAACCACACCACCTGGCAGAATTTAATTAGAGCCCTTTGAAATCTGTTACAACTGCTTAGAAAGTGATGTATGTTGAGGATGTAGATAATAACAATGTTATCATCTACATATTATGATATGTTGTGATAGCCATAAGCTCTGACTTTCAGGTTTTACCAAACCAGCTAATTCAAAGAAAGCCTGGCTATGCTGAATCTGATTCATAATACACCCCCTCTGGATGTATGCTGTGAAAGCTTGTGTGTTCTGAAGATACTCACCAACAGGCTTTTGTGTTTCAAGGCTCTTTCCTTTGTATGTATCAAACAGGTTGAGAGACGCATACTTGGTTTTGCCTTCCTTCCCCTTTGCAGTTTGCCCAGAGCGATCTGACATTGCGCTGTCCGCTCATTGAGTATGGTGAGCCCTGAGACTGTAGAAGAAAGAAGAGACAAGGATAACAAGAATACACAGAAAGAGAATGAAAGTGCTGAATTTTAACTATATTTAACAAGGGATTACAGATATGATACAGTTATGTTTCTTCCAGCTGACATTAGGTATAATTGCTTTCAGATTAATAGGTGTAGCAAACCTTTCTTTTAAGATAGCTCTATGAAACAGGATATTCTGAAACACAATGACACAGCACGTAGGGATAATACACTCAGATTAGTTTATTTTTTTAATTTTTCTACGAATCAGAATAATTGGCAATTTACAGCATTTTCTGGGGCTTTTCTGGTTTAATTTTACTTCTATGTCTGAAGCAATATTCCTCCATTTTAAATTTTTTGTCAATTCAAATGACAAAAAAGATGTCAACAAAATATTTGGCAAATATCAGCATCATCTGATACCAGACTTACTGATTTTTAAACAAATTAATGAGATGCCATGTACCTACATGAGTGGCTCATATTTAACTTTTTACATTCCTTTTGCACTGGCTAAAGGAAGGTGGGAAATACAAAAAATACATTTAAAAACATTAAAACACAAGAACTCTTGTCTCATTATTAGCTGAAGTGTTATTGTAAACATCAATATTAGCCCACAATTTTTCAGCCTGTCCATCAGTAATTTAAACAAAGGATTGCAAGTTGATATATTTTAACATCTGCTACATTTACGACCGATACATCTGATTTAAAAACACTTGTTTTTATATTTTGAGGTATTCATTCAACACTTAGCAACTTAGTAAAGACTGGTGTGACTTTGACTGACCTGTCTGTAGACAGGGGGCTTATGAAGTTAAACAACTTCCCTATGACAATGTGGACAACAGTCGAGGAAACCAGCTTCGTAACATAAAAATTAACTGAAAGCTTTTGAGCATGTGTATAGGTAAGACCATAAGTTTTCTGTCACATATTGCTGAATGTCATCTAACTTGGATTTGGTGAATCAACAACATATAAAGACAAGAATCAACACAGTTTTTGGATCAGATAATGGTCCAATCCTGACTCAAAAAGCTGGACTAATATATTGGTGACCTCTGAGTGACCTATGAGACAAATATATTCAGTTCAATTCCACTTTTCTAGCAGGAGAGCTTAACACAACATGGAAGAGGCTAACAATAAAGCATCGATACTTTGGTGTCACGGTTCGATATTTTTTCGATACAAAAAAATGTTCATGCCTTTTTAATTTGTCATTTATTAAAATTATAAATATATATTTTAACTCAAAAGTACAGTTTTTAAATTTAACCCTAACCCTTGTGCGCGTTTTTTATTTTGACAGCGAATGCGCACCTGCGGACCACTTATGTGCACCCCTGGTTATTTAGCTCGTCATATTGCAGCCACAGAAATTCTTTTGTCCATGAAACCATAAAGCTGCACTTTCTTTTTGCCTTATAGTCTCATTTGTCATAACTTCTCCGTTTTGTGGTAAGCTTTTCTTTGGCTGTCACTTCTTCACCCCGACCTGTCTTATTTGGCTCAGCAGAACTAAAATATATATACTGCGACTTTTACACACGGACTCACATAAGCTCAGCGATTCTCTGCGCGATCAACCTCTCACATGTTTAAGCTTGCTGCGGGAGATTTCACTTGTCATGTTTGCATAGTAAGCTAACAATTAATAAGACGATGTCAGAGGAATTGGTGCACAAATTATCATCACTCACAGATCAGTGCTGTCATTGCAAAGTGAAAGCAAAAAAACAAGCGCAAATTCAAACGCGATTTCAATATGTCACATATTGACAGTGGCTCACCGATGCCAATGACATAATTACCCAGCTACATTTCTGAAAGAATGCAAAAGCATTGACATATATTTTTCCTACAATAGCCCGACGGGCAGGGCAGAGAGATTTTTGTAGCCCGACTGGAAAGATCGCTAGCTCCGGGACGTCGGGCTAGCGAGTTTGCAAGCCCTGTATCTGATTGAGGAATCACTCATCTTTGGAAAAGAGAGTTTATTACAGAGAAATGTCTCTTTCCAAAATAAAAGCTATACTATCCGCTTCTTCTGGGCTATATTCTCAGCAGCATAAGGAGAATCACGTGCTAACAGCTGTCTAAATGACTCGGCTAAAGTTAGTAGCATGCTTGTTGTTTTTGTCTTTGCACTAGGATGATGTCGGCGTAAATGTGCAGTCATATTCGTTGTGTTCCCACTAGTGCTTTCAGGTTAATCTCGTTGAAATGACCTTAACGCCACAACACGGCAAAACTCCGTTAACGAGCTACCGCCGATCGCCCCGTGCATGGGGCTAGACAGCTAACACGTTAACGAGCTAACTGCGCTAACACACTAGTTCACACCAATGTAATTAAGCATTGCATGGCACATCCAACATACTGTTTTACTTTAGTCCATGACTCGCTTACCTTCAGGGTCATACGTCACATGAAAACCAAAATAATTCCAAACGCCAGATCTGAATGAGGGTGGGGGAGGTCCATCTTGCAAGGAGAGCTTAACTTCTGTCTCGCTAGCTTGCCCTGCGCTCTTCCTCCTGACTATGCTGTCTGTGTTGAGCGCTCAGTGGATCTGCGCTCGACAGTGCAGCCTAGGCGGAGTAGTCGAACGCAGATTCACTGAGCGCTCAACACAGACAGCATCGTCAGAAGGAAAGTTGATAAAATAAATTACAAATGTTGTATTGTTCGATACATATGCGTACCGAACCGAAAGCACTGTATCGAACGGTTCAATATCGATACGAATATCGTTGCACCCCTAATATATATATATATATATATATATATATATATATATATATATCATATTCGTTGTGTTCCCACTAGTGCTTTCAGGTTGATCTCGTTGAAATGACCTTAACGCCACAACACGGCAAATCTCCGTTAACGAGCTACCGCCGATCGCCCCGTGCATGGGGCTAGACGGCCAACACGTTAACGAGCTAACTGCGCTAACACACTAGTTCCCACCCATGTAATTGAGCATTGCATGGCACATCCAACATACTGTTTTACTTTAGTCCATGACTCGCTTACCTTCAGGGTCATACGTCACATGAAAACCAAAATAATTCCAAACGCCAGATCTGAATGTTGCAAGGAGAGCTTAACTTCTGTCTTGCTAGCTTGCCCTGCGCTCTTCCTTCTGACTATGCTGTCTGTGTTGAGCGCTCAGTGGATCTGCGCTCGACAGTGCAGCCTAGGCGGAGTAGTCGAACGCAGATTCACTGAGCGCTCAACACAGACAGCATCGTCGGAAGGAAAGTTGATAAAATAAATTACAAATGTTGTATTGTTCGATACATATGCGTACCGAACCGAAAGCACTGTATCGAACGGTTCAATATCGATACGAATATCGTTGCACCCGTAATAAATAAATATATATATATATATATATACATATAAAGAGAGAAAAGACTCCAGCTTATTAACTGAACACTAGTACTGGTTTGGTACTGTATCAGCAGCAACCTGGAGCCAACATGTCAGTTCTATTTTCTATTTGTATAAATTCAGATAAGCAGATCTCTATATGCCCATATGGATACAGTTTAATGGGAGCATATGACTGCACCATTTATAATACAGCAATAACACCAGCATAATTTTTTATGTGCTATAAAAATGTCATACCATATATAGCAACATTATACGTTTATGATCTGTAGTGCACACAATAAGACAAGCCTGTCATGTCTGATAGCAAGAGCTGCGTAGTACCTAAGAAGCCCCTCCCAAAGTAGTGCTCTGTAAAATATGCAAGAAAACTGTTCCTGTCGAGTGTAGAAAAAAAAAAAACTTGTTACAGTGCTTGAAGCAAAAACAGATGATCAAGTACAACCAGCTAATAAAGGAGGAGATACTAGGAGCTAGTGATGTGCGACTCAAATGTAAACAAATGGCTCCACTGAGCAATTTGCTAACTGCACTCCATGTGACAGGAAGAGCAAATGGTGGATGGAAATTACTGATGTGGTTACAAGGTGGTGAAGCAGGGCTATGAGCAGGTGGTTAAAATGCACAACCCAAAGCACAACACCCCAAGAAATATGCGACAATACCATGAATCTCCGGAAGACTTAAGGTTAAGTTACTTTATTTACTGTTGTTCTAAAGTGTTAACCAGTTATTTTATACTCCTTAAACATTCCAGGAAAAACAAAACCTAGGCTATTTTTGTGCTACGTTTGACTTATGCTGTGTCACTACTATTGCACCACAATGCTGCTGCTGTCATCTTGCTTCAATTGATTCAAACATCAAATCGAGAAGTGTGTCATCAAATACAGCAACTCAATGGAAAAAGATGGATAATGCCAAACTGCTAATTTTCTTAAAATATCATGACATTTTAGGGCTATACTGTTCAACCCTAGTTAGCAGACGTTCACTGCTTATCAGATGAACATTATTTCAAAAAAAAGGTGGGGAAAAAGCAGAACCATGGTTTCTATGGAAACACATTATAAATGATATTCTTCATGCCTTGAGACAGAGGGTTCGGCTCCATGGCAACTGCCAGGCCTTTAGCTTGAACTCATTTTACTGCACATCAATAAAAGACAGGGCACTGACATCTGTCCAATTCACAGTGATTTGGCTGCATCCATCAGGTTAAACTGCTGCCACCACCTCCTACTCCCATTAGGCACAATGACTGCGAACACACGGGTCTCTAAGATCGTGAAGACTTTGTCACATCGTCATATCATTTCATTCACTTGGCTTCAATAAAAAAATTAATACTGACGTGAGAAAGCCAATCTAAATTGTCTGTGTTTAGAAAACAGCGATTATAGAGATATAGGTCTGTGCTACAGTGACTCAAGCATTAAATAACTGAAAGGTGGGAAGACGTCTCATTAGATGGCTGCATAACACAAACAGCAACACATTCCCAAGATATGCTTGAAGACTCAAATATGCAGCCTTCTACTGCGCACTGACGATCATCAAAGGAGCAAAATGTACGATTTTTGCTTTTACACACATCACTTTTAAAAAAACAAAAACAAATAACCCTTCGTTCATTACTTTTTAAAAAAGGTTGCACACGGTAACTACGAAGCTGCGGCAGCCTCAATAACCAGATGAGATTAGAAAATTAGGTCGTGGGATGGCTGGTCAGTTAGATGTTGGATTAACTGGAGCCCTAAGTGCAGCAACGTATACCACAAAGAGGCCCCGTGAAGCTAAAGGCTAACCGTCAACACCAACTACGACGGGCAAAAATCAGCTAGTAGCTCCAGGAATCATTGCCTTGTACATATATATGCAAAACAGAAACATTCGGAGCGGTGATGTTTTTCTTATTTTTTTTTCCTCCTGTGGTGCTAACCAGCTCGATGCTAACAGAGGCCCTCGGTGATCTCGTTGGGAGGGGGACTGCGTTGATGTTTCATAATGTATTTTCAACACCTCGCAGCTATCACTTAGCTCACCGCTTGTCAGCTCCATGCTTTGAATCACACAGTGACATTACGACTGCTCGTCCTTACCAAACTGTTATGCTTACTTACAGTTAGTGGGAGGCCCGGGGTAACGCAGAAAAAAAACACAGATTTTTATTAGATGAACAAAACAAAATGGCGGTGTAGATGGGCCCTGTGCATACTAACCCAGGCCGGTTGGGTAGCATTAGAGAGCTGGCTTGTGTAGGTACATACTACTTAAAATACACTACACTATACAACTTAACTGTGCTGGAAAAAACAACCACTGACAAATCATCAATACTGAGCAACGGGAGCATCTTTTAATCGGACACCCTCCGAGCTAAAGCTGAAGCCTCGCTAACGTTTATCCGTTAGCACTAGCCACGAAAAGAAACATCTAATAGTAAACAGATATTTCATCAGCACACAAACGTCCCAGAGACCTTTACTAAAAGGTAAATAAATGTGTGTTTACACACTAAAAAAACAAGTGGCTAAATTCAGAAGCTAGCGAATACTAGTCAACCACTTAGCCAAGCTAGGCTAATGAGCTAGACAGCCACCTAACGTTAGCTATGCCTTTACAAAAATAAAAATAACCTCGATCCTTAACCAAAAACACCCTCACAGATGCGCCGAGCCATTGCCCAGAGGTAAGAGTAACAATGTCTCTTCGGTACAATGTAACTGCCCAATGTCCGCATGGAAACATGCACAATTTTCCCAACCACTGACCTGGTCTTGTCCCGACTTGTCTCGAGGTTGTATCGCTGAGTGAGGTTAGCTTATGCTATCACGTATAGCCTCTTTCCAGCAAGTGACCCAGCTAGCTAAGCAACGTTATCCTCTCGCATAGTCAAACCAACACACTCTGGCTTTGCTCTAACTTTGATACCAGCGGCAACGTATGGATAAAGAAGATATTCGGCTTACTTGTGCTCCTTTTCTTTTTTTTGTAACTCCCAAAAATAAATGAAAAGGGGGTAAAAGAAAATGGTTAATGCTGGACTCGATCCGTCGCCTAAAGAGCCGTCAACGGCTACTGAGCCGTTTGGGACCTCTACAGTAAAATAAATAAGCCACTCTTATGTTTTTTAAAGTGCAAGTGAAGCCTCTCCGAAAGAAATGTGAATATTGCAAAGTTAATACCAAAAATATCTAGCAAATTTATCCATGAAAAGTTAAACAATTAATTTTACAATAGAAATCTGAAATTTCACGTTTTCAATATGTAGATGGTGCATTATCTTTTTTAATATATGTTAATTGTAATACATTTATAAACAGAAATCTAAAAATTTGATTACAAACATTTGACATTTTTTATATGTTACGATTTCTGTATTTATCACTTCATAAATAAATAAATAATAATAATAATAGAAAATAAAAATGCTAAAAGACACAAAATTAAAACTTTTCCACCTCTGTGCAAAGACTTTGAGCCATGTTTCTTTATATTACCTTTGAAGGAGCCAGTCCTTGTTTTTTAAAGTGGTCTTGAACTATACTTCTCCAGTCTTTCTGAACATCTTTCAAAGTTTTCCTTTGGCCATTGGCTGCTTTTTCACTCATTTTCAGTCCAGTCTTTGTACCTGACCATTTTCAGAGGAATGTTTGTTTGTTTGTTTGTTTGTTTGTTTGTTTGTTTGTTAAGCACTTATCAGTCATGGATTGACCTCAATGTTATTGATCATCCTGACAGAAAATACAATAAAAGGCAGGCACTGACCTTTGAGAAGACTGGAAAGCCATTCCTGAAGACTACATAAAGAAATGAGAAGAAATGAGGACTGGCTCCAGACTTTTGGTTGTACTATAGATGGATAGATAATTTGCAGTGTGAAATTCCAGTCATGCCTATGGAGCCACTTATTTTTTTAAAACAAAAAGATTGCCAGTAAAAGTCTACAGCTGATTACTTACACCGAGATGTCTTTTTTTTGTAAGTTTTATAAAATGTTATGATTTAATTTTCCATATATGCACTAATTTGCATGAATATTGACTATAAGTGTATGAAATAAAGACCTATATGTGTATTTGAATTTACTTTTTCCAAGCGTAAACAAAAACATGTCAGAAAAATTGACGTTGGCGTGACATTTGCAACATATTTTTTTACCTCATGACTCAATTGTGACTTTCAAAAGGCGATTCATAATTAATCTATTTTTTTTAAACTACATTCTATTAAAATGCAAAATATGTTAACCTGTTGATATGCCTAACTGCTGATCATTGTCATCTTGGTGGCTGTCTATGTTCCCCCCTCTGCTAACCCCACAGCTGCATGTGACACTATCCACTCTGCCATAGCTCGGCTACAGACTCAGCACCCGAGTGCCTTTATTGTGATCTCGGGTGACTTCAACCATGTATCACTGGACAATACACTACCAACATTCAAACAATATGTGGACTGTCCCACCAGGGGAGAGAAAACTTTAGACTTACTGTATGCTAACGTCAAGGATGCATACAGCTCCTCCTCCCTCCCCCCACTTGGTAGGTCAGATCATAACCTGATTCACCTCACCCCCCGCTATGTGCCAATTGTGAGGAGGGAACCTGTGACCACCAGGACTGTTAGGAGGTGGTCAGAGGAGGCAATAGCGGAACTACAGGGCTGTTTCGAGGTGACCGACTGGGAAACACTCTGTGAGCCTCACGCCGAGGACATCAATGGGCTTACTGAGTGTATCACAGGCTACATAACTTTCTGCACCGACTCCATTGTTCCAGCAGAACAGCATGAGAGAGGTGTGGAGGGGCATGAAGACCATCACTGGATTCAGGCCAACCAACAGCAGGGGAGCTGAGGGAGGTGAGAATAGAGCCGACGAGTTGAATCTGTTTTTCAATAGATTCGACACCACAGTGTCTGCTCCCACCCCCACAACCTCACCTGCAGTCAGCCTGGAATCCAGAGCCACACCACTGTGCCAGCCTCTCTCTTCACATGTTGCCTCCTGTGAGATTCCTGACACCCCTCCCCCACCCATCACCTTCACTCAATACCAGGTTGAGATGCAAATGAGGAGACTTCACTCAGGCAAGTCTGCTGGACCAGACGGAGTGAGTCCCCTTGTCCTCAAGACCTGTGCCCCCCAGCTGTGTGGAGTCTTTCATAAACTGTTTATGCTGAGTCTGAGTCTGCAGAGGGTCCCGGTGACGTGGAAGACATCATGCCTCGTCCCTGTACCAAAGACGCCTCGTCCCAGTGGCCCCCAGGATTACAGGCCCGTGGCACTGACCTCCCACATCATGAAGACCCTTGAAAGGCTCATCCTGGACCAGCTACGACCCATAGTAAGACCACATCTGGATCCCCTTCAGTTCGCTTATCAGCCTCGTCTCGGAACAGAGGACGCCATCATCTACCTGCTCAATCGTGTCTACACCCATCTGGACCAGCCGGCGAGCACTGTGAGGGTCATGTTTTTTGACTTTTCCAGTGCTTTCAACACCATCAGGCCGACCCTCCTGGGTGATAAGTTAGCAGCGATGCAGGTGGATGCTTCTCTGGTGTCCTGGATTGTTGATTACCTGACAGGAAGACCACAATATGTACGTCTCCCACAGTGTGTGTCTGACAAGGTGATTAGCAACACAGGGACACCACAGGGGACTGTCCTCTCCCCCTTCCTCTTCACCCTCTACACCACAGACTTCAGCCACTGCACAGAGACCTGCCATCTTCAGAAGTTTTCTGATGACTCTGCGGTGGTTGGATGCATCAGCAGGGATGATGAGACAGAGTACCGGGCTGTGGTCGACTCCTTTGTCACGTGGTGTGAGCAGAATCATCTGCAGCTCAACGTGGCAAAGACCAAGGAACTGATCGTGGACTTCAGGAAGACCAGGAAACACTTGACCCCTGTTTCAATTCAGGGGGTCAGTGTTGACATTGTGGAGGACTATAAATACCTTGGAGTACACATTGACAATAAACTGGACTGGGCTAAAAACACCACAGCACTTTACAGGAAGGGCCAGAGTCGTCTCTATTTTTTGAGGCGACTGAGGTCCTTCAACATCTGCCAGAAAATGCTGAGGATTTTCTATGAGTCTGTTGTGGCCAGTGCGATCCTCTATGCTGTTGCATGCTGGGGGAGCAGGCTGAGGGTCGCAGATGCCAACAGACTTAATAAACTGATCCGTAAGGCCAGCAATGTTGTGGGGATGGAGCTGGACTCCCTCAAGGTGGTGTCGGAGAGGCGGATGCTGTCCAAGATAAAGACAATGTTGGATAACACCTCCCACCCACTCCATGACATGTTGGTCAGTCACAGGAGCTCGTTCAGTGAGAGACTGAGATTACCGAAAAGCACCACTGAACGACACAGGAAATCATTCCTGCCTGTGGCCATCTCCCTGTACAACGCATCCACTTAACACACTGTTTGCTGCTACAACTACACATGTTTCTTTTCCAACTATTTATTTATAAGTGACTTATGTATGTATGTATGTATGTATGTATATATATGTATATATTGTACTATTCTTAGTTAGCGTATTGTCTGTCTTGTCTTAATGTTGGTTTAAAATGGAGCACTGTAACAAAAAATAATTTCCCCCAGGGATCAATAAAGTATTCTGATTCTGATATTCATATCCCAACTAAATGTTCTTTCTTTTGGAAAACTCAGCACACTGATTTTCATTCTAATGTAAAGTAAGTTTCAAAATAAAAGCAGTAAATATTTTACAACTTAAAACTGAAAAAATGAGTTTTTTCCCTTATATTAGAGTTGTATCAGAAAGACGTATAGAGAAAAACATGAAGTGACATTTTTTGCCTTCAACTGTGGTTTAAATCAGTCCCTCCCTTTTATTTTCATTTCAGACATAAAAAGTGTGTTTTCCACAATCAAATCCATAAAAACAAGGACAATGTGACAAGAAGGAAAATCCATTACAGCACAGATTCATTTATCCGCCAAGCAACTACAGACAAAGGACATTTGGTCATAATCTGACATTTAAAATATACAAATAAAATAACTCCGCTTCCGCTCCATAAATACAAACAAAGACATTTTGGGTTACGTTAGGCACCTTTTCATTCACACATTCTTCCACACATGTATATGAAACAATTATTTAAACCTCAAAGAAACAATTAAAGAGAATTTATAAGTGAAAATATACATCTTTTAAAAAAGGTTTTGCTTTTTTAGGCCATTATTTTACACAATTACAAGTTTTCTAAAGGTAGAACTGATTTCAATCAGCATGAATTCACAGCAAACTTTATGATAGTAAAAGAAAAAACTGTTGCATCTATAGTGGTTCAAAAGTAATTTTCACTTTCACACACTCAAACATTAGTTTTTTTTCTGTCCCAAAACAATTAGGTTTACAAAATACTTAACAATCAGCTTTTTGTAAATTATGTACCCCGTCTGTAAAACATTCTTCAGCATTTCCTGCTTTGACATATTTCTCTGCCCGAATTTTGCAGCTGTGTAGTTACTTGGCAAATAAAATTAAAGGGTTACAAACACGTGATTTAAACCCCCTTTGAAAAATGTAAAGGACAGAAGGATTAAATCAGAGAAAAATATTTTTTGATGGCGTAATCACAAAATGTGTGCGTGCAGATTCTTCTTTCTCCATTTTCGTGATATCCTAGAATGAGTCTGTTTATCTTCCTGAGAAAGATGATGGATTAAAAAAAAAAAAAAAACCCTCTTCCGGTTTTCTTTTTTCCCTTAAGTGTTTAAATCTGAGACAAAACAGATAAGTTATTTATGTTTAGTTTGCACCATAGTTCATGTCTGACTTTGCTCTACCTACGTCCTCGTGTGCTCTTAACGACCACCATACAGGTGGATCTTGGTGAACGAGACAGTCTCGAAATAGTCTTTCTGGCCCTTCTCGTAGATGACAAAGATGTACTTGCGGTCTTCTACAGAGCCGCTGTCCAGTGATGTCATACTGGAGTAGCCGCTCGGACCCGCCCATATCTGGACAGCTTTGTTCTCCCAAGACATGCCGTTTGTCAGCGACCATTTCAGGGTTAGATTCACTCCTGAAGGAGATAAAGCATCACTTATTTATCCACTCAACTTAATCAGGATCATTTCAACCTGGGTTTTTTCTCATCAGTGAGACTCTGTGTTTTGTGCTGATTAAGCAGTTTCCACCTGTACTGCAAAGATTCAGGGAAACAAGGTCAATCTATCTGATTACAGCATTGCATCATGGTATCATTTTCTGCCAGAAAGTTTGCCTCAAACTGGCGTGCATGGATCACTGCGTAGCATCAGATTTCTGTGTTTACTTTCAGTTCAAATTGAAACCGAAATAAGGTGAAAGTCACTTTTTTATGAAGCTTTACTGAGCTTGTACTTTAGCTCATATGTGAATACAGTTCATAAAAAAGTGGAAAGTTGCCATGATTTATAGAGCTACAGTAAAAACAAACCAGATAAGTTAGGGGAGCTGAAATAAACTTAATTATCATTGGATTCCATAAGAATATAAAGTAGTTATTGTGCCGTAAAGGAAAACACTAAAAGTGGCCAAAGTAACCAAATATTAAATTAAATTTATTAGTGAATACTAAATTTACTCAGGAACTAACTGGGTGGACATTTTTGGGGTAACAGGACATGAATATTTAATAATTATAACTAATGCAACTGATATGAGCCAAGAGTAGAAACGGGAGCAGAGATCACCATGTTTCATATTAGCATTTCTCACTAGAATGGCATACAGAATACATAAAGAGTAACATTCTTAATACACAAAACTAACTTTTTGCTAGTCTTACACAGAGATGAAAAAGCTTAGTGCTCGTGTTTCTTACTCTTTTGCTCATTGGAGGGGTTGGTGAAGTAGATCACGCCCTCTTTTTGCAGAGCTCCGGCTGCCACTACAGGATCCACCAGTGCCTCGTCAAAAATCAGGCCTTCTAAGGGCAGGGTCAACCCTCCATCATAGCTGTGCACCACAATGCGGCACCGGCAGTGGTAGTTGTTCTGGTTCCGGACGTTGATGGCGATGGTCCCGTCAGTCAACTCAATTGGCTGCAGAAGAACAGACGGAGAAAAGAGTGTATCAAAGGTGAAAGATTATAATTACAATTGTAATAGGGATGCCTTCATATAACTGCACTGAATAAAATAAATGGGAGAATCTACACTGAAGTTAAAGACAAAAACAACAACTTTCTGTCCACTAGAGGGCAGAACCACATTTCACAACAGTGCACTATGAGCATTCACACTTCCTCATAATGTCACTAAATAAACTAATGCTAACTTCCCTTTAACTTAATAACCACCAAACTTTATTTTTGCTGCTACAAGTGTGACTTTTCCCCAAGAACCACTTGATAATTTTCTGTAATGCAAGCAAAACAAAGTCATTTTAAAACTCCACATAAACATTTCCAAAGACAAGAGAGAAGTGGCTGTTTAACGTAGGTCTATCAGAAGATTCAAATCATTAGTTACACTCAAGAACAAGAAGACCAAATTATACTTTTCCATAAAAACAACTAATAGAGCCTCCACAGGTTTGGAATATATTGGTTGAAGAAATTAAACCAAGATTAACTGATACCAGAATGATGGGAAGATACAGAATGGAGAAAGAAAGGAACTGTTCATGATCCAAAGCAAACCACATCATGTGTCAAACATGATGGAAACAATATTATGACATGGAAATTTACGGCTGCCAATGAAACAGAGTCACCAGTGTTTATTGATGATGTGACTGCTGACAGAAGCAAACTGCAAACCACACTCAAGAATTTCACAAGAAACTGGATATTCCTCATAGGCCAAGCGAGTCACCTGATCCAACCAAACACGGCACGCGTTTCAGTTATTAAATAGAAAAGTGAATGTAGAAAAAGCCTCAAATAAGCTGCAAGGAAGGAAACCATCTGCAGTAAAGGACTGACAGAGCATATTAAAGGAGGAAATGCAACATTCGGTGATGTCCTTGACTTCAAGGAGTCGTTATTAAAAGCATTAAAAACAATCCTTATGTTAATTTTTCCTATCGTGTTTGAGCGTCTGAAATGGGGGACTGTGCATAAAAAGGGCCATCATTTATAAACAGTTAATCGTTTTGTAATCGTGAATTAAGCTGAAAGTCTGCACTTTTAAATCCATCGTAGTAGTGTAGTGAAACTCTGGTATTATTTATCCTGTACCACTTTATTTATAAAGCAAGTAAGTGAAGGAGATCACCTGATGTGCGATGATAAATCCTTCCACAATTCTGGAGCCGAGAAAGCTCTATCATCTCAGAGTTTGCATTATGTCTTTGGAACGAGTAAAAGCACGTGGCCTTCTGACCTGACCTGCTGACCTGTACACAAACATGTGCTAGAGTAGGTATGAAACAGCACTGTGCTAAAGTATGCAGATGACTCTGTTATTGTTAGTCAGTTGCAGGAGGCCAGCCTCATGATTCTGTTAAATGGCACGTTGAGTCCTCTCTTCAGTTAAAAAATGTCAAAAGATGTTAATCACTGATTGGTCTGATTTTAGGAAATGTTCTCACACACAACAGGTCACAGCTATAAAGGGCCAGGTGGTATAACGTCTTGAGTCTGATAAACATCTTGGAACAATTATTGATTCAAAACTGAACTTTGAGGCAAACAAACTGTGAAGCTGTGAGCACAGAAGGCACCAGCAACTGTCCTGCTTGAGGAAACGTTCTTTCTTCCACAAAACCACGATGACTTTATCCCGCTTTCACCAAGTCTGTTTTGTCCTTTTCCTTGGTGGTCTGGATATTTATGTGTAAAAAAACAGAAGCTCACTCATGCACAATGTTAAATTACAGGCTGACTGGTGAGCCACAGCTGAACCCAGCTTCTCTGTATGTCAGGCAGTTACAGCGGTTGGCTAGTTAACTTTCACTTGATGACTCACAGCCGTTGCATAGCGAGTTTCAATCTCAATCTCTTCAATCTCTAAGGATACAAACAGAGTAATCTAAAGCTGAATGATGTTTGATCACCACTGTTATGTTTATATAAATGATATGCAAATACAGGATATGGAATGTGAAAATGTTTAACATTTGCTGATGTTATGGCTGTTTGTTGGTTTCTTTAATGGTAATTTTAAGTCTGATTATTTTGCTCAGGTATGTAGATTTGAGGATTGGTGTAAATCTTGTTATTTGCTGATTAATGCTGACAAAGGGAAACGCCTTGAATTACACAGGCTCAAAAAACAGGTTTTTCACTTTCTGATCAGTCTGTTTAAGTCAGTAAAAGCTTCAAGCGTCTGAGGACAAGATGACAAGATTTATGGGAAGTATGATTTATGGAAAATATTGATGTCATCAACAAGAAAGCTAGTCAGAGTTTTTTTTTTTTTTAGGAAGTTAAAAAGTTAAAAGTCAACAAAAACATTATTTTTTTGGTGTATGTCAGCTTCAATATCTCCATCTGGGATGGTAACCCGAGTGTGGCAGATAGAAACAAACTGGGCAGCATTGTCAGAACTGCTGTTGGTTGACAACAAACCTCATTAGATAATCTGTATCACACTGGCGTCTTAAAAACGCCGTTCTGTTGTTGCTGTCTGAGAACGTCCTCTTTATTCTGATGCCACTAGGTAGAAAAAAGGTGTGTATGTAGTTATTATTGTATGAATAATTACCAGTATTTTTATTATGGATTGATTATGAATTGATCTGCAGCATGGTGAACCAAAGAAAGTTTTCCGCTAATGTCGACAACAAAGTTAATTTAATTGTGGAAATGACAAAAAAACTCTGTAACTGTTCAAATACTAATGGCTCTAACTGTAATCTCTAACTGACCGACGGCACCAGCAAACATACCTGGCACTCATCAGGGTTGAAGTCCTGCGCTTTTTTCTTCTGGTTGTAGGGGATGCTTTTCAGCGCTGCACCGTTGTACCAGGTTTGTCCGTGGTCGTCGCTCAGGATGCAGAAAACACCGTCGCCCTCCAGTGTCCCATGACCGCAAACCACCAACCTCCCCTTTGCAGGATTGAAGCGCTTCTGTAGTCCAAAAGACACAAACAAAAAACAGTTCAGGGATGCAGCTGTTGGTTATCATCATTTAGTATTTTTTTAATGTTTAAACACGGTTGGTGAGCTGAGAAGTCAGAGAAAACAAAGAGGAGAGGAATTAAACGAGTGAGCTGTGTTCAAATAATTTTTTTTTTTTTTTTTTTACAGATACTGTTTTGTGTCATATTACTGATTAAAAAGGTGTAATATCCACAAACATAACAGCTCTTAAAGATTGATATAGACTGTGGAGAGAAACAAGCAGCTGCAGACATTACTGTCTGGATTAAATGCATTCAAAGCTGAAAATAAAGCTATGCATCTGGTTAAATTCAATTGAATAAAGTCCATATTAGAAAGGCAAGTATAAATATAGCTCACACAAAAACAAAGAGGTTCATTTACTGAATATCGGTGCTGTTACACTTGCAGTGCCTTACATTATGCTCTAACTTTTTCTTTTATAAACCAGCTTTAATATTCCTGTGTGTGAGCTGAGCACCTCTATGCAAGCAGAGGTTTGCTTGTCTGGAGCATTCATGTGTGTGTTAACACCAGCGATGATCTCAGAGGAGCAACTGCTGCTGCCCATCAGTCTGGGTTTCCAAACAATTTGAAGTTGACTCAAAAGTGGAAAACATTCAGGACAGCTGCTGATCTTCCCAGGACTGGACGTCCCAGCGAATTCACCCCAAGGTCAGATGGTTAAATGCTGGGAGAAGCTGGATAAAAATCCCTGAGAGCTACATCTCAGACTCAGCAGGCCTCATCTAGCAAATTAAATGTTACAGTTAATGTTCGTTTAGAAAAAGACTGAACAAGCACAGCTTGTTTGGAAGGGTTACAAGGAGAAAGCCTGTCTTTTCTAAAAAGAACATGAAAGCACAGCTTAGGTTTGCAGAGTCGCGCTGACTCCTGGAACAATGTCCTTTGGACAGACGAGGCCAAAGCGGAGCTGTTTGTTCATCGTGCACAGCACCACCTGACAACCAAACACAGCATATCAGCACAAACACCTCATACCAGCTGTCAGGCACGGCGCTGGAGCACCTAGCCACAGGACCTGAGCACCTTACAGTCATTGAGTCATAAAGTCAAACAGTGGTGCTACAAGCTACTGAATCACAGAGTGTACTTAGTTTTTCACATGACTGTAGCTCATAATAATAATAAAAAAATTAAAAAATGAATCTGCATGTTCTAGGGAAGGCAACAACATCATAAGAAGCAGATTTTATTACAGCAGCGTTTATAGTTCACCTCGCACTTAACATAATGTTTCAGTGAAGGTTCAAAACATATCAGCAGGTTACGGCATTAATTGGGATTCTATTATCTATTTTTATTTCATAAAAAGGTAGACCAGTGTATCCTCTGCTTAACGAAATAATACTTCAGCACTTCCAGCTCACTTCACTTCACACAGTTAGGACCCTTTCATCATCGACAGCCTTACTCTGACCTCTCAGAGGCATGCAAGGGGAAAAAGTGACATTTCAACTGAACATTTTTTATACTTCTCATTGTTCTGGAAACCCCATTATAGTTTTAGGGAGCATTCATGGTTACGAATTTATGCTACACGTTCGGGTTTCACACTTAGGATCCCAACTGCTCAGCCACTGAGGTGATTCATAGTATATTTAGACATTTAGTAAAGACACAAACATCCCAACATGTACACTTTATCTTCCACTGATGCCTTTCTTATTTATGTCTGATTTAAGTATTGCTTCCCTGTTTAGGATTAATGAAAGTATTTAAGGAAGTCATGTCAGTGTGAGGTATTTTGATTACAATTACAGGTAACTGAAAAATACTCAAGTACAATCGTTAGACCACAACTAAGACATACTGTGCATCAAATGCAACAACAAGAAGCTCCGTTTGCATCTGATTCTGAGTCCATTTTAATAAACTAACGCTCTGTGAGAGGTTTATATACTTTCAGCTGCTACTACTGACCCCTTTTTGTCTGAAATGAAACAAGAACAAAGCCAGGTGTCGTTTCTCTAATCTGGACAGAATAATAAAAGAGACAGCAATCACGAACCAGTGCAATCCTCAGTAATCCTTTATCTTCTGAGCTCATGACTTCTTTTTTTTTTCCTTTTTATTAAAGCTGGCCTGTTTTTATGACAGCTGCACATTGCAAAACTCTGATGTCAAACTCAAACCAGTGCTTTTGTACCCGAGTCACATTGGAATGTGTGTGTGTGTGTGTGTGTGTGTGTGTGTGTGTGTGTGTGTGTGTGTGTGTGTGTGTGTGTGTGTCAGTCAGAGTGTCAGAGTGTGACCCCATAAACAACTTCCCTTAACCTGCTGGTCTGGAAAATCCAACAGTTCATCTATATGTAAAAAAGCACTTAGACTAAAACTGACATAGCTACGTTAATCCTACCGTAAAACAATAAGACAAGGTACAACCTCTCCCATACTCCCAGGATGTGGGGGTGAACGCCAGAACACCCTGGAATGTCACAGACCCCCTAGGATGAGACATTCTTTCAATATGCCACCAACTATATACTTCTAAACACTAATGATTACATGCAGTATTCTACCATATGCAAACTTATATCATTAAAGGATTATACTGACTACTAAGTACAATTTTCTATTGACAGATAGGGAGTCAGATTGATAAAGAATGTAGTCTACAAGTAGGATCAATAAAAGGCTCGTGGCTTCTAATGCATGAACACACAATCACTCTTTTTGCTAAGCATCAAAAGAATATTCTTAATGCTAATTTAATGCAAATTAGTTTTTGCACATTACACCTAAACCTCTTCAGAGCATAATTACAGAGGTGGAAAACAGATGCATGGAGCAAGATTTCAGGAACAGGAACCAAATTTACATTATAGCCACAGAGAAATCTGCCTGGAAAATCTCACTTTAACATCTTGAATCGTGACTCTGTGATGGGAATTGCTGAGCACCCAGGAGCTCATGATCACAATAAAAATAAATCCAGCTTAAAGGTCGTTTCACTTACATTTTAGCTCATTTTACAGCTTGAAAAGTTCTCTCACTTCAGTGTCACATGTCTTGTTCTCTCACCTGGAGGCCGAGGCCCGGCCCGGGAGCAAAGTTCTTCACGCCGAGCGTAACCGAGAGGTTTCTGGGCGGGGTCCAGCTGAGGCCGTCATCCCGGCTCTCCACCATCATGATGCTGGCCGGGCTACAGTGGTAGTGGTGGAAACACACTGAGTAGATCAGAATCACTGAGCCCACTTCCTCGTCCACCACAACAGAGCCCAGGTTTATGCCATCCGGTGCCGCCCCGTCATCGATAATAAAGGTGGTCGGGGACCAGGTGGCTCCTAGAGAGATGATAGAGGAAGAGGAGGAGATGAAGCAGAGAAAACGTGACCTGTTTTTTGTGCTTTTGTGATTTTTACTTTTATTTCAAGGCTCAGTCAGCAGAATTTATATCATCAGTCTGTTTGAACACTGCGTAGAACTCGTTGATCCAGTTTCAAGGTATGAAATGTTAAAAAAAAAAAAAAAAAAAAAGGTAAATATAAATAAAACCAAACATCTACTCAAAATATCAATTATGGTTGATGCTAACAATGGCATACACTCCCAGACATTCATTCAGAAGCGATAAACTCTCCTCATTTGCGCCCATGTGACTGCTGACTGTTTTCTGACACACTGTAAGTTTTGTGTGACTGTCTATCTCTTGCAGTGGTCTTGCCTTTGTCTGTGGAGCGCCGCAAAGCAAAGAATTTCGCTCCAATGTCAGAAGAAGAAGACTTCCTGGCTTCTGCAAACGCCAGCAGGCTTCCTTTGGGGGTGAAGGTGAGCAGCGGGATCCTGTAAGTGTTCACCTGACCCTGGGCTCCGCTCACCCACAGCAGCTGCTCCTCAAACACCAGGGGGTCGATCTGAACAGCGGGGAGAAGGGAAGGTAAAAGAGAGGGAAGAGATATTTGTGAATTATCTGTAGGCAGGAGCATTTTCAGCATGCGTCAGGTGTCATGTAACAGACAAACATGTGATCTGGCTTTGAGTTCAGGAAATGAAAAGAAAATCAGGTGATCTTGCTTTTCCTTTAAGGAAGCGATTTTGTGTCCTTCAGCCACTAGAAACTATTATCAAAGGTCTAAAGTGGCATCCTGGCACCTAAAATAAATAAATAATTCAACCTGATAGGTAATCTGGTACAGAATAGTCTAAATCAGTTCATTTTTCATGTGGTGCAGCCTGACAGTCCTTTCAGCTATGACTATGAAGGCAATTAAAGTCATCACATGGCCCTGTCGTGCACCAACTCCACTGAAGCGAGGAGCTTCCTCCTTCTGTTTTTTTAATATGTCAAGTAAGTTAAATTCAACATTTCAAACATCTCAACTTCTATCACCAAAAACACAAACTGTTTCTGTGCAGTTTGAATATTAATACATCTGTTAGCTAAGGGTAGAGCTGCAGTATTTTCCAGGAGCACAAAAGTGAATATGATTTCACACTGACAGACAGGTCAGGAGAAGATGAGAGATTATTTTAAAGGGTAAAGACTGTAACAGATAAACTGGAAATTTAAAGCTTACATACCACGTCCTAGTGCATGCCAGATTTTAAAATCAGGCAGTGGATCTGTACAGGATGTGCAGCTGAAGTTATCTGATTATCTAATATCTGAAGACTATCCTCTGATAGTTCTAACATGTTATTAAAAGTGTATACTGTGTTGTATGGTTTACAGCTGCATGGTGCACTAATGCAGGTCAACAAAGCCATAAGACAGATAGACAGCAGACATTTACGTGGGAATTATGGTTTTAAGTTTTTTCATAGGATTCGACATAAAGTTCTGGCCATGCAATAATATACTCAGCTGAAATTAGAGTTAATTTTGATAATGCATTAAAATAAATGTCCATATGCATATGACTAAGTGACACATGTTGCTTCTAGAAGGGTTTTGGTAGGAACAATCAATACGAATGTAAGCCTTTCTTTAGTAACACTTACCAAATTCCACCTTTACCCTAGCTTTAAGGTTTAAAAGCAGCAATGATGATTCATGTAACATCAGTACTGTAGAAACTTGTTCTTTCAGGGGTCACAACAGCTCAGCATTTCATATCTGCCTCCATCTCACCCTATCCTTAGCAACTCCCTCTGCATGTCCTGCTTCACATCATTTGTGAACCTGCTCTGTGGGCTCCCTTGTCGACGTCCTGGTTTGGCAGGTCTCTAAACCTGAGCTCTCCCTCTGATGTGCTCATTTCTAATCCTGGTCATTTTGAACAAAAATGTTAACATCTTCAGCTGCACCTCCTGTCGTTTTGTCAGCACATACGTCTTCAAACCATACGTCATAGCAGGTCTAGTAACAGTTTAATTCTTCTCTCCAGAGCATGCCTGCACCTCTCCAGAGTCTCTTCCACATGCTTAGTACTCTCACTACAGATCACAATGTCATCTGTAATCATAGTCCATGGAGACTCCTGCAGACTCCCAATGCATGTGAAGGTTATCCTGTCTAACGCTATGCCCATCAGTCAAAGTTACAACTCACCAATAAGACAAAAAGGCTTTTAAATATGATGGAAACTACCATAGAGAAAAGGAAGCAGCAGTATATTTTGAGAAACAGAGTTACTGTCTTTTTTTTTTTTGTTAGTGTGACTTTAAAGTGTCACACGAGAGGAAATGGTTCGAAGTGATGTGTGTGTGTGTCATAACTGGCTAAAAATGGTCTGTTACCAGAGAGAGCAGCAGCCCAAATAACAGTGAAATAACAGAGAATGCAGACTATCTCATGAGGCCACAAGAACAAACTTCTTATGGTGTTTACTTAGCAAGAGAGATGGGCAAGTTTCATTCAAATGTAATATATCTGCTTTAATCCCAGCATTGTTAACGCGTCCCACACAAACTGTTTGTCACACATTTAGTTTGTTAGTTGCAGTTTGCATTCAGCAGCAGGCTGAATCCGCGAAGAGCAATAACCCTAAGAAATGCGGGGCAATAGGCGACAAAGAAACTAAACTACATGCGCAAACACAGAAAACTTCAAGTTCCCCCAACTGCCAAATCCCACTTTAACCCCTGGCTATATCCACTGTTGGGTTGCTTGCCTTTAGATTACTCTCCACCCAGAAAACAACCGCGCTAAACTAGATAAGTGATGGATGATGATTTTACTACAGTCATTGAACGTCTTTGCACTGTTTTATCTCTGAAGCAGGAAATATATAATATTATTTTTCTTTTATATATTCTTATTGTTATATGGTTGCGCGTTATATGACCTGAATGAAAGTAAAGTGCATGTTTGTAGTCCATCTTCTAAAGTTGTAGTTTCAGCACAGACATCCGCTGTCACATTATTGCTCAGAAATTCATGCCGAGCACTTAGCATGCTGTTATGAAGAGACACTAAGCAGATAATTGCGGGCTACTGTACCTGCTGAGGGCTGACGTTAGAAACACAGCAAGACACCACAACAAAGAGCTGTAGCCAAAGAGCAGCGAGCCGGCTTCCTGCTGCCATGTTGGCTCTTTCTCGTAACTTCTTCTTCTTCTTCACTCCGGCAGACACAAAGAAGCGAGTGAGGAAAGAAAGTGTCGAAATAAGTCCGCAAAAACAGAAACAAAAAGAGTAGTAGGGATAAAATTCTCTCCTCTACTTCATATACCGAAAGGCCTGCCCCTGTGAGTCATATGACCCAAGGTGGGAGTCACATGACTAACGTCACTCGTTGCCTACTTCGGATTTAATGGTATTTAACCTGACATGTTTTCTATAGCCCTTTATTAACTATTAGAAATTTATTATTATAATTATTATTATTTTTTTATTTGGACTATTTTGAAAATGTTACTTTTCACTTTAATTGCTATATTTTATTGAGTCTACAAGAAAGCCTGTATGCAAGTGGTGTAAATACATGTATAAAATTGCAAATACATAATATTACACGTGTTGTGACATTTTTAATTAATTATTAATATAGCTGATGGATCAGCAGGACTTACATCTATATCGTCTTGGCTCAGTTTTTTCTCGAATATACATCCGGAAATACCGTCCGTGCGTAAATATGTGCATCTAATTCAAATTTACTTATGCACTAAATTATCATATCTCTATTCACAATACAGCAGAATGGATGCACTTATTACTTTTATCCAAACTGTGGCAGAATATCATGAAAATAGCACAGACGTCAGGCAATCTAAAGTGTGCTGTACAGAGATAATCATGAAATCGTGCACATACACACCACAGAACCACAGACCAAAAAACTCAAATCAGCTGCAGAAAACAATCCTTTACATTTAACTAGTGAAGCTGCAAACATCAGCTCAGTGGGCACTAATGACCCTCCTTCAAACTGTTCTTTAGATTTTATTCAAAGAGTGTATGCATAAAGATTTAGATACATATAAAACATAAAGTTTATATATTCTTGTCACGATCTGGTTACAGGGACTCAAACGCAGAGCGGTTAGGTGTCTCCAAGGTGTAGTTTATTTACAGTGCCAGTGCAATGTATGTACAGGGAAGGGATCTAAAACTCCGGGGAATCACAGGGTAGCTCTCTCACACTCGCTCACGTCTTCTTTGCTCACACTCACACACGTTCACACGGCAGGGAGGACGCAGGTCCGGGGGGGGGGGGAGAGAGATCTGAGGCAGAAGAGAAGGAAAGTCACCAACTAATCACAAATCACGAATTATGAAGCACAAGTCCACAGGAGCTGTGAGAACACTAACGTCAGTAGTACAATCCTCCAGCGACGAGAGGATCTGTGTTCCAGCCTCAAATAGTGCTCCCGGTGATGACAGGTGATTGTTGTCAGGTGTGTGTGTGGGCCAAGGGCGGGAGCCCACAGTGAGCTCCGTCCAGGCAGAGAGGGAGAGAACAGAAACAGCAAATGTAGCCTTGTGGGGCCGACCGGGCAGGCACGGAGACCATGACAATTCTGCATAATACAGTGTCATGTGGATGCATTTCCCTGTGTGGTTGGCCAATAAACAGCATATTTTAAGGGTTAAATTGTAGATCTATGACTTTTTTCTATGCTTGCAATGATCAGGATCGTTTATTTATTCTATAAATAGTAGCCATCCTTAACCCAACTGGACATTTACAATAGATAACTAAAACGACAACATATTCTCCTTACATACAAACACAGTTTTATTACGTCATTCACACACAAACACACACAGGTAAATGTAAACCACTCAGATTAAAAACTCACTTTGCAAAAATGATGCAGAAAAATGCAGAAAGTATTTAAAATAATATTTAAAAAATCCAACTTCACATGTACAACTTCATGAAACAGTTTATTTGTTGATTTGCCGTACAGCTGATTAGTAAAGATCCTCCCCGTGTTTTCACATCCCAACTAAATCCCTGGATAAACAATAAAAACAGAAGTATGTTGGAAAATAAAAGTAATAAACATTTTACAATTTAAAACTGTGAAAAAAGGAAATTCTTTCCTACATTAGAGCCATATTTATATCAAACAGGCACTCAGAGAAAAACATAAAGTGACATTTTCCATCATAGAAACAGAAACAAGAACAATTTCATTACAAGGAAGAAAATCAGCTACCGCACATTTAATGTACCCGACTTGTATTTTAAAGTGCTCAGAGTGGTCAGTAAGACCAGAAAAGTGTTGCTTAATGCAATTACAGTACACAAGGAAACTATTATTATTATTATTACAGCAGATCTAATGGACTCAGCTGGACATTTAAAACCCACAGGTTAAAAAAAAAATGCAGCATTTTCTATAAAAATCTAAATATAATTCCTTTGGTTACATTAAGCACCTTGTTTTTTTCACACATTCGATCACACAAGTACCTGAATTTAATATTTTACATCAGTTTTCTAAGAGGAGAACTGATTTCAGAATTTGAGGCATCTTGTATATTTAAGAAGTTCACTTATGTGACTACACCAGGGGTGTCAAAGATAAGGTCCGGGGGCTAGAATCAGACTGGCACAGACTCCATTTGGCCCGCAGCTTTGAAAAATGTGAAGGTGCGCATAAATTGTGGACTTTTAACTGCATTTTCACTTCGTCTCTATGCAGCTCTAGATTTTGGCAACACTGTGCATGCGTCGTGGCCTGGTTAAAGCCAGATGTCTATGACTGTGTCAGTTTTACCGTCATTTCAATGATATATCAGAAAGGTAGCTCAGAAAAGAAAGGGTGGTAGTTTTTTCAGCATCTCTTGCTTCATCATTCCTGTGTGAGGTCAGGAGTCTGTCAGAATATTGTGGCTCTGCAGCTATTTACCAAAACACACATAAGAGCTGTGACATACATCAGCTTTGGAAAATGTAAAGGATAGAAAAAAAAATTTAAAAAAAGATTTTTAATCAAAAATAGCGTGACATTCATTGTGCAGATCCTTGTCTCTCCATTTTTTTGACATCATAAAATTCGTTTTTAAAGTCTCTTTGCGTTCCTGAGAAATTCGATGGATTAAAAAACCCTCTTAGTTTTCTTGCAGTGTTTCAATCTGAGAAAGAAAACAGGTGTAAATATTGTTAGACAGTTCACACTGTTCTGCATAAGACAACAAATGAACAGACGTAAACCCGGCTTCTCATCCACAACTTTGTCTCTGCGTGTTGGGGTGATATAGTTTAAATGGATGCTTCTTCTGCCACCCGAAGCGTCTTGATTTTGATCATCGCAGCGTGCTGCCATGTATCAAGCGTAATTTTCTTCTCTTACTAATTTTTGCACAGTGCATCTTACATGAAAAGTCGCACGGTCCTCCTCAGTTAACAGAAGAGAGCAACATTTATGTTTATTTCGAGGGTTCTCTTGCAAACGCTGCCTGCTTACCTCTGCTCTTTGATTACATTTAAACACAGTAATTACAACAACAGGTCACAGGCCATTTTAACTTCACACTGAACTTTAAATACTCGAAGTGCGCTCTCTGATTTCACTGGAACATTTTAAAAGGTTATATTTATTTTTGTGCAAATAGCCATGTACGTGCTTTTCTTATCTAAGTGCAAGGACACATTAGATGTACTTCATGAACTTTTGGATGTTTAAGTAAAGGATTTAATAATATTTTCTGACATTTTCTACCTACCTTCTCGTCTGCTTTAATGGCCACTATACAGGTGGATCTTGGCGAACGAGACAGTCTCGAAATACTGATTGTGGCCTTTCTCGTAGATGACAAAGATGTACTTGCGGTCCTCTGCAGAACCGCTGTCCAGTGAAGTGATGCAGGAATAGCCGCTCGGTCCCGCCCATATCTGCATGGCTTCCTTCTCCCAAGATTTGCCATTTGTCAGCGACCATTTCAAGGTTAGGTTCACTCCTGAGGGAGATTATGAGGTTATTTACTCGATCACCCAACTTTATAACATAAATCTTAGAGAGTTTTCAGTTCAATTAAAAAAAGCATTAAGGGAATCCTCGATCATCGTATCTCAATCTCTCCACTTAGAGAGCATAAACCATTGTGAATCTATTTCGGCTGCTTTGGTGCAAATTAAAGTGACAACATGAGAGGCAACGAGGAGACAAACTACCAAAAAAGGGAGTACTTTTGCAAAGACCATTGCTCTCGCCTTATCCATCCTTTCTGATTTTTCTGTAGTGTTGCTCTGTGTTAGTGTCCTTCTCACTATTGGTACTCTGGTTGCACAGATAGTTCAGTGACACATCCATATGTGCCACAAGAAGGTTTGCTGTGCCACCCAGTACAGTCTCAAGAGTGTGGAGGAGATACCAGGAGACAGGGGAGGTTACATGAGGAGCTAGGCAGGGACGTAGTCTCTGCTCCTTTGTGCAACTGCCAGAGCACTACAAAATGAGTCTACTGACATTCTTCAAGATTGTGCTCCATTAGTGTATGTTCACTGGAAGAGGACTTATCCTCATTATCGGCTCCATATTTTGATTATTAAACTCTGGAAGAGAATTACTCATCAAAACAATCGTTCTTTATTTTATTTGGGCCTTTGTGCAGCCCTTCAGTTCATCTACTATTAGAAACAAGACATTTTACCTCCCTTTCTGTCCTTTGAGCTAACTGCTCTCTTTGACATCATACAGAGACAAGAGTATAAAAAAACTGTGTGAAAGCTGAACATTTCGTATGAGGAGAGATCAGTGTAACTATATCTTTACTTAAAATAAACAAAAGTACTGCATACAAAACTAGAAACTGTGCTTCTACAGAATTAAAGTGCTTTGTTTACTAGAGTTTAGCGCTTCTCACTCTTTTCCTCGTTGCAGGGGTTGGTGAAGTAGATCACGCCCTCTTTTTGCAGAGTTCCAGCTGCCACTACAGGATCCACCAGTGCCTCGTCAAAGATCAGGCCCTCCAAGGGCAGGGTCAACCCTCCATCATAGCTGTGCACCACAATGCGACACTGACAGTGGTATCTGTTCTGGTTCCGCACGTTGATGGCGATGGTGCCGTCAGTCAACTCAATGGGCTGGAGAAGAAGAGACGGAGAGAAAAGACTAAATGCTTGTGTTAATGCTTGTGTGTGTCACTGCACAGACCTAGCTTTAGTGATATCACATTTTATGAACTTCTCTTTTACTATGATGCCAGTTCATAGAATCTACAGAAGGAACTGAAACTGGCAAAGCAGGTAACTATGTGGAAGTTTCATCCAGTTTTATAGGAATGTGAAAATACTGCTTTGGTAAATGTGATTTCTCTTAAAGTCACACTGAAATCAATTTAAAACTTAACCTTTTTATATTCTTTATATGTTCTTTTACATCATCATAGTGTTTACTTGTTTGTGCTGTGTGGTAGCTGTGTGTCTGTTGGATCATTGTCAAAAAAAGACATTTTTAATCCCAGTGACACATTTTCCTGGATACCTCTTACCTGGCACTCATCAGGGTTAAAGTCTTGTGGTTTCTTCTTGTGGTTGTAGGGGATACTTTTCAGCGCCGCACCGTTGTACCAGGTTTCCCCGTGGTCGTCGCTCAGGATGCAGAAAACACCGTCGCCGTTCAGCGTCCCGTGACCGCAAACCACCAACCTCCCCTTTGCAGGATTGAAGCGTTTCTGTAGTCCAGAGCAGACAAAACAGGAAGAAAGATGGTGATCAGAGTCAGCATCGTGACCTCTGTTATAATTCTTATCAGTGCATAGTATTACATCTGAGTAGATCACTAAACACCTAAAGGTTTCTATTTAAAAAGCAAACCTTTTGGGTTTACCGAGGCTTTAAACTGAAAAGTAATGACTGAATGAATCTGGGGGGGGTTTATTATGCATGTTGTTGTTTTTGTGCTCTCCTGCAACCTCAAGTATTTGTTCCTTGTTTAGGTTCTTGTTTCAGTTTTTAAGTCTTTTTTTATTATGCTTTAACTGTGAAAATTGTTTAAAGTCATCAAAATCTTTTCCAAATCTATCTGCTTTAGAGATACAGGTCACTTACATTTTAAGTAGAGCAAAAAAGCAGTAAGCCAAGAAGTAGATTTTTTTTATTCCCTCTGAATTAGAGCAATAAAAGCACTCGAGTTCAAACTGGGCGCTGGTACAGCAGGTAAACCATATGTGATAAGGTTATTCCTTAGGCCCAGGTTTGAATTTTTCCCATAGCTTTCCTGGTTTCTTTCTTCTGTCCTTTCTAGAATAAAAACTAACAAGCCACAAACTATATCTTAAAACGTATAAACGCCAAATATAGTTGTTGTTTTTTTACATTAACAGCAGTAACACCTGTTGATCACCTGTGAACTATTAAATCTTTACCAGAAAAGTATTTTTTTTTAAAGAAAAAATATTAGTTTGCATATATGAGTTTAAATTTGCATCATTCTTGTCATGGCTAACTGTGTGGGGAAATAAATGAGGACCCAAGAGCAGGCACTCGCTGAGATACGAAGGAGGTTTATTGCAAAATAAAACACAAGGAGAGAATGGCAAAACGGAACAAAAGATAATCTAAACTGGGAGGAATAAACTTTACACAGACGTAAAGCTGAAAACACTCATATGAGACAGAGACCTTCAGAATAAAACAGGAAACTCACACATTCGAAGACACAGACCAAGAAACATGGACTTTACACAGAGGGAACACACGGGCAGAGAAAACTAAACACAGAACAGAGGGGGCACAGAGAAACACGAGGGGCAAGGGATCAAAACCTAGGAACCATGGAAATAAATCACTAATGAACTCGACATTATACAAAAATCTCAGAGAACTGAAAACGCTGGGTCAAAATGAACCAGAACCGTGACAATTCTTGCAACATCAGGCATTTTTGTGTAACTGATTCTGCATTTTCAGGAAAAACTAATCTGTCTATGACAATGTTGAGGTCACAGAAACTGAGAATAGCTTGTATGGAATATGATACACGTGGCATCACGAGGTCAGGCGTGCACATGGTCGGTGAGTTTCAGCTTGTGACGCCGAGGCTGAATACATGTCGGCACTTTTACATGGTGGATCATTTGACCTCAACAAGAAAAGACGAACAACGCGCCTGAGAGAGGCTGTGATATGGCATCAAAAACAAAACCAGGCAGCTCAGTTTATAACACTAAGTTCATTTGTAATGAACTGGTTCTCCATGAGGGATTTAAACCCTGTTGTGCCAAACTGTTGCACTTTCAGGTGCTATACTGACCATTTTCTGTCTGAGCTTGAAGCTATGAGGATCTCTGCTCTCACTTCTTTAATTTGGACAGGATAAAAAAAAGAGACAGGAATCGAGAACCAGCTCCAAACTGTTCCATCACTTAACCTCCAGGCTCATCAGTTCCTTTTGTTAAAGCTAGCTGCTAAATTCACAGCAATGCAGCCTTTTGCACACATGAAAGTGTTTCTACACAGAGATAATAAAGCAGTGCAGGACAGCTCTCCTTCTACACAGAAAACTGATCAAGATTAACGATCTGATCCATCAGCAGATTCAATAAGGGCCTTGGTGCTTCTAATGCACAAAAAACACTCTTTTCACTGACAATAAAAGATTCATACTGCCAAACCAGTGCACTAAGTTTGCACACACGTGCAAAATTATGCATAATTACAGAGGTGGAAAGCCACGCAGTAAAATCTTACTTTATGACTTTCATGGAAATACTGAGCTGTCAGGATTCACATGATCTAAATAAAAATGAATCTGGCTTAAAGGTCATTGAAATCATTTTACATCTTGAGAAGTTCACTCACTTCAGTGTCACATGACTCTCTCTCACCTGGAGGCCGAGGCCCGGCCCGGGAATGAAGTTCTTCACCCCGAGCGTAACTGAGAGGTTTCTGGGCGGGGTCCAGCTGAGGCCGTCGTCCCAGCTCTCCACCATCATGATGCTGGGTGGGCTGCAGTGGTCGAGGTAGAAGCACACGTCGTAGATCAGAATCACTGAGCCCACTTCCTCGTCCACCACAACGGAGCCTAAGTTCAGGCCGTCCGGCTTCATCCCGTCATCGACGATGAAGCTGGTCGGGGACCAGGTGGCTCCTGGAAGATGATAAATTGTTCAATTTGACGTTTTATGATTTAACTTTCTACTCACGGAACAGTTGTGTTATAACTCTGAATTTTTTTTGTCTATATTTTCCACTAATTTTGTGCATTTTCTCCTTTTAAAACCAAGATTTCAGTTTTATGTTTGGGGCTCAATCACGAGAATTTATGCAATCAAGCTGTTGTATTGCTGTTTTTTTCTACAAACCAGGGCTAAAACTGTGACATGTGTGACATAATTTTGAAAATATTTGTAAAACCAAATATCTGCTGCAAAAACTGACTGATGCTAATGATAATGGCACATGTCTCTTAACTGAACTGGTCTCCACAGAGAGGGCAAACATCAGAGACAGGTGTGTGAGTCTCTGCATCGCGCTGCACCGTAATTGTTTTAATCGCACATGAGGTTAACACAGGGACAGTTTTCAGAGTTTTCAGGGGGATGGACAAATGAATCATGACTGTGCTGCTCTTCTACAAATCCTTCTTAACGTTTTAAGCTATCGTGTCTACAGACAGAGCGATGATGCTACCAAAAACACAACCTCTTGAGCAGAGGTAAAAAATAAATGCTGTCATGGCTCACGACAGGTATTAGCTGATTGCTCATTTCCAGTGTATTGTATTTGATACCTCTTTTATGTTAGTTTTTGAGACTTCTACATCATCAGCGTGATTTTTCCCCCCAGAAAAAAAAACCTAAACAATTTGCACAAAAGTTACAGATCTAGCAAAAATGATGCAAAAGTGTTTTAACACCTTTATCTGTTTATTTATTTATTATTTTTTGCATTTGGCTTTGACGTCTGCCTTTCTTCCCAGCGCTTCCACTTCCCAGTCTTGTTTAAAAGTGAAGTTTTGCATGTTTTGACCCTCTGTGTTGCTCTGACTTGTGATCAAATGCACGTATACAGGCTGTTAGTTTGACTCAGCTGAGTCTTGCCTTTGTCTGTGGAGCGCCGCATTGCAATGAACTTCGCTCCACGGTCAGCAGAAGAAGTCTTCCTGGCTTCTGAAAACGCCAGCAGGCTTCCTTTGGGGGTGAAGGTGAGCAGCGGGATCCTGTAGGTATTCACCTGGCCCTGGGACCCACTCACCCACAGGAGCTGCTCCTCAAACACCAGGGGATCAATCTGAACAGCAGGGAGGAGGGCAGATAAAAAGAGTCAGGGATGACTGAGAAGTATCTACAGGCAAAACCAGTTTGAGCATCTTCAGCATACTTTAGGTGTCATGTAACACACAAACATGTGATCGTGCTTCGAGTTTTGGAAATTATTTTATTTTATTCAACTGCAACATTTACCTAAAAATTATTTATACCTTAGAAATCCCCAAATCATGCAAGTTCTAGAGAAAAAGAAACAAAAAGCCTAACATTTAACCTTTAATGAATCGATTTCACTCTAACCAACCTTAGCTAACACGTCACCAGCTCCACCGCACACACTGCAGGGCTTCAGCATGCTGCTATAACCCGGTAATAAGCAGGTAATAACAGGCACTGTACCTGGGAAGGGTTGACGGTGAGGACACACGAAGACGCCAAAGCAGAGAGTAGTAACCACAGTGCAGAGAGCCGCCATGCTGCCATGTTTGACTTCCTTCTCGGATTTCTTCTTCTTCAGAACAGAAACACACAGCAAAGATCGCGCGAAAGCCTCTCTTTTATCTTGCCTTACTTCTTTAACCAACACATCTTCCCAATAAGTCATATGACAAAGACGGTCACATGACTAAAGCACCTATCAAAATAAAAGAGGAAACTTTACTTGATTTAATTTTTAATCCTAACGACTGATTATAGAATATCGTTATTTACATTACATAAGCAAATAATGCAGTTACTTTTATCATGTCTTTTTTTTTTAAAAAGGTAATACGTATTCAAGGTTGTATTGTGCATGTTGTACAGTTTTACACATCCTTGCACATCCTTCCTTAATAATTAAAGGAAGAGTTTCATAGTTAAACTAATATTATAGATGTTTTACAGAGAAGCAGGGAAGTGCAAATCACATGTACAACATCAACAACAAAATAACGTTTCCGAAAGCACTTTTACATAAAAAAAATAAACAAACAAATAAAAGAATTGACAACAAACTAACATTTAGGAAAACACTTTAACAAGTCCGCAACAAATTAACAAGTGGCTCTTGACGGAAATGGATTGTCTGAAATACCGGAAGTGACTCAACGATTAGGCTTACTACATTATTTGTAGTACAGAAAAGTGATTTGTAGTCAGCTAAACAAGGGCTTTTCACAGAAGTAGTGTTCAGTTAATGTTTGAAGAGATTTTACAAAAGAGTATGGGTGAGATAATGAAGTTCAGATTTTTAAATGCCACGGGGATTTTCTTAAGAAAATATCCAGGCCTTAAAACCGTCATGGTCCACACTCCAGCCCAGCAGGTGGCGGTAAAGCGCCTTTAAGTTGACGGCAGAAGAAGAAGCAGCAGCTAAACACGGGATTTCAACAAACGGACTTGTTGCGGACTTGTTAATTTGTTGCGGACTTATTAAAGTGTTTTCTTAAATGTTATTTTGTTGTCATTTTTTGTTTTTGTTTTTTACGTAAAAGTGTTTTTGGAAATGTTATTTTGTTGTTGATGTTGTAAATGTGATTTGCACTTCCCAGCCACCGTTCTATACAGTATTAAACATATTTTTGTTTGTTTGTTTTTATTTTTGGAATAAATGTCATTGGTGTGTAAATTTTGAGCATGTAATTCTAATTTTCTTCGATTTCAGATGTCCATTCAAAAGATAAGAACATGGAAAAGGTTTCATGCACTTACCATTTTTATACACATGGGGGCAGAAACAGCACGGACGCCTGTCATGCACGCACACACACACACACACACACACACACACACACACACACACACACACACACACACACACGACCAAAAAACAAAACAAAAGCAAAGTTAGAGCAGAAAATGATTTTTGTGCTATTTACTGAAGCTCCAAACCTCAACTCAACTTAGTAGGAAGCTGCATGCGGAAATCCAGTTTTCAGAGAAAAAAGTTTAAACTTTAAACCTTTACAGTGAGGAAGGACTCTTATTGGTGCGATATAACCTTTTCTTGAATAGATACAAAACATTTTCAAAAACTGTGTGTGCCTAGAGGTGTTTCAGTAGGAGGGGCGGAGGGAAATCTGGTGGTTAAGATATAAATCAGTAAACTAGCATACTCACTTAAGTGTCAGTGCACATTATACATCTCTCTTTATATTCTATCATATTCTGCAGCAGAACAGCTGCTGATTGCACTTTTAATTATTAAAACTGCCAAAAACATGAATGCCATGACACTCCTGTGTGGATGTGGAAGGTGCTGTTTGTCTTTTAAGGGAGCTGGTGCCACATTTAAAGGTAAAATGTGAAAAAATTACTAATACACAGGGTGCTGTGGCTGTAGATGTCTGATTTATTGTCCAAATTTTTATGTCTTTTGGGACTGTGTTAAGATCTGACCTTTCTCTGTTCTGTGTGATTTAGCACGCCTTGGTCTGGGGATATTATATTTAGATCTTCACACGTGTGAATCCATATTGACCCACAGTGGGGTCCTTGGACCTTATGAGTTAATGTGTAACAGTCGTTCTGAAGTTTTAGCTTCTTGCAACTACGGATACTGGATGCCTGTGCTGGCATTTCTCCTGCGGTGTTGCTATCAGTGTGTGAAGAGTGGGAGAAGAGGGCAGCACATTGAACACATTTTATAAGTGGTCAGAAACGTGTAAATAACTCATGAAAGAATAAAGTTATGTTGAAACCAAGCACACCATTGTTTTTCTTGTGACATTACCAATAAGTTTGATGTGTCACATGGCCCTCTTCCAAACAAAAGTTGTATCCAAGATGGCTGACTTCAAAATGGCCACTATGGTCACCACCCATCTTGAGGAGTTTGCCTCCTCACATATACTAATGTTTCACAAACAGGACTTTAATATCACCAACCATTCCCATTTTATTATAGTGTATCCATATAAATGGCCCACCCTGTATATATATATGTATATATATATATATATATATATATATATATATATATATATATATATATATATATATATATATATATATATATATACATATATATATATATAAAAAAAAAAACACCCAGCACGCCCCTGCGGGCGGTTTATCCTTCAAGCTCGGGTCCTCTACCAGAGGCCTGGGAGCTTGAGGGTCCTGCGCAGTATCTTAGCTGTTCCCAGGACTGCGCTCTTCTGGACAGAGATCTCCGATGTTGTTCCCGGGATCTGCTGGAGCCACTCGCCTAGCTTGGGAGTCACCGCACCTAGTGCTCCGATTACCACGGGGACCACCGTTACCTTCACCCTCCACATCCTCTCGAGCTCTTCTCTGAGCCCTTGGTATTTCTCCAGCTTCTCGTGTTCCTTCTTCCTGATATTGCTGTCATTGGGAACCGCTACATCGATCACTACGGCCGTCTTCTTCTGTTTGTCTACCACCACTATGTCCGGTTGGTTAGCCACCACCATTTTGTCCGTCTGTATCTGGAAGTCCCACAGGATCTTAGCTCGGTCATTCTCCACCACCCTTGGGGGCATCTCCCATTTTGACCTCGGGACTTCCAGGTTATACTCGGCACAGATGTTCCTGTACACTATGCCGGCCACTTGGTTATGGCGTTCCATGTATGCCTTGCCTGCTAGCATCTTGCACCCTGCTGTTATGTGCTGGATTGTCTCTGGGGCATCTTTACACAGCCTGCACCTGGGGTCTTGCCTGGTGTGATAGACCCCAGCCTCTATGGATCTTGTACTCAGAGCTTGTTCTTGTGCTGCCATGATTAGTGCCTCTGTGCTGTCTTTCAGTCCAGCTTTGTCCAGCCACTGGTAGGATTTCTGGATATCAGCCACCTCCTCTATCTGCCGGTGGTACATACCGTGCAGGGGCCTGTCCTTCCATGACGGTTCCTCGTCTCCCTCCTCTTTCTTGGGTTTCTGCTGCCTGAGGTATTCACTGAGCACTCGGTCAGTTGGGGCCATCTTCCCAATGTATTCTTGGATGTTCGTTGTCTCATCCTGGACTGTGGTGCTGACACTCACCAGTCCCCGGCCCCCTTCCTTCCGCTTAGCGTACAGCCTCAGGGTGCTGGACTTGGGGTGAAACCCTCCATGCATGGTCAGGAGCTTTCTTGTCTTTATGTCAGTGGCTTCTATCTCCTCCTTTGGCCAGCTTATTACCCCAGCAGGGTACCTGATCACGGGCAGGGCGTATGTGTTGATGGCCCGGATCTTGTAACCCCGGCGGAAGGGGCTACATGAATAGGATGAGGGACCTATGGATATATATATATATATATATATATATATATATATATATATATATATATATATATATATATATATATATATATATATCAAAATGAAGCTAGTTTTTCTCAACGGGTCCCTGCATGAAGGCCATGAGCCTCTTTCTAATGCTGACAGGTTGAGCTGAACACCACACAAACCACATTCCTGCAGTCATGAGTTTGGGCTGAGCTCAGTCACGAGAGAGAGAAACAGAGCGAGAGAGAGAAACAGAGAGAGAGAGAGGCTGAGACTCATTCGTGTGATAGAGGCATACGCTTCAATTCTGTGTGTGTCTGTAGGACCATCATGTGGTAATTCTCTCGATTAACAGGAGTTATGGTAGGAAGGACAAAGGGAATACAAAGATGACAGCTTTGGTGAACTGATGGAGTTTCATCTGAAGTTCAGGTAGGACATGTTTAGTCTTGCTTTGGAACTCTCACGTGTACAGGTGTCAGGAGAAACAAAATAACTTACAGAGGAACTTTTGCGCACAAAAAAAATGCGTAGGAGCAAAAATATTCAACCATTGTCATCGTCGAGGCTTCAGTTTAACGTCAGGTTAAGGATACACTGTTTAGTTTACGAGCAGGCAAAAAGGATGTGCAGTTTGCAACACCGGACATGAAAACATGATGCATTGTAAAGATAACAGCTGGGTGTTTACTGATAAAGCCCTCTGGGTGGTAAAAACATGCACCGAGTGCAAGATACAGCCTGCCTGCACATGTGTGAAATGTGTCATTCTTTTTCTTCCCCATCCTCATCTGCAGGTGCAGTGTAAGCAGGCAGTGATAAACTGTCTCCATGCCAGTACTGGCATTGTTAATAAGGTCTAACGTTAGACCTTATTAACAATCAAGGAAGTGAAAATGAAAGTAAATAAAGTCAGAATGAGAGCAGTGAGGAAGAGGTTAGACTTCAATAGGTTAGACACCGACAGTTTAAATTTCACACTTAACTGCTAAACTTTGTTTCCAACGACAGCCAGGGAGAGCTGGTTAAAAAACATTTAAGTTCATTACTTTTCTTTTATTTGACGGTCAGTTTTGGTGCTGGAGAGGGATCTGGTTCAGGTGTAGTGTCCACAAGAAACCTGTGTCTCCTCTTCTTTTATGAGACAGCTTCTCTGCTATGGCATTTTTGCACGTTTGCGTGCAACGAACGAGTTTTATTTTGGTAAAACTCCAAAATAATCACAACAATGTAATTTCTCAACAATTCAGCCCATTTGTTCTGCCTCCGTAAGCAGATATTGTATCAGTATTGCACAGTAGTAACAGCCCACATCCCCGAAAGCAGAAGTTAAAGTTTCCTGCAAGGTTGCAGACTTCTCACAGTTAACTGTAAATGTGTTTATTAGCGATAAAGGCCTCTTTAAGGTTTTTTTTTGTCCCTGTTATCGTTATGGCTGTGGTTTCTTTAACATATTTAGCTTTTAGCTTTAGCTTTTTAAATTACTGGTCACAGATCGACTTTGGGTTTAGTTTCTTTTAGTTTACTTACAGAATACTGCAGTTTAGGGGAAACATGAGCTATACATGTGCACCTAAAGCTCTCATAGAGTTTATTCAAGTGGTGCAAAGATGTAGGGATCCATGGACTGCTGAAATGAACATGAAATGGAATGAGAACCTTACCTTATATGCTACATAGTCACCCTATAAAGGCCTCAGCCTCCTGTCAGATCAGCATTTAACACCTTACTAGTACTTAGCTGGGCTCACTTTTTATCTTCAGCGCTGCCATTCTGGATTCTGTGAACTGGTCCATTATCCAACCATTAAGTGATGGATACACTGTGACTGTTAAAAGGATGGATATGGTCAGCAACAATAGTCTGGTAGGCTGTGGTGTTTAAACTGTGCTCACTTAGTACTAAGGGGCAAAGTGTGTAAAAAGAAATGACACATCCACCATGCATCCTTGATGCGAGATTGGATGGCTCCACGCTTTTTATACCAAATTTAGATCCTACTATCTGAATGTGGCAGCAGAAATCAAGATTCATCAGACCAGGAAATATTGTCCAGTCTTTTTACATCCAATACTGGGAAACCTGTGAACAATGTAGCCTCGGTTTCCTGTTCTTAGCTGACAGGACAGGTATTCTGCTGCTGTAGTCCATCTGCTTCAAGGTTTGACGTGTTACATTTTCAAATGCTCTTACCTGTTATACCCACTGGTGATTTGAATTACTGTTGCCATTCTCCTCTGACCTCTGACATGAACAAGGCATTTTCACCACCAGAAGTACTGCTCACTGGATTTTGTTTTTTTATTTTTCAGACCATGTTTATGTACCTAAATGCATAAAGGTGCTGTCATATGATTGGCTTATTACACTTTTGTGTTAATGAACAGTTGAACAGGTGTATCTAACAGAGTGGCTGGCATATAGAGACTAATATACATGCTTTTCTCTGTGTTGGAGGACTGTGTGCTGCATTTGTAACATTTGACTGATGTAACTGATCATCAAGGTGATGTAAGAGTAAAAAAGTTCAAACATGCATCTAATATACAACATGCATAAAACTATGCAGCGCTACTGTTTATGTAAAACAGTACAGCTACACTTTTTTCAGGTGCTTGTCAAGTTACTTCTAGTATGTAATCAATGCAAAAGTGATTTTAACTTTTCCAGTCATTTCTCTCTAATATATTGACATGCCCATGACTCAGCTCTCTGCGCAGTTCAGTACTGATAGTAGCTAAATATTTTACTTCCTTTGGTTTTGTGTGTACCGTCTTGAAGTTCCCCTTTGTTGGGACTCATACACTAGGAAAAGAATAAATGAATGCATTCCTCTTTACTTTATCTCTTATCATGACGTGCTTCCTCACAAATGTGTTCTCCAGGCTTACCAAACAGTTTCCCAATGCTATTCATACTGGCAGTCACAACCTCTTACACGCACATGATTTTCTTTCTGACTGTCTTCTTGTGATTCTTGCAAAATCGTGCATGACTCTGCCATCACATGAGCCAGAGGAACTTTTAAGCTTAACAGTTTAGATTTTTTTTTTTTAATTTAATTGTTTTGTTCTTAAGGACACAATGACCCCCGAGATGATGGAGGACAGCAATGGAGTTTGCCACATAGTGGAGGAGAGGGAGGGGGACGTTCAAATTCAGTACTCCAGACCTCATGCGCGGGACAGCATCAACAGCAGACCTGACTGGTCGAACGGTAACTGCATTTTTTATTGTATGTATTTGATAAACAGCTCTTCATTCATCACATCCTTAGTTCGGTTTTTGTGCATCAAAGATCAGCTGCTGATGGAAGATGAATTTATGGCATATAGCTTTTTATGCTGATTTACTGGCAGTATTGTTTTGCAAGTTGACATTTGTAGCTTGTTAATGAAATGAATTGCCTTTTTACTGCGTCTGTTTGAAGGAACAAGGCTTCTGGTCTCAGTATGAATCAGGATGTTTAGCTGTTAGATATAAAACAGGAAGTAGGATAAATAAATAGCAAAATCTTTGTGCCTAACCCTGGCCAAAGTGTAGCCTACTAAGGCCTATGGTGTAGAGAAATAATTGAATCAATTCATTTGGATTACTTTGATGTTTCTGCTTCTTTTTGCTGATACAAAACAGTCATGAGAGCATTCTTAACAGTGTAGGAAACCCTTCATCCTCTGCAGCTTGTGCTACCTGTGGTGCAATTTGATTTTCTATTTATTCGCTTCCCGAACCTCTCTTTTCATTCCTACACCTGGGACAAGCAGATATACCTTCTAATGAGACCTAAAAGCCGAGCTGCTTTTTTAAACCACCTCAGTGAGGTTAAATGTTGGACGTCACAGCAGTTTCTGAAACAAAGTACCACAAATGTTATTGTTCAGTCCCACAAACTGAGAACTTCTCTTGGGCATTTGAAAGCTGCCAGAAACATGAGTGTTCACTTCAATTCAGGCCTCATGTTTGAGTCTCACGTTAAAAAAAAGTTCTCCTAGTTAGAACCATCTATAGAATTAAAGCTACACTTTCACACTCAGATCTGCAGAAAGTCGTCTATGTACTTTTTAAGCCTGGATTATTGCACCTTCCTGCCGTCTGGCAGGTGCTTGGCATCTTACTGGATACTTCAGACAGCATCACATCACCCCCATCCTGGCTTCTCTCTGTCGGCTCAACGGATGAACTGATCTAAGAGTTTACTGATCGCTTTTTTAAAGCTTGTTTGGGTCTGCCTCCGAGCGAGGCAGCAGAATAACTGACCTTGTATGAGCCTGCTCGAGGCTTCAGGTGGGGCTTTTTAAGTGGTTCAAAAGGTTCAAATCTAGAGACAACCCTCAGCTGTGATGTGACCTTTCTGAGGAGACCATCCTTCAGAATTAACGGCTTCTTTTAAATAGCTTCTAAAAATTCATTTCTATAGACTTGCTTAGATGTGATGCCTTTTATCATCCTTTAGCTGTCTCCCTAACTGCCTGCCTCCAGTCTCTTTAAATATGTTAATATTTTTTATTCTTTTGTGTGTGTTTGTGTGACCTTAATCTTTGGAATTCATTTTAGTAGCCTAGATTTCCAGTTCTGTCAAAGCACTGGATTATTATCAAAGCTGTGTGTTTTCTACCAACTGATCTGTTGAATTGGTTGCAAATAACATGAACAAGCTGATAAATCATATTTAATAAAAGCCAAATTGGGTAATTCATCTCACACACTATATGGAGAAAAGTACTGGGCTTTGAATTCAGGTGTTTTCAGGTGTATACGACCAAGCACCAAACATGCAGTCTGCCTTTAAAAGCATTTGAGAAGGAATGGGTTAACTAAATCAGAGCGTGGTGCTGTAATAGGACGCCACCCCTGCAACAACTCAGTTCCTGAAATTTCCTCCTTCTTAGATATTCCACAATCATCTGTTATTTGTGATATGTGACGTGATAAGAAGTGGAAGCTTTTAGAGATCACGGCAACTCAGGCATAAAAAGTTACAGAGCTCGGTCGCTGCTGAAGTGGACAGTGTGGAAAAGCAGCCAACTCTGTGTTGGCTCAATAACTGCAGAGCTACGAGCCTCGGCTAGCATTAACATCAGCACAGAGACCGGGTGCTGGGAGCTTCATAGCGCAGGTTTCCATGGTCCAGAAGCACCTGTAGATGTAATGTGTAGGCAGTTTTGCCCACATAGTGCTTTAGTCAGACCTACACTACCTTCCACTATGATTATAGTGCCTGTTTCAGTTCAGAGAAAATATTAATGCAACAGTTGTGTAAAAGTTGAAAAAGCGAGTTAAAATCTCGTTCTTACTTACAGACTGTTTGCGTCAATCTAACCAATAATTCAAGAACTCTCTGGATGGATTGTTTGCAAGTTGTTTCTGACTCTGGCCTGTTTCAGTCTGTGATCCACACGCGTGTGTTTGGATGTCTTAATACATTTTTAAGCTTTTTAGCACTAAAACAGAAATCATGGTACCACACTGAGTGCCCTTGTGCAGGCTTTTAAATACAGAGTGAAAGATTTTGGGTATGCAACACATGCTTACATGCAGTCCACGAATTCAACAGCCCAATAGCAATAACATTATTTGTAGGTGCAGTGCTGATTGGTTATAAAGTGGGCTTGCAAAGGAAGAAAACTGCATCGGAGATTTTAAAAAGCAGCACAGATCTGACTGCAGTGGGCAGTTTTCATTGTTTTTAGCACTGAGTTTCACTTCACTAGTTCTTTTGACTGCACAACTTCTGTGGTCTCCTCAGCAGCTAAAGATCCAAAAACAGACAAACCAGAGTAGCCCACAGGCAAACTGACACTGCCCCCATGTGACAGTACACAGCGACACAGACAACACACAACCGTGCAGATTATTTCAGTGCAATAGCAGTGATCATCATCCTTCAACCTAACGTCATTCCTTATTTTTCCCCTCACTGTCCACGCCCCATCTGGAGTGGCTCCACACCCAAAGAGACTTTTGAAGCGGTGTGTGGGAGGCATTATGATCCCAAAATAGTTTTCACACATACTTGATCTTGATGACATGTTTTATTTTCATATATTCTTGGTTTCCTGTGACAAATGATTGAATCACACATGGCACATTTTAAACCAGCACAATCATTCTTACAGCTAACAGAGACGCTCTTTGAAACGAGGACAAAAAAAACCTGGATTATGCTCTCGTGGAACTGCTTCTGCACTCGCCTATTCAAACCTGAAGTGTGAAATTCCTCCTGCGCCTTATAATGAACCACATACCAGTGCTGGGACTGTTGTGCCAGGAATGCTTCGAGCCTGCACGCTTTACCAGAAACACATAAAGGCAATTTTCACCTCTGAGCACAGTTTCCTCATTTCCTTGTAAGTTACACAGTGTTAGATTTTATTTATGTTCTGTAAAGGTCTCGGATTAAAAAGCCTGCTCTAAATCTGTGGTGCATATTTTAACCCCACAGCTCATCCTGTGGCTACTTTTCTTAAAGTTGTTTGTGATGACTAACACACCAGAGGTGGACTGAGGTTTTAATGACCTACATTTAACAAAGGTTCACTATTGAAATCAGTTGATCTTTACGATTACTTTTTGGTCTTCCTTATTCTCATCGCATGCACACTGTCAGGTGTTGGTCTGTGATGTTTTTTGGTTTATGTATATGGATGAAATGAAATGAATCAATCAATCGATTCAAAGGTTTTATTTCCATACTCTTGTCTTTCTCTCAGGTCAGTGTGTGGCGTCAGTGCCGAGCTGCTCGATGCTGTACCCCAGCTTTAATCTGCTTCGGTGCCGTGCCAAACTGGAGAGGGAGGGCTTCCAGGTTAACACGCGCACACACTGAACAGCAGCACGTTAGAGATCTTTACCAAATTAATTTGTTTGTTTCACGATTTTAGATTCCACGTGAAGACATGGAGACTCCACTGAAAACAGCTCTGGACGTCCCCTCGGTCAGGAGATACATGGTTTTCAACTCGGCTCAGTTTCATTTTATAATGGCGCCGGTATGATGATCTTTCTGTTCTCCATTATCACTTCCTGTGTTTATTTTGTTTGTTTTCAATATTTTTCTTTCGGTTTTCATTCTTTCTTTGAAATGTTTTTCTTGTGCAGGCTGTTTCTGGTAGTCAGAGTGAAAATAGAAAAGAGAGCAAAACAGACAAAGATCTCCATCAATCAGTTTGAGTAAATTCTGCACTTTCATCAAACCTCCAAGGTCTTGACTAACTGGATAGACAGGAAGTTTTCACAGGCTCATTGTTCAGAGGAATTCCCCTTAAAGGCTGCTACAACATCATACAAAGAAATGCGGAAAAGTTACACAGATTTCAGGTTTTATAGACAGTGTACTCTCAAACAATCCCGAAAAAAACAAAACAACAATATTTATTTATTTTTTTAGTTGAAACTTTTAAATTATTTAACTAAATGATTTTATTGTGATTATCTATGTGCTTTGACTTATAATCTATTAAAATATCCATCAAAAGTATACCACATTTACTTTATTTCAATTGACTTTACACTAGTTCGGTATTAAAAAGCATTGTTCTTTATTAAATATCCAATACAAATAAATCTTCTTGTTTAGATCCAACTTTGCAAGCCTAAGCTATGCTTAGAAGAGGCCGTCCCCCGGCTACCCTTACAAACAAACTACACTTGTTCAGTCTTTTTCTGCAACATTTAGACTCTGATATGTAGCTCTTGGGGGTTCTTTTTTCTCTGGCCATTGCATGTTTGGATTTGCTGGGTCATCCGGTCCTGGAAGACCAGCACAGGACTGCGCAGAGTTGTGTGAAACAGTTGTGTAGTTTAGGTGACATATGGCAGAGAAAACAGGAAGTCCTTTCATTTGAGAGTCATGAATAGAGTAATTGCCATGATTTCAGTGTTTTTGCTCTGGCTGTAAGTATTGAGTGAAAAACTGTAGTTACTAATTCTTTTATGTTTATCTAGTAATTAATAAACAGACTAATAAGTTTGGAATTCCAATCAAAACAAGCATCATTAACACATCTCTGTGGGTTCTGGGTAAATTTGAGGTTTTTCATAAGAAATCCTTTATTAATAACTCTGAACAAACATCAACAACAACAGTAAAAATCACCCTTTTAATGTTCCATTACCAGTCACACAGAGGCAGAGTGAAATCCAGCTAGACTTAAATTCGAGCAGAGTTTGTGCTCAGCGAAGATGCAAAAACATCAACGTTCTTATTCGCTTAGTTTCACTCAGTATTTTCACAAGTGGGTCCGCCCTACAGTTTTGAGAACCAGAATATTTAATGGTTTAGCTTCACAGCTGACACTCCTAAAGCCTCCTCCCCTCTGCTTCCACCAGGTGCTGTATGTGGTTTTGTGGTGTGCGGTGTTTTCCACCCTCCACCTCTACATCACCGTTAGCGACTACTGGGTCCTCTGTCTCTCCGTCAGCCTGATCTCCATCGTCCTCACCACTGCCGTCATCCTCATCCTTCACTGCAGTAACAAGGAGGTAAGTCAGCTGTCACGACATGCCAGTAAAGCCAGTTTTGACACAAGTCTGACCCTGAACTGATTCTCAAACCATTCTGTGTCAGATCAATGTGAATTTAGATATTCGGTTGGTCCAGGTTAACGAGATGCTGGTGAGACACAAGCTGCTGGTGGGCGTGGCTGACTGGGTGCGAAACTGCACCGGAAACATGAAGGTTAGTTTGATAACATCAGTTCAAACTGGCAGAATATGAAGCTGAGTATGGGCTGTTTCATACAGTTCAGGCTACCAACTTCCATTTCATTCATTTCCCCCTTCTTTGTTTACAACCTGCCAAAGATAAATACACAAATACAGAGATGACTGACGATTCAGCACCAATGACAGCAAACAGTCAGACAGAAGGGAAACGGCCAATGAGAGGAAGTAAAACCTTTAATTGACCTCAGCGGAAAACATTGTGATGTGGAGGAAAAGTGTGCAGGATAACGATAAAGGTTTAGGAAAAGTTCACAGGAGTAATAATATTGCATGTTGTGGTGCAGGGCATCTTCCATGCTTTAAACAGATCTATTAAAATGAAATAATGTGGTGATTAATAGACATCAGTGGTCCACTGAAGCTCGTGTCTGCTGTCCCCTCTCTGTGTCTCTCTGTAGCTGTACTTCGTGTATTGGGACATGTCCCCCTGTTTGAGGGCGCTGACTGAAACTTTAGAGGAGCTCAGCTTTGCGACGACTGACACTCAGGTGAGAGAGTCAAGTACATCTGTCGCCCGGTTTGTTCTGCTGCTGCTGCCGCATCGATTTTTCTGGAGCTCCGCTGTTTGCCCTCCTTCCAGATCGATAGAAATATAACTCCAGGTTGCCGCAGGAAACAAACGCAGACATTTGGTCTTTAAAATGATAAAATCGATGTCTAACTCCCATCAGAAAAAACTGAAGAGCAAGATGTCTCACTTCGTCCTGGTGACCAAAGTGTCGGCCGGAGAATCAGATGCGGAGGAGCAGGACTCCGATGAGCAGACGCCTCTGCTGGAGAATGGCAGCGCAGCCAGCGGCCGATCATCCAACCAGCAGAAGGACGCCACAGCCTCCAAAAACTACAGCCTCGTCCCCGATGCAGCTTTACCTTCTCAGGTGAGAGACATGATGGTCTGGGCGATAGTAGACCCACGTTAGTCATATCAGCAACAGATCTATCACATCTGGCTGATCACAGATGTGTGCAGCTTCACGGGGCACTAAAATCAGAGCTGAAGCGTTCTGCTTTTCATTGGAGGAGCAAAATGGCTTCTGTTACCAAACCTCACAAGCTTGTTTTATATCGTGGGTCACATTCAGCTCACTTTGATCTTAAATGGGCCGTACCAGTGCAAAGAAGTTTAACTACACATGTAATCCCTGAGTGCGGTTTCAACAGGACGTGTCAGTTTTTCTCTTTGACAAAGACATGCTGCTTTTGTGAATAAAAAGAAATCTGTCAGCACGACTACTTGGGCTTAAATTCTAAGAAATGAATGGGTAAAACAGCTCAGTAGTGGCTCATTACCCAAACTGTGTTTTTCCCCCCTCTCTGGTTCTTTCTTGGTTCTTGCCAGATTCTAAAAATAGGTAGAGCCTCAGCTGAACAATACACAATATACTGTATTACACCATGTCATTATTTATTCAGCGGAAATTAAGCCAAAAGCAGTGAGTGAAAAACTGAGTATGTGCCATGATTCAGTAGCTTGTACAGCCATCTCCAGCACACGTGCAGCTAGCCAGTTGGATGTGGGGTGAGCACCTCCTTCTTATATCAAATAGTCACTGAAAAATGTGCCACCCAAAAGAAGAGGAGGGCAAAAATGTTTATTTAGATTTGTTTTTAAAGTTGTTGTTTTTTCATGTAAAGGTTTAGGAAATATTAGTGTTTGTGCCTTACATTCTTTGACCCACTTACCCACCACAGGTGCTCAGACTCGCTGATGATCAGTCAGTCGAGTGCATTTGAGCAGCAGCGCCTGTCTGCTGATTACTGTTGCACTAGACATTGCACTAGTATTTTCAGTTAATGAGCATCTGATCGTTTTTATGGCTACGTTTATATGACTGAGACCTTAATAAGCCCCTTGTTTCAAAGTGTAGCCTGCAGAAAAGGCTTAACTAATCATTTCAAAGCACATTTAAGATTGCATTTTGATAGTTTCAATCCCACCTCGCATTTTCTCTCACACACATCCAATATCTGCTTATGTCCTTGTTTTTATCCTTGCAGGCTAAAGCCTACCAGCTCCTCATGACCTACAGTGCGGCTTATGTGAAGCTCCTCGTGTCTGAAAGGCTCTCAGGATCATCACACCACAGAGGTCAGAGAAGCCACTGCACCACAGCCCCCATCTGCCTCTGTCAGTACATCAAAACAAAGGTCCTTCAATAACAACCAAAAGCAAACCAGAAACACAGAGAGCTGCTGGAAACTACACAAACTGACATATGGGAGAATTTTTCTCAGGAGGCATTATGGATCAAGAACATTTTGATTCCCAGAAGGACTTGTTTGGAGCCTCAAACTCTTCATTTCCTTAGTTTTAAGGTTATCGCTCTCTTGCTGCATGTCAGCTGCTGTTTTCTTGCCCGCTCTGTTTGCACCAGCTGGATGTTTACTCATTTGCACGCTGCCAAACGCTGTCACTGCAGAACACAGGTCCGTCCAGCTGCTGTAAAACAATGTTTGTCCTCCCGTGTGCATGGCAGTCAGCCGTGGCCACTGCTTACTACTGTTTAAATTATTTGTACATATATTAAATACAGGTTATTATGACTTGACACACAGTATATGTATATATGCGTTTTTCTCAAGTAGAGTTTTGAGGCACTTGTGCTATTTCCATATTATGTTACTGCTCTGTCTCACTACATTACTCAACCCTAGGCAATCACACTTTGTAATTTTAGTAATTGTTAAATTGTTCTTGCAAGTCCAGACAATCACATATTCCACACGTATTAAAACCTATCCATATTTTTATCAAAAAGGCTCATTTTGCTGTTTTTTTTTTTTAAAGAGTTTTGTGGGATTGAGTTTTGCATCTTTGATAGCTTAGACCTTAGAGGGTAAATATTTATATTGTGATACAAAAATCCCAGTTTTTAATAAAAACACAGAAACAAGCACTGGTATGTTGCATGGTTTTTTTTAGGTGTTTTCTTGTAATTCACTGTAGAAAAACTTGAAAAAGTGCATTTGGGGTAAATTTAAGGGTCATAAAACATCGATGGCTGCCTGTGACAGGTCTCCTTCTGACTGATGAACAGTAAATGAAAATGATGAAGCAATATGTATGTATGTTTGCCTTTAAAATGCATTCAAGCGCAGTATTCGATTGAATAAACTTATTGTGCTGTTGTAGACAAGGACACTAAGCCTGTCGAGTGATTTGTAGACAAAGACACAATGTGTGAAGGGAAAGTGATGTCAGTGTGTAATGAGCTTTGTTTTTTTCATCCTGGCAAAAAAATATTGTTTTGTGCTTCTACACCTGCGGTTTTACTTCCCAGAATCCATCCTGAAATATTTCCAGACGTCGCCCATCAGTCCTGATGTTGGGGCCGGGATGACAGCCCAGCGAGAGAGCAGCAAGATGACACAAACACAAACAGCAAGACAGCCAGCGTGGCCAACACGGGGGGGAAGCTGGGACCGTGTGATAGAGGAGAGAAGCGTGCAGCGTGAGGCCAAGTTAAACGATCTCAGAGACACCGGCTCTCCTCAGGAGGCTAAACGACCATCTGTGATCCTGCACACACGGGCTGGCTCGACTCCCACCTTTTCCCTCCAACCTCTTTTCTGTTGGACAGAGACCTCGCACCATTTAAAGAGGCAATACCACAGATTTTAATGATTCTTATATGCAAAAAAGCAATATAGAAGAGGTTTCAAATGCAAAGTGACAAACCTGTAATAAAAGATCACTAAAAGAAATAAAGTATACCAAACTTTGGGTAATAAATTGCACAAAAATGCTAGCGCTAACAAAAATGATACTAATTAAAACTCACATATGAAAACTGATATTTAATTCCTTATTTTAAATTCATGAGAGACTTTAATAAACCCTCCAAGGCTTTCAGGCTTTACATGAATAATTTTCATAAAATGTGAAATCAGTGCAAGATTCTCAGAATAGATGAATTGCATGGAGGGAAGATGTAAGGTCTGGAATTCAAATAGCCTATGCTGAGATCAATAAACAAACAATAAATACACATTTTTAAACTGGTGCAATATCAATAACTATGTGCGCAATTAATTATAGTAGTGTTATTGAAGAAAAGAAACGGACCAGTAAACAAATAAAAAGGCATGAAAACTACCACTGGAAAAAAGTGACCTGTTTTCTAAAATGTAAGAAATCTTCAAATGAGGACTATTTATGGACTTTATGTGAGGGGGGCCTGACAGACATATGTACATAAAAGCAGTTCATGAACACAGAAACTGACGGGAAAGAACGCATAAGTCTGGGAAGGAACAACAAAAGGGGAGGTGATAAAATATTTGGGTGACTTACGTTACTTTCTGGTCTCAAGAGAAAGGAACTAATTGAATAAGTCCCCACTAGATGAGGGCATGCAATGTACTTATTTTCTTGGGTAAATTGTTCATTCTATTCAGTTCATTTTAAATGTTAGCTTACTTCTGATCCATTCACTAACTCATCTAAGTCTTTATTTTATGCCAGCAGATGGTGCGTTTCAGTCACAGCCCTCCTTTTCACCCACTCATTCTCCAAGTCTGTAACTCTTTTGGTTTCTCGCGGTCAGGTTAGTGAAATGAAGGAGCTGAAATCTGCTTTGAGATCTGCACTATTCAGGTTGAAAGTAAAGTCGGGGAAACCCAGAAGCATACTGGTTCAGACAGCAACTAAGGGGAACCACAGGACTGTATATACACTGAGAGCTCAGGGGTCCCCAAAACTCACATACAGACACTGCTTTCACTTTTTTCGTGCTTTTACTTTTATTTACAGCAACAGTTGTTGCTTGTTTGGAACCTAAAGTGACCATAATTGTCTTTAGCTTACAATATAAAGCACCTTGAGGCAACCATTATTGTGATTTGGTGCTATATAAATAAAACTGAATTGAATTGAATTGAGAGGGTGGATCACCTAATGCTAACAACCTTGGTCAGTAATGCTTTAATGCTAAATATTTTTATTTGTAAGTCACTTGAACTCAGGTCTCGCCTGGCCTTTAAACTGTTTGTCAGTCATTTGTCCATTTACTTTTGAACATATGAAAATAGCTCAGTTAAACCCTTTGACCTAAAGCTGAAAGTCTGCACTTCAATCACATCTTGATTCTAGGATTTAACGTCCACTGTGGTGACAAAACGACAAAAAAATACTGTCCAAAGACTTAATGGTGTGGAAAGGGAGTGAAATCAACCTTGTGGTGGTTCCAGAGGGGAAAAGATCCATTTATAATTATTAATCGTGTTTTCGATAACTGTGGGTTTGATAATGAGTCTTTTTTTCATCCATTCCGGACCAAAGAGGCAAAAAAAAAAGATGGCCAGGAAACAACATGAAAGTGACCGATGTGATATGATTTTACATGTTTATACAGTAAAACAGTTAAGGAAGGTTTATTAATTTTAATGTGCAGAGCCCAAAACCTGCAGCACATCCTGTGATTAAACAGAAGATAGCAAGAGACACTGTAGTCCATGTTCTGACAGAGGAAGGAAAAAAGAGACAGAGAGAGGCAGAAAACCGGGGCAACTATAAATAGCATCCTAGTGATGAGGGAGAGAGGAGATGCCATAGAGACCGAGAGGATGGAGAGGTGAAAAACAGACCCAAAGAATGAGACGCTGTCTTCGTCGATTTCTTGTTCACAGCTCAAAATTATTGTTTTATTCATTACTCAAACAACTGAAGTCAGAAACAACCAATGCATGTGCAGCACAGCCATGAACATAATTAAAATAATAAACCCCAAGAGAACCACATGTACACGGTAATTTTTGGCTCTTTGAACAAGCAACCCGCTGCATTTACAAGCCGAAAAACAAAACAGAGAAATGAAAAGGAAATAAGGAACACACATCCCAGCTGTAGCGCCAACAGCTGCAGTTCATCCCATCAGAAAGGATTGCATACGAAGATGCAGCCGAGCAGCAGACAAACTAGGAGTGACTCCATTCAGTCAGCACACTCACTGCCAGAGCCTTCTGTGCAATTATAATACTAAACAGCCCTGTGTTTCATTTAACATTGATTTTAATTCAGTGTCACCATACTGACTGGGCTTGTATTTGCACTGGGAAAAAGAAAATGTGAGTCTTAAGAGGAAAATTTTATTTTTATTCCTGCTTAGAAACTACTTTGACATTTTGGGAGACACATTTATTTAGCTCTCCTGCAGAGAATGAGACAAGATGAGATGAGAATACTGACGCTCATATTTTAGCACTGAGGGGGAGCTAATTTAGCTAAGTCCAAAATATAATAAAAAATACACTTATTAGCATCTCTAAAGCTTAATACTTAGAACATTACATCTATTTACTATATATAATACAAGAAGAAAGTGTAAAAATAAATTTAGAGATGCTTAAAGGCAGATTTTGAAACAATTGGACATAGCTAGCAGTTTCCCGCTCTTTTCCAGGTTTTATGCTAAGCTAGCTAAGCTAATATCTCAAGGCCACAGGTAGTAAAACTCTCTACAGGAAAGATATTTCATTCTCTAAAATGCTGATCCATTTTAAATGCTGAAACACAACTCCTCTAACATGTTTGGGAGTCACATAGCATTTTTAATCTTAACTTGTTAAAGCAGTTTCAAAACAACGACAGTGTTAGCGATTAGCAGCCTGTTTAGGTTTAGTGTTCTTTTTTGTTCCAGCTTCAAATTGTTATTGTTTTATTCCTGTTACTTACATTTTACATGCAACAGAATAAATAAAATGTACCTAAAAGGATTGAATAACATGGGATTTGTAAAATAAGTAATTATTGTGGGTTAAATTCCTGTCTCAGATTAAAAATATCAATATAAATGTTTTTCAATGTGTTAAACAATATATAAATAATAATATTAAAACTGTTAGGTAATTATCAAATTATAAACTTTCCCTATTGTGTTAATATTTTTATAAAACTTTTTTTTTTTGGAATATTGTCGTCCTAGGGATCAACAGAGATATGTTAATAGGTCCAATAACTCCTAAGAGGAGAAAGAGAGTATGAGAGAGTCATAGGTTCATCTAAGGTAATATGATAGAGCTGAAAGTGCTACAATAGAACACAGGCATTAAGTTTTCCTCTCTCTCACACTAGAAACATTCATTTTACCACCCCGGAAACCTGACTTTATAGTTTACACAGTAACGGTGGAGCCACAGAATTGCATGAAAACAAACTCTGTAGATAAAATTAAAGGAGCCACACTTCTAGCCTTAGTATTTAAGAGAAATGGAAGCAAACTGAGGATGACATGCAGGATTATGTTGCCTCATTCTTCTAATTTTTCACTAAGTCTCATAAAAAGTGTTTTAAAGATTAAATAGCAAGAGATGTGCAACACAAAAAAGGCTAACACACTTCTAAAATGCTATATTCGCAAACCTAATATTTAAAGACTTATCATCTAAGTTGTCTCCTTTTCTTGTTTTGACAGTAGCTTCGTTGACATCTTGAAAAATACTTCAGCACACATTTATTTCAGGGAAATGTTCCCAAGAGCAGCAGCATTTTTTTTTTTTTTGCACTAAAAGCCCATTAGCTTAGATTTATATTCATGCACTGTAAAAACTATAAATGTAAGCAGCTGCATCATCTCGTCCTGTTACTACAAAGTGCAATATCATAGTGGTAAGATATCAAATTCAGGCCAATTCAATCAGTCCGACAAATTCAATAAAACAGCGATATACTGCAAATTATAGCAGACAAAGTCTATGCATGGGTAAATACTGGATAAATGAATAAATTTCAGATTATAAATAAATAACACATAGTTCATATAGTATCATTTTAAACAGATAAGTGTTGATATAATACATAAACAGAAATATATACTCTGATTGGTCAGTCCAGTCTGCATTTGGCATGTTATAAATGTACATCGACTATCCCCTCTGACACTTCTACACTGCAAATCAGCACTGCTTCCACATGGCACGCATAAAGAAGAGAACACATGTATATCTGCACCAGCGAGACATAAATAAGCTAAATAAACCTTTTTTTTTTTTTTAAATGAGGCATCTGAAATTTCATCAACCGTGGGGGTCGCCACTTGGTCAATTTTGCTGCTAAAATATGTAACACACACACAGCGGCCTATCCTCTCATCCAAACACATCAGTGAAGGACGTATAAATTAATCAGCATCACATGAATTGTTAATGCAAGGAGCTTTGTTTCCCTCCTGCAGCTCATATCTAGGTGTAAATATTAAGCGGCCGCTGTGATAACAGCAAAGCTGGGCCTCGTTTGACAGCTGTTTGCATTTGGACGACAGCTGTGGTTGGTTGTGAGTGTGTGATGGCGGCAGGTTAGGTCAGAGCTGTGTGTGTGTGGCTGTATGCAGAGGGCCAGCAGCAGTTTTGAGTGCATTTTTTTTAATGCTTCTACATCCTCATAATGATTGAGAGTTAGCTAGCTAATACAGGCCATGATTTCCCAGCAGGACTTAATAGTGGAGTTACGGCTCCCAGTCGTCATCGTGGTGCTGCGATGCTATGATGACTACCACGGTGAGGATGGTGCACAGAACAATGGAGGCGATGCCAACCGCCAGACTGATGAAGGAGAAGTTGCGCGCCTCGCGGGAGGCTATTTCCGCCGTCACCATGTCCCCTCTGGCTATCGCCGTACGCACCTAAGTGAGAAGGAGGGAGGAGAAATTCGAAAATGTGTTACGCAACAAGCAGATACACGAGTGGGAGCAGGAGAGAGTCTGAAACAGCATGAATGGATCGATTTCACTGCAGCACAGGCTGAATGTGCAGTAACACCCTATAACATCATATAGAGCTCAGACCGGTGGGTCCATGCCCTGTCAGATCAGCTCAGCGCACAGCCAGCTGAGCAGGCCCAGAGGAAAAAATCCATTCTGTCCCATTGCACTGACAATGGTGCAGTTATGTAATGATGTGGTCTGTTGAGTGCGTGTTGGTCAGCACAGTCTGCCATTAGATAAACAACAGAGCAACATAAAAGTATGAAAGTCACCAGACGGAGCTCTAACTTTACACCACCTGCACAGAAAAACAGCATTTAAAAAAAACAAAAAAAACTGCGCCTGCTGATGCAGATTATGTAGAGGTGACATCAGTGAATCCACAAAGTAACATCTTCCATCTGTTTTTTTTTTTTTTTGTATGATTATGAATCACAAAATACTGGCTCCTGGTTTGCAGTCGGTAAATTCATAGCCACGTTGTTTTCTGTATTTCAGATCCTATCTTGGCAGGAAGAAAGAGCCACAGCCTGTTTTGACACAAACAGTCAAGGGATGAATGATCTTTCCTGACAGTCACATGCAGCTGGAAGGCTTTTTTTTTTTTTTTAAATTCACAACCCATTAAAAAGATAAAGATAAAATAATTTTGCCTGAAAACCTTTATATATGTGCCATTTTACAAGAGTTGCTTTCCAAAATATATGTCAAGGCTTGAGATAATTTAGTTTTCTCATTTGTAGTGTCACAAAGTGTGAAGTATCTCATTCTTCTGCGACTAAGGGCTCCAGTGTTGCCCTAAAAACTACTGAAAATACACAAGAGAGCAACAAGTGACACATCCCCTACAAACTGTAGATAAAAGATGGATGTAGGCACCCTTTTGCTTAACTGCCTTTGCCGTTTTATTTTTTGGAAACCTGCAGTGACATATTTCAGTAGTAGCGAGTCGGTAAAAGTGAAATCCAGGGTTTTTTTTGGTTGTCCTTAAAATTAATCGCATAAAGGTACAAGTCCATTTTTAAAACTACCGTAAACACAGTTCAGAGGTCCAATTCAGTGACGTGAATAAGGTGAAGCGAAGCTCAACAAACAGCTAGCGGCATAATCGACACCTACTTGACAATTACCTCCCACAGGACCACCGCAGTAGATGTACCACAGATTTTTCACACAATGATGTAGTTCTGCTGTAAATTTGGACATTTTGACGTGGAGGTCTGAGGAAAACTGTAGTTTCTGTCACATTCAATAACCTACACATGTCAAAGCCATAGATACGCAGTTCTGCTGTTGCCTTTACTGAGCTGTTCACTTATCAACAAATGTGTAGTCTTTCAGAGCTTAAAATAATTCCACAAAATGTATTTGGCTCCTTCCTAAATACTTAGTTTTTTGCATATTTGTCCCACTTACATGTGTTAGACCATCAAACAACTTTGAAAATTAGACAAAGATACCCTGAGTAAATATAAAATTACATTTCTGATTTCATTTATTAAGGGAAAAGGTTAGCTAAACCTACCTGCACCCTATACCTGGTTTTGGCAGCAGGAACTTTAATCAAGTGTGTGTGATGCTTGGTGGTAAGACTTTCATATCACTGTGTAGGAATCTTGTCCCACTTTTCTTCACAAAATTGCTTTTATTCAGCCAGATCGAAGCGTTTTCCACCACAAACAGCCCGTTTAAGGTCATGCCAAAGCATGTCAATCGTTTTAAATCCAGACTTTGACTCAGCCATTCCAAAACCTTCATTTTGTTTATTTCTGAGCTATTCAGAGGTGAACTTTCTGGGTTGTTTTGGCTCATGCTGCATAACCGAAGTAAACTTGAGCTTCAGGGTGTAAACTGATGATTTTCAAGATTTTCTGGTAGACAGCAGTTTGATCAATTACAGCAAGCCCAGAGTCCAGAAGAGGCAACCCAGCCCCAGACCAGCACCCTACCATGTTACTCTCCCATTTTTGTCCAGTCTCTTTCTTACTGTTGAACTCTGACCTTAACTGAGAAAAGTGAGGCCTGCAGCTCTTTAGATGTTGTTCTGGTTCTTTTGTGACCTCCTGGATGATTCGTCGATTTGCTTTTGGAGTAATTTAGGTAGGCTGGACACTCCTGTTACTCCATTTGTATACAGTGGCTCTCACCGTGGTTCACTGGAGTCCCAAAACATTTGAAATGGCTTTGTAACCCATTCCAGACTGATAGATGTCAGTGACTTTGTTTCTCAGGTGTGTTTCTTCAGACTGTGGCATAATGTGTTACTTTTTGAGATCTTTTATCCTTCTTCAGGAAGGCTAGCTAAAATTTAACTCAACTTTCAAAAACTGTAGGGCATGTAAATAAATTTGGATAGCTTTTTATCCCTCAATCAATAAAATCATAATTTAAAAACGTCATTTTGTATTTTCTCTGCTTATCAAATATTACAATTTGTATGATAATATGAAACATTTAAATGTAAGAAAGATACCTGTTCTGTTTACTGAGAACCACACGGCTCGGCTGTTTCTAGAAATTATTGAGAAATTACTGGAAGTAAAATATTCTCTTAAATATTGATTTTATAGAGTCTTGTTTTAACGTGCAAAGAAAGAGCTTTAAGTCACTGAAAGTTTTTGTCTTATTTTACAGGACGACAAGAAAAACTGCAGGATTTCTATCATTTATCATTTTAAATGGGAGCGTCTGCGTCTGCAAATAAAATGGCTTTAAAGTGAAAATTCATCGCAAAGTCATCTGTAAAGGTGATATTATATCGATATGAAAGCCACAGATGAAAAGGAGACTATGAAGCAGCATTAACCTGCACTGCTTTGATGATCGCAATGATGCCTGTTGGCCAGAAGCAGCAGACGGTGGTGAGCACTGCGATGGGCAGGTAGTCGTGCGGCGGTCGGCGGTCCATTAGGGTGATGCTCGGTGGCATTTGCATGGGGTGAATCTGGCCCGGTGGGATCCCCGGGTGAGTTCCTCCAGCCGGCATGTAGGGCTGACCCTGAACAGAGAGAGAGAGGAGGAGAAGATGGAGAGCGGTGCTTTTAAAACAGTCCAGCAGCTTGCAAAGCTCTTTCCACACCAAAACACAGAGGAACACGCTAATGTGAGTGAAGAAGGGCACAGCAGCCGGGCAGCAGGAAGCAGAGCCTGCTAGGATCGCTGGTGTCAGAGGGGGCATTCGGATTTTTGATTGTCTCATTTTTAATTTAAATGAATTTCTCACAGTTGGACGAGACGTTGGAGGCGACCTAATCGTGGCGCGGAGGCACTGAACATTAGCTCTCTATGCCAAGTGGACAATTTTAGCTTTATTTTAAACCACCTGCGGAGCTGAAACGTGACTGCACTGCACCGTACAGTCATATCTGTAATTACCATTAGCTGTGAGACGAGATATCAGAGTGCAGTGCCGCTTTCAGCCTGTCGGGATTAAAAATTATGTTCAGTACTTGGGGTTTTTTTTCAATTAGATGCAAGAAACGCATCACAATTCGCTCTGCTTGAGCTGTGCATGTTTATCAGCTCAGCAGGCCAGACAGAAATACACTTAAAAAAAAGAAAAAAAAGGAAAAGGATTTTGTGATTTTGTGCTGCAGTGCAGATTTTGCTCTCGATATTATTCTCCTCGCATTCAAACCCACGCTGCTTTTAAGAAATTACCGACGGGAAGCTGGACAGCTGCACTTTCAGATGTCTGATGATTCACAGTCTCTTTCAGAGGCCTCGTTTTACAACTTTGATGTTAGTTCAGGGTAAAATATAAATTGTTTGATCTATTAACGTGGACGAACGTGTGGCTGTAGTTCAAAAATCCACTGTGTTCTCCAGCAACATTGAATGGGCAAAGAGTACAGATTGGTCTTTATAATACATGATGTTGAAGCTTAATAGTTCAACCAAGGATTTATGTCGTCTGCTCAAATGGTCTCATTCCTGTCATTGCTGTTATTAATATATTAGAATACTCCGAAGCTCCCAGGACAGTGAGATGAGACCTGGAGAGGTAAAACTCTGCTGCAGAATTAGAAAAACAGGAAAAGATTTAATATTTATCATCCTCTGACCCCTCAAATATCCCCATCTGTCAGAGATGCTAAATTTATGAAATTTATGTTTTATTTTTGAAAAATGAGCCTCAGAAAAACAGTAGAAACTGAACAATACAGAGAGAAGCAGCTCTACTTGTCCTTCAACCCTCCTCCACCTACAAGTACTGGCCTTTAACTTCAGTTTAAACTTATTTAGTGCTGTACATGTTTTAGTTCCTCCCTGCAGTCATCAACTATATTGTTAGTTTACAGCTGTGCTGCACTTCCTTTGTTCTGCAGAGCCCCTGATGTCCCTTGTGGGGACATTTTTAATTTCATGCACGCAAATTATTGTCTTGATAATTTGGAATAATGCTCCTCTAATGATTTCACAGTATTTTGCAACCCAGATCCGAGCTTGAGTGTCATAAGATGCTCTTACGCATCGGCATCGTCTGTTGTGAAGGACATCTCCTGCGCAGCCAGTTATTCCTGCTGATCGTGTGTCTGTGCAAAAGCAGCAGCAAAGCCCAAAGAAAAAATATGGATCTCTTTATGCAAAATTAGCTTCTCTTAAAATCTAATTGTCTTGTTTATGAAGGATTTGTGCACAAATTATTTTTTAAAAAAAAGCTTTACAATGACGTTCAGCAACAAAAGATTTGCTTTCTTTTTTGTTGTTGCTGTTTTGTATATGAATTGATTTAAAATCAGCCAAATCAATTAATTTTACTGGCTTGAACTGCTGCTCTGTGACTCATTTTTCAAACTTACGGCTCCTCTAATGTACGAATATTGTATTAGCATTTATATTCCACCTCAGTGACGCACTCAGTTATGTATTAGAGTGTAAAAAAAGCAGTATAATTTATGTAATGTGGGTTAACTGATTACATTGATATTAATTAACTGACACGTCAGCTTTCATGTATTATAATTTATGTGTGGCTTCCAGACGATCTTTCACTTTAAGCACACTTTACCACGAAGTACCGATTTCACCCGTCAGGCTCAAAGCTCAGAGAAATATCTCGATTGTTATGAGAATCAAACAAACACACTCAGCCTGTTTTTGCTGGAAAGCTGCACACAAAAATGAAACCACATGTCCTCTAGCCTGAAAAATGTCCTACGCCTTTATATAAGTACAAGGACAATCAATGCAAATTACTTCAGCCTAATAATGCAACAACGTGCAGAATTAGCCTGCATGTTTACGTCCCTGTCTGACCCTGCAAAATTAATGAAATGAAAGCAACACCAAAGAGCTTATTCAAAACACTGCTGTGTGCATCATTAATCATTAAAAATGATCATTCATCATCATTAAAGATATTTAAAATCATACGAGAGGCTCTTTGTGGGCTGGTGGGACACGAGCCTGATGAATAAAGACATGCTCACTGGAACAAATCAGGTGGTTTGTAATTTTCCTTTTTCTGACTGAGCTTTCCGGACATTTATTGCTGATTATGTGGGGAAAAAAGAGACATCGTTTGATTAATAAATGTCCAGCTAATTGACGCAACAGCAGGTGCCACAAACGAAGCAGAAAATGAGCAAATTACTTCACAAAATGCGCATTTTCTCTGAAGATAGAGACAAGCCCCTGAGATAACAGAAGAACGTTTGATTCCCTGCATAATAAGCATCGAATGACATTTAGTGGATCTTACTGAGGAGTGAATTATGGACAATTTTAAACGAGCCGGAAAGAAGTGTAGAGGTTTAATTCTGCTGCAGCCTGCTGCCAGAGCTGTGAAATCTTTCAAGGCTGTGTCTCACTCACCGATGCCATGGGGTAGACGGGAACGTAAGCTGTGCACGGCTGCAGCTGAAGCGGGTAGCCCGGGTGGAGGTATCCCACAGGAGGGTGCGCCATGGTGCCTCCCGGAGCCTGGGTCTGGACAGTGTAGCCCTGCGGGGCTCCCGGAGGCCCCATCGGGGCACACTGGAACTGAGTTTCTTGGAGGTATCCCTCTGAACCCGGAGGAGGAGGCGGAGGAGGGTAGTTGGGCTGGGTGCCCGGCGCGGGAGGCATGTTGGGGTGCTGGGGCATGTTGGGGTCCTGTGGGCCGGGCAGGTACGGAGGAGGCTGCATGGTCTGACGGCCAGAGTCATCGAGCCCTGAGAGTGGAAGAGGGAGGAAAGATGAGGAAAGGTAGGTGAGCAGTCAGAAATAGACAAGGCAGAGGAAGAACAATAAAAGAAACAGATGTAAGAGCGAGAGCGTGTTATCTAACTCGAGCACGGCTACACGTGTGTTTGCATGTTGGCTCTAATATGTCTTATTTCACTGCCGAGGAGGAGAGAAAAAAAACAATTACACGGAGCACAGCTCTTCAGCAAGACTTAAAAAAGCAGCTACAAAGCCTGACATTTCCAACCTGCGCAGGCTAATGATGACAGTGATTGGCATTTTCACTGCCGGCAAAGGAAAAGAAGAAAGGCCTTTTTCTCTGCTTATCCTTCACAAAGAAGTTTATTAGCAGCAGAAATTTGGCATTTCAGGTGTCGAGAAACACGTCCCGAAGCATCTGTCTGCTTCTGGACGTCTGAACACTTTAATGCTCACACCTCTGCTCCCTTTGTGTTTGCTTAACACTGAAAACAACTGAGAGGGTGTTGCGTTGTCGAAGCGGGGAGGTGGCTGAGATAATCCAAGTTGACAGGGACATGAGGAGGAAGAAAAGGAGAAAAAAAAAAAGAATGGAGATGGATGGAGGAATAGAAGAGGGAGGATTTGATGAGACATGAAGAAGAAGAGCAGGAGGCAGTGTCAGCGAGCGGGAGAGAAGCTGGGTGATGAGGGATGACGACTTGTGCGCTCGGGGGACCGGTTTTACGTAAGAGGCCCCAACCCTGTCACAAGCAGGAAGTGGACCAGAAAGAGACAGAGGGGAAAGGAGCGAGCGCGAGGAGGAAGACACCTTTGAAAGGTCATCACGTGATGAGCAGAAAATATATCAGAGTGTGTGTGTGTGTGCGCAGCATCTTTGGCAATTATAACTTGAATTCCATATAAAATAACATGAGACGTCACATTATTTTCTTCTTTATGATAAAGATCTTAATAGCGCAACGACCTGCATCCAGATGAGAGAAATAAAACTGTGGGAACACTCAAGCCGAGTAGTTAATTTAATCGCTCGTCATTACTCTGCAAAATGCAATCACGCGCAGTGTTTTGTCATCACTTCAACAACAGATTTAAGCTAAAATACACATTTTCTTCTGTTATTTCACTGAATAAATAATGATAATGTTTCTTTTTAATTAAATCTCTTCCATTTTCTGCCTTAATGTTTGAATTCTGTGCAGGAATAGATCACTGTCTTAAGCAAGTTGTCTGCTACTGATCCAATTCTAGCCATCATTATAGATCAATAGTCTTTTAATCAAATATATATTGATTTTTTCCCCTTTCCATTAAACTGTAATGCTTAAACATTAAAGGGACAGTTCACCTCAAAATCAAATGTAGATCAAATTCATCCATCTCAGTTGTTTTGGCACGTGCTGTCCAGTTTTTTAAGGGATCAGGTGCAGAAATGCTCCTCTTCTCTTGGATATAATGGAAGTAAAGTACTGCCTTGTGGTACTCAACATGCTAAAAAAAAAAGCTTATATTGGGAAAAACCCAGCAGCAGCACCTCTTCACAGAAATAATGACCAGGTTACTCAAAAAGAAAATCTTGATGTGAGCAGTTTCATGCGGAAACTCCCAAACTACTCCAGCCAGCTGCATGAAAGTGTCAGCCTGTCCAGGCGAGGCTGTGACAGAGTGACGGCATTTAAACATTCATGGCTTCCTCTCTCAGATCAGCTGTAACGTCTCACAGCTCAGCAGCCATCTTGAAACATCCCTGGACTCTTGCTTGGCCAGCAAAGTTTAAATTTGCCTTAATCTCAGTGATCACTGGGACATAAAACAGTTGAATCTGTAGCATCCATCTATCTTCCACTTGGTTGCATTTTATTCCAAGTAAAGTGAGCATTTCTGAGCTGGTTTGGTGCCGATATCATAAAAAGTCACACTAAAAACAGCTGAGATCAATAAACAACAGGTTAAGGCCCGAGGTAGGATATGTCTGATTTGGGGTAAAGTGTCCCTTTAAGGTCGCAGTCAATCTGCAGCGCCCACAGCTGCAGATTTTACTGACCAGAAGCCGTCAAACACACCTAATCAGAAATATTGATTTTCTCTGTTGAGTTACAACCTGAGACATTTTGAGCTGTGGGAAATGTTTGATGATTCACCCAGAAGCATGCACAGAGCTGTGGCAGTGGCACACCTGAATGTGATGCTGCCCTCGAGTTAGAACTAAAACCGAGTCCGTCTGTCATCAGCAAAATGCCTGTAATACTCTCTTCTTGAGGCATTTGCTACTTAGAAGCTTGGAACAGTTAACTAATACCTGTACATCCATTTAGCTGAACACATTAACGTCCCTGCTGTATTTTAATGGTTTTGCATTCCCATGAGTGTCTTCTGAGCATCAGCAGATGTCCATCCATTGTTTAATTATAGCCTCTCAGATCTGATTAAAGCACAAGACAGCGGTCACGTTTACAGCCGGCTCCACATTATGCTCTTCACACCTCCTGAGGCAAGATCAGGTGTCATCGTCTACTTTGTTTTACTGTTTATTTGAATATTTTTAAGAGGAAAGATGCAGTTCACCAGCAACATCAGTAACTGGTGCTTCAAATTCTAAAATATTAGAAAGTGGAAGGATTAAAGTGTGTGTGTGTCTGTGGAAGAGAGGCTCGGGTTCACGAGCAATAAATGGTTGTTAAAGGCGTGCACGCGCAAAGGACACCCACATCCTGTCTATAGTCAGGAGAGATGTACGTAGGCCCGTGCGTAATGATGTGAGACATATATAACAGAGGGGAGGAAAAATAGGGAACAGGGAGTCCAGGAGGGATGTGAAAGCTCAGTGAAGAAAATCTGAACATGAAAATAAACTAAATGTAAAAGAAATAAATTCAGCAGATACACACAGAAAGTCTGATGATATTAGTTTAAAGTCTCCACGGCCCTGCGGTTATTTTTTCCAACCCCCACCAAAGCTGCACCCACACAGCGGTGCATCATCTTGTAGACACAGCAGAAGCAAAAGCGGATGGAGAGGTTGACAAGGGGGCAGCTGGGAAAAGCGCAGATGACAGCAAACTAGAAAAAACCAAAACACACACACATATATATAGGCCGATGCCCTGGATCTGCCTTCGTGCTTCAGACAATTAAAACGCCTCACCGTGCTTTTCTGACGACATGCTTTCAGATCTTCTGTCCGCCTCCTTTGATCGGATCTATTTTTTTTCCTTTACTCCAGTTGGTGGTGAAAATCCTCCTTCAAGTGCGCGATGATGCAGACTTTTAATCCAAACGGGTGCAGCCCATCCTTAGGATGTTTTCATCTTTATTTCTTTAGCGGCAGTAACAACTTGAGGTGTTTTTTCTTCTTCCTTTGTTGCTTTAAACCCGGCTCTGTCACCGCGCACAGCTCCGTTCAGCTCCCCCTCCTCTCCTCTCCTCTCTGTGCGCGCAGGGCAGTCTAATAATGTTTCTCCGCTAACGCGTCGCTGTACATTGAATTAATGAGACACAAAGCTATCGCTGTCTTAAAGCGACAGCTCGGACTCGGGCAGCGCGCACAGGCAGCAGGCTGGAACATCCCATTACAGCTCAACAAACGAGGCAGTCTCTGAATTGGATGGATCTCTCTCACCGCCCTCCCTCACACATCTTGTCCTCACATGATGACAGATTTGTAGTTAAGAAACCCAGAAGAATAGACCCATGCAAACAAACAAACAAAGGCAGGCTTTGAATAGTTTTTTTTTTATTACTGTACAATAAATTACAATGCAGCCCCCAACCCCCACCTCACAGTCTGCACTTTGGTCTGTTTGATTAAAACAAGTCCCTCCATCCTGCTAAGAATTTATATGTAAACATCAACATGTTTTGTAGGCACATTCAGCTCCAAACATGTGAAGACACCCTTGCCTCAATTATCTCCTCCCTGTACATCTCCCTCACCCCTCCACCTCAAAGAAAGCACTTGGCTTCAGGCACACGTCCCCCCTCCTGCCACCTTTCAGTGGGTGTACAGGGAGGCAGTGAAGACAATGTCCCTGCGGATGGCCAAGGAGGCCTTCTCCATCTTGCTCCCCAGGACGGAGTCTCCCACGATGCGGGCGGCCTGCCTCACCTCCTTCAGAACCTCGTCCAGGCGTTGGATGCAGCGGACCACCGTGCCCTCCTGGACGTCCGTGAGCTGGGCGATCTCTGCGAAGGGCTGGGACGGGACACAGGAGGTGGTGAGCGACGAAGAGGAAACTTTAACAGCACGAATCACATCTTAAGTTTATCCATTCATAAAGTAAAGAAAGGAGACAGTTTCTATGGTAACATTCTGGTACTCCAGGATACTCTGTCTGGGGTGACATAAAGTGATAAACTCATTATATTTTGTAACATTAAATTGCATGTGATGAATAAAAACATGATTAGATTTGCAGGCAGCTTTAAAAAAACAAAGAGCTTTTTAAGAACCACAAATCCTGATACCTGAAGCCAAAACTGAGAAGTTAGTGTTTAAATTCTCATGATTGTTCACAACATGCAGTTTGAGTAATCACACTACTTGTCTTCTAATCTTTGTCCTTATTTGCAACTGAATGATCGGGCTTGTTTTTGAGCTTTACTTTTCTTTTGGCAAGTACAAAGACCTGCAAAAATAAACCAGTGATGCTGTTTAACCGCTCTGCAGATCAGAAAAACAACAACAGAGTTTAAAACAATTTTCATATAAGAAGAAATCATCTTGGGTTCTTCTGAGTAAAGAAGTAAAGCTCAGAGGACAGAAGTGGAGTCAACATTTCAAAGAAATAGAGTAGCATCTACATTATAGCAGCAACTGATGGAGAGGAAATGCTACATGTAATGGGGGGGGGGGGGGGGGAAGAATATTTCTGAGGTTGCGTATGTTGAGAAGACAACAGTTAATTTCTTAAGATTTGATAACACTTATTGTCAACACCCAGAATTAAAAGCAAGTCTGAATCTGCAAACAGCCATGTTGGAGTAAATATAAATGTCTTTTGGCTCTAACCTGGGACTGTAGATTTCAGGGAGTGTATTAATTTGGTAACTGCCAAAATTACTGGGTCATGTATTTGTTTAAAATCTTGTTAGCAGCCTGTAAGAAATCCATCACAAAGAAATGACAAAAACTGGATCCACCAACGCAAGACGAATGGCAGTTATGAAACTGAGTCACATGATAAGACTTCAGGAGGAACAGTGTTGAGAAAAATGGAAGAAAGAGGCCAAATCCAGGTGTCAATGACAGGTAATAGGAACAAATTATAGTTTGTTTGTTTTTTATTCCTTTTTGCTTTAAAGGGTTAAAAATAAATAAATAATCTTATAAATATCACCAGTCCCAGTAACAGCAGGGATTAAAGTGCAATCTCTGTCATCTGGCACTGAGTGTTGTCTTAATCTGGATTCTTCCCTCCTGTTTGGGGCTAAATGTGCTCATCAGGTAGGCAGAGCTGGTGGATTAATATTAATATGCGTTACACTTTCTCGTCTCAGCAGAGGAACAGCACATCTGTGACCCGATGACTTGTTAGGTGGATTTAAGAGGATCACGCTCACCTCTGCTCCGAGAGCCCCAGCAGACTGAAAACTGCTTTTACTTCCTCTGTTCTCAGTGAAGTCATTCCCACACATTCTTAGACATACTTCCTCTCACCAAAAGGTGTGACTGGGGTCAAATAAAGCCCAACAAAGTGTTAAACCTCACCATTCCCCTGGCCCAGCAGTAAACCACCTCTGTGAGCCCAAACTTGAACTGGCCTACAAACTCCTCAGCCGTCTGCGGTATCCCACACTCCCGCTGCAGCTCTCCGATGCGCTGAGCCACCGACTTCACCTGCTCGATGCCCTGGTAGAGAAAAATGACAAGATCGGGATGCTGAGTTCAGCTGGTGGCCGGATTTGATCATGTAGATACAAGTGACTCGCTCTCCCGCCTCTCAGTGTGGACATTATGAACCTGCTTTACAAACCGCGTCGCTGTACTTCTGATCTTCTAGTGTCTGCACTGCTACTTAAGTCATCACTAATTCAGGCTGCCATAAAGCTCCTTCGTGTTTAAGCAAAAGACTCGGCGAGTGATTTAAAAGTGAGGGAGTGACTGGGGTGAGTCAGGTGACGTGCCCTCGCCGTCCTTCCTGCGGGACGTTGTTCATCAAATGTGCACAGTGTCACGTGATGTGAGTGTTTGTGTGTGAGTGAGTCATAAGGAAAAAAAACTCCTCTGCCTCCTCACCTCCTGCAGCGTGTTGGTGATGTGCGGCTCCACCTGGGTGTTCTGAGTGAAGACCAGACAGGACAGCAGGGCGGCGCTCTCCTCGGGCGCCAGCGGGCTCAGGACGTTCTCGAACAGAAGCTCCGTCAGCAGCAGCTCGTGGCTGCTGATCTGACAGGCTACGCGGCCTTTCAGCTGCACTGCCCCGCCGCTGTCGATGTACTGGAGGGACTGAAGGACCTGAGGGAGGCCGGCGAGGAAAATAAACCTCTGAGTTTGTTTATTTTTGTGGAGTTTTGAAGGAAAAAGTGCTACTAAAACCTGGGAAACTATGCTAACAGATAAAAAATGTCAAGCATTCAACAACTTGAGTCCAGACTGAAAAATCTCACTGATATGAAATTTGAGGAGTAAGAAGAAATGTGGAGGGATTGCACTAGCTGTGACTGAAAGGTGGTGCAATCCCAGACATTTTACTGCAAAGGGAGCCTGAGGGAGTTCCTTATTGGTTCAATGTCCTGATGAGGATGACTGGATCCTCCATCACCTGACAAAGAGCTCATGCAAATGGCCAAGTGTGATAATGAATGACCACCTTCTGCACCATTACTGAACGTGCAGCTGAACGCTTTGAGCTCGTTTACTGCCTCATACCAGCTCTTTAATATATAATACTTAGGGCTGTCCCACATTTCTTTGGCAAGCAAGTGGCTGGTTCGATTCCAGATGTGGAGCCAAAAGTAGCATTGTATAACATTTGTACTTTGATTTATTGATTCAACTGTTGGGATAAATAAAGAATGATTCTGTGATGAGGCGGTGAATCTTTGTCACTTTTAAATAATTTTTTTCCTCAAGCGCCACCTGGAGGATGAATTTTGCTTGTCTTGTGAAATGTAAACAGCACAGCGGGTAGAGTCTGCTTTAAGTGCTGAATAGCAAACATATGCATGTTAATACTAAATTCTATAATGGCAAAAATAAACAGCTTGTTAGCATCAGTGTTAGCATAACAGACAGAATTCGATCAGTTGATTAAGGTAATTTTTAAATATTAGCTCCTTTCTTTGTCTCTAAATTAAATATTTGTAAATTTTTTTCACCCATTTTAATGCTTTTATTAGAGACATAATCAGCAGAGAAAGACAAACGCAGCACAGATCCCACCTGGACTCAAATCGAGGACAATGTAGCAAACTTCTGATGTCTTGGGAATTATTGAGATTATCAAAAACCTCATTTAAGCAAACTGACTTTTGGGAAATTGTGATGGGAACATTTTTTATGTCTAAAGGTATTATAAATTCAATAATTCATAGACCTACGATCACACAGGAAGATGACGAAGAGGAAAATATTCCGATCTGAGAAGCAACCGAGAGGTCTTTACACTTTTTTTTTACTCAGTAAATGACTGACTTATAAAAATAGCCGGTGATTCATTTTTCTGCCAACGGACAGAAACACGTCAGGATAAAGACTCTCATCCAAACCTTGATCCTCTGGTGGTATTCTGGCAGCAGAGTCAGAGACTGGTCCGACACAAGGAAGAGGAGCTGGTCCAGCTCTTCCTGCAGGCTCATCCTCTCCTTAATCCGAGCAAACTGACACACACAGACACACAGGATACTCAATTTGAGAAATGAAACAGCAGAACTTGGCCTAAATCCAGTGAATTCAACAGAGAAGAAGATAATAAAAAACTTCTGTACTCTCATTAACGCATCTTTAGCTAACGCAGCTTTAAACCACTGAGGACGATCTCCACACCGCCAATTTTTATTACCCACAAGGTTGAATAAAGACATAAGGAAGTTTGAATGTGCAGTGATAACAGGAGACACTGATACTGCAAGTAAGAGCTTGTTATCTTGCAGAGTAACGAGAGAGAGAGAGTGTGTGTGTGTGTGTGTGTGTGTGTGTGTGTGTGTGTGTGTGTGTGTGTGTGTGTGTGTGTGTGTATTGGTGGCTCAAATAACACGCTGTGCCTGTGAGACAGTGATGAGCTGCAGCTATGAGCCTATATGGGTAATTATAGAAGCAGTCAGCTCAGATTCTTGCATCTTATCTCCCCAATGAAGCTGCCAGGAAGACAGGAGAGACGGCACAGAAGCAGAGATCTGGTTTTTGAGTTTGATGTTATTATTGTGAAATTAGAACAGGGGGGAAAAATTGGAAGGATAAAAAGAAACTGGCGGTGTTGTGAGAAGGGAGAAGGGAGAGACGCTATCAAGGAGGGGGGCCGGTCTTATGTAAGGATGTTAATTAGCTGCATAGATGTGTAACTGCTGCACAAAATAAATGTGATTTTCTTTCTTTATGAGCAAACACTCGGGCTGAGACACTTTTCTCATTGCAGGATATTTTAAAAACTGTCGCGCGCACACGCACACACACAGACACACACCTGCTCTGCGAACATGGGTGAGTGGATGCAGTTGAAATCTCTGAGGCTGTCTTGCAGCACACGGAGCCTCATGTTGGCCTCCACCACATCAACGCTCTTCAGCTGGAGGTCATTGACGGGGTCAAGGGTTGCTATGCCGCCAGGGTTAGCCTCTGCCAATCGAAGCAGCTCCTGTGTCGCCGTGGAGATGGCTTGACCAGGAGGGTCAAGCCTAAAGGACAAAGGGAAGTGATGAAGATTTTTAGCTTGACAGTGTAGACTGATCTGAGAAATGCAAGAAAATGGCAACAACAACAAAAAAGGCCAGATATTTTTAAACTATAGCAGTGACAAAAAAGAAAAGGTGGTAATCCATCTGGTAGAGTGATGAGGCCCTTTTCATTTCTCCCTGTAAACCCTGTCAATATCTGTACTGTCGCTTTCATAAGAGAACAAAAAACACAGTAAAAACCAGCTAAAAATAAAAGAAAATACAAAAGAAAATCAATAAAGATATGTAATTATGAAGCACAACCAGCAACAGAATCAGACAAATGTATATATTTTCACCTGCTACTTCATTAGGTACACCTATTCAGCTACATATTACATGCCAACATTTAATCAGTCAATCACATGGCAGACATTCAGTGGAATTAGGTATGTAGACATGGTCAAGACAACCTGCTGAAGTTCAAACTAAGCATCAGAATGAGGAAGAAATGTGATTAAAGTGATTTTGAACGTGACATGGTTGTTGGTTGAAGTATTTCAGAACTGCTGGTCTCCCAGGACTTTCCCACACAACCATCTGTAGGCGGATAGAAAGGCAACAGTAACTAAAATAACCACTAACTACAACCAAAGTATGCAGAAGAGCACCTATGAATGGGCAACTTATTAAAACCTCGGAGCAGGTGACAAACCGAGGTTACAATTCAACCAGGAAAAATGTTGCCTGGTATAATGAGTCTTGATTCTTCCTGCAACATTCACATAGTCGGGTCAGAATTTGGGGTATATAACATGAAAGCATGTGAGAGATATTTTCTTGGCACATTTTTGGCTTCTTAGCACCAACTAAACATTGTTGCTGATCATGGTGATCCCTTATGACCCATCTTCTGATGGCAGTATAACACGCCGTTTCACGCTGTTGAAATAGGATCCTCATTAGAAAAATAAATAAAGTTCTTAAATCACGACAAAGACAACAAATGCATACTTGAATCGTGGCTGTTGCCTCTTGTTGTAATTATCGATGATCCTTTCTGGAATCACTTTGAGGGTTTTCACCGTGATTGCTGAGATGTCCTGAAGCTTCAACTTCTGCACCGTGTGGCTGCAGGGGCCTGATGAACGTTAAAGGCAAAACAGAAAATTAATTACATCAAATAATTGAAAAGTGGTTCGTGAAAGCGATCACACAGAGCTGGCTAGCATCTGCAGCTAACCCCACCTCCTCACCTTCAGGTATGAAGAGAGACGTGTTGTGGAGGTGAGGCAGAGCGGGGTTGTCGTTGTCTTTTCCTTCCTCGTTGCCCTTCTCACAGATGATGAGGGCTGTGAAGGTGCGGTTCACAGAGGCACTGGACACCTGACGCACAGAGAAAAGTCAGAGAACGATACGGGAGCAAGGACACTGTACACTGTTCACACATGAGGGAGATCTGTGGCAATCCAAACACATGCAGGTTGGGTGACGCAGAAACTCTACACCACCCTCTGCTGAGAATGAGCGTCTGGATGTATTTCCTCTTTTACTGGTGACCCGTTCAGCTTTTATGTCACCTGTCTCACCAGTGAGACCAGAGGCTGGGCACAGAGCTCATATGGAGACTTGTTCAGCTCAACATCGCCGACAATATTATTTAAGAAAAATTCTTCTTTGTGACTCTGTATCACTTGCTGATTGTCTCACTGTCCGTAACATTTTCCCATTTTCCTTTTGCCACGATGTTCATCAACTAATTCCTCCACTTTAGCCCAGAGTTGATCTAATAGGCAGTAGCCACTGTCAACAGAGAGCAAACTCAGCACATAGGATACGGTCCGCACATGGTTCACAAAACACAGGTATTTCAAAGAACAGACCCTCAGCCTTAATTTGAGCAGATAAAACAAAAGTAATGTACTGACTTTGAACATCTAAGCACCAAAGCAACCTATAAATAACACAAACTTCATTAGAAAAAAAACAACAGAGCTGAAGAGCCTGATTAATAGTTCCGTTTTATTTTTTTTTTTAGGCAAAACAACATCTTTGGTACCAATTTTTAAAATTTTATTTGTGTGAGCAAAGAATTTGAAACAGGATGATTTTAGGTTATTGTTTACTTTCTGTGTATTCATCTCACTGGAGGAATTAACGACACTGAAACATGCATCAAATTTAACTTTCACTTTTCGCTCAATAATCAGCCATTTTTTAATCCTAGTTTGCATTTTTATACAAAATCTGATTATTTATTTCACTTGTTAATTGCCACTGTTACATAATTCTACACAAATAAGCTATTCTTTTCTTTATGAAATAAATCCTATGTAAGATTTAGCCCCTCTTTAGGTTTTTATCTTTTGCACAGCACAATCAGGTAAGTGTCTGATTGCTCATGCATCCACAGTCACACAAAACCGTCTTCATCCACAAGTAGTATCTGCTCTGAAACAGGTAATATGACCCCAAATAGTCCTGGTGTCACAGAATAGCTGTGGTGTCACACTGAATATACACCTACCTGTAGGATAACTCCTAAGGCGTTGAGATGCTGTTTGTTGTTAACTACAATGACTCGACCCACTGAGAGAGCCTTGAGCCCATTCACAGACTCCAGAATAGCGTGCTGAGATTGAGACGGGGAGGAAATGATAAAGGTAAACAAGCAGCTGATTAAAGCTGTATGAATGTAATCGTGATTCTGAATATGTGCGAGTTTACCTGGACTGCTTCTGTGGTTTTCTTCAGCTCGGTGACCGTGTGGTAGTAAGGCAACAGGTCAGAGAGCTGGCCCTCTGTGTCCACGGAGGGCATAGCGGACAACATCTGCTTCAGCTGGCTGATCCTCTTCTCGTGGGTCTGCAGCAGCAGCAGCAAGACAGATGAAAAAGAGACATTTCTCAGCTGCTCTTAGACAGGAAAAATGTTACAGAGCAAAAATTCAATGAAGCTGTAAATGTTACCTGAGTATCTCTGTGGCTTTCAGAGAAGCTCCTCCTCATCATGTCGGTCACACGGAGAGCTTCGACTCGCAGCAGGTTGAGGATCATGGTGTAAGTCAGTCTGAACTGGGACTGGAGAAGGGTGGGCTTACCCTGAGGGAGACACACAGGAAGAAGAGTCAGCACAGAAATGGGATGCAAACCATTTTCTAAAGCTAGAAAATCAAAACTGCTCTGATTCCAATTCATCTACTGACGCCACTGATTTCTTTTTTAAAGCGTAACACTTTGTAATTGCTTACAGCCACACCACCCAGCGTATACCTGATCTCACCCCAGCAGATTTTGTATTTACTTGGGTTATCTTAGCCTAATATTAGGATTTGTTTAATGATATGAAACATATGCAAAAAAGAAACTAACAAACCAACAAATATAGGAAAGAGGAAAATACTTTTTCACAGCACTGTATATCTCAAAAATTAATATCAGCCTTGAAAGTCCAGAAATATTGTGAAAAAAGACCACAGCCTATTTAATTTTGCACCATCTGTAGAAGAGGAGGCTCTGGCTTTCTACATTTACAAAAGAAAGTAAAGCATCCATGAAAGAAAAAAGGATAAAAAACACAATTTGTGTTTCAGTTCCACACTGAACCCAAAGCAGTGCTTTTCAAACTGGCACAGAGGGAGACTGTGTTAAAATAGCCCACTCAACTGTGTAATTAAATGTTAAATGAATAACGGAGCGTGCAACACCTTCCTTGAATCACAGCCAAAATAAACAAGCGGTGCAGCTTTGCTTTAGATGTGGAGAGATGGGTACCGAGAGACTTGAGTGGAACGATGTATAAACCCACGCGGCAGGTAGATGTTATGAAATGAAACCCTGCTGCGGCCCTCACCAGCATCATGACGTGCAGATCTGCCATCTCGTGAACGCCGGCTTTACACAGAATGATCACAGTGCCCGTGGCGTCCAAACCTCTCCGGCCCGCTCTGCCCGCCATCTGAATATACTCACCTAAAAATATGGTTCATGGCATGAGCACAGGTCTCAAAATGCTTGTTTTTCCTCAGCTACAATTTATCCTCAAGGACTAGAAAGCATTAGTGATGGCGGCTGAGATGGAGAGTATCAAACCTGGCAGCAGATTTCGGAAGCCGGTTCCATCATGTTTCCTGATGCTGTCGAACACCACGGTCCTGGCGGGCATGTTCACTCCCATCGCAAAGGTCTCGGTGGCAAACAGCACCTGGGAGAGGAAGGGAAGATGCAGACAGCTGGTAGAGCTATTTTTATTTGCAAATGAAGGTGAGTGTAGCAAATAGGTGGGGTTGCAGCACAAAATTGTCTCTTTTTCCTCTGATCTCATTCTTCCAAAGAGAAAACAAGCCCTGTAGCTACATCTCATCCAAGATTCAGCCTGCAGGCTCACTAACCATCATCCGCTTTTCTGACCACAGCTATTACAGAGAAATTCCAAGTCATTTCCATCAAATACTTCCCCACCTGATCATCACAGGTTTGCTTGAGAAAACAAATTCCAAGAAAAAGACGCACTTGATATTAAGATATGGAAAGATATTTTTCTACCACCATATTTGTTTTCACAGAATTCTCTGATTTGCTAATTGTGCATAACTTTAGTTTTTTCCTCACTGCAGCGTTACTGACGATATTAGTGCAGGTGGTTACACCACAGATTAACATCTGCACCCCATGAGACCATTAATACTTATGTATTAAGTGTGGTGCATTGCTCCCTCTGCCACAATAATCTCAATAACATCCTGTAGTGTGTGTTGCACCAATATTTTCAAAAGCATGATTTCAAACACAGCTGTGGTCCAAGCCACATTAGCATCATAGCTTTATTTCAACTTCCAGTCACGCTCACCTTTACGAGGCCTCTGGAAAAAAGCATCTCAATGACCTCCTTCAGGATTGGCAGGATCCCGCTGTGATGGACTGCGATTCCTCTCTTCAACAGGTCTCTCATGAGCAAGATCTAAAAGAAGACCCCAATGACAAGTTTAATGTTACATTAACATGTTCTATTGTGGGCAAAACACCATAAATCTTTGACTGGAAGTCAGTTTAAGTGTGCTGCAAATTAAGCCACTGTTTAAGAAAAGTCTAAAATCCTAAAAAGCACAAAGATTCAGTCATTTTCAAATTAAAATTGATTGTATTTACGGAAATAAATTAATTATGCATATTCTTTCATGTCCATGTTGAGTGTATGTAAACTAACCACGTCTGTGCATATGCTGCAGTGAAACTGCACACCAAAATAGCAAATCTTTTTATATGCCTTCATTATTATGATGAATATATTGTACCTAGGGGAGCTTTTTGTTCCAGATGATTATTAAATACTCATATAAAAGAAGAAATTATCATTCATCACAATTCAGAAAGCAGCCTGTATTAACAGTCTGGGGGAGAGGAAAAGCAGGGCCCCTGCTGACTGCTCGTTACTACCTGAGGCAGCTGCCGGTCTGCTCCTCGGAGGCGAGTGAGACTTTTCTGGAAGAAAGAGTGAATTTCCGCCTTCTCTATGGAGGTGGTTAGGTCCATGGAGTCCAGCGAGCGGGCGTTCTCGTCACAGCGTGTTCGAGAAAAGGTGAACGCAACCACCGGGGTCTGCTGCCGCTGGGACAGGAAGTGCAGCAGGGTGAGCCACACTGATCGGTCCTGTGGGGTGAAGCAAATAATTAAAAAATGGGGAGATGGATGAAAACAGGAAATAAGAGGATGACTTGGAGAGAAATCAAAAGGCAAAATAGTGACAAAAGAGAATTACCTGACTAGCGGTGGTGTTTTGAGAGGTGTTTTTTGTGCCAAATGACTGAGCATGTTTGCTGGTGCGCTCCTTCTTAGCATCGACGGCTGCGTAGTATCTGAACAAGAAACACAACTTCCTCTTTGAGAAACAACTTCAAGAAATTATTAACTAGGGAAGCACCACGCGGCGAAGCTGTACCCTTTAGTGAGGAAGTTTCCTGTAGCATCCACCAGCAGGAACATCTCTTTCTGAGTCTTGGTGCTGTTCCCCGTGTACAGATAATGCTCCAAGGGCACGGGTCTCTTTAGTGTGCTGATCACATAAATGTGCCTCTTCTTAATACGACTGGGGTAAAAAAAAAAAAAAAAACAATAATAAGGGCGAGACAGAGAAATGCAATTAATGGCAGAAGCTGAAGTCTTGCTTTGAATCGTTTTGTGCGAGAGCAGATTTCTAAAGGAGGATTACCGACTGCAGCCACTGTCACCACTCCACAATTAGCTCTCTAATGCTCAGTGGCTGCTGTCAGCGTGGTGCACCTACCCGATCCACTCACTGAACTCCAGAGCGTTTGGCACTGTGGCGCTGAGAAGAATGATACTGACGTGATCGGGAAGCATAATCAGAACCTCCTCCCACACAACCCCTCTCTGAGGAAAGCAAACACGAGAGGAAAGTCAATTAACCTCGAAAATCAGCTGGAAAAAAATGAATCCGTGGGTGCGCTCCCTGACCTCAGCGTCGTTGATGTAGTGAACCTCATCGAAGATCACCCACTCCAAGTCCCTGATGACCTCTGAACCGTTGTAAAGCATAGACCTGAGAGAGGAGAGGACGGAGCAATCTAGAAACTTTACTCTACTCAATACGTTGCTTCTAATATATACAACAAACAGTCCGAGCACCTGAGGATCTCAGTGGTCATGATGAGGCAGGACGACTCAGGACTGAGCTGGACGTCGCCCGTAAGGAGTCCAACGTCCCCAAATGTGTTTTTAAAGTCTCTGAACTTCTGATTGGACAGAGCCTTGATAGGAGATGTGTAGATGGTCCTTTAAAAACACAAGAAAGAGAGAGAGAGGAAAATAAACCTCTAATAAACCTCTGCAAAGAAAAAACACTTTAATCTGGATGTTATAGGTCTAATTATGTATTAAATATATATATTAGAAGACTACAGACTGTGAAGTCTAATAATGCCAAACAAGAACAAAATAATGACATTAAAAACTTTATGTTCGACCACAACACTAAACAGCTGTTTACCCGTTATACAAAACCTTTTACTTGCCTCACTGTCAGGTAACACATGATAACAACAAGCAGTAACAGTCTTCAGATTAAAGGGTTACATATGTTAAATGTATTGATTCCTGCATACACTTTAAGTATAGAAAAATTAAAAAACAAACACCAGTCGATAAATATAAATCACCAAGTATCAGCCATCCATTGGATAGGAAGGAAAACAGTGTAAATGTTTGGAAACGCAAAGTATTTGACTTTTGTGCCACCTAGTGGTTGTGTCAGAATAACAAAGACTGTGAAAGTGCCAACAAAAGCTGCTTTTATTCTGGGGTGTAATATTTATTTATTTGAATCTAAGTCATGTTAATCATCTGCCACAGAACAGTTTGAAGTAAACCTTAAATAAGAAACTTAGCCATAATATAACCACTCTATCATTACCTAATGGTGAGACTCCTGCTATTAAAATATTAAAAGTAAGTTTTTACTATTTATTTTATGATTTAGTTATGACACTTTAATCTGTGTGTGTTTGTTTACTGTCCTCAAAGCTACATGATCGGGAGTCAAAGGTCAGCAGTGGCTCAGGTGACATCGTGAATCGTGAATCTCAAGTGAATCGTCGGTATGATTAAAAGTACTGTTTTAATGTTTGTGTTTAGCACTATAAACAACCCCTTTTTAAGATTTTTCTCAATGTGATTAAGTATAGCAGTGAACAGGCCAAACAATACTGCAGCATGGCATAATTTGATATTTATTATTATTTTATTTATATATTATTATTGTATATTATAATTTAAAATGTCGTAGCAGAGCATTTCCAGCTTGTTCCATTCTTTACTGGGGATTTATGTACTTTCATTTTAAGTACATGAATTAAGTTCATCTTGTCTTCTTTCTTCCTGGTGGTTCCTTCCTGGTATTCATTTGTATTTGTATTTCAAAAGTATTTATATAGTGCTTTTTTATTCCTATGAAGCACATGTTTTACACATGTAGAACTTTCATCAGGAGCAATTTGGGGTTCAGTATCTGGCCCAATGATGTGACATGTGGAGCTGGGGATCAAACCACCTTCGGCAGACAACTATGTGAGCTGTGAGTCACAGCTGTCTCGTGTCATTAGTGTTTCTTGCTTCTTTTCCAGCCTTGAAGACAAGAACAACCTCTGTCTTACAGCTTGTACTGAAAAAGGGTTTAGCTCACCTCTGAGCTGTGCACAAATACACACCTCGTCATGTGTTTCTGTGAGAGAGCGATGGCGTACTCGGCCACCACTGTTTTTCCAGCAGACGTGTGCGCGGCCACAAACACGGAGTCGTGAGCTTCCAGCCTCAGCACGGCCTGCTTTTGGAAAACATCGAGCTCAAAAGGCCACTGCAGCAGAGAAACAGGAAAAAAGAAAAAGGTTTTCACTTAACAGCTCACCACATGCCGTGTTCAGAGAAGCAACAGAGAGAGGTGAAAATATCAAAATAAGACAAATGGATTTTATTTTTTGTTATGTTGAACCCAAACCTTGAAAGCTGGGTTTGGGATGCGTTTGTGGAAGTCATCGCAGGGTGATGTTATATTCACAGGAATGGCCCATTTCTTGTTTTCCTCTGTGTTCTCTTTTAGCTTTGATTTCTCTTCTTTTCCTTTCTCTGGAGGAGACGAGGATGACGCAGCATCCTGCAGGCAGAGGAGAAGGAAACAAAGCTTCAGAGCAGTTCATATTTAGCAACACTCGACAGTTAACTCACATCAATTTTCTTTTATTTTAATGTCTGTCTGTTTCCTGCTACGCGAATAGCAGCATTTATTTTACAAATTCTGCACTGGAAAAAGACTGAATTAAATTCAGAACTAAATACTGAAAATAGCTTTATCAACACCACAATTAAAGGATGAATGCAAGAGAGAAGGATTTCCAGATTTTACCTCTCGTCTTTTCTTTCTGCATCTATGACAACAAAGAACTGCAACTCACTGAGCACCACAAGCTCATGTAAATTAGCCTCTGGGCTAAATCTAGTTGGACAGTCATGGTCTTTAAAATTAATTTCTAGGGAGAGAACTGTGATGGTGGGCAGTAGTGTTAGGTATATTATACTGTACTAAACAACCGTGCTCCTGACTATCTCACCGACCTCCTCAGTCTCTATACTCCCAGCCGTTCTTTACGATCATCTGGTCAGTTACTTCTGGCCCAGCCCGGGCACCGTCTGAAGACTAGGGGTGATCGTGCCTTTGCCTCAGTAGCACCAAACCTATGGAATACTCTTCCTGCTATCATTCGTGCCTCTGACTCCATTCGGTCCTTTAAAGCATGCTTGAAAACCTGGCTTTTCCAACATGCTGATTGTCACCGCTCATTAGTTGCTGTATCGTTACTCATTTCTCTGGATTATCATGAATTCTCCCTATCCCTACTTACTAATGCCTTTGTTTGTTTTTGCTATTTTACCTTGTTTTAATGACTTACTGTTCAGTGTAATCATTTTACTGTTTATTCCTTACTGTGAAGCACTTTGGTGTACTCCCTGGTTTTAAATGTGCTATATAAATAAAATTGCATTGCATTGTACTCTGAACAATTCAAAGAAAGAATAAAAGAACGCATTCATGCCTGATACCAAACTTGCTTCCCATATTTCAAATTTTTCATTCATTTTCAAACGGTCTGTGTTTGAATTCATCTTCAGGGTTTCTCCTTGTTTAAAACAGGCTTTTGAGGGTTGGTGATACACATGTAAGAGTATGTTACTCAACAGATCTCCATGTGTTTGAATCCATTTCAAGTTAATTGAGTAAATGGCACCTCTGTTACATTTTAGGTGAATCTCCTTTGGTGGAGAACTAAATTACTGGTATGCTCAATGCATAAAAAACCCAACCTGTACATCAAAACTTTGTTTAAAGGTTGTCAGACGTCCACGTGACATCAGGCAGTATGTTTTTAAAAAAAGCAAATACGACATTCGTTTGATTGTATAATGACTGTGGTCAAGAAACATATTTGCCCTTTACATGCATCTACATGTAAATGACATCTCTAAAAGTGTTATGTCTCACTGTGGGTTGCACCGTGTTACTGTGGTAGAAGTTACGTGTGGTAGTACTGCTGCCTTGAGGAAGAAGGTTCTGGGTTCAGGTCTACTGGTTGGCTAACAGGCAACCACTTTTCTTTTTTCAATGTTTGTTCAAGATCTGAGTTTTCACCTTCGAACCAAACCTGAGCATTAAGATGTCGGGCAAAACTTCCTTTTCACTGAGTGTTTGCTGGATGGGAACCATCTCAATACACAACACAGGCGAATTTGACCACATGTAAAACTTCTCCCATCATATTAACCTTCAAATTTTTAATCGAGCTGTTTGCTATATTTACTTAAAGATATTGCGCTAATATTTATCATTCACAGTCATTCATTTCAGGGAGTATAATCTGAAGAAAAGCATTTTACCAGATATCTGAAATAAAAGATGTACCTTGATGCCCAGGTCTTCAAGACTGTTTGTTCGTGGTAGTTTGGGGGCATCTTCACTTTCTTTGTCTTTCTCCTTCTCCTCAAGCTGCAAACCACTAATGCCTTCCACGGTAGACAGGAGCGACATGAGGTTGACCTCTGGCTTCGCTATTTTGGCATCTTCAGGATACAATTTTAAAAAGACAAAATCATTAATTTATCTACTTTTAGACCATGTAGTATTTTTTTTTTTTTGTTGGGACAGTCTGAGTTCTAACCTTTGTCAGTAAAGTCCATCCCAGCTTTCAGTCCAGGGGCCACCTTCAGTAAATCTATAAAAGAGTAATGACAAACTCAAACTCTAAGAGGTGAAATAATAAAATATGTTTGACTTTATTTTACGTTGATCCTGCTTAAAAGAGGGAAAAAAATCACCACTCTCAAAGTCAATTTCCTCCTCCAGCTCAGATTTCTTCTTGATTTGTTCAAGCGTCAGTTCCTCCATTCCTCCTGTGACAATAACAACAAGAATATTAATAGATAACAAAACTCCTCAGTTTTGACATCTGAACTAAAGAAAGATACAGGAAATCACTAAGAAAAAATGCTTTGAATGAATGAAAGAATCTCACCGGGGAGGAACGGGTAGTTGGTGTTGCTTCCTCGAAGGCTTTCAGAAGGAGGCCCAGGCTGGCGCTGCAATGACAGCGAGTTCTTTGCAGACAGGCCGGTGTTCTCCAGTAACACCTACAGGTGAAAAAAAGAAGAAGAAAGAATACAGACCCAAAATGAAATGAATCAAGCCAACCTTTGATTACAGTGATAATGCGCAGGACCATAATGATAACCTGCTGCTAGACTCTGACTCTTCAATATGAACAAACAGATCTGAAGATAAAAGCAGAAGTGAAAAATAGTGACAACTTGAGTGTGAAAATTTTGTTTTTGCTTTTTAAATTAAATCTAGGTGGCCCTAAAATCTAAAAGATCTATTTTTTTCCAAAATGGATAAAATCAGTCTTGAAAAATATGTATAGAAATATGCATGTAAAGTTTTGGCCAATGACACAGTTGCTATACACAACCACAGTGAATTTCAAATCAAACAATCAAGATTTGATTGAAAAGCAAACTTGGCTTAATTCAAGGAGTTTAACAAAAGTTTTAACTGTTAAGGAATTACAGCCATTTAATACACAGTCCTCTAATTTCATAGGCTAAAAAGAAACTGGATAATTGATTGACAAGCAGTTTTATGATTAGGTCAGGCCTGTTCCTTCATTCTTCCATGACACATTAAATAAGAGAAAAGCTCTGGGGTTGATTCCAAGAGTTGGGCTTGCATTTGGTAGCTGTTCACTGGATCACTAAAAAGCCTAAAGAGATGCTGAAGAATGTGAAGGAGACCATTTTTAGGCTGAAAAAGCCAAATTAAACTTCTCAGAGAGTAAGGCATCTCCAAAAAAAGAAGTTGATCCAAGTATTAAAATGAACCACATATTTAAAACGACCACACATATTTAAAGCTGAAACAGCAAAGCACTTTTAATAAACAATAAGATACTCTTTGTCAGGTTCAATAATGATTTGACAATAATGATTTTATTTTAATAAGGAAAATGTTGCCACGTTACCTCAGTGAAGTCCAGCAGCATTCCTGTGGTCGGATCTCTGACAACAGACAGTCCCGAGTGAAGCGGAGATGGACAACAGTTGAGCAGAGAGTCAACGTCAACCTTCCTCTGGGTCACCCTGATGAGAACAGCAACACACACACACACAAAAATCACATCTTTAAACATACGTTGATTTTAACCCAATAATAATTACAATATCAGATTTGACTTTCCCCCCGTAGACACGTTAGATTTCAGGAAGCAATGATTTCAAGAAACTCTCTTAATTATTTAGTGAAATCAATAAATATGCCTATTAGTGTTTTTTTTAATTAGCAATATAACAAACATAAATACTTGAGAAACTTCTGGAAGGCAAAGTCTTTGTCGTGTATAGGAAGCCATGCAGGGTCTCTTAAAAACTGTTTCTCTACTTCTGTCTCCAGGTTCAGGTTTGTGGGAGGAAGCCCGTGAGGGAGCTGTGGATGGAAAAAAAAGAGATCAGAGAGACATCCTGAAGAGCCACATAAACAAAACAAGTCAAATAATTCCCCTATATTTACATAAGTTATAAATGAACACCATCAACTATCCCCCAAAGATAAAACACAATCAAATCTTATTTAATATAAGCAATCAGCTCAGGTGAAACTAAACCATAATGTTAAGTCACTTAGATAATATGAAATTTTAATAAGCATCACTTTGAATAAGTTCTGAAGAAGCTAAATGTGCTAGATTAGGTGACTTGAATACAAAAATGTATGGGTAAAGCAATTGTACAAGGATTGGCTTTATTTGTTTTTGTTTTTATTTTGTTTCTTGTATCTAAAGTAATTCTCATTAGGAAACAAATAAATTAAATATTTTAAAGTCTTTGGGTCAACCCCCAGATTTGTATCTACTCCCTTGTTTATTTCAGAATGGGGAAAAAGTAGGTCTACATGGGTTTTCACTCACACTGCATAATCATAAAATCATAATACAAGGGAACAGGGCTTTAGTCTTAAAAAGCTCCACTGCAACGGCATCAGTGATTTCCAACCACAAGCCCGGAAGCATGCCATTATCGTTGAGTTGAAGAATTCTTAATCCTTTACATTAGGTTGTAACACAGACCAAATCATTTTATTGGACTACAACTTAGCTAAAATAGTATGAGTAAACAGTATCTTACTCCTTACTGACCGTGCTATGTGGAGGCAAAGACTGGCCGGGCACGGGGTGTGTGATAAGCTCAAACCTGCCAGAGCATCCCATCTCCAGCAGGGACATGGGCAGATCCATGGGGCCCGGAGGGGGCACATCTGCAGAGAGACAACATAAAGAGTCTGAATGGATGAGCAAGCACACATTCACGCAGGCTGCATTAAAAAGATGAAGAAAAAGACTGTCAAGTTAAATTAACCATTTATCTGGTCGTATTTATTCCGTAAATGCTTAACGGATATTACCACACTTACTTGCTGATTAGCTAAATATTAAATCTGTGCTTTATGAGGGTGCAGAAAGAAGCTACTCTGTTAGCCATAGCATCATAAGCTACATCAATGGAGCTAGTTAACCAAAAATAAACATAATACAGTTAGATATTTATAATTATTTAAGGAGCGGGCTTGACAAATTACAACCCACAACGTACTTAGTCTATCCATGCCCCCACAGTCGTTAACGAAAGCTAAAAGTTGCCACAAAGTAGTTGCTGCAGTGGCCACGGAAGTTGCCAAAATTGACAAGCGGAAGTGGCTAGCAAAAAACTGCTCGACTTAAACGCAAAGACATAAAATTCTTTAAAAAAAATATTACAAAGACTTTTATAAGATAAAATGTTTTATAAGTTAGAAATATCGTTTTCTGTACTTTTTAAAATAATATTATAAACTTTTTTGCAAAAACAAAACAAAACATAAAGAGAACAACGTCACATTTACGCGCCGGCGTTATTCTTCCTATTAGCCATTGCAACTGTTTGAAGCAGGTAAGCGATTAAAACAGATTAAAATAATGGACATTTCTTTATTTTATAGCTCCTGTAGGACTTCACTGGTATCTTGATATCGAGGTAGACTTCGGATTTACACCCTGTCTGGATTGAGTGAACAGTTTTTTTATTTTATCTGAAAGAAGTCGAGTTGTGGTTTCTGGCTAATTAGCTTGTGGCCAGCTGGTGGTGGTAAATCAATAGGGGAATCTGTTATTTTTTGTTTACCTCTCTTAAAATAGTATTTTTTTTCTTCTTTCATTAAAACATGTTTTCTGCATTTTAGTGATTGCCATCATGGTGGTGTTTCCGAGCTCGCTGACGGAGGAAGAGGAGGCTTTACAAAAGAAATATGCTAAACTCAAAAAAAAGGTATGTAAGGTTTTTGGTCTGTACTAAATTGTGGAACATTCCAAACAGGAAACCATTCCTTTTTCATAATATAAGCTTCCTCTTTGCTACACTATACAGAGATTTAACATTTCATCCCGCTTCCAACATCGAAGACACACGTGAATATGTAAAATAGCTATACTGAAGACTCAAATAAAGCTTTGTATGTACACTTTTTACCTCTCTATTCAGAAAAAGGCACTGGTTGCTTTGAAAAAGCAGAGTTCAACCAACCAGACAAACCAGAGTGGCTTGAAACGGAGTAAGTGCATCCAGCTAACCGCTGGATTTCTTTTTTTTTTTTTTTTGACTCAATCACTCTGGTCTTTCTTATAATAAGGCTTTAATAAAAGTAAACATCAACATTATAATCTGAAGCACCAGCAACTAACTGGAAAAATCTGACTTGTCATATATGGGACTCATAGGTTTATACTGTAAAATTTAAACATAACACCAGTAGAATATTTGATCTAATCTAAGACATGTATTTTTTATTATTGTTCATTGGAGTGGCTTGTTTTAAACACTGGTTGTACTGTTATTTACTTTTTTTTGTCTGTTTCTTTTCTTTGTCAAAGCACTGTCAGACCAGCCTGTTGTTGACACTGCAACAGCAACAGAACAAGCAAAGATGCTCATCAAGTCAGGGGCCATCAGTGCTATTAAATCTGAGAATAAAAACTCTGGATTTAAAAGGTCTCGAATGCTGGAAATTAAGCTCAAGGTGGGATGTCAGTAAATACATTGCATGACCTGTAATTCTTATTTCTGGCATTTACGAGCAGTTGTAAAATTATTATTAAACTCTCCTCCTCACATGTGGTGGATTTTTGCTCTTCATGTCTCACAGGACCCTGAAAAAGGCTCAGTTCCTGCTTTCTTACCATTTCAAAGGAGTGTCTCGACAGATGAAGACCAGCCTGAGGTATAATACAGGACATTAAGCATTGCTTTACCACTTTGTTTCTGTTAAATTTAATATTGTCATATTTTTTTGGTTTCTTCTAGTCTGGAAAAAGAGCCCACAGGAAGTCTCTGTATGAGAGGTAAATTCCAAATCCATAATGAACAGCATGTTTAATACGCCAAAATTCTGTATCTGTGGGTCTAACTTGGTTTCTTTGTTTTCTGCTGCAGCTTTGTTAGTTCAAGCGACCGATACCGGGATGAGGACGAAGGAGGCAGCATGTCATCCAGCCGGGACATGGAGAGAGACAGAGAGCGCGAGCGGGACCGTGACCGAGATTTGGATGGAGAACGGGAAAGGGAGAGAGACAGAGAACGGGACAGAGATCGAGACCGAGGCAGGGAAAGAGACAGGGAAAGAGACAGGGAACGAGACAGGGAACGGGACCGGGAACGAGACAGAGACCGAAGCCGAGACAGGGATCGAGACCGGGAAAGAGAGAGAGATGGACCCTTCAGACGTAAGTAACCATTTTCTGTTATGTGAACTTTAGACCTAATGTTTGTCTCTTTGCATTTTTTTTATTTCCATATCTTCAGAAAAAAATCAGATGGGGAAATAAAAAGATGGGGCGACTGTGGTTCAGGGGGTTGGGAAGCTCATCTTGTAACCGGAACGTTGATCTCCAGCTCTGTCTGTCTTGGTCGTTGTGTCCTTGGGCAAGACACTTCACCTACCGCCTACTGGTGATGGCCAGAGGGGCCGATGGCGCGATATGGCTGCCTCTCTTCTGTCAGTTTGCCCCAAGGCAGCTGTGGCTACAACTGTAGCTTGCCTCCACCAGTGTGTGAATGTGAGGGTGAATGAATAGTGGAATTGTACAGTGCTTTGAGGGTCTCGAAAAGCGCTATATAGATGCAACCCATTATTATTTAGATGTGGTTGGCCAAGGCTTGCTTATCTTTTGTAATATACTATGTCAAGAGTTTACAAATTCATCCTTGACCTAGTCTGCTTATTTCTAATCTTATTGATAGGTGTCAAAAGGTCAAAATCAAATTAGGGGTTAAGAAATTTTAAGGCTGATTGCCTTACAGACGAAACACTAACCAGTTCTAACCAAAGATTATGAACATGCTGTCAGAGAAACCTGTTGGAAGATACAAGAAGAGAAAAGATGTGTTAATATAATAGTTAAGGAGAGGGTAGGTGCTCAGTTCGTCGTGGGCTTTAAAAACTGAGGGATTGTTCAAAATACCTGATCCAGACCTGAGCACAAACTAATCTAGTCTGCATTTTCTCGAGCAAGTGAAGAGAAGCTAACTGGAGAGTAATATGATCTCTCTCGGATTCCTGTCACTGCTCCTGCTGCAGTGTTTTGGATCATCATTCTTTTCAAAGTGGTTATTTGAAAGAGGTTTAAAGAGGTTTCCACTGTGATATTCGTAAAAGATCCAAAAATAGCCCTGGTTTGTGTACTTCTAGAAAGCTTTGTGGGAACAGCTTTGCTACAAATCCAATTATTGGCAGTTATAAAGTGGAATTAGTTTGTGGAAACGTGTTGACCAAAAAGTACATGTTAATACAATGAAGTCACTTATTCTGTACACAGTGCTGCTTCCATACTTCTCCAGTAATTTTTATCTTATTTTTTAGTTAATTTTTCTGTAATACGTATGGAAGAATAAAATTGTGAAAAAACAAGCTACATTAAAAAAACATTGCTGGTTTATGATTTGTCCCTGTCTGCTTTTTTCACTCTCAGGGTCAGACTCGTACCCAGAGCGCAGAGGAGTGCGAAAGGGGAACACCGTTTACGTTTATGGCTCTGGGCTCGGCGAGGACAGCCTGCGCTCGGCTTTCTCTCAACACGGAAACATCATCGATCTCTCGATGGACAACCCACGCAAGTAAGGAGGCTTTAAACAAAACTGTGTGCTCATAAGTGTCATTTCTGCCTGCATTTTCATGCAGTAATATAAATAGTGTGACGATGATTTATTCTTCCTTTTCTGTTTTGTTCTTCTGTCCAGTTGTGCATTTATCACTTTTGAGAAGATGGAGTCTGCAGACCAGGCTGTTGCTGAGGTTAGTGCTATCTTTCTTCCTGCCACCCAGCTGTTATGTCTATTGTGTTTGTTTTTTGTTTTTTTCAGGTATTGATTTGGTGAATGTCTAAATTGCAATACAGGCAAAGCTGTACCACAATAAGACTTTATATCTTATTGTGGTACAAAGGGGCAGGGATAGCTCAGTAGGTAGAGTGGTGGCCCCATGATCGGAAGGTCGGGGGTTCGACTCCACTGAACGGCGACCCTGAGGTACCCCTGAGCAAGGTACCGTCCCTACACACTGCTCCCCGGGCGCTGCACTGGCGGCTGCCCACTGCTTCACTGGGTGAATGGGTTAAATGCAGAGGAACTATTTCCCTATGGGGACTAACACGCACACTTTACTTTAAAGAATACACTGCATTATCTTCTTTGATTAGGTGCATGGTCAGCATGATCCCTCGAGTTGGCATAACGTTATCATACTGTGGCCCAGACAGTGGTTAAAACGATTAAAGAATTTGGAAACTCCTTCAAAGGACAGTTATCTTATTCAGTTGAATACAAGCAGCTCAGGGAGGACAGTATATCTTCCAGCTACCTGGGTGGTCTCAATACTGATTACTGCTTGGCTTCAAAAATGAGCATCTTCAGTCTAAGAAATCATCCAAAAAATCCAATTATTAATTTAAAGGGGGGGAAAAGTAAATATGACTCTTTGGTATGTCCACAAACATGCAGGCGCTTTGCCCTTGTGGCCTTCATCAGAGCACAATAATGACTTAATGATAAAGACTTGCTGTAGTTTTACAGGCGCCTGGTTTATTTCTACACAGCAGACTAAAAGGCTGGACTGGCTTTGCTGTTTTTTGTTTCACAGTTGAATGGAACCACGGTGGGAGACGTTCACATCAAAGTCAGCATCGCCAGGAAGCAGCCGATGCTGGACGCTGCCACTGGCAAATCTGTGTGGGCTTCACTGGGTAAATACAGCACTCGTATTGTGCGTTTAGACACTGATCAAACAGCTTGTGTGTCTGCACAGCGTGGATTAACCGTCACCCCTATCTTTCCTTTACAGCCGTGCAGAACAGCACTAAAGGCTCCTACCGGGACAAAAGGAACCAAGTGGTGTACAGTGAAGATCTTTTCCTGGGATGAAAAGTCCATGTTTTTGTTGCTCTGTTTCTGAGCTGCTAACCTGCTGCATGTGCTTTGTAGAAGACATAAAAGATTATCAGTAGCCTTTTTGATCAGAGCATTGTAGTTACTCTAGGCTGGATGTAATGCTACATATGCAGCTTTGCATGTGAAACTACACATCTGAGCTCAAAAAGTAAAAGAATTGTATTTGTGAATGTTTTCTTTTGTGTAGGTCACTCATTCATATTAAAAAAACATGCGACTTCTAATTTATATATTAAATGACTCAGTTTTGACTCTAAAAGTACCTTCTAGAAAGAAACATCTTGTCTTCTGAGATGTGCCCTGCTATCTGTTTTCATGGAAAAAAGTAGACTCATTATCCTCATTGTCAGCTTCATGTTTTTTATTCTTGGACTCTTCTGGAGTAGAATTGTATGAATCTAACCTTTTCTTATCAACCATTCAGCTCATGCTCTACAATAAGCCAGTTTAGCTCCTGTCCTTCAAATTGACTTTCTTCTGATTTGCTACTCCTTGCAAAAAGGTGTTGGTGGGGCTTTAGTGGATTAACAGTAACTCGAAACAGAGAAGTTTCTCTCTAGCTGTTTTATTTACTCATTCACAGACTCTGACTTGCAGTCAGTCACTGCGCTGACTCCACGTACAACATATTCAAGTTGAAGACTGCAGTTCTGAGTCAAAAACAATGTTAAAACGAACACTTTACACAGTAGGAAAAGCACAGGTGTGAATAATAAAAAATATGGACTGTTAAAATTTCCTCTGCTTTGGCTTCGGGGTCCTGGTATTGTTCATGCAGACTCATTGTCACAAACTAAACAGAGCCATCAGATATTTTTATACCAGTGTTTTACTATAATGTCAAGTAACATTTTTTTCTTCCTTTTTACTAAAAAAAAAAAAAAAAAAAAAAGCTATATGTGAAAAGTCTTTTATTTGGCAGCCAGAATGTAAAGGCATTTATTTTTTAGCACACACTTAATTTCCACATTGTGTTGACACTGATCACATGAAGACCAAATGTAACTGCAACAAGCCGTCAAGCCTGAAGTCTGTAACAAGACTTATTACTCAGTAACCAGACATTCTTGCTCCTCCTCTCGTATTCTCCCAGCTGCTCCTCTTGCTCTCTCCCTCTCCTCCTGCTCATGTAGGGAGTTCTGCCCCGTGGTTTTGCCGTGCTGCTCCTTCAGGTGCCGACGTAAGGCAGGCTTGTGGGCAAAGTGGGCGTGGCAGTAAGCGCAGCGATGAGGCCGCTCGCCACTGTGGAGGTTCATGTGGTCTATCAGAGTGGATTTTTGGGTGAACGTCTTGTAGCACAGGGGGCACTGGTGCGTTTTGCCGGCCCCTCTGTGCACGGCCATGTGCCGGGTGAGGTTCGTAGAGTGGTGGAAGTGCTTCCCGCAGCAGGGGCAGGCATAGAGCAGGTGAGTGGAGCGGGAGTGGATTGCGAGGGAATGGGCTGAAGGGAAAGTCATGTTGCAGTGCTCGCAGATTACAGGGCCAGCTACGCTGGAAGTAGACCCCACCACGGCAACAGACTCATCGCTGCCTTCGTTTGTTCCAACAGTCGTCAACCCTGAACTCCCTTCACCAGCACCACAAGCAGACTCTTCCAGGGAGAACTGGTTAAGACTGTTAGCGGGTATCGGTGAAACCTTTTCCCCCTGTGTGCTGCCCATGCTGAAGTCCAACTCTGGGATCTCAACCGTGACAATATTTCTTGATGCCCTCAGTCCTTCTTGGCTGTAGTCCAGGCCAAAGCCACCTCCAGCAGATGTAAGATACCAGAGATCCTGGTGTTGGGTGATGCCTATAGGTCTTTTCTCCTGAGATGACACCCACCTTTTTCTTTTTAAACCCCTCCCCCTTCCCCTTCCTCTGCTATGGCCAATATTAGTCTCAGAGATTCTTCGACTTAGAGCGCGGAGACTTTCTGCTGAAAACTCTCCAGAACTGAGACCTGCTGGATTCAAGTCATACTCGCCACTTTCTCCAATCACAACTTCTTCTGTCTCTGAGAAGTTGGCGCCTTGAGGTACCTCAGAGGGAGCTCCTTTTTCCTCCTCCCTGTCTCTGTCAGTGTGCTCATTTTCAGAAATATACACTCTTAACATATTGTAGTTCTCCTGTCTGGCCTCTTCATCCTCATCTGATGCATGGACCTGTAAGAGAAGTGCAGACTTGGTGAGGTGTCTAAGGCTACAACTAATGATGCCCGGAAACTACCAGAATATCCATCAAAATACCCATGTGTGCTTCAGACTGCTTACTCCAAACCACTTTTAACACTACTCCCATAAAGGTGAGATCTGCCCAGTACGCTTAATGATGATTTTTTTCAGGATTTTTCTTGTTCTTTCAAAAGCGTATTCTTTGCTTGAATAAATTAAATACCACTTTAGAAAAATAGGACACATGAGCAAAGGCTTCGGTAAATTGTGAGGATTTTTTTTTTGTCATTATCCTTAAGGTCTTTTCCAGCTCTATTCATTAGGATGGACACCTCTGCAACCTTCATCTCCTTAATTGGACCACATGGCTCCAAGTAGCTTTAAGGGAAGCTGTTAGGACTGAAGTTCACTGAATGTTTCCAGGCTGCACCGTGAGTGATTAATCAGGGGGGTAACAGTGTAGCAGATACCAGAGGCCAAAACAGCTCCATCTCACAGGCTAACATTCCCCATGCTTGGCCTAAACCCGACCTCTGACCCTAAACCATAAAAGTGACAAACTAAACACTAAACACGTGAAAGAAGAACCTTTTCGTCTCCTTACAGAGCGATACGTCGGGGTGAGTTATGGCAGATTTTGGCAGGACTGTGCAGAACCAACAGGATAAGAAAGTTCAACCAAAGGATCATTTGTACAACTGAAAAATCAGAAACTACAACATGTTCTTTAGGATACAGAAATGACCACAAATATAATTTTTATTCTATTTTGAGTAAAAAAAAATGGACTGCCATCCTATTCCAATCTAATTTCCTATACCCCTCCTCACAGAGACATTTCTTCTGATACTGCATCCCCTCTGAGGAGACATCTCCCCATGTCTCCACCATAAATCAGTACGCACACCAGAAACAGAGCAAAACTTAACTGAAAAAGAACAGCATTCAAATATATATAGTGTTTGTAACCCAAATTATATTTCAGAAAATGCTACAGTCGGGATAATTGACAGTATGATCTTTAATCTGTTAACCAATGCTAGAATAAGAACTAAATTATTTGAATTACAAATAAACTACACTTTATTTTACTTTGTACAAAAATGAACTAAAGTAAAAAAAATATACAGGAAATGTGTAAACCAGCCCAGAGGCTTTGGTACATGACAGTAACATTCCGAGTGCAAGTCAGCTCTGTCGCCGACAGCATTCACTTAGCCGGCAAGGCGTCTTATTTTGAAAATTGACTGTGTTCTCTATGCAGTTTCTCTGTCTGACTTCCTGTCCACAAAAGGCCCCTATATGACAATTCAAATTCCCTAAAAAGAAACACTGAAAGCAATAAAAACTAAACTGAAATGCACAAACCTAACCGGGAAGTGAACTGAAACCAAATTCACCTGAAAAATAAATAAATTAAAAAGAATGAAAAATGTAAAAGTAATGGGCTGCTTATATCCTCTTTACTGAGTAATAATGTTCGAAATTTTGTTATGATCGACTTTAAATTATCCTTAAAATTAATCTTTTTCCTTACTCACAGAAAAGTCGGTTAGTCTAAATTATTTTACCAGACATCATGACAACATCCTATGCACAAGTACAAGTGATCTAAAATGTTATTAGAAAAAGAAATACCTTAATGAAGCCCTCATCCAGTGCAGCACTGTCATCATGCAGCTGACTGCTTCCCTGAGCAGACAATTCGCCGTTGCTCTCCTCCACCGAGCGCACTACAGGGCTGTGGGAGTGCACAGGGGAAGGCTGCCTAGGTGGAGGTGATGCGACTGAATGGACACTGCCGCTGACGATCACTGGCCTGGTTTCAGTTTCCTCTGTGGGCGTCTAGAAAAAGGATAAAATTTGGATGTTTTACGCTGATGTCAGCATTGTTAATATGGAAATTTCCTGTAGCATATTTTATATCCTACAGTAGGTTATATATATCCTATAGGACATTTATATTTTTTGTGTCATTGTCAAATCAGTTTCTTGATGTAAAATTCACTGTTGCCAACAGGAGCAGCACTAATGGGATCCCCTTAAACTGATTTTTAGTTTTAGTGTCCTTATTTTCCTCTAAGTTAACGATTCTGTCACATGACGTCATGTTTCATACTGACAGACGATGGCGCTAAACGTGTTTTAAAAATTTTAAGCACTTCTTTCGTAAACCCAGCTTCACGGACAGTTTTACATCTATGTCGCATTTTGAGACCAGCGCCTGTAAATTAGCCTTTATATGTGTAACGTTTCATGTCCCCTTTAAGATAAGCAGTGTGTGATCTGGCGAAAATGTATGGCATCACTGTGTTGACATAGGGCGTTGTGTTGAAAAAATAAAGTGTGTTGTACAGCTCTCTCTGTGCCCGTTCACGTGATATACTACTCAATATAGTTGCTTGGAATTTAACCTTGGGTGCTTACAATGACACTCAAAGTTAAATGTTAACCCAATCAAGGTACTCAAAATTGTGGGTAGTATAACGTTTTTACTGATTTTCACATTTGGTGTGACCTTGACCTTGATATTGGTAGGCAGCTATAACAGCTGAACTTGATTTTCACCTAAATTAAACAGCTCGAGCTGTTATTGGTATCTACCATCTCACAAAATTTGAAAATTATATCTTGAAAACTGTGGATGCTAGACTGCCAAAAAACTGAGATAAATAAACTGAACCGAGTACATACAAACAGGATTACAGAAAATCTACTAAAACTTTATCAAGTTTTGCAAGTTCTGAGAATGTGCACACAGCTTAGGGTGAAAAAGGTGCAAGATTTCCAGTTGAAAAACCTGTAATCAGAAAATAAAAAAAATTATAGTTGGACTGCTTTACGTGCTAAATTACTAAATAAATATTAATAATTAAACTCCAGGTAAGAAAGCAGGAAGAAATATAATTAATGTCTACTGACTGACCTTAGATTGACTGGGGTTCTTCAGCTGGACATATTTCTCCAGAGCTCCTCTGCAGCGCTCTACGATGTGCTCCATCTGAAGGTAGCTGGCAGCCGTCAGGTAGTTTACGATCTCCTCTGGGTTGAACTGCAGGATTCCAGTGTAGCAAGACTGAAGCAGATCACACACCACTGTGGAGCTGTACAGCATCGACACCTGGAGAAAAATCATGAACACAGAACAGCTTCATTTAATCTGAATAGGAGCCATAATCTCACATGTGCTGATGGGGGCCTACCTGAAGCCTGGACGATGGGTTGAGGAGGAATTGATCTCTCAGGAAGGGTGAGCAGGCAGCCAGCACCACCTTATGTCCCCTGAACGTCTGGTTGTTACTGGCCACGATGGTGATGTCGCAGAAATGCTGGCGGGATCTCAGTGAATTCATGTGCTTCAGGGTCATGTTCCCATGTCCCGGGAGCCGGAAAAACACCAACTCCATCTTCTGAGGAGAAACAAGAATCTGTAGGTGATTTCACTTCGTTAAATACGTACAGGTGAGCCTTTCATAAAAGATTAACAACACAAATCAGTTATTAGACTCACACAGTGTAATGTGATGAGGGTTTAAGAAAGGATATCATATCACAGGTTTGTATTCTGTTTATACTCAAGTGTCCACACTACAAGGTCAATGCTGGGAGCAAAGATTTGGAAACCGAAATCCCAGCAGAGGATTGGAAATCAGCTTGTGCTGGGATGGATGGATGGATGGATGAATAGATAGACCAAGACAAGAGGGTAGGGCTGTTCGATATAACGATATATATCGGATGACGATATAAAAACGTCGATCGTTTCATTTTACGCTATCGTTTGTTTTGTGCTGTTGCAAAATAAACTGTTTACGGCAATATTTTTTCATCGTTTCGATGGTCACTGTAGTGGCTATATTAATTTCCTAAAGTTCTCTCTTTCTCTTATATGTAATATAATCACACTATGGACGACAAGTGCCTGTTTTTATGCGTTGTCGTTAGCAACAACGACGGTAAAACCATCACGTGTCCGCTTGTTTATTTTCTACATAAACCTTTCACAATAAAGCTCAAGATCCTGTTGAGACTTTTCAAAATAAACTGAATCACGTGAAAGAGTATGCAGAGTATTTACCGATGAGAAGTAAAAAAAGAGCCGTCAGGTGCTAAAAAATAAACCTTAGACTCAAACGTTAGAACAGGCTTTTCCCTGCAGCACGCCGTGTAATAAATACTCAAAGAAAACGGCGGCCGTTACAACCTATGTCTAAAAATGTGTAGTTTAATGCATTGGTAAAACACTCGACTCTAGATACACGACGCCCAGCTGGAAACACTTCAGCTACCCGAGATTCACAGAATTTACAGAAAATGTAAAATTTTTGTGATTTATATCGTTATCGGACGATAGATTTTTTATATCGGGATATGAGATTTTGGTCATATCGCACAGCCCCAACAATATGTATGAGTCTCAACAAACTCAAGAAAACTTCAGATCCATGAGAAATAGGGCTGCCACGATTTGTCGACTAGTCACGATTACGTCGACTATCAAAATCGTCGACGACTGATTTAATAGTCGACGCTTCGTTTGAAGCTTTGTAAGATCACAAAAGACGCAGGAATAAGTAGCAGGATTTAAGAGTGTAATAACGGACTGAAACAGAAGATGGCAGCACTGCATGTACAAGGATGCCAGCTGCCGTTAAACCCCGAAGAAGAAGAAGCAGCTGTGTCCCAGAAATCATAGCGCGGCCCAGCTTAGTTTCCAACAATGGCGGCAGCTAGTTAGTTTTAATGTTACTCTTAGTGATGGCCAAATGAAGCTTTCCGAAGCACTGAAGCTTGTATTGAAAAACGGTTCATTACTCGAAGCTTTTCAACACAGTCCTCTCCGGTGACATCTGGTGGTGAAAATTTTGAAGAGCAGCTTGAATCTGCAAAATAAAACGGACTGCTCAATTATCACTGCTCACTCAAGAGTGGAGTTCTCTCTGATATTGGGCCACCGTTCCGTTGCTTTGAACATGTAATTGGTTTTGTTTTCTCGATTGGGGGGCTGAAAAAAATGTAATGCGTATTTGCGTAATACATTTTGATCAATAAACTTTCCCTATTTAAACATGCACTATGGTGGCCTTTCTTTGCTCATAACTCCTTGATGTTGGTAAATACAATAAGTGAGCAATATATATAATATACATATGATAATGCACAGCACATTATGGAGTATGCCCCTGCTGTGAAGTCCTGCCTCCATCTACTTGTCGTTTAATCACTGGACAGCTGGACAGGTTCATACAAAATATTAGATTAGGCCAATTGTCCTATACATATTTTTGACCTATGGGTGGGATTGATTGTGAACTGGAAAGGGAAAATGCTTAGGGAGCTGAGTACGGCTGCATCGTCACTGATTTGTAGAATCATTTTGATTCGATACAGGATCCGATTCAATTTGATTGGAATCTGGAAAGTTTTGCCTCAGTCAGAAATATTACAAGTCTGATCATTTAACAGTATATATCCATAATTTCGTATCTATTAAAAGAAAGCTGACACATGTGAGACTTAATTAGAGATGTAAACAGAGAGTTATGAAACCTGCAGCTGCAGAAGCCAGCGAAAAAAAAAGAGGCAAACACAGCGCGGACCCGCCGACACATCAAAATCTGACTCTGACGCGTCGGGTCCGCGCTCTGTGTTCACGTTTGTATGCAGAATCCGTAAACCTGCTCCCAGTTACTGTTTTAGCTGCATGGTGTTTGACGACATGTTGTGAGGTTTAACCTGAGATGCTGGCGTTTCAGGCATAATAACGTTAATTTACAAATCGACACGGGATTTTAATGAATCAATATCACTTTATTCAATTTAGCATGGATTGTAATCAGAAAGGCGATAATCAAAACCCACCCCTAATCAAGAACTTGCAAAGTAAAAACATGATCAATGTAAGGTAGCCCTTTTGTTATTTACAGTTAACAAGAGGATTAGTGTTACTGTGCGCTGGCTGAGTCTGTTTCTTTTCTTAGAAATAGTTTCTCCTGCCCTGGAGAAAATCCACTTGCATGGAACAGAAGAGGCTGTGGAGTGCAGGAACTACACTGCAAGTTGGTAGATATGCAGGTATTCCTGGGTCCTGCAGACTATCACCTAAAAACAATAAACAAAATGATTTTCTAAACTGTAGCAATGTCATGTACGTATAGTGTCAAATACATTTTTGTAGTCTTCATCAGCTTTAATTCACATGGAAGTGTTCCTAAAGTCATATGCTGTAATGATATTTACATTATGAAAACATGATTTTGGACATTTCAAGTTTTTCACTTCGGCAGATAAAATGAATTGAGCAAAATCAACTCAAAATATTCCCACACGCCAGAACGTCCTCTCTTCCTCGCTGGCTCCATATCTGTCAGTGGAATGATCACCTCGTCGCTATCTGTCACCATCAACACACTCCACGAATCCCGTGGATGATTCACTTCCTTATATCTGTTTGAATCAGGTACCGAAGCAGTTACGTGCGTAATGAAGCTTCGGACGTCACTGGTCACGTGACTTTTGCCAAACGAAGCAAGCCTCGGCACAGTGCTTCTGAACCAGTGTGTTGTTTTTTTCGACACACGCTCCGGAGCGTCAGCTTCAAGCGGGCCATCACTAGTTACTCTTATTATTCTTTCTGGGTCAGAAAATAAACGTTTAACGTATTTTCAGGCGAGAATGTAGCTGTGTAAACCTCAAATATCGGCTCAGTTTATCAGGACACCACATATTTTCAAAAGCGCTCCGACGTTTTCGGAGACGTCTGTTACCCACCAGCTCGATAGCTAGCCGGGGGCTAGGTCACTAGCGCGGTGAGAACACCGGACTCCCGGCAAATTGTTTTCTAACCCACCGCCGTCTTTCGCTACTCAGGTTAAATATATATGAGTCACTTAGATAAATTAAAAATGTTGTTGTTTGGCTTTTTTTTTTTTGTATTTTATTTGTTCCTGAGTAAATCGGTTTGTCTGAGATTAAAGTTATAGTTTTTACACAGCTGAATAAACGTCAAGCAGACAGCTGATTATCAAAAGTGTGAGATGCTGGAGAATATACTCCGTTGTCCTGTTATATTTTAGATAGCAAGGAGTTTATTAAACTTCACCGAAACAATCTGCAAATTTCATTAAAATTGAATAAACTATCATCTTGTCTTTATTTTTAGTTAGCACCTTAAACACTTAAAGCTGTAAGCTAATGATAGTTATATAAGAGCAGATGCTGCTGGTGCAATAAGCTGTACGTTTTACGTCCAGTGGATGATGATCTGATTAGTCGACTAATCGCATAAATAATCGGTGACTAGTCGACTATCAAAATAATCGTTTGTGGCAGCCCTAATGAGAAACAACCCAAAGAGTACAAAGAGCTACTGAGATCTACTCAACACCTGAGGTGTGATCAAAATGTCCAGAAACCTGCCAGTAATAACCCTAAACCTGGCTGATCTGCCCTTCGGGGTTATCATCTTCTGCACCTCTGATCTGGCCTCAGCCCAGCTGCTTTTTATGATAACTTCCTGACAGACACATTGCCCGCTCTTTCAACCTAACTGGATAACCCTAACTAGATATAGTTCAATACTTTTAAGTAATCAGGTAAAGTCTATGATTTTTTAAAATGTGCCTGTTCCCTGAAACTTTTCTCTGACTTCAAAGACACACTCATTAAAGACGCTCTTTTATATTGCTGGCTTTATTATTGGATAGCTGAAATGTGGTCCAATTATAGGAGTATTTTATCTATTATTTTTTTTCTAAATAAAATATAGACTGGCTTTTTCTGTAAATATTTTGTTTATAGAGGACTGACAGTGACAAAAAGCACCTCCTTCAGCTGCACATTTCATAAAAATCACACACACCTTCTGGTCTCAAAGTGTGTAACAAATGTGGAATGTGTTACAGATAATGAGATCAAACAAGGACAATGCAATACTGCCTATTGCCTAATAAAGGAAGCTTCCTAAAAAGAACAAAGCGCTTCAGAACAGGAATCAGCTGATGGTTTGTTTGAATAACAAATCTTTAAAGGGGAAATGAAACGAAGAGATCAAAGTGATGACTGTTAATCATCTGCTCAACTGACACTAGGATTAATTACTAATCTGTTATCAAAATAATCAGTTTCATTGATTGTTTTTTGCCTAACAAAAGGCCAAACATTCTGCAATACTGACCAGCCAGTATTTTTTCTATACATCTTAGGGTTTTAGATTTTTAAGGTGGAAAAAAAAAGTTCTGATACTTACTGGCCCATATTCTTTCTTTTGTTGGGTAACTGTTTCATGTTTAGATCTGTGATTATTGGTGTGAGAGAAAGAAATTAAAATGCCACATGACCATTAAAACCATTAATTTGGCAAATAATTGTCTGATTAATACCTTCTTATCTTCACAAAATCTAACTAATGTGAGTAAACTCCTTTTCTGTAAGACTGAGCTAACAGTCTTGAGTCTCCCCTGATTTCTTTATATTTTACTAGGAAAATGGGAAATGGGTGCAGCGATTTATTAAAATGTATGCAAACTTCCATGGAAAAGCAATAAAAAAGGGAAAAACAGAGCTTGTACATTCTAACAAGCTTTAAAGTCAACATTTGGTAAGATCAGGCTGAACTCTCTTAAGCAGGTTTTCTTGTAATTTATTTAAGTAGTCTTCAGGAATACTTCATGCTTACTAATGGCTCTTTGACAGCCACTTTTCCACTGATATAATTTCTGAACAGTAGATGAATCAACTGGGGGGGGGGGCAAATGCATCTCTCGGGTCCTCTGTCAGGTCTTTGTCGGACTTTCAGATACTGTCCAACAGCTGTAGATCGTTTTTTTCTTCTTTGGACCTCTGTGTCTAGCTTAATCAATTTTTAAGGACACACTGCACACCAAGTCAAGCTATGCCAAGTCTTCAGCTAGTAACTTGTTAGGAATCACCTAGTTCATGCAAAAATAAAATTTCATATCTCTGAAAGTGTTATTTTTGGTACTTTTCATAGATTCGGCTAAAAAGAAACAGGAATAAATTATGTGTTAAAGCAACAGGCACCGGTAACAAACTGCCTCAAGATGAAATTTTAAATTGGTTCTTTGTTAAGTTGTCTGTTATGTGTAGAGACAACAATGGTTCATCCCTTAAGTTAGGAGCCTTTTTTAAATGCTCGAATGAGTCATAGGTCAGTCTTGAGTGGCTTAACAAACACCCGCAAAAAAGTTTGTCGGCAGACAGAGAGTAGCAGATAACAACAGACTCAATAAACTGAAGCCAGTAATGTTGTGGGTGTAGTCTCTGACAGAGGTTTCAGAAAGGAGGATACTGTCCCAGTTATGGTCAGTATTGGCCAATCCTTCACACCCTCTCCATCTTGTGCTGGACAGCCACAGCTGCTTTTTCACTCCACCATGATGGACCTCATAACCATTCCTACCAAGAGCCAACAAATATCACTTCTTTATCACACCTCACCTATTTTTACTTGTAATACCTTGTCTATACAGTAGGGGTGGGGGGAAAAAATCGATACTGTGTAGTATCGTGATATTTTGTTTGCTAATAATGTATCCATACAGGGACAGCAGAAATCGATATTTTGTTACAAAAAAAGTTTTTGTGGACTGGAACATGCTCTGACTTCAGAGCATTCAGATACAAAGTGAGTGAAAAAACAGAAGACAACATCCAAAGAAATATTTTAAAGAGCATTTCAGAAAGCCTGGAGTACTATTGCTCAAGATCACTTTAATATAAATGACAAGAAAGCTTGGATCCTATAAAGAAATAACGGGTGGCTCAAGACTTTTGCATAGTACTGTCTCTCAAGATAATGACGACAAAATAAAGGATGAAAACTGGTCAATTAGCACAATAAATATGTAGATTAAACATGCTTCTAGTGGCCAACAAAAAATAAGATCCATGGTAGGCGCAAATCAAACTGACAAAGACAATTTAAAAAATCAGTGTTTGTAAATAGTGGTATAACACCAACTAAGGTTAAGAGGACCTATGGGACGAAATTATATAATGCTAGCTCACTTTAGTAACATGTTATATTAATGTAATCCACTAACTGATGTGATATAAACAGACTAATTATATCCACGCTGAAAAGTTAGACTGGCTAACATTTGAACTTGAAAAGCGGATATTAAAAAAAGCTTACCGTTTCGTGTGTTTCAACAGTAGTGGAGCCTATAATAAACTAGTAAAGGTAATTATAAGCTGGCTATAACACACGTTTTTGTCCTCTTTTCATTCCAGTCCAGCTAGCTAACGTTAGCCACTCACTAACAGCTCGCTTTTCGTGTCGTCTCTCCAGTGGCAGCCAAACAAACAAAACCCCCTCAGTTATTGTCAAACTTTGTCGCCTGCTCACCTTCGCCTCTCCTCTCATTGAATGCCTTGCGGGCTCTCCAGAAAGCAAATCGGAGTTTCTTTAAACGAAGCGACTGTTAAATGAGGAGATGCTAGCCGAACGGGAGCGCTGTCTGTTCATTCCTCCAGACGACACCAGCCTCTGCCTCGGTTTCTGTTTACTTTTCGGCCCCTTTATTTTTTTCGGAGGGGGGTGTAGAAAGCATACCTCGTGACAACAAACACAAACCGCCCCGTATTTCGCCGCTAAGCTGACTTTGAGTCTGTTTTCGCAAGCGACTTCGCCTCGCGGTTAGCCGTAAAACCAGAGTACGTAGGCTGATTTCTGATCAGCGAGTTTTAAAAAAATTAATGGGCACCACCCCCCTCCCACCATCCATTGAGGGGCGGGGCTCCGGCCGTGACGCAGCACGCTCACATACGTTGACGGTCACTGGGAAACATGTCGGCTTCTGAGACAACGACAAAGGTAGCTAACGTACTGCAGCTGAAAACTGCATGCTAAAGGAATTTATGTCTATTCGTCTACCTTTAAACTCCCCAGCTTACCGATACTGCATACTGCCAAGCTCCTCTTGATTTTACATGTCGATTATAATAGCTTTTTTTATTGAAACCTAGGCTGCACTGCTAGCAATGTTAGCCTGTAACAGTTTTGTGTTACCTGCAGGGTTACTCTTATCCAGATGATGTTTTGTTGCTGTTTTGTATTTATTGACCAGAAACCTTTGTAGCAATCCTCTGTATAGCAAGTATCGCACCTCGATCTGTTTTTAGGATATGTTTTTATTCGTAGTTGCTAGTTAGGAGCTTTTTTTAAGTAAATTTTGCACCAACGAGACATGGACACCAAAAGAATTTAAGCAGTCATAGTTTAAAATCCCGTTTTAAATTCACTTTTCTATTTGGTGCACTGCTTGAGTAAGGAGTTTTTCTTGGGTCGTGTAAAAAGCATCAATGGAATTACTGACTCATGGCGGCAGTTCATGTAACATAACAGAAAATTTCACCTATTGGCCGACAGTTTTTTTTTGGAGAAGTGAAGGCCGAAAGTAGTGGGGTTTATTTTTTACCTAAAATAACATTTGTGACAGTTTTGATTGTAGTGCCAAAGAACAGACACAACACTTTTGAGATGAGTGATGCTGTGATGCTCACAGTATCCTCATATCCTTGTCCTGCTGCCCCTGGTTGAGGTCCTGTGTTGTTTGTCAGTAGGAAGCGTTTCTATCAAGAGAACTTGCTGGGCCCAAAAATATTACCATAAGGCCAGAGATAGAATGAGTGTAGTGGATACACATTTAGACCTCTAGAATGCATGTTTTTACATGTACACTGGTGTACATCCGCAAAGATGAGTAGGCTAAAATTCCTTCACAGCACTAGGAGTTATTAGGTTTAGGGGCCAATACCTTTTTCACACAGGGCCATTTGGGTTTTGATTTTCCCTTAATAATAAACGGCTTCATTTAGAAACTGCATTTTGTGTTTGCTCGTGTATTTTTTTGTCTTATTATTAAATTTGTTTGATCTAAAACATTTAAGTGTGACAGACATACAAAAATAAAGGAAGGGGGGCAATACTTTTTCAAGCAACTGTATATTTTGCATGCATACAAATATACAATATAATTTCTTTGTGTATTTATTCTACCATCTTCGAGATGGTTGAACTGCAATCATTTCATTAAATCATTGAAATAAGAGCCTGTTCTGTTATCAGTTTTACTCGTTTCACTTGTTTCTTGTTTTGTCCACCAGGAGCACCATGAAAATGACGAGTCAAAAACATCAGAGGAGTCATTAGCTGGGTCAAGTCAAACAAAGGAAGGTAAATCACCAGCTGGTTTATGCAGATTATGTTAATATTTGAAATATATTGAAAGACATTGTATTGGTTTGCAATTAAATGGCCTGTGAATGCCATTTGATCTCATATGAGTACAGTGAATTGTCATATTAAAGAAATCAGACTGAGATGTTTTGAGATTTATGACATGCTGCACATCATTACACTACCATCAAGCGGCAGATTGTAGCATTATGCCCAAGAAATGATTTCTCCTTGATAAACTTTAAAATTCTTGCACTCCGGATATTCCTCAGATAATGCAGCCTCCACCTCATCTGCTGCTGCCACCAAGACGGAGCCCATGGGTGTTATGTCATCACTGTTGTCGTCCCAGCAGCCCGGGAAGGATGCTTCCACAGTCAGAGAGGAAGGAGAACAATGGTCCCCTGCTGCCTCCCCCCAGAACAAACCTGCTGCTACAGGTGAGCTCAGATTGCGTTAGATGCTGTCGAAATTCTCTGCGTTGATTTCGTTGATTTAATCGGACTTAGTATACAAACTGAGGAGATAATCCCTTTTGCTTTGATTTGTCAGGTCACACAGCAAATTCCCTTCTTTCGACAACCTCGTCGTCATTGTCGTCGTCTCCTTCCACGTCCTCGACTTTGTCTCCTGGCCGAGCAAAGATGAGCGTTTCAGGGCCTGGTAGCAGTAAATCTGTCCTTCCACCTGGTCCTCCATCCTCCTCCTCTTCTTCCTCTACAACAGCTGCTTCTTCTCCATCTGTTTCCCCTGCACCACCCAAGATCCATCGGGCGCGAAAGACCATGAACAGGCCTCCACCAGGGCAGGTGAGAGAGGAGCTACTCCTATTTGGTATGAATCATATTTGGTAAATTTCTTTTGATTCTTGAGTTTTCATGATTTATTATCTGGATTTCTACCAGTTGTTAAAGGTGCTTATTGTAAATTATTGTGTTTTAAAAATGACTTTAAACCTTTCAAACTGACCTAAAGCTGTCAAGAATTTAAATGCCTGTAGAAAAATCCCTGCTGTGTGTTTAACAGGGTTTAAAACTTGAGGAAATTGGATATCATTTAGGAAAACAATTATATTTTTGTTCCTTTCCAGATTGATAAGCATATCTGGACAGTGTTCTTAAACTCAGAAAGGATCAAAAGGATATTTGTACTTTAGGTTTCTGCTTCCATCACAAGTTTGGTCTTAAGTTGCATTTAAAATGATATTAATATACCTGCAAACACTCTGGCTAATTTTTCTCCTCAGATCAGTCAAATTGAGGGACCTGTTGCATCTGTGACTCCTTCAGGATCCTCAGCCAGCTTTTCTTCTCACTCTGAACCTGGTCAGTAGGTCTAAACTCACAGTAAATGAGTAAAATGAGCATTAACTACTGCTTTACTTTAAAATTAAGCCTTGTCATGGTTTGTATCACATTGTTTTGCTTCTAAAGTTGCAAAGAGGAGGAGGCTGGATCCTTTATCAGACAGCACACCTGAGAGATCTGAAAATGTTTCCGATAACACTCATACTGAGGTGAGACACTTGTTTTGGGGGGGGGGTTTGGTTTAAATAACAGTTGTTTGTGGTCCATTTCATATCTGTCTCTCATCCTACTTTCAGGAAGGAAGCTCATTCCATAAAAAAGCAGAGTCTGAAATTGCACCCGGAAAGAGCATCAGCTCCGTGGGGAAGTCCGCGGAGGAAGTAGCCGAGAGAATTCAGATTTCTAGTCCGTCCAGGCGAGATTCTGAAAAGGTTTGAAGCCATTAAAAGTAAACCCACATTACACTGCTACAGTGTGTTTATGAGCCAAACTTTAAACTAATGTAAACTAAGCTTCTTCTTTTTTTTTTTTTTGCTTTACAGTTTGAAGATGGTGAAGAAGAAACAAGACAGCAAGCTAAAGACACAGAGAGGCCAGTAAACACCTCGGATCACGTGAGTAGCTTCTTGGCTTGATATTTGCTTTCTTGTTAGATACTTCTTTCCTCATTTTTGTATTAACTTCGTGTTTCATTACTGTATTTGCACCTGTACATGTGACTCTAGCCAGCATGGCCATGCATGTACTCTAGATATGCAGGGTTATCTACAGTGGCTTGCAAAAGTATTCGGCCCCCTTGAACTTTCCCACATTTTGTCACATTACAGCCACAAACATGAATCAATTTTGTTGGAATTCCATGTGAAAGACCAATACAAAGTGGTGTACACGTGAGAAGTGGAACGAAAATCATACATGATTCCAAACATTTTTTACAAATAAATAACTGCAAAGTGGGGTGTGCGTAATTATCCAGCCCGCTTTGGTCTGAGTGCAGTCAGTTGTCCATAGATATTGTCTGATGAGTGCTAATAACTAAATAGAGTGCACCTAATGTCAGTACAAATACAGCTGCTCTGTGACGGCCTCAGAGGTTGTCTAAGAGAATATTTCGAGCAACAACACCAAGAAGTCCAAAGAACACACCAGACAGGTCAGGGATAAAGTTATTGAGAAATTTAAAGCAGGCTTAGGCTACAAAAAGATTTCCCAAGCCTTGAACATCCCACGGAGCACTGTTCAAGCCATCATTCAGAAATGGAAGGAGTATGGCACAACTGTAAACCTACCAAGACAAGGCCGTCCACCTAAACTCACAGGCCGAACAAGGAGAGCGCTGATCAGAAATGCAGCCAAGAGGCCCATGGTGACTCTGGACGAGCTGCAGAGATCTCCAGCTCAGGTGGGGGAATCTGTCCATAGGACAACTATTAGCCGTGCACTGCACAAAGTTGGCCTTTATGGAAGAGTGGCAAGAAGAAAGCCATTGCTAACAGAAAACCATAAGAAGTCCCGTTTGCAGTTCGCCTTAAGCCATGTGGGGGACACAGCAAACATGTGGAAGAAGGTGCTCTGGTCAGATGAGACCAAAATGGAACTTTGTGGCCAAAATGCAAAACGCTATGTGTGGCAGGAAACTAACACAGCACATCACTCTGAACACACCATCCCCACTGTCAAATATGGTGGTGGCAGCATCATGCTCTGGGGGTGCTTCTCTTCAGCAGGTGTACACCACTTTGTATTGGTCTTTCATGTGGAATTCCAATAAAATAGATTCATGTTTGTGGCTATAATGTGATAAAATGTGGGAAAGTTCAAGGGGGCCGAATACTTTTGCAAGCCACTGTACGTGTCGTGACAAATGTCTTTAGCTCAAATAAGCCATCAATAAGTTGCAGCAGGATCATTATTAAGGAGTTGGACCATGAAGATGCTGAGACACTACTTCATGTTTAAAGTTGCTGTCTTGTCTGTAAACTGAGGAATTTGTACTTTAAAGGTAGACGTATTGTGCTTATTTTCAATCCCATATATTTGTTCTTGGACTCTGTAAAAGTCATTTTGCACACTATAAGAGAATCCATGGATGCAGCTCTTCATTTTATCCACCAGCAAGGTGTTCTAGCGCCTATTAAGTCAGCTTTCTTCTGATTGGCTGCTCTTCGTATAAACTAGTCTTTTAGCTTGAAACTTTAACAACCTCAAAAATGCAAACTTTGGTTGGAGTTTTAAAATAATCAGCCACTACTTAAAAACCCCACTATTTCACAAATGTTATATTTTTATATTCAGATGTTTATTTTTTATTTGTCTTTTACTTTCAGAGTTCAGAGCCTAAAACACAGAGAGTGGTCAGAGAGAGCGAAGAGTCTTCGTGGCCACTGTCCGATCAGGACAAAGAGAGAAACGCGGCTGACGTCGTGGAGACAGAGGGAGGTGAGTGATGTCATCTACTTCCTACTCTCTGAACCACACTTATCTGTCAAAGAGATTGGTAACCTGAAACACGCTCCTTGAAATAAGAATTTTTTTAACAGTAAATTTTGAAAAATCCAGGCTCTTACAAAAAGCAAATTGGTCACAATTAAAAACAATGTGCCGCACTCATTCATACATCACTTTTGTATGCATAGAGGGTTTTAGTCGTTTATAATACACATCAATGCATGCACGTGGAAGGATTTAGTCAGTATCTTGCCCAAGGACATTTGCATACTGGAAAAGTTGTGAGAAAAACCACCAACCTGTCAGTTAGTGAAAATGAACATGAAGCAAAAAGCCAGAGAAACATATTGTGTTGCGCATTTGTTACACATTGGCATTAAGTGAAAAGTTAAAAGGATCATAGAAATGATCTAAGACAGCTGTCAGATAATGCATAGAGTAGGCCGTCATCACAAACAGGACATATATGTAAAGAAAAGCTCTAAAGGACACCACTGCCACCTCAACCAGGACCTAAACACTCTTGTGAAGAGGAATCCTGTGTCCAGACTTGCAAAGATGCCACCCGCAGACTCAGAGCTGTAATTAGAACCAAAGGTGTCTCTGAAAACATGTTTTCTGCTGATCAGTGAGAAAAGGTCTAAATGGCTTTTTCAAATTTCAGTGTTGTAAAGCATTAAAAGCTGTGTAGCATGAGTGAAGAGCATCATGTTCCAGTTCCTTTTAGTGCTTACAGTTTTTTTTTTTTTGTTTGGTTTGTCCTTGACAGGAAGGTCTGCAGAGTACACAGAGGTTCCCTTGGGTGCTCTGGACATCGCTGCTGCTGACAGTCTGACACTTTCTCCTCATCCGGGTAGGTGTAAGATGGATGTGTCGCTCTAAAGTAGATTATACAGGGGCAATAAAGTGGTGTTTACCTTTAATGATGCAATCTACTGCTTTGGTTGTACTGAGCAGTTCAATTAGAGCAGTAGAACAGTTACTTAACAGAGTGGAATTCATTTCCTTTAAAAAAGATTTATATTGGATAACACCAAAATCACCCAATTATATTTTTCAAACCTAAGTATTGTCTTCTGTAACAGTTGAGGTTTAGATGACTTTAATGTTAACTGTTAAATCACAAGTCAAACCCTGCCCCTCCACTTTTGCAGATGGAAGTGATGCAGGAGACACGGAGCGGCTGGAAGAGCTTCCCCTGTGCAGCTGCAGGATGGAGGCTCCTCGGGTGGACAGCACCAGCCACCGTGTCAGCAGACAGTGCATGGCCACTGAGAGCATCGATGGAGAGGTTTGTCCCTGTGTTTGCTCTCTGTGTTTACCCTGCAGGTGGCTACTTTTCGTTTTATAACATACAGTATTAATTGATTTCTTTAGCTCTGTGTGAGGTAAAGTATTCAACATTGGAAGACTTTTTATTTTTTTTAATTCTCAGTTTACTACATGTACAAATGCATTCAGGAAAATCAAAAGACCGTTTCTCTCTCACCTTAGTATAAAGAAGAATTTAGAAAAAATCTGAGCATTTCAGGGAATGTATAAAACTCAAACCTATGTACACTATGATAGCAGTGCGAGATATAAATCAGTAGAGCTGTGTACAAGGACAGTACTGAAAATGCACGCGTTATGTGTGTAGGGGTAAAAGAAAAGCCGATGAAAGCTGGATTTAAGATCAAGGGTAACTTTGATGTGGGAAAAAATTTGGAGGATCAAATATATGCTTTTCATCTGGATCCAGCTCAGACATTACTTTCTCTTTAGCAGTTATTATTATACAGCTGGGAAGCGCAAACAAAAATATGACCTAATAATTGTTCATAGAGTTTTTTTTCTCTCTCATTCTCTGCCTGTAAAACTGTGTAAAATGCAGTAGATGTCATTTTTTATGGCAATAACATCTTAAAAATATTTAATCTAACTCAGTAAAGGTTTCAGAAATCCTGGAGTTCATTTAAGTTCATTTTTTTTCTCCTGTTGTGTTTGTCAGCTGCGAGCTTGCACCAATCGGACTATTAAGGGGGAGACCATGAGGCCGTCCAGTCGGGTTCCCCTGATGGTGCTTTGTGACGTCCATCGCTCACACATGGTCAAACACCACTGCTGTCCCGGCTGTGGATATTTCTGTATAGCGGTAAGTGTTAAAACCACCTGTTTTCATATTTGAAGACTCTAGAGTGTCTATCGAATGTGGTTTTGGCATCTTCTTACACAACAACCTGCGAGAATGTGGCTCAAGTTTGTTCCTGTAGAGTTTTACACGTGAACTGAAACCAAAGGAAGTTGTTTACAGAACTTTAGACTTTAGATATTTCCTTAGTTCTTATTTCTCCTTCTCAGTTCTCCTGTATATCGTCTCTGATAATGGTCTTAGTCCTCTTTTTCTTCCTTCTCTCTTCTTGTTTATGCTTTTCTTCATCTGCCTCAGTATATTCTGTGCAGTAGACTTGTTTTTCCTCTTTGATATCTTTTTTTTTTTTTTTTTTTTTTTTTTTTACATATCTGGTTTTATTCTTCTGCTTTATGCTCCTCTTTCAGGGCACATTTCTTGAGTGCTGCCCAGACCAGCGCATAGCTCACCGTTTCCACCGGGGGTGTGTGACGGTGCTGGGCGGCGGGCGCAGCAGAGCAAATGGCGGAGGCATGCTTTTCTGTCCCCATTGTGGCGAAGATGCCTCCGAGGCGCAGGAGGTCACTATCCGGTCGTTCGGCACGGCCTCCGCAACTACGGTCGTCACCATGTCTGCTTCCTCCACCACCACACCGTCTCTGCCACCATCTGTCCCCACGGGACCCTCTCTCACAGCCTCCACAGGTGGGATGAAGGATGGGAAGATGCCCGAAAGACCTGTCAGGTAAGGCTAAATGACATGGGAAATGTCAGAATTTAAAATGTGTTTTTTTTTTTTCTTTTTCTTTTTTTGCTTCCATACTTTCCTGTCTTTTCAGTGCTCGTATGCGTAGTCACGGCTTGGTAACACCTGCAGTAGAGCAGCAGCAGCCTCCTCAACCTGTAGCTTCAGCTGCAACTGCGACCACCGTCCCCCCAGCAGAGGAGGGCGTGGACAGCGTAGGACCTTCGCTCTGCATGCCAAATGGGAAGCCAGTCAGCCCAAGTGCACTTCCACCTGGGCCCAGTAGGGCGGCGCTGCAGAAAGCCATTCTCACGCAGGACACAGAGAGGTTGGAGACTTGATTTAAGTTGAATTATTTTCAGCTCCATCTGGTTAAAGAGCTGAATACCAGGCTGAAGCAGGTTTAGTTTCAGCTTTTGAGCTTCATTTGTTTCCTTAAAATATACACACAGCTCTCTTTTTATATTTTTTCCCCAAGCAGAGCATTCCTGTCATCTTCTGAAATCTCTTAATCTGTTTTCACAAGTGAACTTGGGGTTGCGCTTTATTTCACAGAGGTGCAAACTCAAATGTAGTATTCGCTAACGATAAATGCACCACTCTGTTATCTGCTCTGTTCACACATCGGGCTGTAATGTGTGTAAAAACTGCTTTAAACTTGCACAGAAAGATGATACATTGCTGTAAATGCAGGCATAAACATCTTCCATCACTGTTTGCTCAAAATCTTCCAAAAACAGTGGCTTTCTCTGAAAAACTAAATCGCTAGTTGTTTGGAGGCCAAATTGGTAAATTACTGCTTTTCATTTGCCAGGAGGAAGAAACTGAGGTTCCACCCTCGTCAGCTCTACCCTGCCGCCAAGCAAGGAGAGGTGCAGAGAGTCCTGCTCATGCTCAGTGAGTGGCAAAAACTGCAGCGCTTCCACTGTGCTCCTTTATATTTCGACTTGTATACTTTGACAAAAATGGTTGTTGCCTGTTCTTTTAATAGGTATTCATCATGATAGAGTTCATTATGTAATCAGCTTACGATCAGTTTAAATTCCTCAATCAAAGAAAATGTTACATATGAACACACTAAAGAAAATAAACAGGCACGGAAGTGCTGTTACTCCATCACATCACATGTACACTATTGCCCTGAAATCTTCAGAGTGAAAAGAAAGCAAACACATGACCACTAGTTATCTATTAAGTGTGTGTGTGTGTGTGTGTGTCCCAGTGGAGGGTATCGATCCAACGTACCAGCCGGACTCTCAGAACAGGCGCTCCGCTCTTCACGCTGCAGCTCAGAGAGGTCTGCTGGAAGTCTGCTACATGCTGATACAGGTGAGAAATGAATCGCCTGGTTACACTTGTCTTTGCTTCTTTCATCTGTGGATGTGAGCTTACTCGTTTTCTATGAGGCTGCAAATAGAGCTTACTTTTGAAATTTCAAAATTAGTATAGTTTGTATAGTTTAGCAATGGAAAGAAAAAGCTGGCATGCTTTTTAAGAATCCCAGATGAGTCATAGAGATGGTTGCTTTTTCTGATTAATGGCCCAAAACATAAAGATAACTCTTGCACTGAACAGCCTTTTTTTTTTAAATTTTATGATGCTGTTTGCATCTGATCCTTTCAGCTCTGCATTTTCACAAACAATTAACCATTTAAAAATGAAAATGGGCACACATCATTGCTTTTAGGATGTGCCGAAATTAAAGTATTTCATTTAAATATTACACTTGATTCCACACTGACAGGCTGGTGCTCAAGTTGATGCCCAGGACAAGGACCTGAGGACTCCTCTGTTGGAGGCTATCATCAACAATCACATTGAGGTGGCTCGCTACCTGGTCCAGAATGGCGCCTGCGTCTATCACGTTGTAAGTGTCTCCAAACAAATAACTGTGAACCATAAGAGGTTTGCTGGATATGGATTTTTTTTTAAAATAAATGATTATTATTTATTTATTTTTTTTTTTTATTTTTTTTAATATATCATTGTTCATCAGGAGGAGGATGGATATACTGGCCTCCACCATGCTGCCAAGCTGGGAAACCTTGAGACTGTCAACATGCTTCTGGAGACGGGGCAGGTTGATGTGAATGCACAGGTAAAGCAAGATCCCGGATGTCTATTTTAAAGGAGCAATATAGCATTTTTGTCTGCCATCACTTACTTTCTCCCTCTTCAATGAAAATTTCAGCCTTTTCCTGACAAGGAAATGATTTGATTAGACTTTGTAAAATAGCCAGAGATTGAACCACCAACCTTCTACATGGCATATGATTCGCTCTGTTGTCCACTCCCGACTCTTCCTGTGGGCTTGTTTCAGGACAGCGGGGGCTGGACGCCAATCATCTGGGCCGCAGAGCACAAACACGTCAATGTGATCAAAGCGCTGCTGAACAGAGGAGCTGACGTCACCATCAATGATAAGGTAGATTTCTACCATAAACTCTGCAAAAGTACACGATACAACGTCTTTGTGCAAGCAGGTGGAGTCGCTCCCTGCTTGGCTTTAGCAAGAATGCAAGTTTTAGGCATTAGCCTCACTTTTAAGCCATATTAAATGTTATTGGATTTTCCTAAATTCAGATTAGGACTTTGGAGGGAGGAGTGCATCCACAGCTTAGATAATGGAAACATGTTTAAGCATTATGAAGTGGTTAAACAATTTCCTAGCTCATTGGTGTGAGAGACCACATAGATGCAGTTGTATGAACATATTTCAGGTTTTTACTTTAAACAGTCACGTCTTTCCCATCAGGAGCTGAATGTTTGTCTCCACTGGGCGGCGTATGCAGGAAATGTGGATATAGCAGAGCTGGTGTTGAACGCCGGCTGCTCCCTCTCCTCTGTTAACGTACACGGAGACACACCACTCCACATCGCTGCCAGAGAGGGCTACTTGGAATGTGTTACGTGAGTTTATATACATCTGCTTTTATCCATCAACACATTTAAGGAAATTGGAGACATTTTGCTACAGTTGGTTGGACATGAACTTGTTTTCTCTGGGTTTTTGTTTTGTGCAGGTTGTTCCTGTCCAGAGGTGCAGACATAGACATCATGAACAGGGAGGGAGACACACCTCTTACATTGGCGCGAACTGACACACCAGTGTGGGTGTCACTCCAAATAAACAGGAAACTGCGAAGGGGAATAACCAATCGCATGCTTCGGACGGAAAGAATCATCTGCAGGTAGGTGTTTTGGGTCGATAATGTGTTGTTTACATGAAAATAATCAGCAGTGCAAATTCAAGGATACAATTTCTTGCCAAGATTGATGTAAGAGCTAGTATTTGGTACTACAAAGAAGTGGAACCCCAAATACAGCGATGAAAGCTCCACTTTTATTTGGTTTTCTAAAATGTTAACAGAAACATGAAAAAAATCCCTGCTTAAGTCTACCCCTAAATAAAAAATCCATGACTCAGATTGCATAATGAGGTATGTTGTCACATTGGTTCTGTATGTTGCAATATATTTTTAATAGATGAGACTTTGAGAATTGGACTCTATTTAACCCTTTCATGCATGAACTATGATAACATCAATCCAGATTTTTTTCTTAAGTATTTTTATTCCTCTTTAGGCATGTAAAAAAGATTTTTGACTTCATTTATTTAAACATGTACTTTCCAAATAGTTTTTTACATGTCCACTTACACATGTCCACTGGCTGACCAGTGGGTAGCAGGGTATCGACTGACACATCAGTGTCCAATGTAGTGGTTTCTGTGCAAGTATACCATCAACACTGACACAAATGCAAGAAAACAGCCGTTGAATAGCTGTCCACTGTAGTGACCACTATGCGTAAGTTGAAACCTATCACACTGTGTACTTAAGTCTATGCTAGGCACACCCACCATTTATCTGGCAGCTCAATGCCAGGCTCACGCCCCAAAACCATTTTAGTTTTGGTATCAAGAGCCATGAGTGCATCATGTATGCTAAATGATGTGATTTATGATTAGGTCCAGGGGACTTCTCATGGTCGATCAGTGGGGAAACATGCAGATTAAGCTTTTTGCTTTGTGTGTCAGTGACATCGCACAGGGCTACGAGAATGTTCCAATCCCCTGCGTGAATTCGGTGGATGATGAAGGATGTCCATCGGATTACAAATACGTTTCAGAAAACTGTGAAACTTCAGCAATGAACATAGACCGCAATATCACACACTTACAGGTAACTTCATTTTGTCTCCACACAACAGAACTTTTATTTTGAAAAATGTATTCTTCATTTTTCCTTGTTTTGTTTTTTTCTCCCCCTTCAGCACTGTAGTTGCACTGATGACTGCTCATCTAGCAACTGCCTCTGTGGACAGCTCAGCATCCGCTGCTGGTATGACAAGGTAACAAACTGTCTGGGGAAAAAATACCATCATAATCATTAGCAGCAGATTTCATATGAAGTTAAATTGGCAGAGTTATTCTTATTCTATCATATTTTTTTTCTGTTACAAGGATCAACGGCTGCTTCAGGAGTTCAACAAAATCGAACCTCCACTAATTTTCGAATGCAACATGGCTTGCTCTTGTTATCGAACGTGCAAGAACAGGGTGGTCCAGGCAGGGATCAAGTGAGTATCAGCAATTAAAGAAATGCATAAATCTCAGCCAGATTACACGTCAGACTACAAACCGACACCAAAGAATCTTAACCTCATATCATCTGGAGAGATTTCTAACAAATAAACTCAACTGCTAAAGTTTTGATTGGGGGGGGAAAAAATGATTCTTCTCTTGTGCAGTAATCAACAACCTGCTGACCATCTTTCTACATCTTGCTGAGGGCAGCAATGGTAAAGCAATAATTATTAATCACTCTGCACCTGAGTCAGTCACAGATGTTTAACAGTGCAGAGGCAGCCATGTGTTGCAAATAGCCATCACTGGCTTTTTTTCTTTTTCCCCCCCGGTTGATGAGTGTCTGCTTGATACTTCACCCTTAACCCTATTTTTTTCATCTTTCCTCCTCAGAGTTCGTTTGCAGCTGTACAGGACAGAGAAGATGGGCTGGGGAGTTCGAGCTCTGCAAGACATTCCACAGGGAAGCTTCATCTGCGAGTAAGAGGAAAAAAAACCCTCTGCTGGCACACACTAGGCTGCTTTTCTGTAAAAAGCTAGAGGTTAAAAAAATGAAGCTTACCTTCCTCTTTCTGCACAGATATGTTGGAGAGCTGATCTCAGATGCAGAAGCAGATGTTAGAGAGGATGACTCCTACCTGTTTGACCTGGACAACAAGGTGAACCTTCTTAAATTGTGTATTTCAAAACATGGACATCATGTGGGGAAAACGGAAAGAGGGGGCACACAGCTGTATAATTATTAATCAAAAACTATGAAGTAAATAATTGACCAAGTCTTAATCTTGTGTTTCGAAGGTTAGGGTTTAAGCCCCTTTCTTGTGTTGACACTGATTCTAAAAATATGAAGATACTTTTATCGTGGTACTTTGAATTGATGATTGTGTTGTAGTATTTTAAATTGTATTTAATAATTTAATAGGAATAAATATGCCCATAGCAGAAATAAACGTCTGCTATGATTTCCTCAACTGTCTTTTTTTTTCTGTATAGGATGGGGAGGTGTATTGCATCGATGCCCGGTATTACGGCAACATCAGCCGCTTCATCAACCACCTGTGTGACCCAAACCTCATCCCAGTACGTGTGTTCATGCTCCATCAGGACCTGCGATTTCCGCGCATTGCCTTCTTTAGCTCCAGAGACATCCTCAGTGGGCAGGAGCTGGGGTAAGAAGTCATAAGTGCCTGGTTGGACCTTAAAGTTGTGGTCAAGAGTTTACATGCACTCATCATGGGCAAGAATTAGGTTAATCCAAGAAGAATAATTGTAGATTTACATCAGCTGGGAATGGCTGTCATAGCAGTTTCGAACAACTGCTATGACAGATCATCTTAGGTTTTCATCTATAGGTTTTCATCTTGTGAATAACTTGATCATCTTTTCAAACAACTGTGCTGTACGTAAGTACAGTGGATCTCTCTGTCACCCTCAGGTGAGAAAAAATTCTTAGGATGTTTGGAATAACCAGGAATCACCTGCCATGAACCAGAAACTCCTGGTATCCGGTCTTTAAGTGATGACATATGAACTTTGTCACATATGAGCTTCCAGGTCCAAACTACTCTGTTTATTAAAGCTGTTGTGTTTTTAAACATGTTTTAATGCTTTGTATCTTGTTCCGTGTAATCTGAACAAGCCCCTAAAAACAGTCAGCGATCACTGTCGGCCTCTCTCGGTTTTTATTACACTAATCATTTTAAAGCTCAGTTTTTAAAACCTTACGATGTAACTACAGCTCAGCTCATGCTGCAGTGTTTTAATGACTAACCTCTTATTGCGGATGGATTATCTCAGTTAATCTCCTGACTCAAGTTTGGTCCTTTTACAATCCTGCCATGCAGTTGCATTTGTTCCTAACCATCGGAAACCCTCGCGTTAACTTTTATAGAGTGGAAAAAAGTTGGTGTTCATCCTCCAGCTTCACTGTTTTTACATTATGAAAAAAGAAATTAAATTACCATAACTGTACACTTGCCCATGAAAAGTGTATGTGAACTAAATTGAACACAACTGTGTGTAATTTATTTCCTGCTTAGTTGAGCCCTCTTTTCTTTCTGTTATCTGGAAATCTATTCTAATGGTCTGTCTTCTGATTGGTCCTTAGGTTTGACTACGGAGATCGGTTTTGGGACATTAAGAGCAAATATTTCACCTGTCAGTGCGGCTCGGAGAAATGCAAACATTCTGCCGAAGCTATCGCCTTGGAGCAGAGCCGGCTAGCTCGGCTGGAGGCCGGCCCAGAATCAGGAGCTGACTGTGGGCTGACCATGCTAGGGAACTCTTAAACAAACAAAAAAAAAAGACACTTACCCATGGGGCCTTTGGATTAACCCCTTCTGTTGCATACACTAGTAATGGAAATACATCATAGCGGGGCTACATCTTCATTCATCATTCAGTTTTATATCTAAGGTGCTGTGTGTTTTTCTACTTGAACTGCAATTTCTTTTCCTGAAGCTGTCAACAGCCACTTTATCTTGTCGAGGATTTGGGCCGGAAGATTTTTTTTTACCATGTAGGAGTTTGGAGAAAGAAATGACAGAGGTCTTGTAATTCTTTACGCACAGTATTTTAACTGTAAATCATAATGTACTCATGCCTTGACTCTTTGCGTGTTAGCAGTCTGCCATCATGTACCAGTCATATATACAAACATGTATTTTATACTTTTTCTTTTTTCTTTTTTTTTGTTTCTCTTGTGCCAACAAGTCATGCATTTTGATACAGAGCAGTAATGGTTCGGGTGTTTACTCATGCTGGACCGAGTAAGGTTGTTTTTGATTACCATGTTAGCTTTGTTTTGTTTTGTTTTTTTTGTTTTGTTTTTTTTATACCTGCTGTTTACTGTCACATGTAGTGTAATAAAATAACTCGTGAGTTGACTTCTGTGCTGTGGCTTTATTAAAATTAAGAATCATGGCCTACACATGTTTAAAGTCACTTGATTAATTTGTTTTATTTGTGCTCAGCCTTGACTTTGTCTGGTTTTTGGTTTCCTAGTTTCTGTTTTAACAACAAAGGCCCTTTAGACAATAATGCAAAGCAAGAGGAGTGGGAAGCAGGACTGGGTATGATCAGATGTGAAGATTAAAGGTGGAAGTCTCACTCTGAGCAAATTCAATTTCAACACAGAAGAGACTCCACACTAATGTCTACAAGTCCAATTTAAAATCACCAGTTAATCTAAGAGGCAAGACACGTAAACACAATGGCTGCAGACCTTTGCTGCCCCCTAACAAAAATGCTAGCTCCCACTGGACGATAATAGGACACACACACACAAGTGTCATTTATTTATTAGACAAAGCACAGCTCTGGCTCAGTGAAGGAAACACTTGTACGCATTTTAAAAACCCAACAAATCTAAACATTTTTACTAGGACTACACACGCAATGACAAGGCTAAAAAAGGGCTAAAAATAAGATTTTTTGAAAAGCTTCAACTGAATTATTTCTCTTTATGTATTGATTTTAGTCATGCCAAAGTATTACCATAGACCTCTACCATTACACTATGCAGAGCGAGTCCTCTTGTTAATAAACAATCTTTGGTCCACCGCGCAGGTGCGCATCCCTCAGCAGGTGCGCGTGCAGCGTCATTCCCTGGTTACAGCTGCCAGGAAGAAAAAGATTTCTTCAGTCATTAGTTGCAATGTCCGCGCTAACGCGGCGAAGCTCCCTCGGAAAAAGTCGGTTTTAGCTTCTTGTTTGTTTTAAGCTCGCAGTGTGTAGAAGAAGTTGCATTTTATGAGTGTGGAGGTCCAGGCGGAACATGGCTAAAGAAACACAAGAAGAGGAAAATCCGAACTCCGAATACGGTGAGCTGACGTCGGCCGTTGGTGTTCTCAGAGGATCTGCTTTCAGCGTTAAAGTAAAAATTTCCAAAGGCAGCTGAGAAAACTCTGAAATGAACGAGTTTAGAGTTAAATACTTTGTGAGAGCTGTGTTCATTTTTTGTGTCACGCCATTTTCTTTTTAGAGTTTTAAGTTAAAGTTTCTAACTCTTTTTTTTTTCTTTTTTTTTTAAATGAAGTGGTTATTAGCATAAACCCACTGTTTCTAACGTGGATTTTTTTAAATGACTGTTAGGTCGTTAAAGTTCAGTGATATCTTAATTATCTTCCTGTTTAACAGTAGGCCGTGTGCCAATATTAGTCTAATCAAACTGTTTTATTGTTTTACAGATAACCTAGTTTTAAAATGTTGTGACAGTTTTATTACTGACAAATCAGGACACCTCAGAAACCTGACTCTAAGAAAAAAGACAGTATCCAATGGGAGAAATAAGAAGGCTAAAATAGTTTTAAATAATTGCATCCTTTCCTTTAAAATTTCTTCCATTATTAATGTAATGCTTAGATTTAATCACAGTGTCAGTTGAGCATGGCCTTATGGTCAAATGTGTTAACTGTGTAGTGTTGGGGTTCGAAGGATTAGATACTAACTAACTAAATACTTGGTTATCTCTCATCTAAATACCAGTTTGTTCTCCCTGATGAGAATCCTCAGTTATTTAGGCTTGAAAGTTGCCTAAATCAACGTTTTATCATGAAAATATGTGCAGTTTATTTCTATAATGATCAGTTAACATTGTTTCATATTAGGGCGAATGTACACATAAGCACTATTGGTCTGCATAGTGTAAAAGCAGGGAGTCTGTGTTGCATTAGTTAACAGATTGTGGCCTTGTGGCCTTGTGGCTTGTGATTGTGGTTTGCACACAAACTCTAAAACTGGAGATGCTTAGATTCTTAAAAGACAAATTCTGTTGCTGCTGATGAAAACGTTTTGGCCACTTCACCTTGTGGAACGGAGTCTGCTCTGTTGGAGTACGTCATGAGTCTGTTGGCACTCTGGCAGGTTTGATAAGGCTACAATAAACAAACCCTCCCTGGAGGTAAACATACATGGATGGATGGATTTCATGTCCTTCCATATAAGATGTAAAAACCAGGTGACCACAGCATCACTGGCAGCTGAACCTCTGTTTCTTAAAAGTGTGTGTGTGTGTGTGTGTGTGTGTGTGTGTGTGTGTGTGTGTGTGTGTGTGTGTGTGTCAATTCAGATGAGTGGTCTAATGATGATTCAGCTTTAAAGCTATTCTTTGTTGCTCTGATTGGCTTCACAGGGAAGTAGAAATCATTTTCAGGGCTTTGGACACTTCCTGATTCATTAGTGAGAGATTTGTTTGCTCCCTTTTTTGGAGCTGTTGCACTTTGGTCTCGGTTAAGAAAGTTTAGACAGTGTTGAGAAAGATGTGCCTTATTGCAAATCATTGGCCGCAAAACTTGTTAAGCCTGCCTGGTTCAACAGGTGAACCAATGTCAGAACATAACTCTGTTAATAAAGCTAATGTAGGAGACAGGAGAATCGCACATAGGCTTTATTTTACATTCTTAACACATTTATAAAATGACTGAGTTAAATAAAATGATTTTGGTGTCAGCTGTCTGATAGTGAGTTGGAGTTTGTAGATTTGTTGCTGTTCTTGGGATCATTGTCCTGTTACATTACACAGCAACACACAGCCAAGCTTAACCTGTCAGACAGGTTTGGCATTTCACTCTACGGCATTTGACAATTTCCCCAGTACCCTTAATAATGGGTTTTGACACCTCTAGTATATATCAATAAAAACATGGTTAGATGCTCATTAGAATAGGTTCCTATTTTTTCCAAGGGTAAACACTGACAAAGACAACTCTCATTCCACAGGTCGGATTCGAACCAAGCTGTACAGTATATGGTCGCCTGCTCATCCCAGTGAGCTAAACTGGCTCTTGTTCATGGTTGACTTTACACAGTTGGTATGGGGTGTTTGTGCTGACATGGTTGTGTCTGTCTGAAGGACACTGTCCTAGAAGTCTTGTGATTTGTTCACATACAACTTTGCAAACTTAAATCCTGCAGCCATGTTCTTTTGTGGGAGAATAAGCTTCTTCTTTCTTTTTCATTATTTTTTTCAAATTGATGTTCTAATAAGAAAACCTTTCTCTGGTTATTGTAGCCATTGGAATGTTTAATCACAAGATATCCAGGAGTCGCATAACATTTGAATATTTAAAAAACCCAAAAACACCCCCGTTGTAAATCCGTCTCTGCCGGCTACAATTAACCAAGCCATAATTTCTTTTTACAGACAAACCGAAGAATTTAGGCAACATCTATGTTTTTCTTTGTGTCAGAGTCTCCTTGTGCCACTTCTATGTTAAGTCATTGCTTTAACTGGTTGCATTGCTGTGGGTTTAAAGGACTGGGTCTGTTCTGTCATCTGCCTCATTCATCTTAAGACAGGGTCATGCGATAACTTTCGTATTCATGGTCCTTTGTAATTTTTTCAAACTCAAGCTGTAAAATACCAGCCTGTATGAGGTTCAAAGTTTAAAGGTTTAAGGCTTTGCATCAGTTTTTTACGAGGTGTGTCATCTAAAGGTGCAGACTGTCATTTACTCTAAACACACAACAGCGTCCTAGCAGATGAAATCTGACACTCACGGAAAAACAAACCAGTGAAAAGCTGTCTGTGTTGTCAGCATTTTGTATCTCTGACGTTTCTCTAAGTATTTCTCGAGTGGAGATTTGGAGGACGTTAGTGTAGTCTTTTCAATGAATTGTTTGTTTGACACACCTGATATTTCAATGACTGAACAATACTGAGATGAAAAACTTTCTGATCTTATGTGTTGCAGTAATTGGCATTTTATTAGCCCTTCCTGTTTTGAAGGATTACACTATAATGTACATTTAGCTTTTTGTTATGGCCACTTATTGCCAGCTTTGAATCACATGATTGGCCCTGAAGTTCATACATCCTGTTGTAATATTTGCATCCTTCTCGGAAAGCCTGAGGGACTATGTGCAATGTTGACACACTGTCCTTTCAGCTCTATTCAAATTACTCAGTGAGACGACTTTTAAATGTTGTAACTTTTAAGCTACCTTATGCTTTTAGTTTTCATAAAGTGAGGAGTGCAGCTTTTTCTTATGATCAAATATGAAGTACACGTGGATTACAAAGCCATAAATTGTTTAGTCATTGTATTTAATACCATATGAGGGTGGCTTGTCCTATCGGGTTATTCCTGCTCGACAGGATAATGCAGATCTGACTTTGGTGGATGGAATTTTTTTTTTTCAGCTGAAAGTCTCTCAAAGACGTTTCCTGAGTTTCATTGTTTGCAATTAAACTAGTACACTTTGCTTTGTAGAGGCAGGACAGTCTCATTGTTTCAATTCAAATTCTATTTTTAAAAAAAACTATGTCGACAAATGATTATCCTGAGAGCTGCTGCTGTCAGTGCTGTGCCTCACTCAGTCATTTTTTTTTACTCCCTATGGTATGATTAAACATATATTTTCTAACATAAAATATGCATTTTATTTTATATTCAGACCCGCTTGATTTGTAAGTCCACTGTATTCATTGTTGGTTCCTGCTAACTGTCCCTCTCTCTGTTCCAGGAAACAACAATGACATATTTCTTCCTAGTAATTCAATTCCTGTCATAGTGATTATACAGCAACACCTCTATGAACAATCAGCCCATAAAATATGAATGCAAGTCCCTGAAAGTTTTCCTTATTCACTTAGAAGTAATTCATTAACTTTAAACAGAGGGTGCCTGTTTTTTAAAGTTAAACAAATCTAACTATAAGAAATATTTCAGGAACTGGCTAAATAAAACTCCAGTATAACCAGGTTGAAAGATGGCAATGGTCAAAATGTCTTTATCCAAAAAGGCCTGTTTTAATAACTGCAACTTGTCCATTGTTGCACAGTTATACATTAAATCAGCAGTTCAAAAATGTGTAAGAAACTGCTAATGTGTCCTTGATCATCTGTTCACAAATAAGGAAGTTGTTGATTAATGGCGAATGTTTGCCTTTCCCAGGACAACCAGCGCAGTTTGACCATAATTTCAAAGGACCTGTAAAGAATAGGTAAGTCTGACTCAAAGCTCACTGGATAGGTGGTGAAATTCTTACATTTTAACCCCCCTGTCCTCTGTCCAGCTGTGTGGTTCCTGGTGTAGTGTGTGTGTTTTCTTTTGGCCTAGGAAGACACATTTATCACATTTAATGAAGACACATTTAACAAAATCAAAAACCCATGCAAAGCTTACCCTGTTCACTTTACTTAATACTATCTCACTTTCTTTTTCTTTTCTTTTTTTTCTTTTTTTTACACAGAGGGTGTACAGATATAATCTGCTGTATTCTCTTCCTGCTGGTCATCATTGGCTACATAGTAGTTGGAGTTTTAGGTAAGAGAAACCCAACCCTGCCAGCACAGGCATTATGTGCCCAACTGTGTTTTCATATGTCCTCATGTTTTTCACTTCATACTCATTGCTGCTATATACTATAAAATACTATAAATACTATAAAATAATAATGACAATAATAGTGAAAGAAAGTCCTAGGACAGTTATTTGCCATTGAGGAGACAAGATGCAGTGGGGATAAAAGAGACCTGGAGTCTTTTAGTCTTCCTCACAGGTACTCTAAAACGGCGGTCGGAAGGCAACAACTCAAACTCACTGTGAAGTGGATGGTTCAAACAACTCATAATAGAATGAGCCTTTCTAAGCACATTTCTATTGTAAATGGCCAAAAGTCCATCTTGCCAGCGCCCTGAAATTTTGCTAGCAGTTTTTACCAGAAGTCCCAACCGATTCTTATTCTTCACCGTCAGGTTACCAAACCAGGCAGCGATACAAAAAGACATCACAGATTCGAACACAACTTCTATAAAACAAAGACAACATCTCAGATGAGACATTAAATGATCTCATTTTCCTTAAAAAGAACAGTCTTTGTTGAACATTTTTTTTAGTAGTGGCATCAGCATGAGATTCAAAACACAGTTTATGGTCAAGTACCACACCTAGATATTTATAACTCTCAACTATCCCAATATCGGCAGATTTAATGATAGTGGGTGATGAGCTATAAGAGGACTTCCTAAAATCAATAATCATGTCTTTAGTTTTTGACACGTTAAGTGAAAGGAAGGACTCATCACACCAATTCACAAAATCATCTACAACCTGTCCATGGCCTGACTCGTCCCCCACTAGAAGACTGACGATCACTGTGTCGTCAGCAAACTTCAGGATATGTCTGTTCGTGAAATTGCTGCGACACTCATTCGTGTACAGAATGAACAGTAGGGGAGAGAGGCAGCAACCCTGGGGTGATCCAGTAGAGGAGGAGAGCACATCAGAAAATACATGATTCACCCTCACGCATTGTGACCTATTAGTCAGAAAGTCTGTCACCCAGCCGACCAGACTAGTGTCAAGCTTGAAATAATTGTAAAGCCTGTCAGCAAGTAAGAAGGGTTGAATTGTATTGAATGCTGATGAAAAGTCAGCAAATAATAATCTTGCATGGGTGTGGGGGGCCTCAAGATGCTTATACAAGAGATGCAGGAGTGTGACAGCAGCATCCTCCACACCTCTCCCTGCTCTATAGACGAACTGGAAGGGGTCAAGATGGTGTTCAACATGCATTAAAATCTCCATCTTAATTATCTTCTCAAATAACTTCATCACTAAAGAAGTCAGAGCCACATGCCTAAAATCATTCAGTACCTTAGGAGAACTGCCCTTAGCAACAGGAACAATGATGGCATGTTTCCAAATCTTAGGTACTGTCTGTAGCTCTGAAGAAAGTGAGAAGATATGGTGAAAAATCCCACTCAGCTGATCAGCACAAGTTCTCAGTACCTGTCCACAGATGTTGTCAGGTCCAGGACTCTTGCTTTTAGTGTTTCTAAAAAGATTAGCTACCCCCCTCTCATCAATACAAATTGATGGGGGAGTGATAGTCTTTTCCCTCAGTGTGCTGGTCTGCCTAGAACAGTCAAAGTTCTCAAAACGAAGGTAAAAACTGTTAAGACTGTCTGCCAGATGTTTGTCAGAGGTAAACCCCTCTAAGGTCTAATTAGTCATGTGTCCGTGTTTTTCGTATGAAGCTACTATGTAGTTGATATAAAGAACTAGGTAGGGTGGAAGAGCAAGCCTGCCTCTATACAGCAGGCTATAACAATATGTAACCCATCAAGTCACTAGTTAACTTTCTGACTTCACAGAAACTACTGGTTTTTAGAATCATTCATCGTTCATGAATTTTGTTGCATTTAGACCAATTTGTGTTAACTATTTTTCCCTCTTGTCAAACCAGAAGATTCATTTAATGGCAGAGATTTACAGCTCTTGATTTATAAATGCCAAGTAGATTACATGATGTAAAGGATTACACTTGTTGTTTCTTTCAGTTGTTTAGTTTCTATTGTTACTATGAACAGCTATGTTTTTCATATAGTTCCAGTCAGCAGCTTTTTATTGCTCTGTCATCAAACTCATTCCAACACTCAGGGCCATCTGTTATCTAGAGCAAACACAGCGGCCTGATGGGTCATGAAGTGACCTTATTTGTGTGTTCAATGGCTAGTATTTCCCAAATCTATTTCCTCCATTGAGATTATTAAAAGCACTGCACACAAGGGTGGATTTATAGTGGGAGAAATCTGCAAGCAACACATTGAACAAGATGGATTGGGTCAAACATTTACACGATTGGCTTTTAGTTTCTTTCTGAGTATTAATTTGTGCTTTTTTTTTCTCCCCTCTGTCAGCTTGGATCTATGGAGATCCAAGAGATATTCTTTACGCAAGAAACTCAACTGGCTGGTTCTGTGGAGTTGGGCCAAATAAGTAATTTAACCATTGTTTAGAGTCATTTTATTTAAATATAGAAAATATATACACACTTAATAATATAATATGAAATAAAAACTTTATTCATGTCTTTCAGAGACCGACCCAACTTGCTTTACTTTGACATTCTCAAATGTGCAACGTCTGTCAATGTGATGGCAAGTGTTCTCAATGGTTTCCAGTGTCCAACCACGCAGGTACACACAGCTGCTGCAGTTTGCTGTTCCTGTTCAAACTCTTTACTTTCCTCTCTGTGCTGCATAAATATTCCTATTTTTTTCATTACCCATAGGTGTGTGTGAAAGAATGTCCCTCTGACTTCTGGGCCGTGAAGATACAGTCGTACCTTCCAGGTGAAAAACCTGCAAACGTTTTCAATCCAAATTACTGCGTGCCATCTCTTAACCTCAACAATTCTAACTTGGTAAGCTACAAACGGTGTTTAAAAGAAAGTATTCTTGTCACGCTACTGGGCTGGCGGCGTGAACAGCCAACTTTGTGAAGATCATAACTCGAGAACAGGGAAACTTGAGACTTTCAATTTGATTTTCAAATCTCAGTAAAGTTTGAATATTAGTGACCTCGATGCTTAAAGTCAAGGTCAGAGGTCATGTTTTTTGTACAATATCCTAGGAAATCAGATCTATTAAAAATCTTGGACGAGTTCAAATCTCGGTGACCTTGACCTCAAAGTCAGTGTCAGAAAATCTTAAAATAACTTGCATTAACTCATAGAAGATGTTGCGTAGAGGTTTCAGATTTATGCCATAGCTGCAGTCTAGGAGGCAGGGCTAGCACTGGTGGCTGTCTCTATTTTTATGTATTCTATGTATGCAGTATTTATTTTTGGCCAAAACTTGATTGTTAAACATGTTTTTCAGAGTGTTAGTGAGATTGTACAAAAGGAGCGGTGTCCTTTCATGCTCATACCTACAACCCCTGGTCAGTAACAAATTCACATTACTGCTTTCATTTAAATTTCCTTGTATGTTCAATACACAGTACAGTACCTTGTGTATAGAGATCTAAAAAACATTCTAACTCCATATTTATGGTTAATTTTATTTTCCCTTTTTGTTCTGTGTGGTTAGTGCTGGGGAGATGTTTTCCTGATATCACAGCCTTGGGGAACATACCTTTATACTTTGCGAATGTTCCAGGCTTGCCTGCCTCAGTGAATGACACTGTTGCCCTCATCAAAAATGGCACTGGGTAATAGACATTATCAAGATGACTATGAATCTAAATGAACCCACAGACTTTAATAATCTTGTGTCTTTTTCCTCCTTATCAACAGCACAGGGTTGGTGGTTTTGTGAGTCTCTGTTGAGCCGTAGCGTAGCAGCTAGTTCTAGTTGCTCTTGTTGCTGCGTTTAACTCACTTATACACAGCGGCCTTAGATTTCATGTGACACACTGTCTTGGGATTTGCAGCCCTAAAGCATTAATGAGTAGTTGTCTTACACTCTCTGTCTGCCTATGCTGAATATCTTGGGTTATTTCTGGTTTCTATGACTTCCCAGCTTTATTAGTGTCACATTAGACATGTAGAACATAATTATATAAAAATGGTCACTGTTGGCTGCATGATGATCTTTTTACGCACCTTTTAATTACCCCCGTACCACTTTTAGAAATGGGTTTTAAATGCTGTTGTTCGTTGTTTTTTTTTTGTGTTTTTTTTTTTTTTTCATTTGTAGTATTTGTTTTATCTGATGATGACTTTTTACTATTTAAAAGCAAAGGTGCCACCATCACATCTTGTCCTGTTTTGTCTTCGTTAGGGGCATTATCAACAGCTTTAACGCTAAGGACATCGCCACCCGAATCTTTGCAGATTTTGCATCGTCATGGCCGTGGATCATCCTGTGAGTTTCCCTGCTGAACCAGCATTGCACACTGCCACCTGCTGATGTACAGATAGAAGTCAGATTTTGTAATGAAGTTTTGATGATATCGAATAAGCCTTAACACAAAGTAGTAGTGTCAACTTAATATCTAAAATGCTGTATCAGGTGCTCTGTCTTAATAAGAAAACTAACAGAATACAATCACTTTCAATTATTATTTTTAATATAAAAATAAATGATTACTGTATATTAATATACTTGTCAGTGAGTTCAGATGATCTGTTTGCTATCAAAAAGGTACCAAGTTATTGTTTAAAGCATGTGGTTATCAGCATACACTTACATCCTCTTCACGGGGAACACCTGCACAGTGTAATTCAATTAGAAACATGACATGAATTCTGCTTTTACATAATCTATGCATTTTCTTTTTGTCATGTAGGTTAATGATTTCAGTGTATTGCAAATACACTACTGCCCTCACAATTGCTTCAGGAGCAAATATAAAATATTACCTTATTGACAGTGTCAGCAAAAAAGTAAATGGTACCAGTAGAAGTTGTGGCAGAGGCTTTGTATGAGATTACATTAAGTTGGATATGTGTTCTTAATATAGTTTACATCTTTCTCACGGCTTTCTTTTTACCTTAAAATCGTTGCTTTAATTTCTTATAAATGTCCTAACTGTCCCTCCATCCTGTCCACTTGTCCTGTCTCAGTGGTTTGGTGATAGCCATGCTTGTCAGTCTGTTGTTCCTGTTGCTGTTGAGGTTTACCGCTCCAGTCATGGTGTGGGTCCTCATCATTGGAGTGTTGGCTGCTGGAGCTTATGGTAAATACACACCTGGAATAGTTTTTAAATCAGGCACACAGAGGTGCAGTGATGTCTGGATATAAAGAGGACCTAGTTATTTTATTTGTTGAAATACAAAGTGAAGTTAAAAAAAACAAAACAATTTTTTTCTCTTTTTTTTTTCTTTTTTCAGGAATATGGCACTGCGCCTGGGAATATATAAACTACAAACAAAACTCTGCTACCATCACTACAATTGGATTCACCACAAATTTCCAGAGTTATCTAGAAGTCCAAGAGACTTGGCTGGCATTCTGTGAGTGTCATTAAAATGCTATTTAGTTCTAACCTTTGCTGTGCTGTTCAAATGTCACCAAATATTTCTCTGTCTCGTCTTTGTAATGTTCTCAGAGGTTGAGAGCGAGCAAGCTGTGGGTGCATTAATAAGCTAATTGGGTCAAGTGTTGGATATAAAAGTAAATAAATTAATCTAGAACTGGAAATTATGCATTTACACTAGAAAGAAAGTGCTTTTCTTTATATGGCCATTTTGACAGTTTATGCACAGCAGCTATTCTGTGGTATTTTACAAGTAAGAGTACAGAGGAAAAGAGAGGTATAAAATCTAAATAAACAAGGACATTATTGGCACATTATGTGTGTACTGAAATCAGTATATCTAAAAATAAATGCAATAAAACCACTGTTGGCTTGCAGGAATTGCATGTCATGTTTACAGCACCTCTTGAATAATGACATTGTAAAACAGATTCAGTAACACAAATATCCTTTAGTTTGGGGGTTATAGTTTTCTTTGTTTTACACTGACACATTAAGCATTGGTAGCTTAATGTTGATTGTTAAAAGATGAATTCTTTTGTGTGTCTGGGCCAAAGGCCACAGTTTATTCGGCAGTAGTTACACACAGTAAAATATACAAAACAAGTATACACACATACACATACATGAGTAAGGTACATGGGTATATAAAAGTTCAAAGCTAGGCATGTTAAAAGATCAGAACAAATAAAGTACATTACAAGTAAAGTAACAGGGAGAACACATGTGGGCTAATATCTGTGTGTATGATTGTGGTGTGTAGCAGTTGGGTGTGGGCTTGTTCTTTTTTGTGACTCTCGTTATTCTGCTCCTCAGTGATAATTTTATGCATAGTTGAGGGGATCCTTCTGCTGACCCTCATCTTCTTACGCACAAGAATCCTCATTGCCATCGCCCTCATCCAGGAGTCCAGCAAGTAGGTTAAACAAAACGAAAAATCATCCACAGGACTGGCTCGCTTTTAACAAATGTGATGTGAATAATTCAATTCTTAATCTTAAAAGGGACTCTATTAGTTTTACTTATCACAATAAAAGTAACAGTGCGTTTTTATCTTATTGTGAAAATGTCACAAAACCTTGGCATGACCTCATGATGTGTGTTGATATTCTGCAGAGCTATCAGCTACATGATGTCCACTCTGCTGTACCCTGTGGTCACCTTTGTTCTCCTGGTGGTGTGTGTGGCTTACTGGGGAGCTACTGCTTTGTATCCATTATTGTTATGTTTGCATGTGTGTACATGTTATTCTCAGGCTACACTATGGTCTGTAATATATAGATGATATTTGATAAACGCTTTCAGTTCTTTTCTTAAACAAATGGATGCAGATATTTGGCTACTTCAGGAAGTCCCACCTACAAAGTGGTGGCTCTGAACTCCACCATGAACGACTGTAGTAGTATCGATGGCACCAAGAACTGTGACCCTCTGGTGAGCCTACTGGGGATAAATTTTCAAAACATTTTTTTCCTTGACTTGTCTAGGAGATAATTAACTGTAATTCAATTCAGGGTCACCTGATCCAGCCCTAACTATAATCTTCATAATAAGGCTGAAAGTTTTGATTTTTTTTTATCTTAAAAATAGAGAGGGATGTTTTGTGAATTCAAACTGGGACCTGGCTCCATAGCAAAGGGACCTGATAGCTGAAGTTTTACCTCACGGTCTTGGAGCAAAGTGTTGTGATATGATGATTGATAGAGTCTTGTCATTCAGGATTAAAGAGGATTTAAAACGATTGTTTAATTGGTTAATAATTGGTTTACTGTTTGTTTGTTTGTTTTTGGTAGCCTTTTGGCAAATACATGCACAACCATTTCATATGGTTGTGCTACTTTCTTGTTCTCCTCGCAGAACTTCACCTCATCGGATTACCCAAACTGCCCCTCAGCCAGCTGCATCTTCATCAACTACAATAGCACGGACACCTTCCGGAAGAACCTCCAGTACCTGCACATCTACAACGTGGTGGCTTTTCTCTGGTGTGTCAACTTTGTCATTGCTCTTGGACAGTGCACGCTGGCTGGAGCTTTCGCCTCCTACTACTGGGCTTTCGAAAAACCGTCTGACATCCCCATGTTCCCTCTCTTTGGAGGTTTTATACGCTCACTCAGGTAGGTTAATGAGCAACTACCACATCCTGCAACAATGAATGAGTAAAGAGTAAATGACCCAGAGGTGCCATTTTGAGACCCAATTCTTTTTATATGATTACAGTATGTTTCAGAGGATAACGCACACAAAGCCTAATATTTTCATAATTTATAATTGGGGGGGCTGAAGAAATATTAGAAACGTGGATTATTTTTCCATTAAGCTGCCGTGGATGACTGTGAACGTAACTTTGTTTTATGTTCTGTAACTTGTCAAACGTTTTTACCTAGAAGTCAAAGTCTGCAAGTAGAGGGTGATTCTTAGTACAGGCCGACCGCAGCAATTAAACCAGCCACATCTCTATTTTTTATTTTAACTTTGATTTGTAAATTGTCTGCTGTACACAGCTAATCTAATATTTCCTGACATGATGTCCCACATAAGTTTTGTTCTTCTTAAAAAAAAGAACTACATTATCAATGCTGCTATTTCATCATTCATTCTTCAGCACGTTGCATTCAGTAGCCAGTAGACACATGTCAGTATAAAAGATGGACATGCCAACATAATGCCAGCCACTGATTTTTCATGTCCTGTTTTGAAGCCTTGACTTGAGCGCTGTAATCTTAGTGTTTTGAAACCAGATGTCATGAGGCTGATCAGACTGAGAAACTGAGGGACACCCCATTCATTGCTAACCATTGGCCATATCCTAAGTAATACTCCTTCCAGATTCTAAAAATGATCCCAATTTACAAAATGGACTTGATGTTGTATTTACGAAACTAACAACTGGACCTAAAATCTTACCACAGAGCGAAGGAGCTAAAGAAGATTTTCACATATGTCTTTGTAAAAACAGAAGTGTCTGTTTAATTGTCGTTGCCAGTTTTAGGCATTCAGTATTAGTTTAGTTTTTACACCTGGAATCTACATATATCTTTTAAACTGGCTAAGAATACAACATGTAATGATTTTTCAAGGTACCATTTGGGCTCTTTGGCATTTGGTGCTTTGATCCTGACCCTGGTTCAGATCATGAGGTTGATCCTGGAGTACATTGACCAGAAAACAAGAGGTAAGAGTGATAATATTCTCAGATGTCACTGCCACAGGATACGAGTAAAAGTATATTTTGAAATAACTGGGTGGTCAAAGATGTTTATATACTAAGACACTAAGAATTTTCCCTGACTTGTCGTCTCCAGGGTCGCAGAACAGTTGTGTGCGTTTTATATTGTGCTGCCTGAAGTGCTGCTTGTGGTGTCTGGAGAAGTTCATAAAGTTCATCAACAGGAACGCTTACATCATGGTGAGAGGACATCATGTGAAAAACAGCCTTTGATATTAACTATAAGCGTTTCTTTTTCTACTCTAAACATGATAAAATTTGTTTTACTATCTTTACATAATTTATCCAGTATTTCACTGGAGTCTGAAAATCACTCTGTTTTTTTGTTTGTTTGTTTGTTTGTTTGTTTGTTTTGTCAGATTGCCATTTATGGGAAAAACTTCTGTGTCTCAGCCAAAAATGCTTTTCAGCTGCTCATGAGAAATGTGATAAGGTTTGTGTTGTAGTTATTTCCACAGTAAAGGGTCTGTGCTTAGTACTTCATGCTTACAGTTCCTGTAATGCTTGTACAGAACATGAATGTATTTGCACATGTTTGAGAGACTGAGTGATTTAGTGTCGTGTTTCTCCGTCCTGCCCTGCTTGTGCTCTCAGGGTTGTGGTGCTCGATAAAGTCACAGACCTGCTGCTATTCTTTGGGAAGCTGATGGTGGTTGGAGGTGTAGGTAAGGACGACATCGATTCATCTAGCAAATCTGTCACTGTGGGGTTTTTTTGTAAAAATACTCTGTAGCAGGTTTTATGTTATTATAGAATATTTTCAATTAAATTTGTAGATTGATTTTTAATCTGTTGGGGAGATGTTCCAATTTATATTTATAAAGGAACTAGACGAGTCTGGCCTGGTCCAAACTCGTCTGCCTTTTAAGCTGTTACAATTGTCAACAAGTTGATAAATGGTCTTTGTGCTGTGTGCTGGTGAGTGTAGTGGAAGCATCAGAGAAAACTCAAAACAGCTGCAAGCTACATCCGCAAACATGGTGGAGAGGCAAATTTATGAGATTAAAAAACAAATCAGCCATGCTGTGCATAGAGCTGGTAAAGAGTGCACAAGGCAGAAACACTGCCAGTGTGTTTGGAAGCTGCCAGGGACGAAATGTCACAGACACGCACACGATGTGCACCCAGGGTGAGACGGGAACGCCCTGTGGGTTGATCACTGTGACTGACTCTGAGACACTCTCATTTAAATCACCAGTAATCTCTCATTGGAGTATGATTGAACTTTGAAGTTAAATAAGTGGAAACTGGAAAAGTTCAGTTTCTAGTTGAGTTCCTGCCAAACAGAATCTGTTTCAGTTGTTTGTAGCTGCATGTTAAAACAATTAGTGCTTTAAGGGGAGTGCTAAAACACAGGAAGTTCAAACAATCAATTTAAAGAAAAAGAAAAAGTACAACTAAAATATATACAAAGCTGCAATAGTTTACATTCAATCATTAAAAAAAGTGATAAATGCTAAATTAGAAAGTACAAAAGAAACCCTGAAAATGATGAAAGCATCTCAGCAGCATTTGGTCACTGCTGATTAAACTCTAATATCTCAGTTTGTCCGAAAGAATAGGTTCTGAAGTCTGAATCTCCTTTCCAGGTGTTTTGTCCTTCTTTTTCTTCTCTGGACGAATTAAGCTGCCGGGCTCCAGCTTCCGTTCCGAGAACCTCAACTACTACTGGATGCCAATAATTGTGAGCTAATCTCTTTTTTTAGGATAGTTATCCTTGTTTCCATTTTTCAGGGATTTGTCGTTGATTTATTTTTTTCCTTTGTTCCTGTAGACGGTGGCGTTGGGTAGCTACCTCATAGCACACGGATTTTTCAGCGTGTATAACATGTGTGTGGACACACTCTTCCTCTGCTTCTGTGAGTAAATACAGTTTACTGAATAATGTTTGATCACATTATTTCCACATAAGCGAGCAGCGCATTGCTCACACTCGTCTTCCTGTCTCACCCACAGTGGAAGATCTGGAGCGTAATGATGGATCTGCAGAGAGGCCGTACTTCATGTCTAAAGGCCTCATGAAAATCCTCAATAAATCCAACAAGATTCAAAAAAAGCAGAAAGCTAAGGACTGAAGATATTTGTTGGGGTTTTCTGCATATGTATATGAAACCACACAAAACTGTCACACACATTCAGGATGTCTTTCTTTGTATCTCTTCACTTTTAGATATCGTTAGCTAGGTTTAACAAAATTACTCTGCAATTTAGCACTTTTTAATAGCTTGCTTTTTGTTTTAACATTTATATTTAGTATTAATGACTGTACATATAAAAGGACCGAGAGATTCCAAGTAATGCAAATCTATTCATCTGTTCATAAGCACTTTTCTGTAAGGTGATCTTTCTTTTGCTTTAGCAGCATTTAATCCTCCTGCTGGTTGATTGGTTGTTACAGTTTTGAATGTCAGTTGAAAGTTAAGACTCAATGTACAACTTGAATTCTAGAGAAACATTTAAGCTAATTTCTAAAAATGCTCTTACCGGTATATATTTTGAGATTTGTAAAGCTTTTATACATTTTTATGTTCACAATATTGTTAATTAATTGTAAAAGAATAAAGTTGTAAATATGAACATCTGCCTCCAGCAGCTTCTGTGTGGATTCTCATCGTTTTAGAGCCATTTTTTCCTACCTCTGAGTTCAGTTTCATATTTACTACCAGAATCACCTTTTTTACTTTCACAAGTAAAATATTACGGTATTCGCTATATGGTCCACATGATAGTCCTATTTTATTAGAACTTCATTAGGATTTTTGGGTAAAACCCATCTCACATTGGCCTTGTATAGTGCACTCTGCAGGATTGTACTGCATGAATTGTAGATTGGGGTTTCTAGTCAGTTTAAAGCTGACCGATAAATCTGCCCCATTTCACAATAGGAAGAGATATTGATTTATTCACTGATCTGATTTTGGAGAGTGCCTTGTATATTATTATAGTCAGTAGTTTGGGGGTTTTGAGATTATGGATAGCACCACAATTGATAGTGTTTATAATTTGACCTGATTAGGCTTAAATTTCTTTTTTCACTGTAGAATTAATTTGATGATGGTCTAAAAATGTATTCACATTAATCCCTTATTGTAATTCTAATCTGTCAGATGGAATGAAGTCTATTTCTAAATAAATATATGTTTGGAGCATTTTAATTCCTTTACAACTGCAATCTAGGAAGTTTATCATGTTATTGTTTTGTCAGGCTTCGGGGTTGTTCCAGATGGGTGTATGCATGGGATTAATGAAGACTGAAGATTTTTAAAAACTCCCACCATGCTGTCATAGATGAGCCAATATTAATGCTTTTAAAGCATACGTGTCATTTGATGTTTCAGCTACTGAATGGTAGCACTGAAATCTCTATTTTTACATAGTTTTACCTAGAATTATTTTATTCCTCAATTATTTTCATTAAATATATTTTATGAATATTTAATTTTCCAGTCTGAATAAAAGTCCCTGAAAGTTTTTATTCTTTGAGGCTCCAGTACTGTGTTCCGAGCACATATGGGTTTTCTTTTTTTAACTGGTTAGCTAGAAATCAACCTGATTTGTTCCCATGTTCAAAATTTGGCAAGTGCCGTCTTTGTCCTAACAATCGAGTTCTGTTTCATTCTTTTTTTTGGTTTGTTTTAAATCAATAATTTCATTTGATTTTAGTTTTGCCTTGTGTATTAAGCTCAGCATTTCCTGTTCCTGGGAGAAAACATAGGCTTTGTCTAAGGATTTAATTGTTTCTTCTAATTGTTACCCTAACACAAGAGGAAGGTTAAGTGCTTGATGATCAGTTGAACTCTTAGGAGACTAAAATAATGTTGTGCATGTTTCTTATCTCATCCAACTAAAAGCTCCACCCTAAAATGTGTGGATTAGATTGAAATCTCTGATTATTTACTTCAAATTACTCTTAGAAACTACAATAGCTCATCCAATTAATTAAGCTGCTCTTGAATGTAACATTGTAATGTTTATCCAGTTTGATTTGAGCTTTGCAAATGTGAAAACATCGTATTCTATTAATATTAATCACAAGGCACTGGCATGCATGACATTATGACTAGGAGCTGAGCCCCCATAAAACAGAGCACCATTCCCTGGTTAATACAACCAGGGAAGGGTGCTGGGGTTGCTGTAGAGCTATCAGTCCACATAGAGCCAGTATTGTGCGAAAAAGTGATTTTCTGTATTTAAACTGCTTTAAATAACTTGTTGGCCTATAACAGGGGTCCTTAATCCCAGTCCACGAGGGCTGGTGTCCCTGCAGGTTTTAGATCTCACCTTGGGTCAACACACCTGAATCACATGATTAGTTCATTACCAGGCCTCTGGAGAACTTCAGGACATGTTGAGAAGATAATTTATCCATTTAAATCAGCTGTGTTGGATCAAGGACACATCTAAAACCTGCAGGGACACTGGCCCTCGTGGACTGGGATTGGGGATCCCTGGCCTATAATATGTGAAACATGTCAAATGAATCCCTTGTGAATGATATTAAGCCACAAACAGCATTCCTGTTACAAAGGAAAAGTCCCAGTTTTTAGCACAACACCCATTTTACCTCTGACTGCATAAATATATGACAGAAAAATAATGAAAAATCACAACAGGTCAGCTTTTAATGTAGCAAATGATCACATCTGAGAAGCTTTCAATAAATAACTTGATCATTTTCTGTAAGTTAACTCAGTTGTTTAATTGCCCACTTCAATAAAATAAAATAAAAAAAAAATAAAAAAAAGACAACACAGAACGAGACCATGTTTTAATCTTAGTTCATTTTTGGTTTTGCACTACGTCTCCATGTTTCTCCAAAGACTTCCATCACTCGTTTTAGTGTCACATAAGCCTCACAACATCAAGTATTGAGAGAGGATGAGCCCTGGGCAACTATAGAGGACCCGCATTCATCTCTGACCCCGATATGATTGTTGAAGTGCTAAAGACCTGGATGCAAATCAGCGGAGCTCTGCTTGAGTCATTCTGGATTCCCAGGCAGAGCTCACCTTTCAGTGTGAAGTGTGTCTGAAGAGGGGAAAAATTATAAGAGGAAGAAGTGCTCATCAGACTCCTAGTAACTCACACTTGAGTGCAGTTGATTTCTGCATAACTGGGGGAGATTCTGATGTGGGAAAACATGAAGCATAAAGCGCTATGACTCCGATTCATTTATTTTGGCCCATGTTTGACTAGAATATTCAAGAAGAAAAAAAACAAAACAAAAAAACAAACAAAAAAAAACTCAGGGGTCACTTAACACTTTGCACTTCACATTTTTAAACACATTAAAATGAATTTGTGTCAGTTACTCTGCTGTACAGTCAAAAGAACTACAAGCCTTGTCAAATCATCACATTAGCGGGGCAACAAAATTCTGCTTTCTCAGGAGGGGGATTATTAACTTTTTAAATCAAACGAGCTCCGAAAAGCAAGAAGCATCTCAAGACCCACATCTTGTTCTCTTTTGCTCTCCACGGCTGGTCCTCCAGTCAGAAATACATAAAAACAGCATTTACAATATCCATATGTACAAATACAGAATGTATACACACGCACTCAGACACATACAGTCAGGAAAAATCAAAGGACGTAATTTAGATCTGTTTTTTTTTTTTTTTTTAAATCATGTGTGAGGAGACCAAACTGCTGCTTTTCAATCCTGCATATTGATTTATTCTGCCCCCTTTTGTTAACCGTGCACCTCACACTCTTTAAAGTAGCTGATGTGGGCATGAAAAACAACCTAACCGGCCCATTTTCCCCCAAACACACAGGGAACTACAAGGAACAAGTGGTCCGACAACGGCACGCGCCCCAAGGTGTAGGGCAGCTCCGACTACAGACAGCTTCACAGTGCGAAGGCAGTTTTTGTTAAGACAAATGTTTAGAAGAAGAAGAAAAAAACCCAACAAAACACAAAAGCATCCCACAGGGCCGCTTCTGTCTGTCGCCAATTCTACGACAACGTCTCCTCCCTGTATTCTAACCCCTCTCACACCCTTCCTCTCTGTGCTTCAGGAAAACCCACTTTCCTAAAGACTGCTCCACCCAGCTTTCTTCTTCTGCAACACTGGACACCAAAAGACGAATAAGATCTCGCGACGTAGCTCACCCTGATCATGTAATACTGCCTCTTTATGCTCTCTGTGCATCCATCTACAGCTGTGTGCACACTGGGAGGGCTTACTCGCCTTGGGGGACAGGCGCTGCACTACTTTCCAGTGAACTTCTTGCATAAATAAAGAGCAGGTGGAGGAGAGGGGTCCTGAAGTGATCTGATATAGTGAGGAAGAGAAAAATCAAACTTCTGTATTCATGGTCTCAAACACAAACCTCCCTCTACCCCCTCCGGTTAGAAAATGGAACGCGAGTGTGTGTCTGTGGCTCGAGTTAAGTGTGCGAGTTGTGTTTGCCGTTTTGTTTTTTTGTTTAATGCGCCCCTCCCTCTCAGACATCAATAATCACTTGTGTGTCCGCCACCAGGTCTGCGTCACACGCTTAGCAGCCAGAAGAAGAAGAAGATGGCGACGAACAGGAATAGAGAGTCTTGCCAGTTGTTATTGCCGTTGTTGCCATTGCCGTTGCCGTTGCCCTGGTGGTCACCGACGTACTGATCTACAGGAAGAGGAGAAGGATTGTGAAGTTTAGTATAGCTGTGAGTGTTCATAGTTTGTTCCTTGGGGAATTTTCCTTGTGCACCTCTGGATTGCATCCAGTTCTGGAGCAATTTTCAGGTTGCTCCTGCTCTGATCATTTCCTGTGCCAAACTGACTCTGAGCCCACATGTCTTTAGTCGTTTTCTTCTCCGTTCTAGATCTATTTTAACGGCCTGATCTGAGTTTTAGTTTTTTTTTTGTTTTTTTTGTTTTTTTGGGGGGCGGGGGGGTTGTAGACTGATGCAGTTTTCCCATTGATAAAACGCGATGTGCACTGGAACATTTTGACCTCTAGAGGGCAGTGTTACTGCATGCTCACACAGCAAATTTCACATTCATGGTACAAACTCCTTAGTGGAAGATTTTGCCACTAAAAATAAATAAATGTATAGCTTTCTAACTCCAACTTCTGAAAAAAGAAAAAAAGTGTTCATTTGTATTCTTTTTGCTCCTGTGGTAGAAACGACCTTCCATACATCAGCACAAGAGAGACTGTGCTGACCCCCAGCAAAGAGAGACTGATGGGAAACAGTTTTCACTATAATGCTGGTCAATTTAAATTTAAAATAGAATCTATTACAAGTATCTGGAGATGAGTGACGGAGAAAACACGTGCTTTAAAATGAAACTATACTAAATCTAAGATGGAAAATTAAAGACCAATTAAACAGGTCCAGCAGTGAAACGTGGAGAAATAACAAGGAAGAAACTTTTAGGGTTTTAATCGTGGCTTAGGGGATTAATGCTGCTTAAAACCAATCATTTAGCACACTGATAACCTGAGGGCTTCAGACTCGCAGTCTTGTAATTATTCACACTGATGAGTCAATTTATTCAGGCCTGACTACGGATTTGCTAATGTTTGCATGTCCTACAACTATCATACGCATTCATGTGTAAATCCAAGGAAGAAAATCCAAACATCATTTTTGGATTTGCTAAAATTCTTTTGAGCTGGACTTTTACTAAACACACAGGCTCCTACAGGCACACAGAGAGCCTTGTTATACACTCAGTTTGAATGAATACAAAAGCACAATAATTAATATCTGTTAACGACAAAACTTTATATTATTTTTATTTATATCTCTAGGCTGATATTTTCTGGGGTTCAGCTGTAATAGCAGAAGACTTTATTTCCTTTGTTTACCTGCTCTGTGGAAGGGGTCATTGGCGTTGAAGACTGTCGTGAAGAAGCCGAAGGGGAACGCTCCGATGCCGAAAGACATGTGGAAGCCGGTGTCCCCGAAACCGCGGAACATCTGAGCGAAGAGAGAAACCCGGCAAAGAAGCTTTAATATAAGCTAAACTCAGCTTTTTATTTAAAAACCAGTGTGAAAATATAAACCAACTCACCCCGCCTCTGCTCTCAGGCTCTGTTCTCTGCCCCTGAGGCCGGGGTGGAGTTTTCAACCTGAAACAGCAGAAACAGTCACAAACAGACAGAAGCTAACAACCAAAAAAGACACACACACACCGAAGACTCTGCTCACCTGGGGTCCTCCTGGCTGGAGCTCCCTCTGCCGTACAGTGGGATTACCTTCTCTCTGCTGATGCCCGCCTTGCACACGGGACACTGCTGTCGGCTTGGCCGCGTCTCCAACCACTGATGAGGAGGAGCAGAGCAAGGAGAAGGATGTCAAAATGATTGCAATACACGTCACACAAACCGATCTTTATTTGCCGAATCAAGAGTGGAACCTAAGTGACGCTACCCACTGCATTTTCTAAAACTTTATTTACAGCAAGAGATGTGAAGCACAACATGTTTACAGTGGTGAGCGGTGAAGGAAGTGGCAGTAAGAGGAGGCATTAAGTACATTAGCATCTTTAAGCTGCATTAAATCAACCGACAGGTGCAGCTTCCACACTGAGCTTACATCATCACCCTGAACTGATTGTGCTGATTACAGGCCTCCTCTCAGGACTGTGGACCTTCACTGAGGTCTTCCTCGCTGTGCTGTTAGTTTGACCCCCTTAAAATGAAGCCAATAATAATCCTGAGCTAAATGCTAGGAGCCCTTACAGACTGCTTCAGCACAAAAAGCCCCACCCACCTGCTGTCTGAACCTTGTGGGGGGCAGCCAATCAAAAAGAAGTTTACTTAAATGGAAATCAGCTTATTTAAGAAAGCTGAGGAGCCTCGTCAAGTTCCAGTATAATATAAATAATCATAATTTTGAGCTGTGAGTCAGGTACACTTTAAAAACAAATATCACAATTTTCAATATTGAAATTAAATGACCTTGAACTGCTTAATCAAGTCTCTAAAAACCCTGTAAAAACACACTACAGGAAGTATGAAACACTCACCTGATGAAGACAGGGCCAGCTGTAAAGAGCGAGAAAAGAAAAGATTAATTTACATTCTCACAACAGCATCTTTCAGTTAAAATAACAGACAAACCTGCTCCTCAAAGGTGGCTGATTAAAATGCTCCCTATTGTTTGCATTAATTGGCTTCATCTGTTTTCAAGACTGCGGGCCAGGCCAACCTGCTGCTGCATTGTGGGAGGGCAGGATGCAGGTTTGGGGAGATGCCCCAACACTGAGGTATTTTCAAGACAAACAGTTCTCAAGTGCTGAATATTTCTTCATATTAACAGCTTATAGCTACTTCAAGGCAAACAACAGAAACCGTTTTTGTCACTTTGTGTCATCCACACAAAGTGACCAACCTTGAATAAGAAAAAACATATTTACAGCCTGGTACAAAAAACTAGTTGGTGGCTGCTGACAGAGGTGGATGTGCAAATACAGTAACTTTTGGCTTATGCATCCATCTTTTATATATGATCTGCACCACTGACATTCTGTCTCATTGGATACCAAAAAAAACAAAACAAAAAACCCCCCCTATAAATAGACCAAACTACCCACAGCAGACCTCAGCAAAGATAAGAGTCCTGGTGCACTTACATTAAATCACAGTCAATATATTTAAGTTAATAGCGTGAGTTCTTACTTGAAACTTATTCAGCTGATAAATTAAAAAAGTTGTTTAAAATATTGACCAGCTGTTTGTGACCTGATCAACATATTATACCATTAAAGATTTAAAAACAAAAACAAATTACTAAAAGTCTGATTTTCAACTTTCAATGCACCAAACTGCAGTTATCAAAACTACACAAAGCCCATAACTGTGTTTTTTGGGTTTCTTTCTGGCCTAATTCATGTGAGCACACCGCAGACAAATATTAAACCTATTGTTCATTTTCTTATTTACTGTCACAGTGGTGGATGTTCATATTAAACATGGGCAAAGGTTAAAATAACGAGGTCAGTGTTGTGCTGTGACTTTTACTGAAACGCAAGCTGAGAAAATGAACAGGAGATTGTCCAGTAATGGTTTCCCATTACTGTTACAGATCACACAGGTTTATCCACAAAGGACAGAAGCAAACCGTAAGAAAAGCTGCTGGGCTCTCAGCTTGACAAACTTAAACTATTTTTACAATGACATGGACAAGCCTGTGAAATGAAGAGGTGCTTCAGATTCCACTTGAAGCAAAGTTAAACCCGCTTCCAGAGACAACAGGAAACTGTGGCCACAAGATGCCAGATTTAAAGGATGTTGCAAACAGCAATGAGAGATGCTGTTTGAGATGAAAAGAGGGAGATCAGTTTCACTTCACTGTGCAAGCAGTGCTTTCCTTGCTTGCCCTGCTGGAACAGCACTCGCATTCCTCTAACCCCATTCATCTACTGTTTTAACCTTCTGTTTGTCAGAGGTAGCCAATCAGAAGAAACTTAGATTAGTTGGTTTAAAGATTTCAAGAATAAAAAGTATAAAACTTAAAATTTCTCCTTGAAGTGAGCAGAACATTTTTCCACTGGCAATATTTATAAAGAAAACACAATCAACAGATTTAACTGTACCTTAAGTGTGCTAGAAAGGTGAAAACAAATTTCTGTGGTTAAAGTTTCCTCTAAGTGCCTCAACTGTTTTCTGTTTGTAAATCCTTTCTAAACGCCAGAGATTCTTTGTCAGATAAACTGATAACGTTAAGTAACTAGTGCAGTAGTACTTATATAATTCTTTTCTACTCTAACCCCAGTCATGCAGGGGAACAGGCAGGGCTTGTTTTTGACACCATAACAATTACGTAACATTCACCGCATCAGGTGAGCCCAAGTCCACAACTTAATGTGAACAAACTAACAACCAGCAGAGCCAATCCATAACACAAAACCCTGTGTTAATCTGCAAATCTTTACACACATGCTCAGACTTTCACAGCACGTCTCAGTGTGTACATTGCTTTAATACCAGCTATCAGATTGCTGCTGAGAATGGCTTTCTCGTGGATACCAACAGCTGAACAAAGTGCAAAGCCAAAGTTAATAAAACAAACCTATCAGCTCTGACTAAGCATGTGGGCACACGTTTAGACAACCTGAAACTAGCTGCTTAATATCCAGTAAGTGGCAATGAAGCCAGAATGCAGACTATATGCCTCCTTACGGTACCACAGACTCAAGTGACGTCACTTGAGTCATTTTATAACATTAAAACAAGAATGCAGCAATTAACAAAACAAAAACCCTACTTTGTGACAGCGGGAAGGAAAAACCTTTCAACAGGAAAAAACCTCTGTCAGAACCAGGCTGACCAGAACCAGGCTGGGCTGAGGGGAGCGGGACAGGACAAAAAACGCACTGTGGAAAAGAGCCAGAGATTAATAATAATCCAATAATCCGTACGGCTCATTCCATGTAAAATTAACTTAATTTGGAAGACGTTTCCATCTTATCTCAATAGAAAACTGTGTCAGGCTGAACAGCAAGTAAACCAACTAATCCTGAGGCTCTGATTTTTCATAGTAGCGTTGTTTTTGTAAAGACTCTTGCGAAACCTTGTCCACACCTCACCAGATAAAGCCAGAAATTTCTGCTCTCTTGTTAAGAACGTGTTCGAGTCTGATCTATGCTTGTCATTAACCACTTTTAAGTTAACCATAAGCGTCAATAAAGAAAGCATAGGACAGTTATGTTATCCACATGAGTCACATCACATTAGTGAGCCTGAATAATCAAACACAGCAGAAACATCAAATAGAGAACTGCTTCCATATCTGTCAGGCTCCAACCTAACCAACATCTTTTATCAATCCTGCCATATTATACTGCACACCTGATTTGCATGCAAGCTTTTGTTTTTATGCTTCATTTCTACACTGTTTACACTGAACAATGTGACCTATAAGCAGAATCAATAATTGCACTGCTGTTGATAAAAGATCATCAATCACTTTCTAAGCAGTAACTGTAAAATATCAATATCTACAATATATAACTATTTTCAAAAGATCCAGCACTGCTTTACAGCACATTAGCCTATTCCCGGAAAACATTTCAAAGTCACGTTTACTGCTGGGAGTGTGCAACAAACCACAAACACACCGATTTAAAAACAGCCTCATTTCAGCCCCCAGAGATGGATGATGCACTGGTTTTCATCGCAAAGAATAAGACTGTCCACAAACATCTCAAGATACAGGCGACCAAAAAAAATCCTAAGAACCACTTGTTGCATGACATGATCGAGGAAGTGAAAATAATACCTGATGCAGAAGAGAATCTCTGAATACACGCAGGTCAAACCTTTAGTCTAACGAGTGTTCATTTCAGTATTTGGATGATAGTCAGAGTTAGGTGTAGCATGAAAGCAAGGATCCATCTTGCTTTGCATCAACAGTTTAAGCTCCTGGTGGTTTGATGGAGTGGAGGATATTTTATTGGTACGCTTGGTATCAACTGAGCATCATTTAAACACCCCTGTCTACCTGAGTATAGTTACTGACCATGTCCAACCATTTATGACTACAGTGCACCATTTTCTGATGGCTGCTTCCAGCAGTTTAACACACCATGTCACAAACCTCAGATCATCTTAAACTGATTTCTTGAACATAACAATTAGCTCACTGCACTCAAATGGACTCCACAGTCATCAGATCTCAGAGCACCTTTGAGATGTGATGGAACAGGAGACTCTCATCATAATATGAGCAGGAACTGTGTGATGCTATCATATCAATATGGAGCAGCACATTGTTCGATATATGCCACGAAGAATTAAGACAGATCTGAAGGCAAAAAGGGGTCCAACTCCTAAAAGTAACCAATGAGTGTAGATTTATGTAGTGATTAAAAGTTGGTGGTTCCCAAAAGAGGGTTTGGGATGTCTCCAGTCAGATTAAGGAAAACCTAAATGTAACTATTTTATAATCATACCTTTATGTCAAACTCTTTAAGGTTTTAAATATCTCAACTGAAACGCGGGATTCTTTTCAGAGGCTTACTGGATAATATTAATGAGCATATTTATTTTTTTGATACATTTCTAATTCTAACTTGATGAGCTCTCATCCTGGAGGAGCAAATTCATTTGCTCTGCAGCCTGTGTGGACGACAAGTATGCTCGAGTGTGCGCTCACTCTGGGACTGTAAAGATGTCACACGCTCATTAACCTTGAAGTGTTAAAAGGAAATTAACATCTCTCACACATAAATCTGGAAGCTGCACAATGTATAAACTAGCAGGAGTCTACCGATGGAGAATCGGCCACACACAGTCAGAATGAATGCTCGGCTGATCAGGTGAAAGGCTGGGAGTTTCGTGTGGTTAAAAAAGATTAGATGTAGGCTTGCAGCGCTGATGCAACTTTAATCTAAAGGTGTTCTTCTATCCTTGCTGACGGTTTCATCATCGCCGTTTCATCAGGACTTCAGAGAGCAGAGGGAGACACGAGTAACACGGCAACTAAATTACATCAGCACGTAACGAGGGAGCCTAAACACAACGCTGTAAGGCAACTGTGCCCCTAACTGTAGGGTTGTTTCTACTGATTAACAGAAAAGGTTACTGATAAACAAAAAAAAGTTCAACCAAACTAAATTAAGCCTGACAAAGCCGGGCGAAGAGTGAGTTTGGTCCTTTTGGAAGGACCAAAATAGACAAACCCGCACCAGAATTGTGTAATGATTAGTAAGGTTCTTGTATTTCACATCATGCAATTTGTGCGAAACACTGTCGCCTCACAGCAAGAAGGTTCTAGGTTTGAATCCACTGGCAGCCGGAGCCTTCCTGTGTTGAATCTGCACGTTCTTCCTGTGTTTGGGTAGGTTCGGCTTCCTCCTACAGTCCAAAAAACATGCATGTGGCCATGGAGGAGTCGTAGATAAAGTGCTTGAAGTCTATACAATATGTATGTATGCAAGTATGTACGCTTAGCTGGGGTTTGTAGTCTAAATGAGCTCTTAAAGGCCTTTTTAAAACTACAAGCCACATTTACCCTCCTCCCCACACATGCAATGTTTCATTCTATGCCTTTAGGTTTATCAGGGTTTCTGGTTCAGTCACCTGCAGACTGGAGAAGCCAGTGGTAGCTGGTCTGCTCTAGTTCTTGCCTGCTTAGATTTTGCAACCCTATCAGAATTTTCATTTCAAATAAAAGACAAAATAAAAAGTTAAATTACAGGTTGCTCCCATCCTGCGGATGAGATGATATGATGGATCTTGGACAGTTAAAACACGTCTGTTTTTATTTTCATGTTTGCTGCTGAGCTTTTCTCCACCCAGCAAACGCCTCACCTGTGAAACCGAGAAAACAAACATCACAAACATGTCACTGTGTAAGCCCACACAGGTCTCTGTTGCCAAAACACACTCATCCAGCCTTTGTGACTTAAAACTACAAACAGGTGCCCTCTACGCTTTGACATCAGCTACAGTTCTGCTGGAAACGATTAGGATGACCTTCGGATTGGCCCTAATCCCACATTAACCTCAGCCAAGAGTCACAACTCATGAATGAAGCCACCACATCACTGAGCGTGTGTAAATATTCAACACAGAGTGGACTGAAGGTTGAGCCTTGTGCAAAGCCAGAGCCAACAGTGATGAAACAAACTAGAATTACAGCTGTTACCCAACACCTACTTTCAGTCTTTGATAAAACTTGTCAGCTATGTTGTTTTCTAATCTCAGGATTCTGGCTCAGCGAGGCCATAGCTACAAGGCGTTTTCACTGCCCATTATGTGCATTCAGCATATTGTGAACCTGATCTGAAAGCTGCCCATGATCAGCAGGGAGGTGGAACACAGAAGTTGATGTGTCACCGATCAAACCAGGCGCCAACTGCAGCTGTGACCTCTGACTAGGGCTGGGTGGTCTGACCAAAAACTTGCATCACAGACTTTTTTTAACGACTCGTGTGGTTTCACAGTACGCAATTATCTTGGTCTGTTAAATCAGACATGAAACACTGAGAACTGATAATAATCCAGCTATGAAACTGCTCATCAGCCGAGAGTCTGCGCTTCAATCCCAGACTGATTAATTTGAAATCCACTGTGGTGGTGTACATCTGCTGATTCCAGAAACTTTATTCCCTTAAAAGACATGAGATCACTCTTTAAGGCATTAAAAAGGCGGCTTAGTTCACGGGTTAAATAAAGTTCAGCTACATAATGAAGACAAACACCCTTCACAGAGTTATCTAATAGTCTCTTATCCCGTTCACAACCGACTGATTACCGGAGCGTCGAGGGGCGTGATTCCGCCGTTAGAAACAACCCAAAAGAAGGCCTAACAGGCGGCTAAACAAACCACACTAAGTCCGTGTTTGCGAAACAAATGAAACCAGCACGTACCAGAACAGGTGTCCGCACAGACTGATGACGGCGTCCCTGGCAGTGTCCAAGCAAATGTTGCACTCGAAGGTGGCTCGATCCCGCTCCCGTTCGCTCTCCCCGCTGCCGCCACCCGAACCGTCGCGGTCGTTGCTGCTCTCCCCGGCCGGGAACCCTCCTCTGCTGGCCGGCCCGCCGTCACTCGAGAACCGGTGATCCGCGGCCGCCATAGTGTTTATTTTCCAAACGAAGAAAGAAACGAAGCGAGCCAACCCGCAGCGGCCAGACCCGAGCTAACGTTAGCTATCAGCGGTAACGGTTGCTGCTGTCACCGACCGAGCCGAGGCTGCTGTCTCTGCCCGAGAGACGACTTCCGTTTCCGGAAGAAACAGGACGCGTGGGGCGGGCCTAATTTAAACACCACCGCCACAATAATAATAATAATAATAATAATAATAATAATAATAATAATAATAATAATAATAATAATAATAAGAAGAAGAAGAAGAAGAAGAAGAAGAAGAAGAAGAAGAAGAAGAAGAAGAAGAAGAATTACTGACACGTACACCTTCGTCTCTAGCCAATCCTCATTTCGTTTGTGGTAGGAAAATAGAAGCGATTTATTGAAACATGACAAAAACAAACAAAAAGAATCGCTTAATAGCTCTTTGGGAAACACAACATTCTGGCAAAAATGCCATTTTATTTCCGTCAAACTCTTATTTTTGGCATTTTTCATAGACTCGGCTAAGGAAATTGTAATAAACTTTGTTGGGCTGTGAATAGCAACGTTATATGTAGGCACAACACTGGTTCATCCTTTTTTATCCTTGAATGATTCATAGCTCAGTGTTAAGTGGCTTAACTCACAGAAAACGTTCCTCTGAAAATAGTCAGGTAAGGACTGAAATTAAAAAATAAATAAATAAACAGCTGCTTACACCACTTTAAAAATCACAAGAAAGTCTGGCTCCATAGAAGTAAAATATAAAGATATGAGTAGTGACTCGAGACTGTTGCACAGCATAAAAAATGTAAACTCTAACGCCACAACAACAAAAACATTATTTATTCACTTTTACTGTTTAATGAACTTCATGAAAATAGGAAGAATATTTGCTGCTCAGAGAAAAATAATTAATAGCGACAGGCTGGAGGTCTTCTATAATTTAAAGCAAATGTTTTACACTAACAACATACAAGAAAGAAAGAAAGAAAGAAGGAAAGAAAGAAAGAAAGAAAGAAAGAAAGAAAGCGGGAACATTAGTCCTACATGTTGTTTCCAGTCGGACAGTTGAGGGGCACCGACCGTAAGCGTGTTGTGTACAGCGCACATGCTGTGTTTGATAATTCTAACGTTAACAGTATTTTCACGGTTAACGCGCGTCACTGACGGTTGTTTGTGTTTTAATACGCGCTCTTTCATCACTGGCCCGCCGCCATGAAGATTAAGCGGCAGAAACAAGCCAAGAAGACGATCAGTTTCTACAAATACAACTTCGGCTTCAGGGAACCCTTCCAAATCCTCATCGATGGAACTTTCTGTCAAGCGGCCTTGAAGAACAAGATTCAGATCAAAGAGCAGATGCCCAAATACCTAATGGGAGAGGTGCAGTTGTGCACCACCAGGTGAGTGTATTCACCTCTGAGCACCCCCCTCCTCCCCACCCACTACCCCCGGTCACTTTTTGGCACAACACCGTCATCATACACCTTTTAATAATATGTCCACGTGTTCACGTTCAGCTGTGCGCTGAAGGAGCTCGAGACGCTTGGAAAACAGCTGTACGGGGCCAAGATCATCCTGCAGAGGTTTCAGGTCAGGAAGTGTCCGCATTTCAAGGAGCCGGTCTCAGCATCAGAGTGTCTGCTGTCCATGCTGGAAGAGACCAACTCGCACCACTACTTCGTTGCCACACAGGTAAATAATGAGATGAAAGTGGGAAAATATTTTTGAAAGCCAGCTTTGGGTGCTCCGATAAACTCGATTCCCAAAAAAACAATGGAGCGATTTGCATTTTCTACCCAGAGTTGAACATAGAAAACGTAGAAAATGCTTAAATTGATTCCTTTTACTCTTTTGTGAAAACATATTGGCTTATTTCGAATTTGATGGCAGCAACAAGTCTCAAAAATTTTTACAGGGACATGTTTTGTGTGTATCATGCCCTGTTCTTTTGACAACAGCCTGTAAACATCTGGGTACCGAGGAGATGGGCTGCTGAAAACTTGTTTTCATTCTTGTCTGATTTGGGATTATAACTGCTCAGTGGAGCAGATGACAGATAAGTTACAAATATCTCCTTGGTCTCATTGTGTCTTCAGGACCACACAGTCACCACGGGGCTGAAGAAAATTCCAGGAGTTCCTCTGCTTTACATCATCCTCAACACCATTGTGCTGGACAAGCCCAGCCAGGCGTCCCTCAACCACGTCCAGGCCGTCCAGCTGGGAGAGCTGGTCAGCCCGGCCCAGCAACAGAGTATCCGGACCCTGAAGGAGGAGCAGGGAATTGGCCAGAAGGATGGAGAAAGGCGTGGGAAGAAGAGGAAGAGGAAACAGTCCAACCCCAACCCGCTGAGCTGCCTGAAGAAAAAGAAGAAAGGAGTCCCGACACCTCCGCTGAAGAAGACAGAGCAGGAGGGGAAGAGGAAGAGAAGCCGACACAAGAAACGAAAAGTGGAGGCAGGAGATGGCACAGCTGCCCCAGCAGCTGCTAATACATAAAACAGCAGGAAGACAGAGACTTCAACCTTCTCCATTCACCTGATTTATAGGTTTACTTTTTGATATGACTGCAGAGGAAAAAAAAGTTTATTACATAATATTTTAAAAATGCCATTTTGTAGTGTTATTTGTTTTATTTTGAAAAACCTTACAGGTAAGGGAATGAAACTGTTCTCAGACAACATCTTTATGATTTCTTTTATACAAAATCAAAAAAGCAGGTTTCGTTACAGGCACATAGTTTAAAATATAAGATGCACTCAGACATTAAACAGTTTACCCTTTTTCTTTTTTTTAGATGGAAGGGGATATCAAAAACAATGCATTTAGCTGTCTCTGGACACACTAACTTGTTTCCACTGTTGATATTTCGTGCAGATTAAATTTAAGCTGCAGTATTTTCTCATACCACGATGACTTGCAGCAACAAAAGTCCATCCAGTTTCCATCTGATCCTGTCATCCAGCCATTCTAGAGATTAATAATGAAATCTGCTTTTAAATGAAAAAACAATTCATTCTCTTTAGCTGCTATACAGCAATACAACAATAAATTAATACTATCAAAAGTGACACAGAGCACAACAACTTAATTGTCTTAATAAACAAGACAGTGCATCACTGTATCCATATACAATAAGGACACTGAGTAAAGTGAATCTGACCTCAAGTTATTTTAAGGATTTGAAAAAAAGTAACATGGCAATGAAAAGAAATTTCACACAAATTGGACTTGATTCAAATATTTCAGGATAGCATGCAAGTATAGCAGACCACTCATGTTTTTATCTATAGGCTGAGGTCCCGAAGCTAGGTTTTATTAAACTGTGTCCCAAATCCACAGCACATAGTAACAAGGTCCAAGACAACGTGATGAAAAGTCTCAATATTTCATATTTTATACTAACAGGCAATGATGGAGAAAACTTAATTCCTTCCAAGTTTAGAGAGGAAGCAGCAGGAGTTGTTAAAGGTGTTCCCAGAACTGTTTTATCAGAATTTTAAATCTGAATCAGGAAAAGTGTGCATAATCACGATGCGCTGAAAAAACAGGTGATTTTTACCCCTTAACCTGAAGGTTGATGGGGTTTTGTTATCCCCTGGTCAGGCAGGCGGGCCTCAGACAGCGTGAACATGAGAAAAAGGCGATATAAGATTTTCAAATTGATGCCACAGATTTCTTTACTAAAAAAAAGTTAGAATTTTGGTGAAATTTACTGAAAATTAACACAATTTAAATTGTTTAAATAGACCTTTGACAATAAACAATGAAGTTTAATCACTGTTTTGTCACTTTTACTGTCTTTCCCAATGCCGGTAAGAACACACCTTGAGTAAGAGAACAGCCATAAATTAACGGTGCATAAATTATGCTCACTTTTAATGTTTCCGTCATGACCCTCCTGACACAAATCCTTCCAGAGGATTTGTGTCAGGAGGCTGATAGCCATCACTATTTTTAAGTTTGCACAATCCTCGAATCCTGCTTAGAAATTAGTATGTTGTGTGGATTTGGGTCATGTCTATTTTTTTTTTTTTTTACTGACAGCAACAGCAACAACAACTTAGAGTCTGTAATACTTAAAGTGCTACTCTACAGCTGTATAATGATTAGCTGCTGGTTGAGTCTGTAGAGAACTACTATAATAACTGTTTAAATGTACTCTTGGAAACAGTGCATGCTCCTTCCTAATATGATGGTGAGAGACTTCAGAAGTAAACCTTCACCTGCAGTAGTGAGAAAAATGGAAGTAACATGTTTGACTGATTGTAAACAAATCATTACACTGGACTCCTTCACTTTGGTGAGACGGCAGCAAACAATGAGATGCAGGTGATCCTTTACAGTGATTGGGATATAAAGTGAGTAAATAATAAATATGTTCATTGTTTGAGTTCCAACTACGTTAGTCAGACCCACTTCCACTGAACCACCACTGCTTCACATCTAAATGATGCAAAAATGAAACCATTTCACAAACAAAACAATCTCAGCATACTTAAATAAGACTTGTGTTAAACTAACAGATAGTGCTGCTGACTAAAAGTACTGACCTCCGAGCAGTTTTTTTCTTTAAAAGATTAAAAGGAATGGGTTTTTTAGACGATGTGGAAGCGAGGACCCGGCGTAGCGATGATATCACTGTAAGGCTCCTCCTGGACAAGCTCCACTGCCTGCTGCTTCTTCAAGACCAGAAAGCTGTAGAACTTGGCAGCTGCCTGCTTCCTGTTGTTGTTCCTGCACAGATCCAGCAGGCTGACCGACTGGGCACCGGTTTTAGCCATCACCCTCTGTGATGCAGTGACAAAGAGTGTGAGCAAGAGGAAGCCTGTCATTTTGCATACTTTGATATGGAAATGGATTTTAAGCTTATGCAAGGTACATCTACTTATCCGATGCCAGTCGGTAGTCTTAATATTACCTGATGCTGTGGAAATCTGCAAATATATTGAGTGTGGAGCTTGCCTCTGGCATAAAAAATGCTATCCACAAGCGAAACTGTCGGGCTATTACCTAAAAGTTTTATAATATAAGATAATAACCCAAAATCTCAACTGAGCTCTGCCTGAGGTCAGACTCACAGGCCTGACCTCACACTCACGTTGCAGTTTGGCACAGACTTCAGTTCTGTATGAAAAACTTTATTATTGTATTAGTGTGTCTGTATTTATAACCAAACCAATTAACCAGCATCCCATCCTCTCATCCAAATATGGGGAAAAAAACCCTAAAGTTAAAGTTTCACAATGTAGATTTCAAAAATCCAACAGGATAGCATCCTGATTGTGTCTATGGCCACAATCCTAAATTCTCTAAGTCATCTGTAAAATCACAGCTGTGGCTGATTTAAACAAAATAAGTCATAAAAACTTGTATTGGTGGTCTTTTGACATAATAATCAAACTGAATCTGTGAAATGAATTTTTATTTTATGTTATGCACTTTAAGATGTTTCATGTTAACTCCTTGTGAGTTTAGTTGGACTGTGTCATGTTTTACATCTTAATTTTAAATCTAAAAAAACAAACTTGACACCATTAGACTAGAAACAATTCCACTTCAGAGAGGATTCATATGGTTTTCTACTGCACATGAGTATATTTTGGGGAAAAAAGGTAAAATAAAAGCACATAAGTTGTTTCTTCATACAACGAGATGTCAGTCTCCCTTCTTAAAGCACGCAGAAACATCCAGGGTGTCTCAGTGTGTGGATCTGAGTTCAGATATTTCTATAAGTTGTACCAACAACTTATCACTCTGCTGTTTTCTTATCTGGTAAGATGAGATGACATACATACCTGGAGACCATGAAGCATTTGCTGGGTTCTTTTATTCCACCTCCTCTCCTCCTGGTCCTGGTCTCCTCCCTGCGCCTCCTCCTCCTGACATAAATACACATAAATCCTTATACCAACTTACAGATAAATAAACTACATAAAAATGAGGTTGCTTATTTACTCTGAATAAATGAAAAAGGTGTGCGAAAAGTGAAGAAGCAAGGTTTGGGAATCTTTATCTCACCTCTTCATCAGAGTCCTCATCATTCTTCTTCTTGTCCTTGTCGGTGAGCAGGTCCAGTTCTATCAGCTGGCTGATGTTGGTGGTGGTTGTTTCCTCCGGGGGTACCTCCACAGTGGATGCCTCGAGCTGTTGGGGTGCATTAGATGGTCTGGACCCCTGCTGTTGCTGTTGCTGCTGCTGTTGGTCCAAGGCCCCCATCTGGAGTGAGGAGGGGTCAGAGGACACATCAGAGAGACAGAGAAAGCACAATGTGACAAACTCTGAAAAACATGTACTCACAGGGAGGGCTGGCTCTGTGTCCTGGGCCTTGCGTTTCAGGCCTCGTTGGGAGGATGGAGGTGGCATGACCGACTCATCCAGGGTTGTCCTGCTCCCCTCTACAGCTGAAGTCTGCAGCACGCTGGCCTCTTCCATGATGGTCTGGTCTGGAAAAAATCAAGAACATATTTTGTGCTACCTCAAATGAACACTGGTGGGAAAACCAGTGGGAAAATATTTTCACAGACTGTATGTAAAAGATGAATGTAACATAGTCCAAATATAAGATGTAATGAATGATGGGGCAGATCTTACTGTGGAACATGTTTCAGTTTAGCTTATTTCTATAGAGCTCTTATCTTTGTTCTAGATGTCTTGTTCATGCATTTGTATAAATTTTGTTATTAAACGCTTGCATTTCACATTAGTCTTTACCGCCTGTCTTATTTTACATTTGTTTTCTTAAAACACTTTGCAATGTATGTATGTGAGAAATAATATTTAAATAAAACTGCAAATAGAGACCATAATTTACTAAATTAATTTCAGTTTGAGGCACATTATGTTTACTTCATTTTTCAGAATTTTGAAGCTATTCTATCTTTTATATGGAGTCTGTTTCTTACCCATGATGTCTCTCTGTTGGTGGCCTGTTGTTTCCTCTCTTGGCACTTCTGGGTTCTCCAGATCTTTGAGAAACTCATCCAGACTGTCGGCTTCTCCACCTTTCCTCCTCTTCCTCAGTTCATCTGGGACTAATGGTGTCAGGCATCTTGTAAACATCTAGTGAGGGTAAACATAGAGTCAGTGTTTGTAATGTGTGTCGCCGTGACCACTAAAACACTGTGCACAAATGTCCCTGAATGACATCCGTTACCTTGAGCAGTCTGGCGTTCCATAGAGGTTGAGCTGGAAGGGAGAAAAGCTTCTCAACTCCTCCCGTCTCCTTCCACATCATCAGTTTCTTTGTGGGCGGAGCCAGATCCAGGGTTGTGACAATGTCGGAGTAATCAGAAAGCTGTGCACGAATAGTTTTACTATCCAACTCCTTCACGCTGTCTACAATCAGCTTCCTCTTACGCTTTGCCTTGGTCTCCTTCACTGTAGATCAGGAAGACAAGGGCTCATTTTTAGTGCTTAACCTCAGGTAGAGCAAGTCATCTGCTAATTGGAAGGTTGGTGGTTCGATCCCTAGCTGCTCCAGTCTGCATGCCAAATATCCTTGTGCAAGATACTAACTAACTGCTCACAGATGCATCCATTGGAGCTATGAATGTGTGTGAATGTGAATGAGGCAAGTTGTGCAAAGTGCTCAGATAGAGAAAGGTGCTATATAACAACCGGTCCATTTACCATTTCATTGTAGAAACAGGAGTTTTATTATCTTGCTGATCTGGTGCATTTCAGAGCATTTGAGTTTTTGTTTTAAAATCAGTTTTAAGTTAGTTGCCAAAATAGATAAGTGTATTTCAGTTTAGTTTTCATTCGTTTGAGTGTTAGCTTTACTCTTTTTAATTATTATAATATGAAGGCTATTTGTCAGAAGCAAAATTTAAGATACTGTCCAAAACAACATGAACCATTTGAAATCAAATCACATTTTTAATGTTGCTGACATGTGAGGCACTTTGCACCGTGCCTAACATCACACACGTCATGACAGATTAGTCTGCTGAGTGTGAATAACTGGAATGTGGTCACGCTTTGCTCCGGTCAACTGGTTAAATGCCGGCTGACTCTGACATGTATAACCGCTCATTTTCTAGATCACAGCACAACAGAATCATGCTCATTAGCACGGCTTTCATCTTTCTTACGTTCCATCTTCATTAGTTATTTTTTCTGTTACAGAGAGCGAGAGAGCTGCTGAGTAATTAGAAACAAAACAAAAACAAAATTAGCTGGATTACCTGTGATGTCGATGGGCTCCAGGGCGAAGGTTTCTTCCTCGTTGTGGACCAGAGTAGTTTGCTCTGCCTGGTCAGTCATAGCTGGTAGGGGCTCTGTTGGGCCTGAGTCCGGACTATCTGGGGCTCCCGCTAACACCACACACATACACATCATATTAGATCTGCATTTCATGATAATGACACAACTACATTGTAATTTTAACTCTCTGTAACATACCACACTCTAGCTAAAGACTAAAAAATATTATATTTTAGCCCTGAGGAATTTGTGAAACTGACCTGAGAGAGCATCAAAGTCATCGTCATCGTCTCCATGGTCCTGAGGCATCATCACACTCTCTGTGATGGCAGGAGGGTCGTCAAAGATGCCGCCTCCATCCTCGTTACTCAGCAGCTTGTCCACTACACAGAAATACAAGAAAAGAAAAAGTACACTTTTTCATCCACTAGCCAGACGAAAACAGCGTCATCTACAGATGTCATTGAGTAAATAAAATAATCTGTTTTTAAATTTAGTGTTAGCTCTTACCCAGCATTCCTCCCTCATTGCTCTCCATGGGGTTGTCTCCAAAGTCATCCTTGTACTGGTCATCATATTCCAAATGGTTGGACTTATCGGCCATCTGGTTAGCACCACCCTCAGCCTCCAGTAGCAAGTTCGAAGCTGATGCTCCCATAATGTCTACCTCAAACGCGCTCTCCTCTCGCATCATTTCCCGGTCATCCATCCCAAAGTCGGCTGCATGAAAAAACAGTGAGGAAGTCAAGGAATCAGCCTTGAAACAAAGTGTCACTAAAATACTGAAATGTGGTTTTACATTGGTGTTTGGATGTTGGTGTTTAATTGATCAAATCCTACATAAAGATAAAAAAAAAACCCAAAAAACAAAGTACCGAAATCATTGTCCTGCAGCAGGTTGAGGTTGCCCACCTCCTCTCTCATGGTGATCTCCTCCACTCTGCTCTGGTTCAAGTTGAACTGCTGAGCTACATCAATGTCACTGTGCAAAACACAACACACTGTCATTTAAATGCTGTTGTTAATATATTTTGGGACTCTGAGGGGGTGGCTAAGCATGTGGGCCGTGTACAATACAGACAACAAGTTTACGCTACCTTACGCGACACCATTTTTATTTAATGGCTGTGATCTGCACAGTTTATTTTGTACAACAACTTTGTTCTTTGTAGTCTTATTCTGCATTGTGCTCTCTCAGGAAGACTGTAGGACTCACTCTAAGTCTGGCAGTGGCTGGTCAAAATCATGAAACTCCTCGGGCAGAGTGATAGCGTTGTACGCTGCTTCTCTGTTCTCCTCTGGAAGATCCACCACACCTGAAACAACACGAGGTAGAAAAGCAGCTTTAGTGTATGTGACACATGCGTAGTTAGCATGTGCATCTAAAGTAACAGAGGCTCTTTCAGGGCCCTAACTGCTGCTGTATGAGTATGTATTTAATATGGTTTTTGGAAAGCCTAGTTTTGATTTATCTGCTGTTCCCAACCTGGTCTAAATGCCATCTTGATCTTGATGAAGGCCTCATTACAGTCTGCCAGCAGGTATTTGGCCTTCCTGTGGTAGATTCGCACCACCCCCAGCAGCAGATGCCCTGAAGTCCGTAAAGCCATTTTTACCTGTAAAAAAACAAAGACATACATTTAGTAATACAGTAACTTCTGTCTTCTACATAAACTGTGTCACTTCTTCCACATGTGGGAAGCAAAAAAGCAGTCTGTCTCACAACCGATGAGTTCTATATAAATGAAATTAACAAGTCTGTACTATAAAGAAATCCTGAGAGAAAATTAAACCAGAATAATATATTAAAAAAAAAAAAAAAACCCAATAAGGGCCTACAATGTAATTATAGGATGACTACATGAAGGTAGACACTGAAACCTAATAAGAAACAGCCACATTTTACAGCAGGGATTGACCAATGTGGCTTTTTCAGGGCTAATACCAACTATTAGCAATCAAGGAGACCGATAACCAATTTATGGAACTAATAAAGAGTGTTGCAGGTTCTATTTACATGCAGTAATGGGGTAATCACTTTATCACATGGGAGCGGTTAGAAAAAAAACACACAAAAACTGTGTACCAGGAACTTCATGGCATGGTTTTCAATGGCAGAGCAGCTACTGTAAGGTTAATTGATAGGTGCCCCAGTGCCAAATAGTAATATCAAATACTATATATAGAAATTAATTGCATGTCACTGCAACAAAGTTTATTATTCAGGATTTTTAGAGTAATAAGGAAACTTGTCACTAAGGAAAGAGCACAACTTCAGCAATTTCTGCTGCCTGAACTCTGTTTCTTTAATTCACTGTAGCTGCTTCAGACTGACAGATTTTAGTGGAAACTGTGTTAAAAAATGGAAAATCCCTAGTGTACAGTAATCAAAGTCTGTTGGAGTTAGCTGTGGTAGCCTGAGAAATAACCTTGGGTGAGATGATGCTCTCCACGCTGCTCTCCAAATTGCACTCAAAAACATGTGCCTTGGTCAGCTTCTTGTCCCAGTGGGCCGCCAGCCAGATTTTAGCCAGCGGCCCACGTTTGCTGAGGACAAAGTGTGCGTAAAACATCGTCTCGATGCCTTCTCACCACAAGGGAAAGGGGAAGTGGGGGATGCGTCAGGCCTAGAGAGAAAGAAAAAAAACAAAGAGAGAAACAGTACAGTGCACATGACTGAAATCACCACTATGAAGGGGTAAACTATGTGGGGATGTTGAAAAGAAAACAACTGATTGGGTTATCGTGATAAGCATATAACAAGGTGCAAACTGATTAACTGAGACTTTTTGAAACCACCGCCTGTGATTGGAGCAGTCCCAGTGTCACACAGAGTGCAGATACAGACTGCAGAGGCATATCATCTAACCTGCATGCATAAAATCCAGAGAAGGCAGAGAATGAGCTGCTCATTTTATCGCTCTCATTTACATCCATCAGCCAGACAGTTTTTCTTCTGTTAGTTAAGTTTTGCTAATATTAGTTCAGGGGAAAAAGCCTGAACCCGATAGCCTGCTGCCACCTGACTGCATAGATCAGAGACTATCTCACAAAAAAACCACACTGCTTTCAACTTTGTGACAGTGTGTCTAATGTAGTGGTATACAACACTGGGGCTCCACAATGTAGAGTACTTTCCCTGTTCCTTTTAATCCTTTACAAACTGGACTTCAGATACAACATGGACAGTTGTTGTTGTTGTTGGGTATATATCAGAAGGGGACAACTTGGAATACAGGGAGGTTATTACCAATTTCACTGAATGGTGTGCAAAAAAAACTGTTTTTGAATAAACTCCAGCAAGACAATGGTGACTGACTTCCTCTGCAAGGTGATACAGTTTACACCAGTAAACATTCAAGGCCTGGAGATTAAGACTGTGTCAGCTTACAAATACTTGCATGTTAATCTTAATAGCGAAGTGGATTGGTCACATAATATAGATGTCCTGTATAAGAAAGGCTAAAATCGTCTTAGGCCCTTTGTTGTGTTCAGGATGCCGTTAAGGACCTTCTGGGACACTGTGGTAGCTCTTTAATCTTCTATGCTGTGGTCTGCTGGGGATGGAGGAACTCAGAGAAAAAAGACTAAAAAAAAACTTGTGAGGAGCCCTGGCTTTGTTGAGGGCTGCTCCTTGGACTACACTAAGGAGCTGGGTGAGAGAGTAAACTTTCAACATAAGACTTTACAGTACAGTCAAATTAAAGAAATGCACTGATCTGTGCAATAATTTAATATTGTATAATAATATAAACAATAATATTCATACTTTAACACTGGTTTCTCCTAAATATTTTACTTATGTGTGTGTATATTTTAAGTAATAGGTAATACTTGGACACAAACAACAGTAGAACCTTATTTTACATGTTTAAAATTTGATAAGATATTTATCAAATCATTTCCATGAATTTAGTGAATTATTTTAGCAAAATCCCTCATTTGGATCAACTCAACTAGCAAAAATATTTGTCACTGCTGAGGGAAAACTGTAAACTTTTATTTAATGTCTTTTATATTAATTACTAATTTGTAATAATAAACAAACAAAACAGTGATAGCCACTCGAGCGATTGGGACTCTATAATTATTAAGGATCTGTAATATAAAGGATGTCAATTTCATTTTACATAGTAGGCCAAAATTGGGACATATTATAGGCTAACAGCTCATTTACAACAGTTTAAATACAAGAAAATATTTTTGGACAAATATCAGAAATCACTTTGTTACTTTATGTCTGGGCAATGTGTCATCGCAGATAATTTTACAGTAAACGCAACATTTTAACAAAGGAGCAGTAGTGTTATTTATCCTAATTGGCCCCTTTTATTTATGGCTAATTATATAGCCTGTTAGGTGTATACCCGCACTTTACCGTGGATACTGTAGAAATGACCTGCAGCTACACCGTTAGCCAGGACAGTCATGATACTGAAGGATGTAATGATTTAATAATAGAAACAACATGCAGCACCTGCAGGATGACTCCAATCAATGTGCTGGCCCAAATGCAGATGTTATACTGTTATTACCGGGAAACACAGCGACCCTGTAACCGCAGACAGAAGAAGACCGGGCAGGTTTTATTTGACCGTTTTAAATGAGATGTCCGTTACATCGTTGACGCTCCCTGCATCCCAACAGGTGATGCTGCAGATAAGCTAGTATTAGCAGCTGTCTTTCAAAAGCACCGCGACGCTAGCCCCGTTTTCTCTCTTTTATTTATTTATTTTATTTTTTTAATTATCCACACAAATCTAATCTTCTGCTTACGCTAGACATAAAATACTCACCGGTTAGCCGTCTGGCGCGTTTCTGTTTTTGCCGGCCGTGCCGTCGCTGCCGTTGGTTGGGGGTTATTTTTTTCCCCGGTACCCCTCCGCCTCCTCTTCCACTAAAACAAACAAGATGGCGTCCCGTCCCCGTCGGAGAGGCAGGACGCTCTGAGAGCTCAGCAGGATGCAGACGGTGGTGCTGATGAGGGCAAAGAGAGGGAGGGAGGGAGATGCTCCGTTATCTGTGTGCCGCATTCAGATCCTTTACATCCTATATGATGTTTATAAAACATCATCAAACTTGTAATGATTCTTTTTCGTCAATAACAACACAAGAACATTAAACTTTTTCTGTCTTTACTAAGACATTTCCATCATTAATAAGAAGCTCACTCTCCATATTTACTTTTAAGGAAATAGTATTGGGTTTTGTGTTTAATCATTTTTGTTTTCTCTGGTCTTTTTAAAATAACAAGTGAAAAAAAAGTTGATTTTAGATTAGAGATTAGATGAAACTTTATTAATCCCTCAGGTGGGTTCCTCCGGGAAATTCAGTTTCCAGTAGCAAAGCACCAAAAGAAGTTGCATTTTACAGATACATTAAGGGGAATGAGAGTAAGGATATAAGCATAAATACACCACATATACACATATATAGATACAGAATATACAATATGGATAAATAGGATTGCACATTTGAGTGAGTATATTGCACAGTGATTATTGCACAGTCGAATATAAGCAATAAAGACAAAACAAAAAACAAATATTGCAAATATTGCACAGTGTAGAAAAGCACCTACAGCTCAGTTGTTCCCGCCCTCCCTTGTCCCCCTGTTTCTCCTCCCTCCCCCGTCCAGTGAGGAGTTAAACAGTTTGATGGCGTGTGGGACAAAGGAGTTTTTAAGTCTGTTGGTTTTTGACTTTGGGAGAAGCAGCCTGTCGCTGAATAGGCTCCTCTGATTGTTTACGACTGTGTGCAGAGGATGCCCGGCATTGTTCATAATGTCCATCAGTTTCTTTAAGGTCCTCTTCTCTGCCCCTGTCACCAGAGTGTCCAGCTTCATGCCGACCACAGAGCCCGCCTTCCTGATTAGTTTCTCCAGCCTGGATGAGTCCTTCTTTGCTGTGCTGCTCCCCCAGCACACCACGCCATAGAAAAGTACTCCTTTTGTTTTCATATATACATATCTGTAACTGTAACATACTTGAAAAGCATCCCATGTGAACATTTCATTATCATTTTAAATTGGTCTATGTAGCATTATTATCAACTATTATCATCATTATTATCAACCATCAGTGCAATTTATTGATCTTGAAGGCGAGGTTAAAGTTCAAATGTGACATTGTATGTTAAATCTTCATAAGCTATGCTCTATATGTTAATAATTATGCACATCACACTTGTAAGAATAATATTTTCTCATTCATAAGATGTTTTGTCAATTTTTGACCAATAAATCGTTAAGTTGGCCTTGAAGTCCTCAGTGAATTTTACCTGCCTAATTTTAACTAATTGTTAACATGATCCCACTAATAAAACCCTACAATGTTTTATTAGAATTCATTCAAAACTTTCTGAGCTATCATGTTTACAGACAGAATGACACACACATGATCTACACTGACAACATGTTGAAAAAGAGTATGATTTCTTTCTTTCACTGTGTTTTAAAGCGCTTTGTTACATTAAGAGCTGCTTTGCTCCACACTCATACAGCGGTCCCGTTAGGGCTGCAGTAATTTTGCTCTTGTGACACTTGGACAGCTCAGCTGACAGCAGATGTGAGCTCTGCACTCCCTCGGGCTGCTGCAGCATGCTCGATCACACATATCGGGGAAAAGGAAAATGAGTTAGTCACATGTTGTCTCAGGTCAGGCACATGAATCAGAGTTAGTTTAAGATCAGTTTACAAATACAGGGATTTAGCTTCTGTGTGTGTCCTTTTTTCTTTCAAGTTTGTCATGTGACTTTCTGCAAATAGCTGAAGGTACCAGCAGGAGGCAGTAGCTGAAAGATTAAGGCAGATTTTTACTTGTAAATGTTGCAGTTTTTCAGAAGCAGAAAAGATCACCTGACTGTGCAGAATACAGCTAATGAAGTAACAATAAAGCAGTGTGTTTGCTTTAATAATTTCAGTAATAATAATGCCATATCTTTTAAAAGAAATGGTCCAAATCCAACTCCTTTGAGCTGTCTGAAAAATTCAGATTTAAATTTTATGGAAAATTGTCTAGATATCTTAGTGTTTAAATGACACTTAAATCATACTTATTTTCCATCTGTGAAATCACAGTTAAACAGTCTGCACAGGATGACTTAAGTTTTTCAATTCATTACAACGATTTATCTATTTTTGATGGATATCCTTAAAACTTAATGTTCTGCCTAGTCAAGTGGAAATAAAGGCGTTTTTGTGTTTTGAATCCATGGTGGGGGAATTTGTGCTTCAAGCTAAATCTGAAATTAGAATACTCACAAGATCAGTGAGGAAAAGAATTTGCCTAGTATGGTTGATCATGATAAATAATGCTCACAAAAAAATGTAATCCTAGTCTTTGCACTTGTACTAGACAATGTCTGCTTTACCTCTTTGTTAACTGATGAATGAAATGATATTTAATAGTCCACCTCTTTATTTTCTTGATATCTGTTTATATTAATTACTCCACAAATAAAAGTTTTATCCCATGGATTAAAAGGAAACATGATTGGCAATAAAAGCCAATGTACTGCATGTGGATAGTAAAACGTATGCTGTAGTTAAACGTTGCACAACATAATGTATTTGTATTTTTAATTTTTATTTTCTTTTATTTGATTATGCACCAGGAATGATACATATTAACTTGATTTATTTAAACAGAATACAATCAATGTAGTGCTGGTTAGCCCTTTAAAACAGAATATATCAATACAAATATACGATGAAAAGAAAGTACAAAGGGAAACTTGACTGGGAGCATCATCTTGAAATACATTTTTACACACACAAAAAAAATAAAATTTTTGGTGTTTTGTAGCTTGCACAGGAAGTGTGTAATAGTCCAGTCTTTTAAGAAGAAAGGTGTGGACTTATTCTTTTAACCAAAGGTTTTATTGGCAGATCTCAACCCAAGTCAGGTCTCTCAGCAACTTCAGTGTTGCATTCTTACTCCAAACTACTGGAAGCAGCCCATCCAGTCTTAAGGAACAATTGGCTGACATGTGCTCCCCTGGGCCTTCCAGGCTGTAAATCCTGCCCCAACTGCTTTCTTCCCATAAAAATAACCTTATTTCCCTATGAATGATTTAGTTTTTTGTAACAATAAACAATAAGTAAATAATAAATAATCTATTTTTTAAATGGTAATCAAACATTTTTTCATATGTGGACTTACTAATCCTGTGGAGCCACCTGGTTCAGAACGAGGAACTCTTGTATCTTTATTTTGAATTAATATACAAGATACAGTCAGCGGAAATTCTCTCACATTGTTTCTTTTAATCTAACTTTTTTAATAAATATAAAAGTTTTGTTTGTGTTGTGTTTTATGTTTTCATCTCCCGAGGCACGGTTGTAACAATTGGGGGCTCATCCGAGATATTCAAGGCTAAAGCTTGGCTTATAATCTGCTTGCTGCTAGGCTGAATTAAATTGCTTTTCTTGACTATCGGCTTTTGTTGGCACTGTGGAGTAATTTTCAGAAGTAACTAAAAATTTGATTAGGCATTTTCTTTAATTTGCAGACCTATTTCTTTAAGATTATATACTTCCATGGTCACATATAGCTGTTTATGTTTGTATGACCTTACTTTTGTCAACCAAAGTGTCTAATCTCAATCTGACAACAGTGTGAAAGTGAGAATGCGGTAAAGACAACATTTTGGGAGTATTTTTCTGATTCCCCAAGAATTGCCATTGTGCTGGCCAACCATTTGAAAGAAAGAACAAAAGTACTTTATTGATCCCGTGGGGAAATTCCTCTCTGCATTTAACCCATTCACTCAGTGAAGCAGTGGGCAGCCATTGGGCGCCCGGGGAGCAGTGTGTAAGGACGGTACCTTGCTCAGGGGTACCTCAGGGTAGCTGTTCAGGGGAATCAAACCCCTGACCTTCCGATCACGGGGCCACCACTCTACCTACTGAGCAATCCCTGCCCACTTGTATAAGCAAACTCAATGAGGTAAGGCTCAATTAGAGACAGAGATCAGTGCCGCTCCTTTCTTCACCACCTGAGGCTCAGTCTGTGTGTTTGGCAGCTTGTTTTTCCTTGTCATTTCTGTCCTGCATGCGCCCTGCTTTCTTGACCTTCAAGACTGATGACTCAATCTTTCCAACCCCTTCATTTGCTCCACAGACCTCTGCACAAATGGAGTCATAGCTCACACCTTACGAGCCTTGACAAGTGATCCGCTCCATCCAGTTCTTCAAGACACTCTCACATCCATCTTTGCAGATCATTTTATGAGTGAATTACAAATCAAAGCCATTTATTTAATGGCGATTGCATGCAGAAGAACTTGGCCGAGTGGCTGACATCACAAGGTCTCATTCGGTTTCACGCACATAAACACTTTTGTCAGAGTAAAGAATTACTTTGAGAAAAAGCTGTGCACTTTGAAAGCACTGACTGATAGTGATGTCGCCTCCAAATGTGGCCTCTCACTTTTCACAGCCAGGCTCATAAGTTAGGCTGGGAAATACACCGGACCCCTGTCTCATCTCAATATAGAAGTCAGGAGAAAAAAACTGCTTACTCTTGCCAAAAACCATCCCACAAACCCCACTGGGAATGGACTTAACTTGGGCACAAAGGCCCTGGTTATATTTCACCGTAGGATGGCCTTTGTGCCTCTGAATCAGGCAACACTGAGGCTGTGTCTGCTCCTCGCACAACCTGTCTGTCTCCTAAGCTGACAAGCAAGTCTTATTTAGGGAGAAGCACTGAAAAAGTCCACCGGGATTTCATGGATTTTGTGTGTGGCGTACACGGGGGCGCACACACACAGGTTTACACATTGGCACTTTGTCCAAATGAGAGCTCACTCACAGCACATTTCTCACACTGGAATTGTATGGGGGCAGGATTTGCAGAGAAAAAGAAGTAGAGAAAGGGGGGGGAGGGTGTGGTGGCACCGGTTGGAGGGGTCTTTTCAGTTCTTTTTGGAGGCAACAATAGTCTTTGTCCAAGATCTTCCACTATTCTTATAAGGGTTACCGAAAGAAGGAGGAGAAGCAGGAGGAGGGAGGTGGCCACGCAGGCGGAGGGTGTTTCTCCATAGTAACAATGACAAAACAGGCCAGTTCAACACCAAGCAGGCAAAAAGGTTATTGGAGCTGCTGAGGAGGCACACACAAACCTGTGGAGTAGAGCCCTGTCCACAGAAGGAAAGGAGGAAGACCAGTTTGGTGAGGATCTGTAAAAGGGGGGCAGTGTTGTGTAAAGAAGACAACGAGGCAGGCAGCATTTCCGAAAGCTTTATGACAAAGTGTTTATCAGTCAGTCAAAGAAAGCGCTGGGAGGAACATTATCATAGCAGCCAGCACATCTGTATCCTCCGAGCATGGATCGAGACAGTCACAGTGAGGACACTTTGTCAACTATGGTTCTGGAGAACATAAAGAACAAATTAATTGATGCCTTCAGAGTGACAGGAGAGTCCCGAGAAGATCTCCAGGACTCTGGTTCCACAGTCAGACCGGTCAGCGTGGGCAGGAGTTATCAAGCAAACGAAGAGCTGCGGCGGGCACAGATAGATGGAGCGATAACCTGGCTGAGGTCTGAACTGGTAGGTCATCTTAAAAATCTGACTTTGTTTGCTATTTATCTTTAGCCTTCAACAGGTGGTATTAACAGTCATGGGTATTTTATTCATCTATTATTTTTAACCAAGTTCATTCATGCATATGAAAAATCAAAGCAAAGGACTAGTAATTTTATGTGTAGCTTGGTTATGCTAATTATTTTCTTTCATTGTTGTCATGCAGTTGGAAATGCGCTCCCAGGACCTCCAGCTGGCTCAGACACTGCTGGGGCTCAACACAGAGATCCAGAGACTAAGGAGGGAGAGTTTTGGATGTGTGGAGGTAGAAGGGGGTAACCACCAGTAACTGGCTCCAGCAAAAGTCTATTTTTTTTTTTTTTACTGGAATGAATAGTGGAGAAAGTAAGGACTGTGATGCAAAGATTCAAATGCACTTGCTTATGATAATAAGTTGTATCACTGTAAAGGAACTTAGTTAGCAGTTGCATGTAAAATACCTTCAGTGAAAAAAAAGAAGGTTGTAATATGTTGAATTGTCTTTGATCCTGCTCTTTTCTTTTTTGAAGAAAATTTGCACTTACACAAAGTTGTGATAAACAAAGTGGAAAGAAAAAAAAGACATAAATGTGTGAATGTAAGAGAAATAAAATGTACAATGTCACCGTCTTTGCGTCTTTATTTAGCTGGCATACTGTAACCACTGCAGTACCTGTTTTAAAAAGTGCTATAAAATTCAGGAATGGTTAATAAATACATTCAAGTGTCACTCCCAAACAAGAACAAAAAAGCCCATCTTTATCTACATGTAAGAGCATTTTAAAAACTCATATGTCAAATCAGAATAGTTATCTGCAGTTACAATGAACACATGGAGATATAAAATAAACAACCTCCTGACCTACTGAATTACATTTCTGGTCAGACAGAATAAATATCAGTGACTTTTCAGGCTTTCAGTTACTGACATGTTCACATGTTTGTACAGTACATGTTAATATTTGTCTAGACAGAGAAAACGCTTAACACAGTGCTTCAAAAGACTGCCTTTAGGTCATTGTTTAATACAGATACTAAAATATAAAGTAACAATATATACATACTGGAAATGTATATACTGTATGATGCTACAGCCATTGATGGGTTAGTTTGGCTAATAAAATACTCCAGACAGCATGAATCATGAATCCTACTTTTCCTGCTACATCATACTCTTTAAAAAAATATTTTTTTATTTAATCTGTAGTAGTCTGTAGGAAAACCACTCACATAACTATGACTTCAGTAAACCTGGGTGTACTCTTTTCTCACATGTCACACTGTTAATTTAGTTCCATCAACTTCACACTCCACTTTAAGATTCTTGTTTTAACTTTTAGAGCTCTGCATGGACACTCACCAGAGTATACCAGTAAACTTTTACATGCATACAACCCAACAGGTGCCTGGGGTCATGTGATCAGTACCTGCTGGCTGTGCATCATAAAAGGCTGAGAATTAAAGGAGACAGTGTACTCCAGACTCTGATATGTGCGGACTTAAAATACAGCTAAAAACTCATCTTTTTAAACTCCATTTGCTGTCTTTTGTTTTGTTTTTGTTTTGATGTTCTATCCTTTTTGTTGTCAAGCACTTTGTGACGTTTATTTTGAAAAGTAATATGCAAATAAAATGATAATTTATTCATGGCTGAAAAATATAGGCAAAACAGAACTGTCAAAAACAGCAGTTCCTCTAATGGCCACTTGAGGGTGACTCCAAAAGTAGTTCATCCTGTTAGACTCCAATGTAAAAACTCCCAGCTTACGTCTTGGTACAGAAAAATCAAACAAACACGTGTTTATTATGAATATTAATCGAGCTGGAAGGTGGATGACTTGTGTTATAACTCACCAGCATGTATTTTTTATGGATATACTCAACGTTTTGACACTAAAAACAAACAAGTAAACAAAAAAACAACATGGCTGTTGTGCCCCACAACTACTAATTAGCCTGTTTTGCAAAAAAACAAAAAAACATTTGTTTTTGTCTAAGGTGCCTTTTTTCATTTACAATGTCATATTCGTGTTATGAAAATAAAAATAAAGTATAAGCCATGACATTGTTGGCTAATTTGTATGCAGCCGTAAGTTAAAATGACTTTAAGCTTTGTTTTTTCTTAAGTGAAGCGGTGGAAAATGGGGTCACCGTACTCCACCTTGTCTATGTTAACTGCCTTAAAAGGCACATTTTTGAAAAATTTGTCTGACTTTTTAAGGCACAGAGCTTCTCCTGCAGAACATCCTCCTCGATAAAGTGCCCGAATAAAGCTGCTGAGGCATCTTTAGGCAGGAAATGGAAAAGCCCCCCTCCACTGAGCTGGAGTAGAGACTGCCGCTTCCTTGTTCACTCTCAGAGTCCCAGTAGCTCCCCTCCTCTTCTTCCTCATACGTCTCCTCCTCTTGCTCCTCCTCATACAGCTCCTGCTTGAGCTCCTGGATGCCCGAGTGAAGCTCCATCAGCTGTCGAATCAGGGCTTGATCCTGAGAACGCATCTCCATCTACACACGGAGGACACATCTGTTTAGATTTCACAGAAGCACAGAGCAAACAGACAAATAGGACCAAATACCAAACTGTGAATGAAAGAATTGTGAAGCGAACTTCAGAGAGTTTCTTTCCATCTCAATGAAGCTGAGCAGGTTGTGCTCGCTTTGAAACCGTAAGCCATTTCATTTGAGTGTTGCCCTCTTTCAAATGCAAATGGATCTTTCTGTCATTCCCTTTCTTTTCCTTTTTTTATGAGAGGCTGTCCAACTACTGGCATTGTAAAATAAGATATTCAGAATTCCATCTAGTGTCCAAGTCTGTGCAAAGCACTCAGGAATGCGGGCCGATCTGCATTTCTTTTCTCGGTTAATTACAGCACAAGGCTCAAACTGAGGCTGAGGCGGTGCATAAAAGATTCTGGTTGTATTTCCTTTGTCAACACTTAATTAAGAGAAAACCGTGATTTTCTTTTTTTCTTCTTTGAGATCAAGCCATCTTGGGCTTCACCTCATTATGACAAACACTAGTCCTTTTCAAATAATGTAGAGGCTTCTCAAATCAGCTTCTGTCTGTAGATGAGTTTTTTTTTTCCAGGGAGTATGCTAACCACAGAAAAAAACAACCTCAGCCTCAGCACAAAGCTTTGGGACTTTTTGGTGATATTTTATCACATTTTGCTTATGAATTATAAGCGATACTTAATGCATCTTCTGTCTTTGGTGTGTCTGTTTCATTTTCCTTCTTTTTTCTATCCTTAATTATCTTCGTTTAAGTGTGGGAGAATAATACCATAGAGGCATCCGTGTCATTAAATTCATCTCATGAACACAAAAAGTGGAACAGCTATGGGTTGGGGGAAATGATCATATTGTAAATTCAAATGTCTTTAAATATAAGGTTATGATAAAGATTACTTTGAATGAGGCTAAAAGAAAGTTAATAAATCGTTATAAAATATTGATGAGACGGATAAAAAAAATCTCCTTAGGCGATTTAAACAAGATGTTAAGTTTAGAAACTAATGAAGTAAATAACATAGAAAACAATAGATTTATTAGTCTAGTTCGACTTTAGTTTAGTTGTTTTCTCCCCCTAATGCATTTTGATCAAAAGCTCTAGAAAAGCCACAAATCAACCTTAAGATGAGTAGAAGCAAAACATTTTCCAGAGTGAATAAAGATCTTTGGATTGTTGTATGCATTAAATAATCACATCTACAGATGTGCTCTATTCAAAATTGCCATGTGATTATATTTGCCTATAATACTTAAAGGTAAGTACACTAAAAAGAGGGTAAAAAGCCAGGTTTTACAATAATTGTACTGTAAACAAATTCAAGTACTCTATAAGTCATTTTAAGTAATGCGCAAGTAATTTCAAGTATTGCATAACTTCATGTATTTTACAAGAAAGGAAACACAAATGATTAAGTACACTGTACTTTTCATGGTACTATGCACTAGTACCATGGAGCACTATGGAGTGGCTTGACCTTGGCTTCCAGGTATTTTAAAGGAAAGGAGGTCCTTTTAAAAGTCTTCTTTGAATAGTGATTGTAAAAGAAAAGAACATTAAGTTGACTTGACCCCATCACGATAAGGTCACATAAGCCTGCAATTTTTGATGGTACTTATTTTTTCTAAATTGATAAAAGGACAGTTGAGTAATGGAACAAAACAAAACAAAACAAAAAAAAAGTAAACAGGCAAGATGAATCCACTCCATAATATGGCCTGGCCATGGTGTATAAAGTATATTTATTTAAAATGATTTATTCACTACTTTTATTTATTTATAATTAATGTGTAATTTATTTACATTATAGCTTTTTCTGCATTTCCTGTAAAAACCTGATTTGTTTCCCCTTTATTGTATTGGTTATCTTTAAGTATTTGCAGGTAAATATAATTACATTGTCATTTTAAATAAAACACATAAAATTCTATTTGATAACAGGAGAATTACATACTTTGTCATTGACTGTATTATGAAGTGTTACCATATGTATAAATAAACAGAAAACTCTGAAAATCTGAATTTATTTTATTTAAGGAGGCAAAAGTGCGACAAAAAAACGGAGACTGTCTAATTTTGTATTTTTACATGCAAAGCTCGTCCTGCTCATAAAAAAAAAAATGCAATGTGAGCCAAAAGCTTGACATCATCTAATAAATAGACTTGAGGATTATTTCTGGAATTTAAAGGTTAAAGGTTTTAGCCTGAGCACCTCCCTTAAACTATCTGAAGGAAGGTGAAACAGACAATTTAAGGATCTCATTCACTGCTGCTCCTCTGAGGCCTGTTTCCAGGATGTCTCTGTTTCTCCTTGTTGCTCTTCTGTCCGGCTCCCGCTCAGACTGTTTTCTTCTCTGTGTGCTCAGGACACTCGGTTACCATGACGAGCAGTCGCAATAAATGCCAAGCGATAAATCAAGCCGTGACAATGAGCCTTGCAGTCGCAGACACACAAGCACATGCACACACAGCCTCTTTGCATGGTGACGGTGGTTTAAAAGGGAGTGACGTTGTAAGAACACGACTTACATGGAGCCGGAGGAACAAAGAAGGCAATAACTTGGGCCTCACACACAAAAACATCAGGGCTGACCATAGAAGTCGTTCTGATGGTGGGACAAATGACTTGATCTTTATCACAACAGACAATAAAAATGTTTTTAGACTTCCCACAGACGTCACAAAAGGGCCACGCAGAAGAATTTACAGGTCATAGATTTTGTTGCTATTTAGTAAATGAGCAAAATTTATATTTTATATTCACCTCAGTTTGAATTTAGAAAAATAAAATGCTTTCAAAACAACAATTCATGCTTTGTTTATCTGTTGAATTCAACTCATTTCACAATTCACTTTGGAAATAAAAGGGTCATTTTAACCCCGAAATTTCAAAGTCTACTCTTACCTGTGCAGATCAGAAAATAACACACATCAGTGGTGAAGGAAGTATTTAGACTGTTTCCTGAAGCAATATAGCCAATGTGGCCCTATCTATGAAATATTTGCTGAACAGTGGCCACTCTGACTGTCTGAAAAAGAAAAATGCAAAACTATGGGACAAGATTTCTAATCTTAGTGAACTAACTCAGTAATGTTTGTCATATTCCATCATTTGGCTAAAACTGCTAAATAAATTCATGAATTTGGTCAGCAGATTAAGCAAGTCCAACAAAATCAATTTGTTTAACTAGAACATTTACTACAACAACATTGTACTATTGTACTGCAACATTTTACTAGATTTAAGGAAATTATATACGAAATAGTTATTTCTTCATCAACAATGATTGACTCTGACTTACACAGAACTTTGAATCGCACTGACCCAAAGTTCTGAAAGTGTTTTAAATTTCATTTTACATGCACAAGATTATATTTTTTTGCATGCAGCTTTTAGTACAGACAAATAATATTTTTTAAATCTTTATTGTGTAAATAAACACCCCCTATTCCCAGAACGCATAGTTTTGTACAACTCTAACATGAGCTGCCACAATAAAACTAAAGAGGGCTTTAATATAGTTGTAACAGGAAACAGGAATCTGCAGGTGTTATATACGTATAGCAAGACAAAATTTATTAGGGATACACCGTTTCCCTTACAGGCTCGATCAGAGTCCCAGTCTTACCAGTTCCCTTCGCAGCCAGGCCAGTGCACTCTCTATGTCCAGTTTGTTTGCTTCTCCACCAGATGTGCACCCTTCCTTGACATGGTTGGTTCTGGCCTCAGGGTCCCTGCTTGTGCTCTCTTGTGCTCCCTTGCAGTCATCAAAGGTGGAGGTCTTGCAGGAGAAGTCCCGCAGTCTTGTTAGGACCACCTCCATCATGTTAGGTCAGTGATAGTTCTTCTAACCGGAGTCTCTTCTACACCCTCTGCTGCGTCTTGCCTGTTTTCGGCCGTAATGCAGCTGCAAACAGCCTCGTCTTCTGTTATGAGCCCTGCCAGCTCGGAGGACTTAAGAGGAGCTCTCTCTCTCTCCCGTTCTCATCTTTCAAACATGCTCCTTCCTCCCTCCCTCTGCTCTCCTCCTTTTTCTTGCCGTCTGTTTCGCAAACATTAGCCCCCAACTGCTTGGCAGAGTGAACTGGTAGCACTGGTCTGGCGAATGCCACTGAGCTGGTATGACGTCAGTGAATTGTCCAGATGCCTGATGTGGAGCTGTTTGGTTTTTTGTTTTGTTTTATTTTTTTTTAAAATCAGACACACAAACACAGAGATCATTAGGAAGGAGATGAGGGAATTAGCCCGGTGGTTGTCTTGAAGATGACACAAGGGTCCTGTTGTGTAAACTCACACAGCTTCAGTGAGTTTTGGTCTGTTAAAAGATGATGGAAGGTGATGATGCTGACAGAGGCATAAACATTAAGTCCTATGGTGTACGTGGAGCTCACTGCCCTGAGTGGCCTACGTCAGGGTCAGGATCTAAAGAACAGTGTGAACAGCCATGTGTAACTAACCCTTCTCATGCCATTTTCCCTTCACTCTGTAGCCCCTGGCAACCCACTCCTCATCTATTCACACGCTTTGGTAAACCAAACACAGGCCGGCTGTACGGAGCCTGCATCGACCAAAATAGCCCCAACACACTATTTTTAGAGTTAAACTGACTCCACTTTTAGACTTGTTTAAGAAAGCAAACGTCACCCCTCTCAAAAGGAGTTAAAAAAGTCTTCAAGTCTCATTGTGCAAGTGTGTCATGTTCCCACTACTGCTTTCAAAAGGAATGAAAAGAGCTGATGTAAGTGTTTTAACGTCACACACTGCATTGGGTGAAACTCTCAATTATATTTCTGCAAAAGGCACTTTGTCTCAGCCTGTCGGCGGTTGAATGTAAGATCGATTTAAAACTGGGGTAAGCGTCATGGTTTTGGTATCCCTGGAAAAAAAAACATAGCACAAGAAATCTATGGGACAATCATTTCTAACAGCAGAGATGGTGTGAACCAATCATGTTGCTGTACTCTTGCACATAGAAGTGCTGTTAAAAAGTATTGCCCCCCTTCAGACCTCCTTTGTTTTTTTTATTTTTTGCCATATTTGTCAGAGTTAAATGTTTCAGATTGTAAAACAACTTTTAGATAAATCTGAGGAAACACAAAATGCAGTTTTTAAATTATGATTTCATTTATCAAGGGAAAAGGGGATTGAGAATCTACCTGGGTGTGTGTGGAAAAGCAATTGCAGCCTGAACCTAATGACGGGTTGTGTCACTCTTGGCAGCAAGAACTACAATCAAGCACTTGCTGAGTTAGTCATTGCTGTGGAGAAATTTTGTCCCACCCTTTTTTTAGGGTTTTTCAGCATTAATGGTCTGTTTACGGTTGTGAAAAAAACCCATCTCAATCAAATGTAAGTTCAGACTTTGACTAGACCACTCCAAACCCTTCAAACCCTCCATTGATTTTAATCACTGATGTGATGTCTTGTGGAAAATCCTGCTGCATAGCCCAAGTGTGCTTGATCTTTGGGGAACAAATGGCTGCACATTCTCCCATGGGATTTTCTGGTAGAGTTTTTATGCTTCAAGTAGTAGTTTTAGGTCCGCTTAAAAACAAAAAATCAATCAGGGGTTCCTCAGGGGTCTGTCCTTGGACCATTATTGTTCAACCTTTACATGCTCCCATTTGGTACTTTCATAAAGAATCATATCATAGCTATAATATCTCATTCTTTTGCAGATGACATTCGGTTGTACCTATCATTTTCCTCATATTATCTATCTCCTGTTCACAAACTAGTAAGTTGCACTGAGGAAATGAACTGCTGGATATGTAGAAGCTTCTTGTAACTGAACAGAAACAATAAAAATATTTATTCTTGACTCAAAAAGTCAGAGACAGAGAATTTGTTCATATTTATCATGCCCTTCTCTGAAACACACAGCAAACAAATCAAGAGCCTTGGCATTATTTTGGACGGTCACCTCAGTTTGATAAACACATCAATATGATTACCAAAACTGACGTCTACGACTTAAAAAGTATATAAAAAGTCAACAAGTTATTATATTAAAGTGACTAAGAAATTGATGCAGTAAATGGATTAATCCATGCAGGATTATCCAAATCATCATTAAAATGACTTCAACTCAATGCAGTAGTAGCCAGTAGTGCATGGAAATGTGAACATATTACCCCAGTATCCAAGTCTCTCCACTGGCCCCCAGCTCAACACAGGCTAACCTTTAAAATCCTTCTGTTAGTTCATAAAGCTCTTAATAGTTTGGCCTCCCAGTGGATCTCTGACTTCCTCAGCGTCAATAACCAAATTAGACCTCTCAGGTCGTCAGGTGCAGATCCTTTAACTGTCCCTAGAATTAGATTTAACTGTGCTGAGGTTGCTTTCAGTTTTTGTGGTCCTGCTCTTTGTTTTTGTTTTGGTTTTTTTTGGCCTGTCCCGTTTGGCTCTTTTGCCCTCAGAATTATTGTCTAAAGGCAAAGAAAGATGCCCAACGGATTTACTTTACCAAATTGACCATCCCAGCCTTGCCATAATGGTCCATTTGATTCACCTTTTATTGTTTCTTTTATTTTCACTTACTGAATACGGGACAGACTTGACTGGGGGAAAGAAGGGGAGAAAGAAAGAGGGAAAGAGAAACAGCTGAGAAGAGGGACGGGGGAGAAGGGCAAAAGACAAAAACCAACAGAACGGGCAGAGAAGAAAAAAATGCATATATCAATCACCTGGATCACCTGCTGAGAAAGAAAAAAGAAAACAAGCAGAAGAGAACAAGAGTAATAGAATAAACAACATCACAATGATATATGGGAATATGACAGTAAATACTAAATATTAAACATTATTGTGCAGCACATAAGATCAACAGAACACAGTGTGCTTTGAGGTAGGAGCCAAAAAGGGTGTAGTTTGTGGGTGTGATCACCCGTGTGCACACCTGTGAGCATGGACGCGCTTGTTTTTTGTTTTTTAAAAGGTTCCTTCATGTAATGATCTGCTAGAGGGTGTGGGGGGGCCACAGCCCCGTCCTCCAGGGCATGAAGCAGGTATGGAGGAGATCAAAACTCCAGACATCCAGAGGCCCCCAGAACACAAGAGACCAAGGAAGACCAACAGAGGGGCAGCCGCGCCACTGTCCCAGAAAGAGCTGAGGAGAGTCCCAGATGAGGGCTCACTCAGCAGCCGCGGAGCAGAAGCCAGGGGGAGTTGCAGTGACGCGCCCGTGAGCTCCGCCGGCAGCCAGCCGTGCCTGAGTGACCGAGCCCCAGGCCGAGAGGCCGGGGGCACCCCACCTCCGAAGTGGCCCGAGCGAGCCCCAGGCTCCAGGCCCCGATAAGCGGCCGCCAAGGAGTGAGCCGGTGTGTACCTGGACGCCCATCCCCGGACACAAAGAACCACCAACGCACCGATGTCTGAGGGGGTCCGCCACTGGCAGGGGAAGTGGTGGTAGGGGGAGATAGGCCTCCAAACCTTGGAGGGCCTGAGATGTCCCCAGAGAGGTGGCGCCTGACACCCAACCTGACATATAGACACAGACATACAGGCACACACAGATACAAACATCCATTCCCACCCTCATGCTCTCATATGCACTTACTCCACACTCAACCAACGTGGAGACAGACATAAAGAGACGCTGTACACACGATCACACTCCCCAAGCGTACTCTACAAACCGGGTCTAGGTACCCTTGCCCCTGGAGGGGGGAACTGCACCCAGACCCAGGTGGTGTTACCCTTTTCCCTGCGGTGGGGGGAGGCAGACCGCCCCGACTCCGCAGCAGCAGGAAGGCCCCACACTCCAGACCGCAGTCGGACGGCCAACTCCTCCTCCTAGCCCCCCCCGCTCCAGCAGGTCGCAGAGAATGGGGGTGAGAGAAGACTCCAAACCTCCCTCCACCCGCTCATTGTAGTGTTGATGCATGTGTGTTCTAAGGTGCATTTAAAACCCAGGAGGGCATGGAGCTACCTGCCAGAGAGCAGCAGGTAAGCGCATGGTCCCTCCTGCTAGCCCTCAATGTCTACGTGTATTTAAAATTGAGAGGTGGGCAACGATGCCAGGGGTGGGGTGTACACCCTGATGGTAATTTGGATTCCGTGTATCGTGCCCACCCCCAAGATCCTATATGTATGTGTAATGAGAGTGTGAGTAATGTGAATGTCTAAGTTGTGGTCCTGCTCTTTGGAACCATCCGAACGCTGATCTGAGGTCAACTGGAACAAACTCAAAACCTTTTTATTCTCACAGGCTTACTGTTCAAAACTTTATATATGTGTGTGTTAACTTCTATTTTATGTTTTCATAAAGTTTGTTTTGTTTGTGTTTTTATTGCCTTAACACTTCGCAGACCTACACTGGTTTATCTTAAAGGAATGTACTGTATAAATAAATTATCATTGCGATTGATCACCACCTTGTAGGAAGCTTAATTTTGAATTAAAGGTTTAATTCAATCAAAAGAAAGAAAAAAAATACTAATGTTTGCCCTGTGATTGCTCCAATCTGTACTCATCCCACCACCTCCTCAAAGGGAAGCCAACTTCTCCATCTTCTTCCATTTCCTTCCCCTGACCTCGCCTCCTCCACTCTCTTTACCACCGTTCTCTTCATCTATTATCACCTTCTTATCCCAGCAGATCAGCTATTCAAAATCATTAAAAAAAAAAAAAAAGCAATCTCTATGATCGATCAGATTAAAAACACTGTTACTGCCAACTGATAACGTATCAGCATTTACTCAGCAGGGCTAACGCTTTTAATGCCAGTTATTCTTTCAAACATTTCATCCGAGTCCGAGTTTTTCTTTTAACATCATTTTGATAACTAAAGCGAATGAAGACACACTTTAAAAATAGAAACATAGATCTAAATTAATGAAGTGTAGACATGTAGGTCTGTTTAAGTGGATCCTTGTCGCCATCTTCTGGTTTTTTTTTTTTTTTTTGAATCAGTCGCCAAAACAAAAGCGAGACTAAGTTTTTTAGAAAGACTTGCTACCCATCCACTATCTTGAAACTCCCCCGGGGCTGTTATTGGCTCATTACCGATCCAAATAAAGAATAAACAAAATAAAAAACATCACCGACATAGCTGCTGTTTAATCCACCCACAGATTGAAAATTAGTGTCGTTTTTCTTTTCTTTACCTGTCAGCTCCACGCGAATATTTCTTCCTTTTTTTCTGTTTCTGCAACTCAGTCAAAGCTGTTCAGGTTGAACTAATAATATGCTCCACACTGCCAATAAAGACTCAGTGTGAGTGGCTGTTTCCATTCAAAGTGAAAAATAAAGTATCTCATTGATAAGTTAATTCCACTGTACGTGTAGGTGCTTGGGAATCTTTCGGGGGTTAAAATCGGGGTGTTAAGTAAGACTGCTTTCATCGGAGACGAGTTTTGCTGAATTTGGAAATAATGGCTAAGTGATAACGCAAGAGGAAAGGGCGCACGGCCCGTGTGGTTTGATTATGTAATCAGTGAGTGCCGGCTGATCAGAGGAGGTGGGCGGACCCCGAAGAACTCGAGCGGTAGTTTGGGATGTGTGAAACAGTGAAATCCTCTCCCGATTAGTGAATTAATAATCAAAGCTGAATTTGGGTTTTAAACACAAAATATTCATTAGCTTTAGGAAATTCAGCTTCGCCCCAAATTATTTCCCTTTAATATGTTACATTTATTACAGAAGTGTGTCTGTTTTGGACCCCATGTGTGCCATCACCTCCCCCGCCGTCCTTCGGGCCGGCCGGCTCTGCGTTTGCACACGGTGCAAAGCGTTAGTCACAAGATTGCATCAAAGTCTTTGCGCCTTGCACCCCAATTCGTTAGAGAAGACATCCAGCGGCCGCTGAAAGACGTCTCAAGAAGGCACAACTCAAGATCAGAGAAGAAAACAAAGATTTTAAGTGAGATAACTGAACATTAATATATATATATATATATATATATATATATATATATATATATATATATATATATATATTATAATTATTGTTTTTACTTCTTTTTTATGTTTGTTTAAATACGTTTTTTTTTTTTGTTTTTAGTCTGAGTATTTTTCCGACTGTCTGAGAAGACAGCAGTCATGTTTAAAAGCAAGGATCCAGAGAATTTTCACCTGGTGTCAGAAGAGAAGAAGAGATACAGCACACCGGAAAGGTAAACGATTAAAGTTTGTCTTAATAGTGTTTCAGATTAGAGTAGAGGAACATGTGATTCCCTGTTTCCAACAATAAACAGGTGAATAAAAACAAGCTTAAAAATATTCATTGTGCTTGAAGGTTTGGTGTTAAATTGTATTTTAAATCAAAAGAAACAGAAAAGGGTAGTTTCAAAGTTTTACAAAGTGCTTTGGGGGAGTGTCTGCTCACGTTCCTCTGTGACCTACTGGTTTTCCACACGGGACTGGACTGGTCTGGGGGTCTGATGAGATTAGCTGTGTGCAAATGTGTGTCTGACTCGGATCATTTAGCCGGCTCTACTTCTGCTTAATAGGGAAGTGTGCACAGAGTGCAGCAGCAGCGCATAGACCCACTTTTAAACACTCGTTAATCAGCGATTGTTTGTTTGGTGTCCTCTGATGTTAATATTGTTATTGGCCCTATTATTTATTAGGTTACAAGACCAAGTCAGTTTTAGTCGGGGGGTTACAATGAGGTGTAACAATAGTCGTGCCAAAAAGTGATTTCCGGTGTTCCAGATTAACTGCTTTTATGCTAATTGGTTAGATTTGTTTACAGATTGATCATTTTCATCGAGTGGTCTTCTCTGCCAGTGTGTCATGCGGATTAACTAGTTAACCTGGAGCACCGGTATTTGCCCAAAAAAAAAAAGATTAGCGGTATTTAAACCGCTGCCAAGGACTTGGTGATCTATAATCTGTCAAGCACACCTGTCATGGATGATATCAAGTCAGATCTGAGCCAGAAAGAAGTACCGTTATGAAGTAGAATGAGCAAGCAGCTTTTGGTAAAGTGACTTTTACATATCGTTTATTTAATCCAGGTAAAACGCACACTGACATATAACAATGTAACATAACAGCTCTGTAAAGATAGTTTATGCACATTGTTGTCGAATTTGTTATTTATTTGTGGACTGCAGCTTGGTGTGTAGGTACTTGCTCATTAATAAGAAAATAATGACTTCCCAAGCGCTTTCTCCTTCTCATCCCTGTGATGCATTCACATTGCGAGCGATCGTGGCTCAAGAGTTGGGAGTTCGCCTTGTAATCGGAAGGTTGCCGGTTCGAGAATTCATAAAAGCGCTATACAAATATAGGCACTATACAAATATAGGCACTATACAAATACAGGCACTATACAAATATAGGCACTATACAAATATAGGCCATTTACCAGGCACAGCCGGTTAGACTGTGCCTTTTATTGCATGTAATGCACAAACACACCAACAGAGGGCAGTAATATCCCTTCAACATACATTGTAAAATTACTATTACAACATAGACTGGTGAAGTTATCACTGATTCTCTGTGGCTGGATTGATGCAGAGCTGACTGTTCATGGCCAGTTAGCAGAAATAACTTGATAATAATATAATGATTAATAATACGTGATGAATTATTATATTTAAGGTGATGGTTTTGATTACAACCCCCAAAGCTGCAGGGTATAATTTAATATTTCTTTGCTAAAATATCAAAAGCCTTCCATAGATGGGAGCTCATGTTCCTCTAACAGCTGTATATACCTTTCAGCATTGATGGTGCCTTTCCAGGTTACAAATTTCAACTCGTCTGACCACAAAAAAGTGTTTCACTTAACCTCAGTCCATTTTTAATCAGCTTTGGTCCAGAGAAAACAACACTGTTACCGGATCATGTTGTTGTATGGCTCCTTCTTTGCACAACAAGTGTTCCTGAGCCCATGCAGTGATTTCCGCGTTAAAGCCCTGTTTTTGAAGCAATACTGCTCGAGGGCCTAAAAAAATCATACATTTTCACAGATTTTCGGCCTTATCGCTTACACACAGAGGTTTCTCCAGATTCTCTGATATTTTTTATTTTTTTTAAATGCTACTTACTGTAGATGAGGAGACATTCAAAGTCTTTCTCAGTTAAATCACTTGAAATGTTTTCTGTTATACTATGAATAAACTATGAATTATGAGATTTTTAAATGACTGCACTCTGTTTTTATTTACATTTTTTGCAACTTCCCAACTTTCCTGTCCTCAGCTTTCTGACCTAATTCTACTTTTTATACGAGAAATGTACTAGTACATTACCATACGGCTTGTCAAAGATTTGCTTAATCTCCAGTCCTAAATATACAAAAAGCAGTGAACATTAATGTAGCAGCACAGGTCAGCTGGTCACAGACTGTACACAAAGATGTTCACAGTTCACAAATGAAATTATGCTTGTGTTTTGTTTTTTTGGGGGGTTTTTTTTTTGAGTACCTCTTTTCCTCCTATTGCGCTGCTTCACCCAATCTTAGGGTTTCTCCACCTGCCAAATCCCAAACATGGTTCCAAAGCTAGAATGTCAAGCATGTGTAGGAGAAAATGGTCATCTTTGTATAGGTTATTGGTGTGACCTTCCACAACAGTCCCAATTTGCCATGATTTTCCCACCTGTTTGTCATAGTCAATGACATCAGTAGTCATGAAATGTTAACGTAGACTTGAATTACTGCACATCAAAGGCTGCGTCCCTCTTAACTCTGATCCACATCAGTTTGCTTATTGAGCAAACAAATGTACACAGGATACCAAAGCCACAGCCCTCCTCACCACACTGAACCACCCAGGAAGTCTCTTTAACACAATCACCCCCACTGCTCCTCTAACCTCATACTTAACGCTGGCTTTCGTCAGGGCTGTGTGCTAAGTCCTGTCCTTTATGCTTTGCTTTTTGTTTTGTACAAACGTGACTGCAATCCAGTGGACCCCACCAACACCCTTATTAAATTTGTAGATGACACTTGTGTTGCTGGATACTTAACTTGACATAGATGAGGTTCAGAAACTGTCTGTGTGGTCCTCTGCAAACAACCTCAAACTCAACACCAGTAAAACCAAAGAGATGATAAAAAGTAAGGCCCAACCCTCCACTAAAGCAACAGATTATGGCTTTAAGTTCCTGAAAACTCATACTGCAGAGGCACTTAGAGGTCTGCCAAGACAGCAGAAATGGTAAAAGAAACAAAAAAAATCCACATAGAGAATACATTTCCTGATAGTTTATGCAGAGCAGTCACATAGAGGAAAAGCTGTTGGTGGCCTTCTACCCCTCAGTCATTGTAAGTGTACTACATCAGTGTGGTACTCTGGAGAATAAACCTTTGCAGATGGTCGTCAACACTGCCCAGGAATCAAGTGACTTCCCACTGCTCTGCTTGAAGGACATCTCCAGCTCTCAGTGTCTCAGGAAGTCAAGGAAAATAATTAAACTTTTCCACCTTGGGTGGCACTTGTTCTACCTCCTACCCTCAGTCAGACACTCTAGGCATAAAAGAGCCTGACAAACATTCTCGAAACAAAGTTTTTGTTCCCCAGTTCAACCAGAACTCTCACCCCTTTTAATAGCTATTCTTTAGTGAAAGGCATCCCTTTAAGTGATTCCCTGACTGTACAAGTATGAATGTCTTCCTTTAAATCAGACTTAGGGTACATCTAGTCCTGACTGTACCTGACTGACCTGCATGCAGTCAACGGGAAAATAGGATTAAAATGTATGCGATTTGTTCATCGAGGTAACTGCATATGTGGATAGGCTAATAGAACTGGATAAAACTGTCAGGTATTACAACCCATGGCTGTCTAAATCTGACAGGAAAAAATGACTTTTGAAATGGATACAAGATAAAGCTACTGAAATGAACACAGAAATTTTGCACTGTATTATACATCAGAAAGTGTGTACGTTAGTGCTAAAAATAACCATGTTGTTGATGTTTTAACTAAAATAATTTCGTTAGGGTAAGAGCACTGAATCGCAGGACTTGGAGGATCACGAGACTGAACATGGTGACATAGCTGTCAAGCGGCTTCAATCAGGGCAAAGTGCTAAAAAGAGTATAGGACCTAAGAGCAAAAATTTGACAGTTAGAGGAAACTCAACGACATTTCAGAGCTCTCAGATGCTACACGAAAGGCAGATCTTGCATTTGCTGTTAATGTGATTAAACTTCGCGTTTCCACCTCAGATTCTGAACTTGACTGTAATATTCAAACATAAAGCAGGCTAGATTTATTTCATTGAACAAGAGAAAATAACGCAAAAGCTGCCAACGACATAATTAAAACACAAGCAGAATAGCAATGTGCCATTGCTATTAGCACATAAAGTTAAAAGTCTTGAAAATTTTCCAAAACATCCACATTTTTCCTCAGAATTGGAGATAATTTATCTGCATTTCAGGAGCAGGACCACACCGCCATACACTCCCTTTCCAGTTCTTTATCTATATATGAATCCCGCTGCACTATAAGCTGTTCTTTCTTGTTTTCATACCCCACCCTCTCTTTTTCTATCCATCTACTACTCATTAGAACGTGGGGATGTGCTCGGCCCAGGAGCCACCATCAGTCCCCTCTGAGGCCTTCCCCAAACCACAGCCTCAATTCATATTCAAGCCATCTGCCATTATCTACAGCAGATGCTGTCAAACCTAAATGAGGATGTGCTAATTAATTGTTTTGGGAAATGTTGGCATTTTCACTATAACTATTTTACATTTTTATTGCCTAATTGTAACTTATCTACCTCTAGAAGTTTTTGTTAATGTTAAGGGTTAAAAATTTTGTCCACAACTCATTGCATTCACTCTGTTTTTGTGTATCCAGTGTGCCAAACCACAACATCTTACAGAAAGATGGCACGGGTAACATTAAGCACTGCCATGACAACAGCCGTGCTCAGGAGGATCGAGAGACGGAGAGGAAAGTTGCCAGGAAGAGGCTCTACCTGGTTTCTGTCATCTGCCTGATTTTCATGATTGGTGAAATCCTCGGTGAGTCACGGTCGTTTTCTGCTTTTATTTTGTGATGATTTTTTTGTTCTCATTTTCTCGGTGCGTATCCCATGATGACAGCTGATATTTGCGTATTGTTTGTAAGTCAACAATACACGCTGCCATTTCTGTTATTTTCTGTAACCTCTGACCATCTCTGTCTTCCTTCACTCCTCGTACTTCTCTTTCCTCTCACTTGTCTGTCCTCAGCCAGCTCTCTCACACCTACTTGTGGCCACCTTACTTATTTTTCTTGAATTATATATACATTCTGTATCCCTACAAGTGTAAATCTGACATTGCTGCACTAATATACCAAGTAGTTAATCCATTTCACTAACTGTCCTGGTTCTGTCCTTCTGCAGGTGGGTATTTCGCAGGCAGCCTTGCGGTGATGACAGACGCTGCCCACCTGCTGGTGGACTTAACCAGCTTCATCATCAGCCTGTTATCCCTTTGGCTCTCCTCCAGACCAGCTACACACAAACTCAGCTACGGCTGGCATCGTGCAGGTACATTCATTACAGGATGCGTCTTCCAGTTAGTATGTAATTTATTTGAGCTTTTCTTTATTTTATTCATTCCTTTGCAACTTAATTTTCACCAACATGGCATGCAAAATAAGTGGATGTCACTGCAAAATAGCAGAGCTTTCAGTGCCATATGCTAGGAGTTACATCCTGCATCCACACATCACAGATATATTTATAAAAGATCACATCATAGTCTCAAACTAAAAGATTTTTTTCAACTTGATAGATTATACTTTGATACCTTTTTATATTGTTTGTTTTACATTTTGTGTTTTTATGTTTATGTAATGTCGTAAACATAAAATCATTAAAAGCCACAAAAGGTTCAGTTTCTTTTAAATTCGTCAGTTCCTGACCAGTTTCAGGAACACAGCTTACCCCCAAAACATTCTTTTGGGTAAGCTGTGCCTGTAGCAACTTGTGATTTAGCTGTTTAGTACCATTGATTCCTCCTGCACATTTTCGGCTACGTTTTCTCTGCAGTTTTTAAATTTATCAGGGAGAGAATAACCATCATCATCTCAATATAAAGACTAATAATCATAGCATCGATGTAAGCTGCAAAAGATGCTTTTAATTGTGACTGTTGCAGAAACAATGAAAAATGGTTTAGCAGCATAAACCCAAAATAAATAACAATATAAAAATGTGGAAAAAATATATGAACAATATAGTGCAAAACTGAGTCAGTGGAGTGTATTAAAACCTGCTCTAGTACAGCGGTCTCCAACCTTTTTTGCGCCATGGACCGGTTTTGCCCGACAATATTTTTACGGACCGGCCTTTAAGGTGTCGCGGATAAATACAACAAAATAAAACCAGTACTGGTACCGAAAAAAAGAAGATTTATTCATAACACACGTGAAAAGACCCAGGAAAACCGAGTTAACGATAAAAACGATAACAAAATAACGCTAAAAACCCTGAAAACCATACATTTCACACCTGAGCCTCAACTCTCGCGGCCCGGTACCAAACGTTTCACGGACCGGTACCGGTCCGAGGCCCGGGGGTTGGGGACCGCTGCTCTAGTATACTTAAAAGTGGAGCTGGACCAGTTCCTCAATCAAGAACTCACAAATGCCACCAAATTCCTGGAGGGAGGTTGCTGAAGCTATCGGAATATGGAGGTGAGGGAATATAGAAAGAAGTGGAATAACTTGAGGCACAAATATCTTTACCTCTGGGGAAAAAACAAACTGGCTACAACAAAAAGCGGGGACCCGTGAGGGAAAAGAGTATCTGTATTTTATTTGTTTCTATTTTCCCGTCTAGATCAGGTCTTACTGTGTGTATTTTTATCAAGTCATCTTCTCTAACTGCATATTGAAATTTGAGCAATTTGCTGTTTCTTGTTGTTTCCAGCAGTGTGCATGACTGCAGATCCTGTCTCTCTCCTTGTTTCTTATTAATGCAGAGATCCTGGGTGCGCTGCTGTCTGTTTTCACCATCTGGCTGGTAACAGGAGTGTTGGTTTACCTGGCCGTGGAGCGCCTCATCAGTGATGACTACACCATCGAGGGAGATATCATGCTCATTACCTCCGGTTGTGCTGTGGTGGCCAATATCATGTGAGTAAAGTGAAGGCTTGTTTGTTTTGGAGTTTGTGATTTAATTAAAGCCATTGCAGAAAGGAAGGCAGCACTTTTCTTGAACTCTTGAAGAATGGTCCTTCTCTCAACAGCATGGCGGTCGCCCTTAATCAGTCCGGCCACGGCCACAGTCATGGTGGGCTCAGCTTTCATGGGCATGGTCACAGTCACAAGAAAGGAGGAGACAAGAATCAGATCTCAAACAGCACACACTCGAGTGATGACTGTACGGATGTAGAGCAAAATCATGGTGATCACGGTAAGTAAAATAACGGTTTTTTTTATGCCATTTTAATATTATAGGTCAATATCCTCATATTAAAATGGAAGAAAAATGCTTTCTGTAATTGATTTTATTGTTATTCTTCTTCTGCCAGGACGGAGAGCTCAGCAGGCCAATGCAAGTGTGCGAGCAGCTTTTGTGCACGTGTTGGGAGATCTTCTCCAGAGCATCAGCGTGCTCGTCAGCGCCATCATCATCTTCTTCAAGGTAAGGCCTCTCTCTTTCTGTTTGCACACACAGTGTGACCCAACAGTTTAAAACAATTTAAAAGTTACTACTGAAGTTGTGGATGTTATTTTGATAATTATTAGTCCGAAATGTTCATACACCCAGTAGCTAGTCGCGTGCAGCGTACAGTGGCTTTGATGTAACAATTCCTGCATTATTTTTAGCTTCCAACGCTCAATATTCTCAGCACTAAAAACACATTCCCCCCTGAGAAATGTCAAGCAGCACAAAGCCGGGGCTGTTTCCAACAGGAAAGATGGTACCATGTTCACTGTTCACGTGCTGTTCAGTCATTTCGTGCCTTTCTGCAGAGTCCTCAGTGAGTCCTCAGTGAGCCCAGTGTGTTGTAGTTCTTTTCCCCAGACTGTCATTACTGCCAAATTAAGGCCTCCTCTTATATAAGATGTAATTAATTACCACTGTCCCGTGTTCTTTAATGAGAAGCAGTTGGGGCCTTTTTTCCTCTGTAACTGGTGCAGATTTTTACACTGAGAAACTGAGCTCTAATAAACAGAACTTTTTCATAAATAGCAGTTGTATAGCAGACGGTGTTTTTCAGCTTGGAAAACTGACAGCACCATTAATGGTGTTACTGTCTGCCTCAATTGGAAAGCACTTTGGGTCAACTCCTGCTGGTTTTAAATGAGCTATGTAAACCGAAGTGAATTCACTAATATAAATGAATTTGTTTAATTAAATATTTCTGCTATAACTCATTTTCTCCGTGCTTCTCTTTCAGCCAGAATATAAGATGGCTGACCCCATCTGCACGTTCGTGTTCTCCATCCTGGTCTTATGTACCACCTTCACCATCCTGAGAGACATCCTTCTTGTCCTGATGGAAGGTGAGGCTAAAATTACTAAATCAACACTGCAGTGCAGTGCTAATGTTTTCATTGGAATCAGAGTCTGATTTGTCTTTTCTATCCATGCCTCAGGTACTCCGTCGGGGGTGAAATACAGTGAGGTGCGAGACGGCTTGTTAGCGGTGAAAGGTGTTACAGCGGTCCACAACCTTCACATCTGGGCCCTCACCGTGAACCAGGCTATGTTATCGGCACATGTAGCCATAGGTAAGAAAGAATTGGGGGGGAATGCTACTTGATGGGTTCTTTATTAATCTGGATGTGATTAATAATATCGTTAGTAATCACATCCATCGTCTATGATGTAGTCTACGGGGAAGACAATGGATGGTATAAGAGGACATACACTATTCTGCCAAGATGGCAACCACTTAGGGTGAGACATATGCACTATTCCACGCTCAGCTTTTTAAGTAATATGGATACACCATCTGGGTACTTGTAGAGGACTTTAAATAGCTGTACTTGATGGTATGAATGTACTTGTGCACTCAAAATAGTAAGTGCAAGACTGGAACAACATAGTCTGGAATAAAAGCAAATTTTAGTTAGATAGGTTGCTACTATGTCTCAGCCTTTTGTTCTTCCTGGTCATCCTTGACCAAAAAATAAAGCTCATAGATGCAATATAAATACAAAAGGTGACTAACATTTGGTTTATCACCAATCCCTTTGTTTTCCTCTCTCCTCCACAGATGAGTCAGTGGATGCTCAGACTGTCCTCAGGGAAATGACACAGGCTTGTTTTGCCTCCTACAAATTCCACTCCGTTACGATTCAGATGGAGAGGCAGGCCGACCTGAAGCCTGGGTGCACACTGTGTGAGGACCCTAAGAAGTAGGAACCCGCCGTAAATCTTCATCTGATCCCAGCGAAACAAAGCCAAGATTTGTCTGCTGTGGCGCATGTGTTGATGGCAGTCGGCGCTGCTGCTGGGGACCTTGAGGGCTTAGTGACAAACTTGCACGACTGTGTCTAGAGTGCCTTTGTATTGACAGACCTAAAGAAATGTTTAAAAGAGCAATGAGGGTGGCTTTTGAATGCAAACGATTTTACGGGAAACACTAATGTCCCCCCTCCTTTGGGAAGTTTTATCCATTCGTAGGTATAGTTTTCATGATCAATTTCTGCTTTTAAAAGTGTTCATTGTGAAACTGAAATCACTGAGGGGTCTATGCAAAACTGCAGTTCAAAAGTCTCGTGTCAGTGATACAGGGTGTTGTGGTTTTGTGTGATTAAGCAATTATTCACTTTATTGACCTCAGACATCTGATACAAACCATCATTTGCACATTCTATCATAGTATGTTTTTCTATACACTGACTGTTATACCAGACTCCTGAGTGTAGTTTCATACATGATGTCAACACTTCTTCAAACTTTGCATAAGTAAGGTGGAAAAACTCAATAAAATATTCATGTTTTTCAAATACTCTGTATTCTGAGTTTTGCTCTGTGTCAGTGGAATAAGAAATGCATCTTGGGGGGAGGGGTTGATTTCCACCATAACTAACCCCCACCTTTTTGACCTTGAGCCAATTTGCAGTTTTCAGTAAACCTCGGGGGCTGTTTCGTTGTACCACCAGCCTCTGGCATGCTGCAGACAATCAGATATTAATGGCTTGTGTGAGTTTGACCTTCGTCTATCCACCTGTGTCCTGCAGTGTGAGCTGCAGGTGTCCTGAGCTTCAGTGGCGTGGACAAGGTAATCATTAATAACAACTGACGTGTGGCTGGCTGGTGCCAGCTAAATCATTCATTTTATATTTTTAATGGACATATTATTTATTGTATTAAATAAAGCATTAATAAACATGCTAATAAGATAAAACTCCTTTTTTTTTTTTTTTTGGTTGACTAGCTACTTGCTCATCGCTTGATTCAAGTTTTGTAAATCTGTTTTCACGTTTTCCACAACCAAAGACACATAAACGAGCACATTTCAAGTCCAGTCATGCTTAAGCAAAAACTACAGCCCCCACTCGGACACGGATGACACCACCTGTCCATTATTTTTAGAAGGACAGCTCAGTAGGCCTCTGAGGTGTTCTCATCAAGGTTGTTACTTTCTTTTTAGATCAAACTAAATGATCATTATACAGTCGAAGAGGAAGAAAAAAGCAGCTCACAGTTCAGACTTTTAGGTTGGGTTTTTTTTGTTTTTTTTGTTTTTTACTTTATTGTGCTTTTTAAACTCTTGAGTCTTAAATGGTGACTAAACATGCAAATCAGAAAAATAATAACAGAGGTGATAAATTGCAGCCTGAAATAGAACCTAAACAAATTAAAATCTCTGAATGGGAACACTGATGTAATGGTTTAGTGGACTGCATTCTCATGTTTGTAACAAGTGGTTATTTGAGTTACTGTTACCTTCCTATCAGCCTGAAGCAGTCTGGCCATTTTCCTCTGACATCAAGAACTGCTGCTCACTGGATATTTTTTCCCTAGAGATGGTTATGGAAAAATCCCATCAGATCAGCAGTTTCAGACCAACCCAAATGCCGCCAACAACCATGCCACATTCAAAATCACCTAAATCACCTTTCCTTTCATTTCTGATGCTCAGTTTGAACTTCAGGAGATCATCTTCATCATGTCTGCATGTCTAAGTATTGATGTATTGAGTTGCTGCCATGCGACTGGCCGATTAGACATTTGCATTAACAAGGAGTTGAGCAAATGCACCTCATAAGGTGGCTCGTAAGTGTATACCCTCCCTTTTGTTTTTATCTGTTTGCAGCTTGTGAAACAGAGCAGGAAATTCCTCTAGGACTGCAGGACTCACAGACACACAAACTAGGAGGAGTGCCAAGACCGAATCCCAAGACACAAAACACACTCACTTGCAGATAAAAACAAGAGTAGGTTAAAAGACACTGAAAAGACAAGGGAGACCTGGGGTGTATACACACAGATACTACGTGGACAAATCGGAGTGGAAACATGTGAAAAATGAAGAGCTGAAACTAATCAAAGGCAATGGGACAAGAGAGGTAAAACTAACTATAAAGCACAAAAGACTATCAAAACAGCACAGGAACCAGCATGACATAGAAACAAGTACCACAAAGACAAGATACAAGGGAACATGGGGGTACCAGTAAAAACGGAAAATAAACTACATCTCTAACCGCAACAGTCTTACTTTAAAAAAAGGTACCAAAACTAAGAAACGTAAAGAGTAAACTGAGAAAACAATTAAGGAAATTATACCGGAAATATCTACCCGAAAAAACATCATTCAAAACTCAAAACGTAATGAGCACAGGAGTCTACACTCGCCTAGAAAGGAAGCACAACTAAGAACAATGAAACTCATCCCAGGACCTACATATTAATAGAAACCCCTTAGACAACAGCCACAAAACCCCAGGTCCATGATAGTTTGTGTTTCTATCTTCCCCTATGCTCCAAGGCTCCTGGGTCTTTTTAGTCATTTTAGGACGTTTGCAGCTCAATCAAGTGATCATTTTTTCTAATGTCTTACGCCTCAGTGTACTGCATTTGGGTCCTCTCTTCTCCTTACGTTGCTTTTTTATTTTCTGGTCTTGGCTCTGTATGATGCCACTGAGATGAGATACTCCAGATCAGCTCATTTCAGGCACATAGCTCTGGCAGTAAAACCTGCTTACTGTTAGCACTATCACTGTTTAAATATTTTGCTTCCAAGAGGCAGCCAATCAAATGAAAACAGCCTTAAAGGGAGGGTGGCCTAACAATGATTGATTAAAGGATTATTATTTTGAACTCTAAATCATCAAAACTATTATGGCAGAATCCAAAAAATATATATTTAGATGGAAACGAGAGTACCCCTTTAGATTGTGTTTACTCAAGGCTCTTTGTGATGTGTCTCAATCAGCCTCATGGTAGCAGTTTGGGATTCAGAGTGTTTCTGAAAGAGTCACCAACCATGTCATTGACACATAACCTACTCTGCCTCCTTAGCCACAGGTATTGTAATACCTAATGAAATGACATTGAAATGTCAGGTAATAAGACTATAGCTGCTGAGTGGAGTGCTTCTAACATGCCTGCCTGCTTTGGCAACCTCACTCACACCCATAAAGTGTCCTGCCTCTCTGCTCTTGTAGCGCCGGGTGTGCTGATCTCATTCTTTGTAAGTGAATTTTCTGAGAACAGCTGAGTGGACTTTACATGCTGCTGCTTTCAGAGCAAGCCATTGTACTCCCTGCTCTCCATCTGAACTTAGCCCTGCAGGGATCAGATCAGTGTGCATTTAATTAAAGCATAGGTAATGCACTAGGTGGATAGATAATCCATTTTAGTTACGATACCCCCTCCGCTCATAATTATTACACTGTTTCTATTTCCCTATAAGGGGTGATCAGGTCGCCTGTTGGCCTTCCTCTCCACTCTATCTGTCTCCATCTTTCTGTCGTGCATTCTCATCAGGCTCCTGCAGAACTGACTACATGATGCGGTACTGCAAGCCTGTCGTCACTTTCATGGTAATCTGTGCTGCTTGATTGTGTGCTGTTGCATGTAATCAGTCTCAGTTGTGTTTTCCGTGAGTTTTCGTCCTGCTGCTCATCAGTGACGGTTGGAACTGTTCAAACAAACACACAGTTGAGCAAATACGAAGTTGTTAAGATTTCTGAGAGCCATGCCTTATGATGAATGAAGGTCTTTTATATTTTTATTTTGTTGCAATGAGGTTTGATTACATCAACAAGAGTGGGCCCTTTGGAATCAATACGTTTTTCATCAGCTCGTTTTGATGTGATCAATACATTCTGCTGTTTCTCTATTCACTTTGAACAGTGAGGACAGATGAGCTCTTGGTTGATCAGGGCCTGGAGACAGCTGTCTTCTTTAGGATTTGGGACACATTTACGTTATACAATACTGTGCAAAAGTCTCAAGGCACCCTTATTTTTTGTATTTTGCCAGGAAAGTGGGAAGGAGCTGCAGCAGTCACAGTCAAACATACATGGAAAGGTTGAAGTTCAATATTTGGCGTGACCATCTATATTCTTCAATACAGCCTGAACTCTATTAGGCAAGCTTTCTTGTCATTTCTTTAAGCAGTCTTCAGGCTTTTTGAAGGATTTTTAAAGCTCATATTTGGATGTCGGCTGCCTTTTGTTCTGTTCTGTGGTGGGATGCTCTCACACTGCTTCAATAATGTTGAGATCTGGGTTCTGCCACTTCTTCTTTTTGAATTTTTGTTGATTCAACTGAAGAAATAAGAACAAATGACGTATTTTTAAGACAAACAAAACAAGCAAACAAAAAATCTGTCTCCTCTGAAGCAAAATATAAAGAAGTAGGGGCCGACTCAAGGGTTTTGCACACTCACTCAAACTTTTATATTTTCCATCCTTCTCCTAAAGTTGCATCGTTAATCAGCAACATAGCAATATGGGAAAACGTATTCATCTCGCTACCTGCCTCCACCCACTCACCATCGCTGCTTCCTCTTTCCAATTAAGCTCACCAAGACATGCTGGATGATTATGGAGGAACTTATTTCCAAAAGGCATGCCTCAGTTAGTCTGGCGCTACAGCAGATGGGAATTGTGAGAGTAACACTCATTCATCCTGGCAAGCTAACCAGCACTCTGTCTGCAATTAAGAAGTTGTGGGCAGTCAAGTGAACTCAGTGTTTTTCGCATCAGTATTGCATGTTGCTGCTAAAAAGAGTGGGAAAAAAGACTCTGGGTTACCATTACATAAAGTGTGTTACTGATAAAAGAAAATTGAAATCCAGCCCATGGCCCTAAATTTCAGTGAATGGTGTATATTAAGTAATAGCATCCTAATCTACTTTTTTCAGCCTCATTCAAGCCTAAAGGTAAAACCTTTCCTTTCCCCCCCCCCCCTTCTTTTAAAAAAAGAAATAAATAAAACTCTTATTTCTAGTGTCTGTAAGTCACTAGTAGGGCAGTAATTCTGCAGCACATGCTGAGGAAGCAACCTTGGACAGCTTGCTGTCTGTTCGTGACACCTCTTGTATTTCAAATTAATTATAATTCTGATGGCTCAAAAAACAATCCAAGCACAACTGTACAGTAGACTATAAATAATGGATGGGTAGATGCACTGAGGGATTTAATTTAACACAGAGTAAGGGAAAGAGAATGACCCATGAGAAGCAATCATGTGGCGTAAATTGGCCTGGGGGCTGATGAACTCAGATGTGTGGTAGTGATGCTGTTATAAAAAAAATGAGCCAGTATGTGTCGCTCTTACCCCAAGTAGCCCGAGCACATTTTGGTGTGCGCGTTGCTTTACCGTAATGTTTTCATGCCTTAGAAGCATTCAGAGGGAAGCAGTAGTTGACCAAAGGCATATTTGATATTAGTACATGTCCGTTATAACATCTTATTCTCGTTAAAGTTATACCAAATTAAAAAATAAATAAATACACACACACACACACACACACACACACACACACACACACACACACACACACACACACACACACACACACACACACACACACACACATTTTCACGTTTCGCTTCTATTACATTGTTTACAACCCAAAATAACGGCGTCAACTTAAGACTTCTCGCGATAGTTGCAGCAGCAGCTGAGATCCCTGAAGCAGAGGGATTTGACATGTCAACAAAAGAGATAAATTATCACCACACAGGTAACCTAACATGTTGTAATTGTGCCGGTGAGCAAACATGAATACTCTCTGTGAGTTGATGTGGTAGAAAAATTATATATATATATAAAAAAACCCACAAAAGATAAACGTAGAGAAAGCGAGAGTGTCGTATGGTGTGACTGTCCACTTAGCTTTTGTGACAATCACTGTACTTTTACATGAGCGATGATTAACCCGTTACTCTATTTCATGTATCTGGGTGTGTCTTTCAAAGCTCGGGGTGGCATTTGAGAGACTTGTACTGATGTGAGTTATCGTTTAAATAGATTCAAATCCGCGTAGATAACTTATTTTAAAGGCTATGGCGTTAGCACAGAGACTAACGCGTTGTTTTTGTTACTTTTTAGCACTTGTGGAGTTTTTATATAGCTGAAAATATGTTTTTATCAAACTTTAGCCTAGCTAAAAGCTAAGCTGATATTGCTAAACTCTATGCTGTTGAGTATTCACAAAGCAAGCGCAATGACCAAGACTTCCTTTAACTTCTCTAAATTTCCTTCTCTTTATCCTCTTTAAATTGCTCCCTAAAGGCATGTAAATGTCTCCTGGTGTGGAATAACCTGACAGGGAAACACGTGAACCTCCCTCCAATCCATCCTCTCCAGCAGCATCGTCACCTGCAGTGTCCATGACGACCCCTCCTCTCGTGTCACCTTTTGGCGGGCAGCCGCCACCTCAGCAGCAGCAACAGCAGCAGCAGGCTCAGGCAGCACGGGACGTCAACACGGCCTCGCTGTGTCGCATCGGTCAGGAGACGGTCCAAGACATCGTCCTCAGGACCATGGAGATCTTCCAGCTCCTCAGAAACATGCAGGTATGGTCACGTTTGTAGCTCTAGAACCAATGTGAGACTCTTAAGTATGACACAAGATGAGTAAAATTAAAGGTTTGGACACGCTGTCATGAAAACAGACCAGCCAAAAGATGTAAGGGGGGGAAAAAAAGAGATACTAACATAACATGATGACTATTATTCTAATAACAAAGCAAATGCCAGTCAGGATGGCAGTTCTTTATCAACACATTTTGATGCAGGATTTAAAAACAACAGGATGCCTGCAGTCTTGATGGTAAATGGGAGACGACCACAGCCAGCAAGAAGCGCAGTGCAGTTAAAAGGCCAAAATCACTTGATTTGAGAAGCCTGCAGAGGCAGTTTAAGGTTCATTAAAATAATGTGGCATGTAGATTGTATTCTGAAAGAATTTGGCAGAAAGTACAAAGATGTAAGGAAGCTTTTAATCAGTGTCTAGGCTCCAAATATGCCTTTTTCACAAATTACATTTTGACAACTAGGAGCAGGAAAAGTACAGACCCTTTTTTATGCCTTCAATCATTAAGGCAGGGAAAATACATATTAGCATAAGGCAGTGCCTCTTAAATCTGGGGACAGGAACCACAGCATAAAACTGAAGTTAAATTAATATCACTTAAAAAAAATTTAAGTGCATTTTTCCATGCAGCAATGTGATATGACAACCATTGTCAAAGTGATTGCGATAAATCCAACACTGGCTAAGCAAGGATGTTGCCTTTGTGTGGTTTCCTCCTGTGTTTGCAGGGCTTTGTTTATGTTGTCATAACAAAGAAGGAGCGCTCGTAGATAAGACTCATGAAGTCATCCTACATATATCATTGAGCTGAACGTATTGCTTTTATGTCAGATGTGTTAGTGCACTTTCCTTCCAAATGTTTTCTTTTATTTCCAAACAGTGCATCAGTCTTTACTGCATTTAAGTGCCAGCGGATGCTTGTTATTATTCCTTGAGATCATTTATTTGTGCATTAGCTTGGTCTGCAGTTCACATGTAGTTCAGCTTTGACCTCATCTTAAAGATGCAACTGGAATGAGTTTATCGTGGATGTCTGCCTGCTCCTCCGAGACGCCGCTCCCGCACCTTGTTAAGATCACAGCCAGCGAGATGGGCCGAGCGAGCGCGACCTCAGCCGCAGAATGCACAAACAGCATTGTTGTGACTTGTTTTTTTAGATCACAGGCCGCCTTTATACTTGTAAAAATTCCTCATGTGTCTTCTCCTCCCTCCACTCCTTCCGTCTCTCTCTGTCTGTCTCCCTTCTGCTTCTCTCTTTGCTTGCCCTCAAGGCAGGCTTGTTTCATGCTATGCAGGATGTTTATAATCAGACAGTGCTGCTCCAGAGGCTTGTCGATCCTCTCAATAAAAAACATGTCATGCTGCTCTTTAACACCCATTGTTGTTGAAAGCCAGTTTTGCAGCCTCAGTATGGGAGTGAGTGGGGAAAAAAGAAACCATTCAAAGTGCTTGAGCTGAAGCTGTTTATCTTTTGATGCTGCGCAGTTTATGTTTGGTGCTTTAAATTGTGATTATTAAAACCACATGCCATATTGTTGCAGGATCACAAACGTGTTAAACACATTTTAAAGCGTCTTTTCAGACTGATGGCTCCCGTTCTTAAGTAGAAAGAACACTATCACTTTTTTATCAGAGGATTTCCTAATGCTTTCTTATCAGCTGGGGAACAACAGAGGCTTCGTGATGCTTTGGCAGTCAGTGAGGATCAATAAGTTTAGCTTTTTTATTAGCACTAAGAAAATTCTAGTACTTTATTTAACACAGAGTTTCCCCGTTGGTTCTTCTTAGCTGCCTAATGGAGTCACTTACCACCCCAACACCCACCAGGACAGGCTGGGGAAACTCCAGGAGCATCTACGAACGCTTTCTGTGCTCTTCCGCAAGCTGCGCCTCGTCTACGATAAATGCAACGAAAACTGTGCCGGCCTCGACCCCATACCTCCAGAGGTGAGACACGACAACACTAAGAAATATGCTAATCACAGCTTTCTCTTACTGACGTTATTGAATTTCTGTTAAAAGTTGGTAAAATAGTCACATTTGTGAAACTTCCTTCCATTTCCAACCCGTTGTGCTTTTTCCCCATTTCCTGTCACATATATACACACAGTTATATCAGTTATTTTATACCACCAGTGGTGCACTTTCCATAATTATTAAAAATAAAGTTGTGAAGTTTATTAATGAAATGTTTTTGCAACATTCATCAATACAAAATATTTCAGAAGAAACATGTAATAATGAAGAATGTGTCAAAATACAGTCATACAAACGGGGGGAAAAAATTAAAGAAGATTAGAAAAGCATAAATGTAAGCTCCAAATGATTGAACAGTTGGTGTATTAATATAAAACAGAGTCATGAAAGTGCAGCATCAAGAATGAAAATACAGTGCAACTCAGTAGTTAACAATAAAATAAAAAAGCCTTAAAGGTTTAAAAGAAAAGTAAAAAGTTATAAGAAAGCTTGCCGATATATTTAAATCTTTAAAAGAGGTCTAAAAGGAAATGGCAGCAGTTTGTTACATAACAGAGGAGCTCTAACAGCTAACGCTCAGCCGCCTTCAGTCTTTTAAGTGTGAGGTGGGAACAGTTAGCAGGTTCTTACATTGGCTGGTTGGTTAGGGGACAACAGAGTGCACTTATAAATCATAAAAGGATTGACGAGGAGGGAAAATTAATCTTAAGATGAGCCTGAAACATAAAAAATGGAAAACTTTGAACTTTCCAAAAGGGCTTCTAACATTTCTTTGATCCGTATTTGCTGCACACGCCGGTGCTGTTGCAGAGACTGAAGCAATATGACGCACGTCTACAGTGGCGGCACGCACTGGTTGCATAACGCAGACAAAAGAAGCAGTTGGGATTTGTTGGCTGTGATGTGGAGGAGAGGTGATGACATTGGTGCAAGTTGATTTAAGTATACAAAAGATTGGCGTGCACCTGGGAACACTGAGATTTAATCATGGGTTGATGCATGTCAGTGCACTCGGGTAAAGGTAAGGTAAAGTTAGCCGAAGAGCTCTGTCTGATTACACACATGTACTGATGCACTGAACTTTCCAATGCATTGCCAGCATGGATGTGTGTGAGGACATAAATGTCAGACTCAGTTGGACAATAAATTGTTTTTAAGTCATTAGCTCCATATTACAAAGTCAGTGTGATATGTGATATCAGGCTATGATCTGATTAATTCACCCTGAGTGAGCGAGTGTAATGTGTCCGGCTTCCTGCAGGCTCTATACAGGCACCGCCCTCACCAAAAGGAAATAAAGTATTTGCAGTAGTGAGACATGTTGATTGTGGATTTTGTGTGTTGCTGACATACTGTCCGGAGTCCAGAGTCCACCCAGCCATGCTCAGCCTTAGAAATAACTCCTCTCCCCACCTTAAAGGCTGAGCCCGGCCAACCTATAAAGGAAACTCATTTTGGCCTCTTGTATTCGTGGCCTTACTCTTTTGGTCATTACCCAGGACTCATAATTATAGGTAAAGGTTGGATTTGTAGGTTGACTTGTAAAGTTCAGCTCTCTCTTAATCATGGCAGTCCAGTACAACGCCTATATTTCTGCTCAAACCATACCAATCTGCTGGTCCACCTCTCAATCCGTCTTCCATTCACTCATGAACAACACTCTCCCCCTCTTCACAAAAGATTAATGAAACAAACAAATAAAATTAGTGGGTAAGCAGGCCCGGATCATGCTACAAACATTCTGCTTTGGATTTGGTTAGGTATTACATGCTGAAAGGAGATTAAATGAAATACACATTACTCCCAGCTTAATATAGTTGTTACCTGATAAAACACATTGTATTATACTTTGTATTTTACATATTTTGTCCATTTGTTATTACTTTCAAGATGCTGTCTTACCTCAAATTAGGTCATGCTTTTATTATATAAAGCACACCTGCAACTGCATTTAGGTTTTACATGATGAGGCTGTAAGCGGGGAAGTGCTGATACTACATTTTAAGTTGACTGATTGATCTTTTTAGATGTGAACGTCAACAAATGCTTTATATGCTTGTCAGGATTTTTTTTTTTTTGTGCTTTCAGCCGTCGCCTCACATAGTCCGGCTTTTCGTAAAAGCTGTCTGCTAAATTAGGAAGCTGTTGGTTTAAAGGAAGTAGGCCATTGTAACTTCCATATCCCCTTGCTCATGCACACACACACCCTCTCACAAAGCTGCTCACACAAACACACACATATTTACCCTGGGGAACTCTTATCTCACCTACTCCCTCTAGGTCTGTCTTTTCTCTGCCTGCAGCAGATTCATTGGTCGTTTCAGGTGAGTCTCCAGAGCCTCTTTACTGCTGGTTACAGTCACCATCCACCTTCAGGAGCAACAACACCACTTTGCCTCTTAGCCCCGCTCCTTCCGTGCCTGCCTTCACAGAATGATTGCACAATTGTATCCCCCCCCCCGACACACACATAAATGTACAACATAGAAATGCAAGTGGTGCAGTGTAACTTGGCACAATAGCATGTTTTCGCCACATGTGCAATTCCACACGCACTGGCTCGCTGGGGGTGCACTCTGTGAGGCACCATGCGGGGCTCCGGCACGGCTATCCACTACTGTTTGATTGGATTTATGACTGCGGCAGTCCCTTCCCAATTTCTACAGATTGGCTCGGAGCTAATCTTTCTCACCAGGCTCCTACTGAGGATAAAGGAGGATGTGGGAGGAGACCAGTCTTAAATTGGAACAAATTTGTGATGGCTGCCACCACGTACATTTTCTGCATTGAGGAGTACAGTCAGCGAGAGGGATTTTGAACGATCTGTTCAAAGTGACTCTCGTGTGCAGTTGTGCCCTTAAATCAAAGCCGGTGACGGGTTTTCTTTGACATTTTCCTTTTGCCGTTCCTTCATTGAGTCATTACACCATCTGGCTATTTTTTTTCCTTCCCCTGCTCATTCCACCTTATTTAAATGTTTATTCATTTCCCCCCGAGGCTGAGACCCAGTCCGGTGCTGACCAGCCAATAGCTCCTCTCACCATGTTTGTCTGGGGCTGAGGGGTTGTTGATTTTGGCCCCAGCATGCATGCCATTTATCATCCTAGAGAATTCAGGTGGCTGCCTGACAGCCGCTCACTATTGGCTGCCTGAAACAGGAAGTGGAATCAATGACTCGGGCAGCGTGACCTCATCTCAGCCTAATTAGCAGCAGACCCGTTTAATGAACAGCTGGACCAACTGCACACGTCAGCGCTTTCGCCCCTTTTTCTTTCCACTTGTCGTTCGTTGCAGCTTTTTGCTTGCCCCTTCTCAGACTTTAATCTGCTTTCTTCCTTTTTAGATGCATTTTTCTTCCTCCTCCCCACATTTTCTACCACTTTCATCTTCTTTTCTCTGATATCTGCTAGATATTGGATCTCTGCTCATTTCCTTCTTTCTCTCGGGCCGGTCTGTTTGTCCTTGTTGGCTTTGTCTCTCTGTCTTTTTCTGCTTTTCCCATGTTGTTCTTTCCCTGTGGTCCCAAGTCTTGCTCTCCTCTTGTCATTTCCTGCAGTGAACAGCTATGCCATTTCATTTCCCTCTCCTCTTACACATTCACCCTGCTGTTTTTTTTTTCCAGTCTTTTTTTACCCTTTTCTTTTTGTCTCACTGAGGCAACCTGGAGAACTTCATTAGGCCATTCTTCTCTGTCAGCCAGGAAACCACATCCATCTTTCTGTGGAAGAGGCAGGGGTTATGACTCACACTTTGACGTGCACGTGCTGCATAGCTACATGTACACACACACACACACACACACACACACAAAATACACTCTCCATCCATCTCTCCCAACCTACTCAGCACATTTCATTTTCCCCCCGCGGGCTGCCAAACTGAGCCCACCACCTTTAAAATGTGATATGTCGTTGGCTTCGGCCTCAAATTATCTAATGAAAAAACTTTCATCTTTTCCTGCTCAAAGTTGAAGGCGAGCTCATAGTTTGTCTGGTATAATATCCTGCACATGTCCTTGCTGTCTTTTCTCCCTCCAAGAGTCAGAGTTTACAGTTTGGCGCAGAGCTAAGCCTGGAAACTGACAGGAGTAAAGAAACTTTTTCCAGACTTTTATGTCTTTTTGTCATTCTTTATTTTCTTCTTTGTCTGCCTTTCTTTTTCCCGTGCCCATTTTCTGTTCTCACCTCTCTCTGGCTCTTTTCCCACGACTCTTGCCCTCTTCAGTGCTATCCTACTCTATTAGTCTCCTCTCTCTGTCTGTATTTTATTTTATTTTTTTATAACTTCCTTTGTGCTTGTCTTGATATTGTCTGGCTCCAACTCTACTCATACACTAGTCAGTCATTGCTTCCAGATGAATCAGGTTACTTAAATCAGCCGTCGACTGTCTGCAGGGCCTCTGCTCCAGCTGCACAACACGGGCCAAAATCTGTAGTCAGTCATAATTTACTGCTTTGCCAAGTCATTATTGGAGGAAGGTTTGCTATTCCACCATATGGGATATTTTTTTTATTAGCTAATGTTGCTTGGAGACTGTCCTACCTAATCTATGTTTGTGATCTTGTCTGGTATGGCAGTATTGTTTTGGAAAGGAAAACAATGTTTTTCTAGATGTTTTTTTGTAACAGGAACTTCTTGCTTCCAGTATTACAAACCATAGCAGAGTCGTCCACAGCCTTTATTAAAACCCATAAAATGTCATGCTATATAAAACTGTTGCTGTCTTTTGAGAATATGAAACTCAGGTTTGACTCCATTTTCACTGCGTGTGCTTTACAGTCTATTATTTTGTTGTTGACAAAATTCAATTTTGTGCAGTCGCTCTGCAAAGATAGCATAACATCAATCACACATTGTCAGTGCAGGTCTTTTATATCCTTGCTGTCTGTGTGTTATGAGGAACAGTGTGTTCTCAAGACATTCATAGATTACTTGATGTGTGACTGCAGCAAGCCTCCTGCTCCCCTACCCACACCGAGGTGCCCACTAGGGGGCAGTGTGACGCAAAGCAGCAGGCAGTGACCCTGTCGGCTCTCGGGAACGCTGCCTCGCCTGAAGGCTCTTGCACATCAGCCTCACTCTAGTGTCAAGCAGACAAGGTCAAGCACACAGAGTGTTTAAAAATGAATTAATCTCCCACTCGCTTTTCCCTCTCACTCTTTTCCTGTCCCTGTCTTTCCACGTTGAAGAGAGTGTTCGAGAACTTGCACACAATCCCCATTTTCACCACTTTGTGGGAACAATCGTGCGAGAAGGCATAGAGATATGTTGAATATAGCTTAGTTGAGATTTCCCATACACATGTAAATGTGGCCTATAACTGCGCTCAGTGGGCGTATAGGAAAGATGTGACTAGGCAGCACAGTGCTTTTAATTTATTTGGACCTTAGACGTTAGATTGGGGAAAAACATAGAAGTAGGAAAGAGAATAATTGCATCAGGAGGTGAATCTTTAAACAGATTTTATTGAAAAAACTACGATATGGATCTTACTGTGCGACTCCAAGCAGGGAAACACAATCCAGTTATCTGAATAAGTCAGCATTTTGGGAGCGATCCTCTTACGCTTGTCTTGCTTACAGTAAGTAATACAGCCACATTTTTTTGTTTGCTGTCCCTTCCAGCAACTGATACCCTTTGTGGAAGATGACGGCTCCAAACATGAAGACCGATCAGGTGGACAGAGCCGCTCTGCCAGTGAGGAAAGGAGAGAAATCCTGGAGGTCAACAAGGTATGGTGTTCTGGATGAACAGCACAACACTGACAGGCTTACAGGTTTGATTTCCAGCCTGTAACAACACGAGGAGAAGCTTATTAGAGAAAAAATGGGAAAGGTTTGAAAAGGCTCACAGTGATATCTCAGTCTCTTTTTATTTCAGCTATAAACATGGTGTTATTTCAGTGATGTTTCAGTATCATTGTACAGACAAGACATGATAATTAGGCGTGCAATTTATTCCAGATGAATAATTTTACTCAACATCATTAACCCGAATTTTTAATTGCAGGTTTGCTCTTATTTGAATTGCAACCATCCAGGTTGTACAGAAGGTTTGTGCAAAAACAAAATTAAGAGGCCACACTTGATAAACTTTGTCTGATGATAGTGGTTGTGTGTTTAAAGGAGGTCATGATACGACTGGGAAATCCTATTAACCACAAATGCATTTTACAACATTTTCCTGGGGACTAGATTCATCCTCAGCTATCTTTTTTTTTTTTTAGTTTAATTTTTATCAAAACCTGAATCTCCTGGTCAGTCAGGGAACCTGAGGAGCAGTTTGAAGACCCAATATTTGAACCTAATGACATTTTTCCAACTGTGCAGGAGGAGCGTACGGTTAAAATGAAGGAGACTCATCTCATATGAGGTTTACTGTTGATCTTATTGAACCGAGCAGATATTATGTTGTGACTGATTCAAAATGAACTCAATTTGATATGTTGTGCAGCTGATTCTGTTTTAATGCGCACCACTCAAGCATCACCTCCACATTTAATCCAGCACAGTGTGGTATACATATTTTATTGTAGTAATTATTATTGTTATTATTATTATTATTGGGCTTTTAAAAATTAATTTGAAGTTGTCTAACTTAATTCCTAATTCCTACGTTTTTGAAAAGGCTTTGTAGTCGTGTTGCACCTCGGGTGTCTGAGAGTCGTGTTCGATGTTTGTCTGTCTGCATAAAAGTGTTTAATATTAGTTTGAGTGCAGCACCTGGACTGGCTGACTGATTCTTACCATATTTAATGAAGAGGCGGATGTAATTCCAACCTCAGCCTTCCAAGGAAATACAGGGACTTTTGGGAGTATTTGTGAAACATTGGAGTGCTGATATAGACCTACAGGCATGTGATTCTTATATAATCATCATATTAATAATAAGTTTGTTGTCTTTGTTGCCAGTGGCAGGGAAATTGAATAACACATGATGTCTTCCAGGGGGCATCCCTGAGTTTTGCTGACAATGTAGTTCTGTTTAATTGCATTTTCCATGTAATTTTTGCCAATCTGGGAGTTGATTATACAGTAACTTATTTAAATGAGACCTTGGCTGAGTTGCAACTTCCTGTGAACTCACCTGTATGTTAAAAGACATGCTACCGTGTGCCTTACCCATAGACTGTACCTCAAAGATGGATGTAAACACTGGTTACTGGACTATCATTTTAAAACCTCGCTATGCTGATTAATTTAGTTTATTTGAGCCAGAAAGCACAGCAAACTGCACTATTTTTTTTGTAAAATCCATTAAAAATGCTCATACATCAAAGGCGGTGAAAACATCCAAATGAGTATATGAAATTAGCAAAGGTGAGATCTGAAAAGCAGCTGTCAGCTACAGCTTCCTGTTTGGCCTTATCAGCCATATGCCATAACTTTAAGCCTTATTCCTCAGATGGATGAGTTATAATAAAAATCTGCCCCCTGTACTGGTTTTATGGAGGAGGAAACTATCCATAGAGGCCAAAATGTTTTGGGCTTTTTTGTGCTAAGCTGTAAATATACTTTTTAATCCTGTGCAGTTTGACATTTTAACATGGGAGTCTATGGGGCATTGACTGCTTTTCAAGGCAGCCTCAAGCAGCTGCACTGGGAGCTGCAGTTTTCTGTGCTTGCTGCTTCTTAAACCCCAGAGTTTGCTACTTGGCTGTGCCTCAGTCACTCTTTGCTGCTCCCCCACAGTGCAAAGCAGTGAGTAACACTAGCTAATGTTAGCTTAGCAATAGAGTTCACTAATGGCTACTTGTTCTCAGTGCATCACTGACTGCAACACAAACTCCAGAGACAATTTAATTTGTATTTTGCTACTGACAGCGTTAGCAAGGAAGCAAAGTAAGGTTGGACACTAGCTGCTATGTTGGGTGGGTAGAAGTTTGTCTGTGTTAGCAGGTATGTTAACATTTGGTAATGTAAGCCAAAAAAAGCCATTTTATGTGATCATCCTAGCCAAACGGTTTGTGACCAAAGTAACATAAACAGGTTGTTCGATCTGTGGAGGGATCTTGGCCTCTGCTCCAGCTTAGGGATTCATTAGCAAAGCTCTGCACATCCAGTCATAGTGGTGATATTTGGATTTGTTGTGTTTTGGTCTCAGTGTTCATCTACGGTCATGAACACTGACATTGCTAAGGTGTTTGCAACATATGAAAAATAATTAAAACTAATGGCGGTAATAAATCAAAAAGCAGCGAAAATGCTTATCAGCTTTTTAGACACCTCTGTAGTATATAAATACATTTTAGATCGCAGTAACAGACTGAGCTGAGCTGACCTTCAACTACAAAGAGCTGTGTGGGGAAAAAATAGTAGCTGGAGGTGTTTTAAATATTAACAAGAAGAAAGAAGAGATGACTTGATTTTTTTTCCCCATATCTTGTGTAAGGTGTTCACGTTTGGTTTCAATTGTCAGACATCAAACACACCTAAGAGCTTTTTTAAAATTTATTCACTGTCAGATAAGTTTTCGCTCAGCTGTGATAGAGCGGCTATTTTCTAGCGATCTGAAGTGCAGTGCAGCTTTTCTTCGGACTGACATGCCAGCGTCAGTCAGGACTGAAATGTTGAAGGTAGATTAGATCCCAAGTCACGACCTAAACAAACGAGTTGAGTATGAGAAGTCAGTTACATGGAAATGTGGGCCCTTATATGTTAATTAAACAAATTGCACAATAGGAAATGTTGTGGATGAAGCTTTGAGAGGGAAAAGGCTTTTTAGTGTCATCTTATTCTTAAAATAAAGACCCATCCTGATTGATTTAGTAAGGCCTGTGGTTTCTTTGGTAACAGCAATTGCACTGTCAAAAATGCCAAGAAGTATTACACTCATGTCACATTTTGCAGACAAATGTATAGATTGGTTTTGACCTTGTGGATAGATGCACTAAAATTTCTGTGACAGGTTCATAATGGTGTGTTTCAAATACATTTTTTTTCTGAAGCAATAGCAGGAAATGTTGGCTGTATTGGACCCACTTTATCAAAGATTTAAAGTGATGATACTTCATTCAGCGGGGGAAAATAGACCCCATCGCTATGAGTGAAATCTCTGTAGCTACTTCAGAAAATTTAGGCTAGTATAAAAACAGGGTGTGATTTTAGTCTTAAGGATTTGTAGCTCCATATTTTAATTGCACAAGCACAGCGAGATGTCAGAGTGGACTGTGTGGGCGTCTCCAGGTGCACTTGCTATTTTGGTGTATGTAGATCAGCATGTAAAAGAGGAGGATGAAGCTGGAGGCTGTGGTGGTTAATGAACTTCCAGTCAGTCACATCACTGATTTCATTGCGCTAAAGCAGCTGTACCAATCAGACTGCATGACAAGAGCAGATCAACAAGTGACAGCAGGCTTCTAGCAGTCTGAAAACCAGACGCAGATGGTTTGGCTTTTTGTCAGGCATGTTCAATAATGATAGTGATAAATAATACAAAATGTTGGCAAAGCTAAGAGCATTATAGCTTCACTTTTATTTTGTGTTGGGATAAAAGTCGCATATCTACACACAGTCATAATGAACGCGTGTCTTCCAGTTTTGAGTAGGGCTACTTTGCGACATCATGCTGTCATTTGCATACAATTAAAGGTACGGTAAGTACTGTTTTTGAGTTTATTTAAAAGAAAAAGAATGGTGAACTCATAAATGTGCCTTGATTAGTGTGTAATCATGCCTTCCAACAAATTAATGCATTGTCATAAACTTAAAGCAAAAAAATAAAGAGTGAATCCATTAAAAAGTCTTGTGAAGGGGTTGCTGGTTTGTGGAAACCGCTATCTTGCCCCCTGTCGTGTTTTGTGTATGTGGCTAGAAACAGGCCAAATATGTAGTATGCCTTATATAAGTCCCATTTGTGACCTTTAAACTATATATAACCATTTAACATTAGAATAATCTCAATCTCTTCCTCCTCGCCTCAAACGTCATCTCCTGAACTCAAATCAGGATTTATTCCCGATATTGTTACAAATACTTATTGTCAGCTTTTTAGACATGTGACCCTCCCGTCTCAGCTGACAAAGAACTGGCTAAACAACTACAGACAAAAAACAACAAATAACTTCATCCTACTCAGAGTTTTTATTGGTGAAAACTATACGTAGAGGCCAAAACACTTTTGGTAACAGGTTCTAAACATGCTTGTTTCCCCTGTAAAGTTGGGCATGTTAACATGGTAGTCTAAGGGGATTGACTCCCTTTTGGAGCTAGCCTCTAGTGGCTGCATGAAGAACTGCAGCTTTTTAACACTTCCAAATAGTTTTATTTTTCAGCTCCACGGGTCCAGGAAACATCACAAAATTTATACAGAAAGCGAGAGTCCGTCATTGCCAATTGAATCCGGTTTTTAAGACGTCAAACAGAAAGTGAGAGGAGATCTCACCAATTGGTTCATGAATTAATACCCAAATTGGTGTGTGGACAGTGTACCTCTTGCTTGGGTTTTGGTATGATTCTTTTCTTTCAAAGGTGGTAGAGGCTTGTCCGTTTCTTTCAGTGTAAACCTTTGTCAAATTTGCCTCCATGTCTCCTTTTTCAACTCTGACATGTTTTTTTTACTCTCCCATGTCCCCTGGATCGTTTTAGGAAAACGTAACACAATTAATCATTGATTCAGTTAAATAAATAAATAAATAATAATGGATTGGATTTATATAGCGCTTTTCGGGGCCCTCAAAGCGCTTTACAATTCCACTATTCATTCACTCTCACATTCACACACTGGTGGAGGCAGCTACAGTTGTAGCCACAGCTGCCCTGGGGCAGACTGACAGAAGCGCCATCGGCCCCTCTGGGCATCACCAGTAGGCGGTAGGTGTAGTGTCTTGCCCAAGGACACAACGACCCAGACTGTCCGAGCCGGGGCTCGAACCGGCAACCTTCCGGTTACAAGACGAACTGCCAACTCTTGAGCCACGATCGCCCCGCAGCCACGATTGGAGCGATCGTGGCTGCGGGGCGGGGAGGATAGAATCAGTGCTTACAACCACAGATCAAGTTGCCGTGGCATCTGTGCCATGTTGAACTGCTTTGCGATCTTTGAATCTGGAGCTTCATTTTCAGTTCGAGTTTTGTCTGTAATGTTATGGCAGAAGCCGGTGTTTGGAATCTTTTTTCCTTTTCTTTTTTTAGAGCCTGGAATTTCAGGCACATTTTTTACTAAAATTCCAACAAAGCCTCACTTGAATGGAACTCCCACGTTTTTGCACTTCTTCTCCTTCCATGTGGTCTGTACTTACTACCAAAATACCACCTAGATCCATGAAGTGAAATTCAAGGTTAGGAAATTACCAAACAGTTGAATAACTACTTGTGCTGCAAAACAAAACAAAAGGGGTAGGGCGAGAAAAACGTCTGTATTATTAAGGTTGACGAGGGTAAATGGGTTGTTGGTTTGAAAGGAATAGGTGCTTTTACATGGCGTTTGTTTGAACTGGGCGATGCGATATGAAGTAGGTTCTCTAAACACTGACAAACCCTGCTCTGTGATGTTTTGACATTTGTCATAATAGATTATTTTGAGTCCTGGATTAGGTTTAATCTCTCCCTGGGAAGCAGGCCCATCATGACGACAGCAAAGCACTACATGCAAATATCCGCCCTGGGTCGATGAAACCTATACCAGGGAGTTAGAGTACGCAGGCAGCAGCCACACAGAATATCTCCCATATCTCAAGTGAGCATAGTGGTTATTAACAGTGGAGTATGGCATAGATTTAGGTAAAGCACACTGTGCGTTATTTAGGATGACTTTTTATTTCCCCTCGTCAGTAGGGGATTTGCTTTGTTTATATATACAGAGAGTGTGTGTGTGTGTACTGAGTGAGACAAAGAGCTCTTAGTTCTTTCTTCAGTGAGAAGAGATCGAGTTTGCTTTACTCGTGTTTCCAGTGTGTGTGTGTGTGTGTGTGCTGTCTTGACGCCCTGCTCTTCTCTGTTTCTTCTCTTTGTACGTGCATTGTACTGGCTCTGTACAGATTGAACATGCCACTCTGTCTGCGTTTGCTGCAATGATAATAGTCCAAGGTCAGAAGTGTCAGCAGAAGAGATGAGCAGAGCTCCCCTGGCTGCTTTTTAAATGTTAACACTACAGTGAAACATTGCAGCGAGCCTTCTACTCGACTGCACTCAGTCTCTTCACCTTTGCACACAACGCTACCACACCCACAAAAAGAACATTAGAAGCCTGCCGGAGCAAGTGCTTAATCCAATCCTTACAATTCTGGAGTAATGCAAAAAAGGAAGGGGAAAAAAGTATCAGATCTGTGTGTTTCTCTCACATTAAACACAAGAGCTGAAAGTGAATAAAGTTTAGACACCTTTGTATCGAAGTGATAGCCTTATTTGTGACGTGACCTTCCTCTTATGCAAAGCATTAGCATGCAAATTGATTTCTGTCAAGTGATCCGAGTATATACAGATTGGGAAGACAAGCTGTCCTAATGCGCTCTGGGAAAGCTTTTTTCACATTCTGCAATCCTCAACACTAGCAAGACGTTATTATGGAATGTAAATTAAAAACGCTCTTTACACTGTACAAAAGATATGTTATTTCATACTTATTTTTTTAGTTTAGGGCTTGTTGTTGACTTAATAAGTGGGCTTATTTAAAGCATAATTGAGATTTTAATTCATCGTTCCTTTGCAGGCGCCTCCTGTTGTTTTCATGTGGACAAGTAAAACTTTTGTTTACATAAAGCGCTTCTTACCAAACTCTTATGAGTAACCTTCAATCATAACAAACTTGCTGTGTGTGTGTGTGTTTGCTTTGTGAAATATTTGAAAACCTGATTTCCATAGAAGCTTGAAACCTGTATTGTTTACAAGTCTAATAGTCTTCCCTTTTCTTGCATGTGTTGGTGCATTGCTGCATATCTCTGAGCTTTACCGTCCCCTGTGGATCAACTAAAAATGCGAAACCACTGGCAAGAATGTATATCACGTCATCGGCAAGCAAAGTAGACACCCACATGGCATTACTAGTTGTTAGAAATAATACCTTTTATGCTTTGACTTTCCTACTTCAGAAGCTGAAAAACACCCAACAACTGAATATATTTAAATAATGAGTTATAAACCATAGACCATGTGTGCTTTGGATGCTCTGTGGCATGCAGGGTTTATGTCAGTGTATTACAAGCTGTCCAATACAGCTCCACCCTTCTGTCAGCGGACAAAGGACAAAAGCAACAGGTCTTATAGAGCAACAAATCCAAATTTCAAGTGTTTGGTTCAAATTGTCAAGATATTCCAAAATGGTCAGGAGAGAGGTTTAACAGTGGGTGTCTACAGCCATCTGTCAAACATGGTGGAGGCTCTGTCGTGGTTTGGGGGATCTTGACAGCATTGATGGAATTATGAACACAGACAGCAACAGCTTCGTTTTTCCCAGATACATTGCTAATACAGTAAAAGCATAGCTGGATAAAAACACAGACACCACCAGTCGTGGATTGACCTCCCTGGAGCTTGAATCTCAACATTAATGAAGCAGTGTGAGATCATCTTGACAGAACAGAATAAAAGGCAGCAAACATCCAAATAGGAGCTTTGGGTGTCCTTCAAGAAACCTGGAGCACTATTCCTAAAGAATACTTAAAAAAATTACAAGAAATCTTGCCTATGAGATTCTTAGGGAAGAATAAGGGTAGTCATACCAAATATTGACTTTAAAGCTTGTGAGGGTTCTGTAGACTCTGTTTTTTTGCCTTTTCTGCTTTATTTTCATGTAAATTTGTACATATTTTTGAACATTTCCACTCCTGCTTCCCATTTCCTATCAAAATATAAAGAAATGAGAGGTGGCTCGAGGCTTTTGCACAGTACAGTACTTGTGTTTGCTCTCATGTTATTTTTTTTCTGTCTGTACTGAGATGTATAACAGTTGTTTGCTTGTGATCCTTTCTGTTTTTTATTGTAATTTTTTTAGTTCTATTATTGAAGAAGTTTTCTACCACGATGAAGTTTTTTAAACTTGAACTTTTCAGACATTTCCAATCTGGCTCTTGGATTTCTGGTGTATGCCTCATGTGTTTGGAAAAAATCGTGTTTAGCTGTGATTCTGCCCAGGGTGCCCAGCTGTGCGTTAAGGCAGCAGTAAGGACACCAAGCTTTGGGGAGTTAGAGCAGTTAGCCTGATCAGCAGAGTAGAGACGCAGCAGGACAGGGGGAAGCAGATGTTTGCAGCCTGGCTACATCTGCTGCACTCACTCCAGCCAGATAGGATAGTTCTGGATGAGAGGGGGAGGAGGAGGGTGCGATATCAGCAAGCAGAGAGAGATAAAAGAAAAACAGAGAGAGAGAAGAGATGGGAGAGAGAGGGCTAAATGGCAGGCAGCGAGATATTATGAAAAGGATGAAGAAGTGAAAGATGAAAGATTTGTGATAAAGAAATAAAAGAAAAGTCTGGGAGCAAAGCTTTCTCTGGAGGAAAAGAAGAGAATGAAATGGACCGCTCAGGTGGGAAAGGTGTTTGAAGATGGATCACCAGACAGATAGCCATTTTGTCATGTTGAGGATAGATGTGTGAAGCAGAGGGAGACAGAGGAAGACAACCGAGAGGGGGGAGGGACACAAAACAAAGCAAACATGTAGCAAAGTGCAAGAAATAAAAGCATTCCTGCGTTGCATTTGTGATGGATCAAATGGTATACAACAGTAGCAACGAATCAGGGACTCCTTGATGTACAGAAAGGTAGAAACAGGTAAAAGATGGATAAAAGGATGGATTGATAGATGTGTAGACAGCTGTGAATTGTCAGAGCTAAGCCGCTGCCATTCAGATAGTGTCTTCAAAAGGAATAACAGAAAACTGATGAAACTAAGCTGCAGCGTTGAAAAAAGGAGGCCTTCTTGTAGCAGGATGCCGACACAGGGGGAAGATTGATGCATAAGTGAAAAGATAAGTCCAAGCTTGCTGCAGACTCTCTGACTGATATGTCACAGTGGTTTAGCTTCATAGTCCCCCACAGAAATGCCAAAAGAAGATTTTTTTTTTCTTTGTAGAAAAGATGGCATCTATCAAACTTTAAATTCACTCACTGCTGTAAATAATGAACAATGGCGTAATGTATTGTCATGGGATGATAGGATGGCGGCCTAACAGAGTTCTGAATCCATGGATGGTTTTTTTTGCATGCTCTGCTCTCAGTGAGCTAATCTCAGAGCAGAAACTATAATGGTTACAGCTCGACAAAAGGGAGTGATCTGAGGGAGGCCGTTGAAGTGCGTTTTGTTTTATACAAAAGGAAAGAATGGAAAGTAAGGACACACAGTCATGGTTAAAAGAAAGTAAAATCTGAGGTGTTGCATAAGTTCCTGAAATTAGGTAAATACAACCTGAGATGAGCCATTCTAGTATTACTCCACATCATCATTCATTAAACAAAAAGAACCACGTTTAGCAGCAATGACTTGAAAAAAATCATTTTCTAGATAATTTTCTCAGTGGGTTCGCTCTCTTTCCCATCGTTGCACTAATTCATTGAAGTTTTTGAGAATTTGCACATATGCACAGCTCCTTTGAGGTCCAGCCACAGCATTTCAGTTGTTGCTGTTTTGCTTGGGATCACTGTTCTGTTTCGTGACCCTATTTCAGCCAGACTTTAGCTGACGAACAGATGACCTCAGATTTGATTCTAGAATACTTTGTTATTCAGAGGGGTTAATAGTGGACTCAATGATTGCAAGATGTCCAACTCCTATGGCTGCAAAACAAGCTCAAATCATCACCGCTCCACCACCATGCTCGACAGTTGGTATGAGGAGTATATGCTGTGCATTACATAGCTTTGCTCTCGTCTGTGCAAGGGGCATTATTCCATAGGTCTTGTGGTTTGTTCAGATGCAGTTTTGCAAGAGGCTTCCTCCAAACAAGCAAGCAAGTTTTCAGTCTTTTTTAAAAAAAAATTGTTCTTGCATGAATTTTAACATCTTACATGCTAAATGAGGGCTGTAGCCTGAGATGTCTGACCTTGGCATGAATTTGCTGGAATGTTCTGGAAGACTAGCAACTCTTGCAAATCTTGTCCCTAAATGTGTTTGGCCAAATAACCCTTATCAGATTGATAGGCAGCAGCAATTACTTTTTAAGATCATTGCTGATGTCTTTCCTCCTATTAACACACACCTGAATGCACCAGACCAACAAACTGACAAAACGTGAACTTTTATAGAGGTGCTCATTCTGGCTGATGATCAATTAATCAAATGTGTTTGAACAGCAGCGGCTGGCAACTACTTTCCCTCTAAATTGAGCAATAAAAGTGTACTTAATTTTTCACACACTCCTTCTGCATTTTGGGGTTAGTTTTTGTTAAATAAATGATGACACGGTATAATATGTTATGTGCTGTTGCTCACTGAAAGTTGTGTTTACCTCATTTTAATGAAAAGAAATGTAAAACCTTAGAATTTCAAGAGTGTTTACTTTCTTGTTGCCTTTTTAGCCATATAGTTGACTATCCAGATGTTTGTTCACTAGGTAGATATTCAGTTTTTTAATTTGGAGTTTGGATTTTTTGCTAAAATTCGTTTGTGTTTTTTCTTTAATATGTAAGTTTATTTTTCCAGCCAACGTCCCTCTCCCTCACAGCAGCGATCATCACGCTTCATTTCACCAAAATTGCTAAGGTAGTAATTTTGTTACTAAATTTAGCCATTTTCCAAGCCCTCTTGGCAGGTTCGGGTTGAGATTACTTTGTTTGTACCCGTAGGTAGATCTGGTCTGCAGTCGATGAGTCACCCATCCTCTCATGCACATTTCCAAAACACACACAAATAACAGACAACAACATAATGAAGAGATAAATCATGCGTCATGTTCATCTGGGTGATTGCTGCTAGAACAAGCTGTTTTTACACAGTGTTGCTGCGCTTTCAAGGGACACGAGCCTTCGTCCATAAGGAAGACACTGAAACTCGCTGTGGAAAGGGTGCCAACGAATTGGTGCAAGTGTGATTTAGGAACACTGGGTTCAGCTCTGGCTCCCCAACTATGTAAGAATCTGACTTTTTGTTCTTTACAGAAACCATAAATATTCAAACAATGACATTAAGGATTGGGATAAAGCAGACTCAATCAAACATGATATAATAAAATCATCATGATTTTGTTAATGTGAAAATAAGAAAGCTTCATCATACAGAAGAGTCATTCAGTTTTAATTAGTAATTGTTCCAAGATGTTTTTATGACTGAGCATGTCACACCTTCTTGAATGTGACCCTTTGTGTATGAGTGCATGTGATCATATCGTTTGTCTTAAATCCCTTTCATTGAAGATGGGGTTCATCGCTCTATATCATAGGTGTCAAACTCTGGCCCGCGGGCCAAATTTGGCCCGCAGCCTAATTACATTTGGCCCGCAAAGCCATACCAAATTATTATTAGAGCTGGCCTACTGGTATTATACAGCTAATATATATATTGTTTAGTATTAAGCTTTGCTTGTTCCATATTCAGTTTTTCAGCAAAACTTGTTTGAGTCCATAAGAAGAGATTCATTCTTAAATCTGGAGGAAGATTTTTTTCCAATAAATATTAATGTTAGCCCGCGACCTTGTTCCAGTTTTGAATTTTGGCCCACTGTGAATTTGAGTTTGACACCCCTGCTCTATATAATAAAATCATCAAGGACTGGTCTCATTGTCATAGAGCTGAGTAATAATAATAATAATAATAATAATAATAATAATAATAATAATAATAATAATAATAATAATAATAATAATAATAATAATAATAATAATAATAACAGGCCATTTGGAAATCCTTCAGAGTTTTGGGATGGCTTTAATTAGGAACAGTGACAAAAACTGCATATTTCCGTACATTAAGTACATGCTGTGGCTGTAACCACAGAGTTTTTTCAGTTAAAAAAAAGTTATACCAAAAATCCTACTGTTTCATCCTGACACCAGCAGTTTCTCTTTCACCAGCATTCAGTGGATAAACGAAATAACTGAAATCACAGCATTGGCATCATCTGTCATTTGTGCATGGAGATTCTGTTGCAGTTAAAAAACTTGACATGAGTAGCTATTGACACCCCCCCCCCGCCACTACTACCACCACCACTACAACCACCACCCCCTGCTAAACAAGCAAGACTTTGATTATTCACTGCTGAATATTAGTATAGCCCCCCCCCCCCCCCCCCACCACACCCCCAAAATAAATAAAATAAAAAATGGGACAACCCTAAATCATACCAAACTAATCCTTGTCAGCTCAGAAATGGAAATCCAGATAAAACATATTGGCATATCTACTGTGGTGTAAGCCACATGAGGGATGTGGTGAAGCCTGACATTGGTTATTTTAGGTTATTGGATCTGAAATTGGTTAGAGGTGTCATTTTTGGTAAACCAATCAAGTGAAGCTGAGAGACATATTAGTTTATGCAAACATGTCTTTTAGGATTAACATCCCCTTAATAGAACAACCCACCAGGACAGTGTTAAAACTGGTGATATGCAGAGGTTCCATCATCATTGAGATATGATAGCTGTTGGGCTTCTTCTACCCTCCATAATGTTTGTGGCAAAGAGATATTTTTTTTAGTCCACAGGGGATTGTAAGTTTATCAGCATGTGATTAAAGTGCAGCTTTAATTCAAGGGGTTTTACTAATATTGTGCATGAACTGTTAAGAATTACAGCCATTTTTATACACAGTCCCTCATTCTTAGATGTTGGAAATTAATGAGGTAAACCTAGATGAAAATCCTTCGTAGTCAATGACTGCGTGGAATCTTAAGCTCGTGGACATCAGCAAATGTTTCCCCCCCTTAGTTGCTCTACTAGACCTCTACTCAAACTGCCTTCAGTTGCTCGTTTGTGAATCTGTCTGCTTTCAGGGTTAGGTTGTGGAAAAGCATGTTGCACTGGTTTGAGATCAGGTGACCGACTTGGTCATTGAAGAATTTCCCATTTATTTGCCTTGAGAAACTCTTGGCTTGCTTTTTGCAGTTTGCATTGGTTTGTTAGCCAGCCTACTTCATCCTGCCAGTTCTATCAGCAGCCACATATGCACTGGTCACTGGCAGCCGTGCATAACCATGGCATAACACCATGTTAAACTGATAATGTGGATCCTGAGCTGCTTCTCTCCTTCTTCATACTTTTCTCATCATTCTGGTAAATGTCTGTTGGTTTCTTCTGTCCAAGATGTATTTTATTTGATTTTACATAACTATTCAGGTTTTTTAGATGTAGAAGTCTAATTTGACCTTATTGTTCTTGAGTGTAATCAGTGGTTCAAACATTGTTGTAAACCCTCAGTCAAACTTCCATTCTTGATACACCCGACTCTCCAGGAATGTTCTTGACTCAGATTATGTTAATTATTTTTAACAATGTACTAGATTTCTGATTTGTCCTTTTCTAAAGTTTTTTCTGTCTATCTAACAGGTTTATATGGAATTACAGTCTAATGATGGCCTCCCTTACTTGCCTCTTGTTATGTAAAATTACACAAAAAAGCTATAAAATACATACTCAACACTTCTAATGTTATTTCTTTCCTTTATTTTTGGAGGACTGTGTATAAAAATGGCTGTAATTCTTAAACAATTTATGGTATTTAAAAGAAACAAAACAATAACCCTGAATTAAAGCTTAAAGTCTGCCCTTCAATCACATGTTGATTGTTTGATTTATATTTGATTGTGGTTGTGTAGAGAGACAAATCTACTAAAAATGCGTTTTTGACGCAGATATTATGGAGGCCTACAGCATAGATATAATGCAGACACATAATTCCCACGCAGGTTCCACTGCACTGTATTTCAGGAAAATGTTACAGTTTTTATCAGGATCAGAATTCTTTATAAATGCTTAAGGCAATGATGTGGTTACAGTTGCTCCAAGACAATATGTACAGTGACAGACTGAACTAAATTAAATAATACGATATATGACAAAGTTACAAAATATAAGAAATAGTTCTTTTATATACAAACAGCTCAATTAGTCATCTCCAGAACATGGATTAAACATAGATAGATTAACAGAGATTAAATAAATATGATTGATATTTTATTCTAAAATATATTTTATTTGACTGTAGAGGATGTGCAAAAGAGTGTATTGGATGTACTGTGCATTGGATGGAGGAGTTGAACAGGGAGATGGCCACAGGCAGGAATAATTTCCTGTGCGTTGGTGCATTGTGTAATCTCAGTCTCTCACTGAACGTGCTTCTGTGCCTGGCCAGCACGCCATGGAGTGGGTGGGTGGTATTGTCCAGCATTGTCCTTATCTTGGACAACATCCGCCTCTCCGACACCATCATAAGGGAGTCCAGCTCCGTCCCCACAACATTACTAGCCTTGTGGATAAGTTTATTGAGTCTGTTAGCAACCTGCTGCTCCAGCATGCAACATCATAGAGGATGGCACTGGCCACAAAAGACTCATAGAAAATCCCGAGCATTGTCTGAAAGATGTTAAAAGACCTCCGCCGCCTCAGAAAATAGAGACGACTCTTGGCCCTTCGTGTAGAGTGCAGCAGTGTTTTTTTTTAACCGAGTTCAGTTTTTTATCTATGTGTACTCGGATATATTTATAGTCCTCCACAATGTCCACACAGACTCTCTGGATTGAACCAGAGGTCACAGGTTTTCTGTTTCCCCTAAAGTCCTCATTCAATTCTTTGTAGCATGCAACATTATAAGCGCTTTGTTTCCATTGTGATTGATTTCTATTTTGTTTTTAAAATTTTATTTCTGTCTCTCTAGACCTTTATTTGACAGAACTGTGTAGAGCACAAAGGGTGGATGAGGGTGAATGCAGCTATGGTGGTTTTAAAATCTGGGCTTCATGGGGTATATACTGTACTGCCTGGGAGCTACTTGGCTGCCCCATCATCCGTCCCTTTTCTTAACCACTTCTCCAGCTTAGGGTCACGGGAACCTGAGCTGTCTGAGGGTGTGAGGCAGGTTACACCTGGGATATGTTGCCAGTTCGTCACAGGTGAACTGATGTGAAAAGGCAAATAAAAATAGGTAGAAACCATAGCCTATGGTAAATGGTAAATTTTTGCCTTTACCATCTTAGCTTTTTGAAAACGCACATCACAAGAGAGGCGTGGGTGTGACTGAAACTAAGCGAGACTGCTGGGACCCTCCTTATGGACATCAGAGGTGACCCTAATGTACAAAACGACCATCATTTTACATTAAATAAAGATTGAGATCATTAACTCATCAGCTCCTGGTTATTTAGAGGAGGTGCCCCCTGTTGGCCATTAGATAGAATGCAAGTTTAATGTACTTGTGCATTAGCTTCACATTTAAGACACAGAAATCATATCCATTATTCATATACAATATGTGATTGAAACACACATATTAACAATACCTGTAGATGCCTTTAAAAGAACTGCATTTTGAGTTAGTAATCTTGACCCTTGTGGGTTAGCTGTCACTTTCCATTTGGCCTCAGACTTCTATCCTACCCTCTGTTCAGCTGGGCCTAAAGCCCACCCTTAAAGCTTGTGGCGTGAACAGGTAGTAAACATAAAGATCAGAGTAGGATGCAGTGGAAGCAGAAGGGGGATGGGCAGAGGAGAAGCAGATAAATGACTCCTTCATGGTAATGTCTGGCTGCTTTATGGGGCGTCCTGGCTGTGAGTGATAGCCTTGCTCTCGTTATCTGTCGATTGGGGTAATTGCTGTTTGTCGGAGTCTGGCTGACGGATGGTGATGCAATCTGCCCAGAGCTGGAATGGGTGGAGGGGGGAGGTTACGCTCTCATCACTCTCCACAAGTGTTTTTATTAGGAAGCACATTGTGTGACACTATGTGTTTTAACTTAAGTGTCTTTGAGTGTGTACATTCCCTTCTATACATGTGTGCGAATATGAATTTGTGCCTTTTTGCCTTATGTTGAAGTATACAACCTATTTATTATCTTTTAATGCTCACTCCCATGCATGCAAGTGTAAGTGAGCTGCAGTCTTTGCATATGTTTGTGAGAAGAAGCAAAGTTTATCTGAGCGTGTGCAGAAGTCAACAGTGTTTGCATAAATGTTTTAGATGCAATCGTCATAATTCATTGAAGCCTAATGGGTTGCGATTGCTCAATCTCTGTGCTGCAGACCCCTGGTAGCAAGGAATGTGATTGTGCATATCAATTCAGGGTCCCCAGTCAGCCACATGTTTCTGCTCCAGTAAAAAAAATAATAATAAAAACAGGACTGAATTATCTCGTCCCCAAGTGACCATAAATTGCAGCCATTCATTACTGGTCACACGCCAATTAATGGAGGAAAACTAGGAATATGAGAAATAAAGTAGCCAGCAGATCATTTCTCAGAGTGCTGATTCAAATACAGCTTTGTGATTTGAGTAGCTTTCACTTTTGCCAGCTTTCTGTAGCGAGGGGTGTCCAAGTCTGAGGGAATCAGCCTCCTTTCTGCCCGCCTGACTGACTGATTGGCTAACCGATTGACGGACCGGCCGGCTGTCTGGCTGAGTGACGGTGCATTTTGCAGAATGGAGTAAGAATGATTCATTGCGGCTCTCTGGACTACTTGATAATCATTCCATCTGGGGCATGGGACAGGCTCTCTTGTCGTTGGCACATCACTCATCCTTACTTCTCTTCATACAACCCTTCCTTGCGCCATCTCTCCATCCTTCTATCCATCCCAAGGGCCTTGGAGATGACCCTCCACCTTAGAGAGGGACTGTAATGCCAGACCCTTGTGACATGGCAGAACCCAATGCTTTCTCTACTCCATCCCCCCACCCCCTGCCCCCCGCCCCACTCCACTGCTGCAGCCTGCCACTGCCACTCGCCTTGCGTTTGATTTAATACCAGCCTAAGTGTGAATAAATTCCTGTCACAGCCCATTAAGGAGGCCTTGGAGAGATCTGGCCTGTTATTAATTCTCCACAGCTCCTCTCTTCCTCTCCCCTCTTTTAGTTACTATCTCTCCCACTCTGCTGCTGCTGCCTCCCATGCCCCCTCACCCTCTTCCTCCTCCTCCTTCGCTCCCTCCCTCATTGCACACTGTTTTGCTTTTTTAATACCCCGTTAATTACCGTGTCTGTCCTCTTTATTCAAATAAGAAAAGGAGAAATTAAAAGCAAAGGGATGTTTGTAATTTCAAATAGAACAGGCATCCACTGTCTGGCTTTGCTCTTCTCTCCTCTCTGGACCTGTCTGAGCTTGCTGCCGGCTCGGTGTATATAATGAATTCTAGTGTTACTGGTGCTTAGTTTTATCTAAGAGCAGGCGCGTATTCTGCCGAGGCCTGATGATAAACAAACGCAACCACCTCACTGTAATAAGACCAGGAGAGAGGGATACTGCTTGGCTGGCAGATGTTCTCGCTGTGTTTTTCTTTTTTAATTTCTTTTGCTTTGCTCCGATTCCCCGTCTCTGTCCTTTTTTTGTCTACCTTTCCACTCACGCAGACATTACTCCCCCTGCTGTGCTCCACTTTCTCCCCCTCCTTTTCATACCTATTTCTCTCTCTCTTTTCTATCCCTCTATCCCTGTGTCCCTCTATTCCCATGCTCTCCAGCTATGTTCAGGCTCCAGAATTAGTACGCTGTGCACAGTGGGTGTCCGTACCTCTGTCTTATTAGCAGCCTCATATGTGGCCCATTACTAGCTCTTTGTATGCCGAGGGCTTTTTAATTGTTTTGCTGGGGTCAGAGGGGCATTGTAGCCGCAAAGCTCTTGCAGGGGTGGTATCAGAGCGTTTATTTGGGGAGGGTATTTTGCAGCATTTTGTTGCGTTTCGTTTCAAATGTAACCCCAATTATTTCTGTTTTGTGTTGCACTGTTTAAGGGCTATGTAAGCAATTAGAGAAGCAGAGTTTTGCTGCTATTGTTTTGTTGCTGTTTACTCAGACGAGCAGCCATGAGAGTTGGAAAACCTTGTTCAGCTTGTATTGTGCACATAATTTGCACAGGTTACTTGTTTAACTAAAAAAACCACATTAAGCCTTTTATATTTTTTTGTATGCTTTTGAAGCTCATTTTAGCATAAACTGGAAAATGTAGGATGCGCGTCAGAGGTTAATTTGTGTGAAAGAGGTTTCAGTAAAGATGAAGCTGGTCAGTAAAGAGAGATGTCTTTAATTTAGTAAGAAGGAGACTAGTGCTGGGGCACTTTCAGGTCACCAGGGTTTCACTAAGAGTCTGAGTAAAAGTTTCAACTTATTTATAATGTAAGAAAAACAAATCCATTCTTTTAATGTAGATTTCTGTAGAATTGTTGATTGTTGCAGACAGCATTTATGTAAAAAAAAAATGCATGTCTCTTAAAAGACTGAGGGTTTTTTTGTCAAGGAAGTTATTTGTATGGTGGTGTGCTCCTAGGTTTTCTCAGTGTAGATTATAAATAATAGCAAGGTACAAGAGAAGGTTGAGGATATACAGATGTTTGAGGACAGAGGTTAGGATCCTGATGGCCAGAGGAAAGAAACTTTTTCTTAGCTTCTCGTTTGCATCAAAAATAATAGCAAAAAACAGGACAGCACAAGTTTAAAATAGATTCTTTAATAAAGATTACATCCAGTTTATGCCATATATGCTTTCAATCAATGTTCCAAGTACATGTGGGAGGAGGTCAAGTTATTCTAGCAAGCTTCTAGGCTCCATAATATATCAGAATCCAGCCTACAGTGCATCATGTCTATCTTCTCTATTCATCATATTTCATATTAGTGGAGACTGCATGAAACATAATGGCTGAAACGTGGTGTTTATTAATGAGGTGGTAGGAGTAGTAGATGTGGTGTAGTAAATGTAGATGTGTTGGGATTGTAGATTGTTGTTGTTGAATCAAGCGCTTCCCTTCTTTTCTCTTTGTACCAAAGTCTGGAGGAGGCTTTTGTATCAGTCACATCCTGGGATGCACCTCCTCCTCCTCCGGTGCAGCGTTAGGCCAAGTTCCAAGCTTACAATAATGTGTAGTCCAGCTGAATGCATCATGCATAGTTTAAAGTTTTATGTAGAAAAACTTAAAACTAAGGTGTATGGTAGATGTGCTTGAGTTTTAACAAATTTGTTCTGTAAACTTATGACTTACTAATCAAATAAAAACACACAGCCACATCTCTGTGACTCTCCCATTCTCCACTTTTCGACTTTCTGTTCTCTTCCACTGAAGAAACATGCGTTGTTGTTTACTATTTGTGTTTGATCTGTGCATCTTTGTTCTCCATTCATTTGTCTCTTTGCTTTTGGTTGCCGTTTTCTTACATCTTGCATTGGGCTGTGAAATTTTATTCACAAGTGCAACTTTGGACGTGTCCTAGTGGCCAAAATCGACAAAGTTATTTAAAGTAAAGGTAAATGATCGATCGGTTTAACTCTGCATCTTGCTCTGTGGCAGGGGCTTGTAACCTTTACTATCAAAAGAGCCATTTAGTATAAAGTATAAATTAGCCCATCAACATAATTATTAGGGGCAAATACTTTAACTACTCGTGACTACGCAGCAGTGGGTTGTTTGTGATAATTTAGTAGTTTTAAGTGGATTTTGACTACAATAATACAGGTTTTTAAAATTATTTTTATTGCTGCCAAACTGAGAAGTGCAGGTAAATAAATATCTATTAGCGTTTTTTAACAGGCAGTTTGAGAATGGGAGGAGATGCGAATCTCTTTATGGTTGGATCAGGAAGGGCATCCAGCATTAAACTGGGCCAAATCGACCATGCAGAGCTACCCATCGTGGTGACTCCATCCATAGAATGTAGCGGTTAATGTAGCTTTAGGAATACTTTGAGAGATAATTCCTGTAAGGCTATTCCTGTAATCTCTGTTTGTGCAAATTAATCAGATTAAAACTAGATAACTTTGATAATAATTAAATTAAAACCGATTAAAAGCTTTTAAAGTAGTAAAACCAAAAATTGTCTAGCCACAAATCAAGCGAATAAAGGAATCAATTTCTCTTAAATCCTCTATTTTCCTCTACAGTGTTTATTTCTCGAAGGGACTCACTGTGGATACATCCATGCTAACCACTGCTATAAAAGATCAACTAAAGTATAAGTATAGCAAACAAACTGACAGACAATTAGGTTTAAAAACTTTAAAAAATAGACACTGTTCTGTTTTCTTATCCTTCCAGAAATCAACAAGCACAGGTTCTGTGAGGTGTCTGTTGTCTGTTCACCCCTCCACTTTTCATAACACTTGCTACTCCTCCTACAATATTGATCAAAGCTAATCAAAATTACAAAATGACACCCTAATGGATCTTTAAATTTTGCTCAAGGTTACATTTGATGCTTTATGAATAATAGCTTGTAAATTGTGATGGATGAGGAGCTGGATGGATGAACGTGTCCGTCACTGACGTTATGGGTTTGTCAAAGCTGGAGGTGGGAAAAAGAGCTATGTTTGGTTCTGGAGCTGAGTGGTTGTGACCTCCTGGCCCCTGCAAACAAAGAAAACGTGTCAGTTCTCTAGATTAGATTATTGGTGTTGAAATTATTAGAACACCAACTCATTTGAGGTCCAACAGGTCGATGTTGAGCAGAATGAAGAATAAGGTGCCGAAGAGCCAAATGTAATTTCCCCCATGCATGTGTGCTGGGATTGGCTGGGCTGGGAAGTTGTTTGTTTTTGATTGTTTTGCAATCTACTGTACAGGGTGAGTTACAGTATAAAGGGCAGTTTGTGTGCGCTCGGTTCAGAGCATGTGGGTTTCCAATTCAGCACTCAGCAAAATATGGCAGCTAATATCAGAACCACGAAATCAAGGAGTAGACTACAAACAACAGCAGCCTCTCCCGTGTGCTGTGTAAGGGATGCGAATGGTTTGATAAGGTGCGTTTGTTTCCAGATTTAGCTGTAGTCAGGGTTTGTTGTCAGGAGCTGATTGAGGATCTGTGCTGTGACTGCCAAAGGGCATGTTACATCACCCGAAAGCCTGCTATGTTTTGTTTTGCGTCAAACCCTGTCATCACTTTCCATTCCACTTTTTATTTAGTAAAGGGAAAGCTGCTTGCTCAGGAGCTGGTAGAAATGTGTACATTTGAACTTCAGAAACTGCTTTCTGTGTATGTGAAGAGTCTATTAGAGTTTTGATGAGGGTGAGGCACAAGTAACAGGCTGTTACTCTTTTGAAACTCTTCCCTGCACTCAGTAAACAGCATCTCCTGTGAGTGCATTGGAGGCTTTAAATTGAAATTACCTCTCTTTTATCTTTCCTGAAATCTGCCTGCCTTTCTCTTTTTCTCACCCTCCCCACACTGCTGCTTTCACTCTTAAAACGATGGAGTTAATTAGAACCGATATTACTTTTTGGAGACGTGCCACAAAAGAGCTGATTTTAAGTGTATGTGAGTGATTGTGCCAATTTAACACATCACTGCGTCACATGATGCTTTTCATGTATGAAGAACTGTTTTTGGCACCTGAAGAACTTTTTTTTTTTTTTTTTTTTAATTTCGGAGGAATCCTTTTCTGCCCATTAAAACCCCTTGAAGTATCATGTTTACTTAGAGTGTGAGAGGTGGTGTTCGGCTTGGCCTCAGATGATATAAGCTCCTGACAGACATCTGAGAGAGATGAAAGAAACAGGTCCTGTCTGCTCTGAGATTGAGACGGCGGGGTATCGCTCTTCAAATACTGGCTTCAAGCTCTCACTTCTCACATGTTCACACAAACCCATTAAGTGCACATAGCATGAGCAATTTATATGTTTGAGAGGTACAAACAAACACTAATAGGTAAATAAACAGAAAACTCGCACATCATCCGCTACAAGCCAGCTCTGCAGCAAGCCTGCAGAGCCGGTGTCAGCTCTCCGAAGCTACTTCCACATTCACCTCTCCTCTTTAGACCGTGTCAATAAGCTAGCTAGTTAGCAGCACAGGTTCAGCTGACTGTAGCTGTTTACGTTTGTGTCTCCAGGCAGAGCCTAACTGATATTGATCAGTCAAAACAAGTCAGTCTTTTTGATTGCTGTTAATATGGGAATATTATGGGAATTGATATTAACATGGGAATTGTGAATATGAAAGCATAAAATGGCTGGACGGGTTGCTTCCTTTTTTTGTTTTGATGACAGTTTATGAAAGAAAAAAGATAAAATATCATATATACAAAGGTGAATACAGTAAATGGCAGTACAATATATGCAGACATGTGACAAAGAGTTTTCAGAAGACTCTTTGTAAGCCTCAGTTAGCATGTTACATGTTAAAGTTCATGACAGTCCAGTTAGAAAAACACTGAACAAGCCTGACTTGTTTGGAAGGATTTCCAGGAGAAAACATCTTCTCTCTAAAATGAACATGGCTGCACTGCTTTGCTAAGATGCAGCTTAACAAACCACAAGCCTTCTGTAACAAACACTTGGACAGAAAAGACCAAAGTGGAGATGATTCACCATAATGCACGGCGACATTCTTGGAGAAAACTAAATATAAACAGAAACACTTCATCCCAGCTGTCAGGCACGGTGATGGTGGGTGATGATTTGGGCTTATTTTGCAGACACAGAACTTGGGTGCTTTGCAGACAATGAGTCGACCCTGACCTCTGTATATCAAAGTATTCGAGGGTCAAATGTGAGGCCATCTGTCTCACAGCTACAGTTTGGCTAAAACTGAGTAACTCATATTTATAACTCTATACTTACAGGATTCTGCCTCTGTATACTTACCAGCCCTCTTTAATAGGTACATTATCAAGATGATTGCAAAGGGGGAAAATGCTTAAAAGCAAACAAGAAGAAAGTGAAGTAATTGGGTTTTTCTACTATGTTCTGCAGAATGTTTTAGAAGCGTGCCAAAAGCTTTTCTCTCCTCTACTAAAAACATACACCTTGTCTATTTTTGATGTGAGTCATGAAAAGCTGCACAGCACAGCTGGAGAACAGGGGAGGAGGTCAAACAAAAGAGCGGTCTAAAGAATATGCTCAGGCTTCTAAATAAAAACGTTGCACAGACCAAGCAGAACACAGAATGTAATGCATTCGTCCCAGCATGCCTCTGCCACTATATAAATACAGTTAAGTGGAATTTAATATCACCCACCATCATGTTTTAAAAATAATATGGCATTGTCCCTCATAGCCGTGCATTTGTTATGTATTGTTAATGTTATGTTGTTTTCTAATCTGTTTGCATTCTCTTCACACTGCAATCTGCTGCAGTTAGCAATCAATTCAGGAGCTCACATGAGCTAAATATGACAAGAGAAGATATAAGAGTACCGTGCATGTGCATTTGTTTGAAAAAAAAGAAAGAAAATGAATTAATAATTATTCAGTGAAATTTTGCCAGAGGTTAAGTTGCTTGCATGGTTGCCCATCAGTAGTTTTAAAGCAACAGCACTTCACCCGCTCAGCCCTCATTCATTATTTTTGGGAACCAAATCACAGAGGAAAGCCCGATCGATGGGGCTACCTGGCAGAGACTCAAATGCTTTGGAGAGAGCGAGGAGGCGACTAGCCTCAGATACTGAATCGATTGCAACCATTCTGCATCAGTCGGCTGACACTGCAGGCTTTCCACCTCAATGCTGAGGATGTATTGAAAGAACCCCGTTGGTAGGTGTATGCAAGGATGACAACATGGCTATTGTATTTCTGCCACTGCTGGAAGAGAAAGCTTTTATCTGCTTTCAGAATCCCTTTAAAGGCCTTTACTCTCCTGAGACAGCCCATGCTAAACACAAAACACACTCGCACTTAAACCTTCCCATTGAGGAAAAAGCCATAAAGTTTATAAAGTCAATTAAGGCTTTTTTTTTTAACTGATGTCAGGCAAATTAAAGCTGCCTGGCCTCGCTCCCCGTGGGTATACTGTCAGATGGTAAACCAGGGCCCATTTAGCGTCACGGGGTTCCCCAGGCAGGGCGCAGAGCAGTAAGCCTCTTACTTACCCCCAACTCACTTATGCTTTTTACAAGTTCCCGTAGAGTGGCAATTTGTTTTTGTTTTATCAGGGAGTGACATTTTACTTTGGTGGAACATTTTTAATACACATGGACTCACATCATCAAGTGCAATCTGGAAGCATTCATGTTAAATTGTTCATTCAGAATCGTATACATTAATCAGCTTAGGGGAATTTACTGCAGCAGACTTTCTAAAGCGGCGCTAATCACTGTGAAACAAGAGCTGCGATGTCTAATTTGGACAGCAGAAATCAATGAGTTTCCTGCTGTGTCTGCCCAACGTATTGACTCACCGTGTATGTCCAATATTTGTGAGCTCAAAGCGATACGAGAGCAAATACATCATATATATATACATCATGCATATAGTTTAGTGGTGCAATATGAACTATATTGTTTTGTGTGTAAAAATTTCCATCGTTAATATTTTCTATTTGGCAGCATGTGATACAGTTGTGATGCTCTGTGTTGTCATGTTTGTGCTGGCGTATACCATCGAGGTTGCATCATGAATATTCTGTCTGCTCTCCAAATGCTGTCAACTGGATAGCCTCTGGCTAGGGCGCAGAGATGCACAGTGGCCTGAAACTAGACTGTGCTTTTGAATCTTGAATGCTTTCTTAGGTAAAAATACATGCACATGGAAAGGTAGGAGAGGGTCTGCACATACAAAAATAATCAACGTCTCACTTTTTCAAAAGCTGATAAAATGTGAAAGTTGTTTTTTTTTTTTTACTGTGAGCCTGCCTTTAGTACAAACCGGGCATGGAGTCAAGCCGAGCCTGTAATTCTGGCACATCAGCTGATAACAGCTGATCTCAGCGCCAGTTCACAACAGCTGATAGCTCAACTGATACCCTCCTGCACATCCTCTGGCTAATCTCATATACTGTGTGCTTTTTAAGTTCAAGCTTTAGCCTGCCTACTTCTGCCGTGTCCTCTGCAAGCTGCTCTGCCACCCAGCCCACCCCCTCCTCCTCCTCCACTGAATCAATATCCTATTTATTATAGCCTCAAATCTATATCACAATTTTGCAGTGAAATTTGCAATGATATTTAACATGATATAGAAAATGAATACTGACCAATGTTTTCTGGGTGAGTGCCGCTTGCAGGCAGCAGCATTTACTTAGTGCAAATAAATGAAGGGCTTTTCATCCGTCATCAGTGAGCTAGTGTTAGTGATGTCAGTGAGTTTAAAGTATAAATCTACTGAAACAAGGTGCCAGCAGGTGAAGCATTATAGCATTATGCACTGTAATACAGCATGAGCCCACGTAGTGCTTTCCATAAATATTTAAAAAGAAGTATTACAAATAGCTGCTTAATAGTTTAGTTTAACAATAACTAAAGTAACTTAACCTTCCACAATATTGTCACATAAAAAATGTTTAATGAAAAATATTTTCTACCTTTTGGTCTCTCCGTTGCCATTCTTTTAGCAAGGTCAGTAATTTCCATCCACTATTTGCTCTACCTGTCAAATGAAGTGCACCTATCAGCTATTGCATTTGATTCTATGTTTTTGCCTGCTTGTTTTTTTGTAGCTCCCTTTACAGGTAAAAAAAATCCTTAGTAGGTGATGACATGGGCTCTGGCTTTCCAGCATGTCTAGGCTTGCCTCATTGTTTTGGGGGAAAATAAAAGCGTGGTGTTTCTATGTCAGTGATATTGTGATGTGACAGTTTATCGCATTAAATGTGATGATATGGCATAGCCCTTATCTGTTATTACTGATGCCTGCTCTGTTCCAGACTGGGGGTCCTGCTGCTGGGACCTTCCCATACCACAAATAATAAATTAATGCAGACAGATTAAGAATCGCTGTAACTTTTGACTTAACTGTGTCTAAATGAAATATAATATAACTCACATTTAAGCAGCTATAACAGAAACTGTGTTACTAGGTAATGAATTCAAACAAAGTATTTGACTGAATATTACAGGAATGTTGAACAAAGCATGAAAAGATAAATAAGTTGAACAACCCTGTTCTTAAAAACTACATTTTTGATACAGATATCATTTTTCAAGTAGTCCTTGAATAATTTCCTGTTGGCTTTACAAATAAATATCTCGACTTGTTATTTTTATGCACATAAAATGCAATCAGCAATCAAACAGTGTAGGGAAATTCTCGCACCTTACTAAACATTCTAAGGTGAGGTAAGGAATCTGCGGCTTCAGTTAAGCAGCGATTAATGATATAATCAAAAGGACAACCCATAGCCTTATTACACTCACGTTTTCAGTCACGTTACTGGCAGTTTGCCACATATCACCAGTGGACTTAGTCTGTGCACCACTTTTAAACTAAGTTCTTAAAGGAGTTGGTGACTGCAGATCATTGCAGCTTATTTTTACTCATGCTGCATATTCTGTGGAACAATCTAAATGATTGATTACCCAAGCCATTTTCATTCACTTGTAATAAATATGCAAAAGTTAGGTTGCGAAATAATCAGTAGAAGGTCCCGAAAAGATTTTATGCTCATCAGCGTTATGGCTGCATGGACAGAGATTATAGCACTTTAAGAACAGAGCCTGGAAGCTTTTACTGTAGACACTCTCGATGCTAAAAGTGTTGGCCCCATGAGTTTGCTTTGTCCTAATTCTTCTTCCTGAACGAGAGTTACAATTCCTTCAGGAAATGAGTCATTTCTACATAATTTAGGGGATCACTGGATTCTGGGGGAAAAAGAGCACCTTTACACATAGCTGTGGCTCTTCTCCATGTTTCCTGTCACGCTTGTTATGAATAATAAAATTTAATTAAATTTCACTCCGGCGCAGGCACCCAATCTCAATCTCGCTGTCTGAGGATAGCCAGGGGGTTTGCTTTAGCCTTAGCAAACCTTGTGGAAAAGGCAGAAGCTGTTTTTGTTCACTTCGAGTTGTGGGTTGGGCGATTAGACGAATATGTATCAATGACTGGCTAAACCCACTGCTAGCTAGACTATTTGGGTCATTTTTCTCATGATTTATGTTGTTTTATTTTAAAATTTATAGTAATCTTCAGCGCTGTCAATAATTACTTTATAAAGCACAGTTACTGAATAGCCACAAGGTGGTGCCTTCTTACTTTTTAATGTGTTAAGCTTTAGTTGACACCGCCCTGACACCGCACGGTCAGTTTACTTTACTGTAGAACAAAGCACCAGTCTAACTGCCTTCACACCAGTGTTGCTGATGAATTTCTGAGCTAGCACGCTAGCCCATGCTAGGTAAGCTAGCAACTTGTAGGTAGATGGTTTTCCCTTCCTTTATGTCTTCCTACTTGCTGGTTTTCTGTGCTTTAAAATAAATATTTTTTGTTATCTTGGTAATTTTTTTTTAAAAACATTCTGGCAGTATTATGGTATATCATTATATTTCCTTTATATAGGTTTGCAGTGCTCTCGCTGGCCACTTCATTAGGTACACCTTGTTGGCACTGGGTTAGAAACACTTTTAGATTGACATGACAGACTTACAAAGTTGCTGTTCCACCACATCCCAAAGGTGCTTTATGGGACTGAGATCTGGTGCCTGTGGAGGCCATTCGAGTACGGTGAAGTCACTGTTGCGTTCAAGAAAGCTGTTTGGGATGACCTGAGCTTTGATACATTACCTGGTTGGGTAGAAGATGGGTACACTGTGGTCATAAAGGGATGGACATGAATGATGTTCTGTTAGTACTAAGGGATCTGAACAAAGCAGATATTGAGACTCATCAGACCAGGCAATAATTATCTAATCTTCTATTGTCTAATTTGGGTGGGCTTGTGTCAATTGTAGCCTCAGTTTACTCTAGATGGCTGGAGTGTCACACAGTGTGTCATCTGCTGCTGGGTTAACATGTTGTACATTCAGAAATGCTTGTCTGCATACCTAGCTATATAGTCGGTCCCTAAAAGGATACCTGCTTTTGGCTTAGATTTAATGTCACTTTTGTTGAGGAATGTTTTTTGATCTAAGTCAAACACAAGGTTTGTTGGTTCTGAAGTGCTGCTTTGACACAAACTCCATTTGGACTGATTCTTCCAAACCACCTTAGTCTTGATTAAAACCTTTCTGTGTCTTTACCTCGCTTGGTTCATGGTGTGTGGAGGAGCTGCCTGAGCCCTGTCTGCAGTGAAAGCTCAGTACATTGTTAGCACAACCAGATGGGAAGCACAAGTCTCTTTTTTTTTTAAACCAAGTGGAAAACCATATATTTGGAGTAAATTATGATTAGAATATCATCCAGTTCTGGTTAAACAAACAAACAAATAAAACAACCCCCAGAAAGTGATTTTGCATTATTTTTTCGAAGGAGTAAGAGCATGAATACCTGCTGCTCTCTCGCTGGACTGACAGTGTTTGAAGGTTTTAATTTATTTTATGATTTATAATGGCTGATGTCAGGCATGATGAAAAAGATCAAAGGATTTTGAGTGTGTGGATGGTAATAGTTGCAAATGATGATATAGAAGCGGTCATATGTCATGAAAAATCATTCATATGACTGTTTAAAAAAGGGTAAAAAGGTCTCCCATCTTCTCTTCTCTTCTCTTCTCTTCTCTTCTCTTCTCTTCTCTTCTCTTCTCTTCTCTAATCCCTTCTCCTCACTCACAGACACTTACACTTGTAATTCCCAGCCAGATCCATTGGAGTAAAAGCTGTGATTTGAGTTGCCGGCGACAGGCCGGATTAGCAGAAGAATCCTGAGTGAAGGCAGGTTTTTGCTTCACTTGCTACATTCCTCTGTGTGTGTGTGTAGTATTATTTTTTTTTAATTGAAGTCTTTTCTTTCCAGCCCTTCATCAAAAAGCCCACAAGAGATTTTAATGTGCTCAAAGAAGTGTGGTGGTCGTGTTTTTAATTGCAGATGAAACACGGTAAATGGTTAAAAAGCAGGTGAATACTTCATCCTATTCACACAGTAATATAATTGTCAGATTAGCTCGATTTTTCTGTAATGTCTAAGGGATAAAAATAACCCCTCCCCAGTCAGCTTTAACACAGAAATAATGCAGCAGAATTAATTCATATAGAGATGGCAATTATCAAGCTCGATAACCCTGGAGACGCCCTGTTGTTTGATGGCCTACATTCGACAAATCCCGAGTGTTTACAGATTTAGGTTTTGTGCTGAGTTGTTGCGCCTGACTGTTGATGAATGCCGTATTGAAGGTGCGCAAAGCTATTCACTTTAATCGAAAGCAATCTCCAGTGGGCCTACACTGATGTGAATGTATGAATATATTTGTCACTAATGGATTTCAGGTCAGGGAATGTCCTTTGGTGGCCTGAGTCAGAATCTGTCTTGACATGACACACAGATATAGTCGTTAGAGCTTCTCTTGTGGCAAACTTTCAGTGGAACTGAATTTTAATGTAGTGATTTCGATGAAAAATTCATTTTTTTCCTCCCCTTTTACTTCTGTCTTTCACTTGTCTACCGGGGACAGCAGCTTTGATCTAGTTTGGACGAGTGGGGCGGATGGGGAGCGTGATGTAGGAAATCAGAGAAAGGCAGACAGGGATGGAAGAGACAGAGAAATATCCTTCATCCATTAAACAAACTGGTATATGGCTCGGTAACCAAGACCTCATGTGTCCACTCTCCATTTCGTGTCCTTTATTTGTACATCTCATCATTTTCAGACATATTCAGCCGACCTCTGAATAATCAATGGTCATTTTCTCCATGAGATCCAAACTGGTAGTTTTTTTTTAAGTTGATGGTGAATAAGATACCAGATACTGTCTGGATAAAAGCTACAGATACTGATGGATCTCATCAGTGTGTGGCTCAGAGCATGTATAGGATGGTTTTCTTTTCTTTACAGAGCAGCAGCGTACAGTGACACAGATACTGTAGCTGCTCGTCTTATCTGTGTCACTTTCATATCAAAGAACAACACGAGAATCTTATGAAGTGTCTGAAGTATAGAAGGGAACATGAGCGTATTATACAGTAGCCCTGGGAGGTCAAACGCATTGGAACTTAACGAAACGCCAGCAAATAGAAAAATGCGAAAACGCAATAAAACACAACATAAACAGAAATAACCCACAAAACAACATAAAGAGACAATAATATGACCTGTGTAATGATTTAACAGCTCAGCTAACACCTAATAGCAAACATCTATAGTATTATATATCCTCCACTCAGTCCTGTAAAGGTTAATATACTACATTATAGATATATCACTCCTGCACACACAAAGTCGTACTCTTTAATATTATATATAATACAATATTGCTTTTGTTCTTTCTTTTGGTTTTATTACTCATTTGTTCTGCTGCATGTTCTGTCTTCTTCAAAATAACGTGTTTTTTTAAAAAGTAAGATTTAAAAAAAAGGTCACGCTGCTCTTTGGCTCTGGTTTCTCCGTCTTCATAAGCATGTTTTTTTCCTCTTCTTTTTTTAAATAGAAATTTGCTATTACTGTGTATAAATCAGAGGTAAAGTACAACACAGACAGGTACTCTGACATGTCTTTCATACTTAGTGGAGGTTACAGGGATGGGAATTGGATTTCTCCCACTGCTGCCAAAATGTTTAATCTCTTTAGATGATGTGTTCCCAAAACTGTGTCCGATAAACAGCTCTGTGAGTCCATGTGACTTGTTTACAAGGCTCATTCTGCGTGCAACTTGCCTGTGCTTTGAAAAACACATCTCACCCCGGCCTGTCCTCTGCCCAGATGTTCTGCAAGTGCACCTGAGAGCGTCCTGCAGTTGGACATTAGCATGACCTTCTCTTCCTACTCTCAGATTCCACACACACACACACACACACACACACACACACACACACACACACACACACACACACACACACACACACACACACACTAACAAATTCACTCAGTTGGGTACCCATACTAGCGATGCACTGACCTGACTTTATTCTCTCTATAAAAATCATATTTATTTGACCTTTGCTGAGTATTGATTCACTCTTTTTCCAAATCTAAAACCTGTCAACCTCTGCCATATTCCCCTTTATATGCAGTAAGATGAGGCGGTTGTTACATGGCTTTGGCTGCAGTGTTATTATGTTCAAATACAGAACCTGCAAACAGCACCGAGCTTCTGTGATAAACGGTGATCGCGGCTGCAGTGGCTTTCTGTCCGCACAGCAGATAAAGTAAAAGCCTTTTTTTTAACGTAACAGCGTGACTTGCGTTCTCCTTTTGAATCATTGATTTCTGCAAACCACAGATGTCTTGATTCTGATTTTTAACGTCCAAAGTAAAAACTGTGGATAAATCACCTGCACGACAGAGACTGATGCACACAAACACACCCTTATCCTCCCACCCTTTCCATGTACACACACACACACACATCACAACCTAAACACTTGTTCTGGACCATTATTTTCACTCCCCTCATCTCGCTGCTTCTCTTCTGGGCGTGCCAATCACAGTTTCTATCTCAGGTCGCTGTTCTTTTAAGCTCTACCGCAGACTACTACCAGCGTTTCCAGGTTATACGAAGCAGGTAGGAAGTCTCCCAGTCTGCAGGAGGCCCTCGGAGACAGGACTCAGACAGACATGAGTTGTTGACTGGCCACCCTGCAGTGGGCGATGGCCTGTCAGTGCTCTTGCTGTGGATTGAAAGGACATCAGAACATTATTGTGGGTCCGAACATAGAGAAACGAGGGAGCGTATTTGCTGGATTCCTGAAGTGTGTGCAAAACGCCTGGTAATTCAGACAAAGAGGAGACAGTTCAGAGTTCTTTGTTCTCTATTGTAAACCCTTTCTCCAAATATTGCATTATAGGTGTGAAGGATTAGAGTTCCGCTAATTATGAGGTTATGAATGGAATTATATCTCCCTGAGGTTGCCGAATCATTACTGTGATAATAGCAGTCTTGTTATTCATATATCAAGATATGCCAGCGAGCCTTTTATAATAAATGTGCTGTGAAGGCTTTGCTGCCTCTATAGTCTTATTTCCACTGTGAAAAATGTATAATTTTATTGCCTGCTTTCAAAAAAAGCATAGGGCACAATTTTGTGGAAGAGTCTGTATTCAAAAGTGAAGACAAAAAAATGCATCTTTGAAGCCATATGTGGCTGTTTTATTCTTAAAAAGCAAGATGAAAAACATATTTCTGAGTGCAGCTCCTTTTTTTGAAGCTTCATGGAGCAAAAAGTGTTTCACTTTTTTTTAAAAAAAGGGGAGCAACGTTGTATTCTTGGAGGAAGATTACAAAGACTCTGGGTATCGTCTCATTAATACGTAAATGACCGAGTTATTTCAAGACTTGCTTGTCAGATTAATGAGGCATATCCCTTTTAATACACACTCACTGCCATCTTCTCACACACACACACACACACACTTAAGACTCAAAGTGTAAGTTGGAGAGATAGAAGGTAGGATGGAGTAAGAGAGCTTGAGATGCTTTTAGAGCCCCCCAGAGAGAGGGGAAGAGTGAGGGGGAGAAAGACTGGAAGGCTTCCAAATGTTCCACTGTGGAATATCTTCAAGGACAATCAGCTAAACAGTTGATATTAAAAGAGCTGTGTGAAATCGATTGCTCAAGGTGTTATCTGCGCTGCAAAAATGGCTGGTAATTAGTCATGGCTAAAGGAGTGTTAGCGAGAGAGGGTGAGATGGATTTAATCTTAATAGATTTCACTGCACTGCAGATACAGTAGCTCCTGAGTGAAGGAGCTCTCCTCTTTCTCTCCCCCTCACTCACTCTGGATATCTATCAGAGGAGAAGCGGCTGAGCGAGTCGCTGTGATGTACTGCTGCTGCTTGATTTGCCCAAACCTCCAAATGGCAGAGTTATTTTTTCAAAAGGCACATTTGGCAGCTGTACTCACTTTTATTCTTCTGGCTCTCCAGCAACAGCAGCTCAGGAGCTATTATTTGTTTATGTATAAAGCTTGGGCAATGAGGCACTTCAGTCCATGGCAGCTGTTGACTTAGAGATCTTGGTGCGGCATTTAGAGGCAATCAGCGAACAAAACCCTGAGTGACTAACTGGGAGATTGTGTTGTTTGCTGCTCTGTGATGTACCGGTACCCTCCCGAAACAGGCCAGATGCGCGTGTTAGTTTAGCGATTAGTGGGGCGAGGATTGATGAAGTGAGCTGAAGCAGGGAGTGTTTGGGAGAGATGTCAGCAGGCAGGTGAGGAAACTTTGTTTATTGTGTGCGAGAGAAATACCTGGAGTTAAATGTGGCTTTGAAGCTTTTATTAAGCCTCCTGCCATACACATTTCAGAAAGAGGAAAACAAAACACATTTCATATGTTCTGTCCATCCACAACGCTCTGCAGCTAATTTCCTCAAGGGACCTCAACTGGGGTCTAATTCCAACATTTACCAGTAGCAGTTCAGAAAAAGATAAAGAGATAAAAATTAATATTAAGATGAATTTAGTTCGTTGGGATGGCCCTCCGCAAGAGTCCCAGTTTCCCTTGTAGCCCCTTGGGAATATTATTAATATTTGTCCACCTCTGATGGTCCAACCCTGTGTTGATTTTCCAGTCTGGCCTCTGACAGGAAACTAATCTGAAGAAAAGCAGAAAGTCAAAAATGAAATGGCATTACTGCTGGAAGCTTTAACATGGGAGTCTGTGAGGACTGGAGCCAGCCGTTACAGAGACTGCACTTTTTGGCTTCATTTTTCAGCCTCACAGCTTTGTTGAAACCTTTTGAATATTTGAGTTCTAGATCAAGCCAGTGAGATAAATGATTTAAATGGCTAAATTACCTCCTCAACATGTCTTGAAGTTCTCCAGAGGCCTGGTAATGAACTAATCATTTGATTCAGGTGTGTTTGACCCAGGGTGAGATCTAAAACCTGCAGGACTCCGGCCCTTGAGGCCTGGAGTTGGACACCCCTGTCCTAAACATAAGTTGGTTTGTGAATTCGCTTCCGTTACATGGTTGTTGAATTATTTGTTGATTTCATCTTGACCACAGTCTTAGTTTCACTCAATGAAAGTGACATTTTGTGAGTTTTGATTTTTTCTTAGGTTTTCTGCCAGTATATTTTCAGCCCGGTAGCTCACTCGGCTTAAACCGACGCCCTGCTGGGTCTAAGCCAGGGGTAGGCAACTCCAGGCCTCGAGTGCCGGTGTCCTGGAGGTTTTAGATCACACCCTGGGTTAACACACCTGAATCAAATGATTAGTTCATTACCAGGCCTCTGGAGAACTTCAAGAAATGCTGAGGAGTCATTTAGCCCTTTAAATCAGCTGTGATGTATCATGGACACATCTAAAACCTCCAGGACACCGGCACTCGAGGCCTGGCGTTGCCTACCCCTGGTCTAAGCAATGGGCAGTTTGTATTTTGAATATGTTTTTTGACATCAGCTACTAACCTTACATTTCCTAATGTATTTTATTCAATTCTTCACTTAATGCGGTTGATTATGAATTGTTCAGCTGACAGTTATAATCACCACTTGAGCAGCTGTACATCTAAAGTCTGAATTAGAGAGAGCAGCACCTACACAGCTCTTCTGTTTCCACAGACTTAACAGCTTTTCAGGTGAAAAACAAGCTTCTTATTCTGCGCAGCTCAGGAAACAGGCAGTTGCATTTAGTGCTGATTTTTCTCCACAATCCAGGACGAATTCTCACAATCAGATGTTGATTACCTACACCACTCAGCTTCACAAAGGAACTGATGCTAATTAGTAAATGTGAGCATGTTAATACAGTAAAGTAAGATGTTGAACAAGGTAAACGTGATGCCTGCTAGATATTGGCACTGTTTTTCTTAGCAATAAGATTAAAACCACCAAAATGTTTAAGTACAGCAAGGATCATTTTTAACCAAAAGGTGGGGGCTCCGTAGTTTATGACAGACTGGGATTAAATGGTTCATTGTTGGAGACAATCTTCAGCTGCAGAGAAATGCACATTTTTTATTTTGCCGATCATTTATAGCAGCAGGATGGTGGATGAACGATTGACTCGAATTAACCCTCTAGGGTTTCACCACACACAAACAACCAGAAAAGCACTCAGCTGTACTTTTGTTTGTCAGAGGCCAAGTTTGAAGAAACAAAACACTTTATTTCATTGAAAAATGAATAAAATATTGGAAATTCACTTTCTACCATTTAAATTATTGATAATGTTATTTTGAGTTTACCGAAGCATGGCGTGCTTAAAAAAATTATATCCGCAACCTGCTTGTGTCTTACGGTGCAGATTTTTGGAGGAACCAGTTAAATACAAACTAAGCCCCTCGAGGGTTAAAGTGGGTTGTTTATCTTAATTAAGGAACAAGCTGCACATTGCCACCATGTGACTCATTTTGTAGGAACAATTGAGCCCTGTAGAACGGAGGAATAAGTGACGTAATCCTGCGCCTTTTACCGTGACGTTTTTCTAAACCACTCCCAAATCTGGCAGTGATTTTTGACACCAGCCCAAGTATCAGCAGTGTCCCCACTAAAAGCCTTTCCCAGTCAAAAGTTGTGTGTGTGCGTATTTTAACATTTTATTTGCCTTCAGAATAACTGACTAATACTAATTTTGAAAATATTTGTCGAGCCAGACTTTGTGGTTAGAACCTGCTTGTTTTCTAATGGGAGCGGCAAAGTGGCAGCGTCATTAGGAGCGAGATCACATCTGGAATTTATTTTTCTTCAGTAGCGTTTGTTAAGTAATTTATGTTACAAGGATTTACAGTGTTATAGTAAATGGTATGAATCAGCGTTTGTGTTGTTGTGGGTAGTAGCTGCAAACAAATCTGTAATTATTTGTGTGTGTATATAATTGCTTTGTTGGTTTTACACTGTTTAAGCAGGCCTTTTTTTTTTTTTTCAGTAACCAAACTGCTCTCACATTTGTAGTTTTTATTGCTTTTGTATCTAAAACATGCTTTTTCCCATCTCTTTTCTATGTTTTTCCTACAGAAGCTGAAGCAGAAGAACCAGCACCTGAAACAGATCATGGACCAACTCCGCAACCTCATCTGGGAGATCAACTCCATGCTGGCTGTCAGGAGCTGAGCCACACACACAAACACACGTGTACAAGGTGCAATCAGAAAGTTTAGAGACGGTATCTATAAAATCTTTAAAAGTAAAGTAGTCTTTACGACAGGCTGCATCTCATCCACAGCTTCCAAATAACAGCTGTTGCTTAATATGAAGCTCATTTTGTGAGCAAGGATGATCTAAGCAAACAGCTTGTAGGGACTTACTTGTTCAGCAACAACACGAGGCATAGGGTGGGTAGTGGGTGTGTCAGTGTGGCCAAAGAACCTGTGCAATGTCACCACGAACCACCGAGCTGCCGTCGTGCCAAAGTTTGTGTTGGTTGAATCTTCTCCCTCAGGACGTTGCTGCAGACCTCATTGACAGTTTGACACTGTGGATGAATTCACAGTGCACACACTGAATGTTGAAGAAAACAATGCAAAGCATGCTCTTTGTTCTGCACTTCATGCTTTGGCACTTTAGGTTCTTCTCCTGCAAAAACAACCTGTTTAGTTGTTAAGGCAAAGCAAAACAGCCAACTAAAATCGATGATCTGCGAGACAGATTTTGGCTCATTCTGGAGTCTGTTGATAGATCTGCTTGCAGACTCTGAGACACTGTGCCTGTTTCACAGCATAAATGTGCACCTGCACGTGGATACAAAAATATCAATGACCCCTGACTCACAAAAGTTAATTTAATCACCCGTTCACATTCACATAATCAATGTCTCAGTCGATTCTTTCTCAACAGGCACAAGCTCAGATTTTTTTTGATTGCACCTTGTATGTAGGACATCCACAGGTACACATGGACTACAGATAATGGATTGGTGATGGGTTCTTAAACTGGATCTATGACAGGTTACCACAGACTGGCTGAAGCAGTGCTTCACAGAAGGAATTGGTACTCTAGCAATATCAAAAGGCTTCTAAAAGAAGACATTAAAGAACAGAGGATACACGAGAGGAGACAAATGAGGCCAAGACATCCCATGGAGGAGCCAGGGGATGGAGGGCACCGGTGTCATCAGCATGGCAGAAAATATTCTGTCTACCTCGACATTCAACATTACAATCAGCATTTTTTTCCTTCTCAGTTAATCTGAAGAGTTAATGTTTTATCTGTCTGTAGCTGCTAGCTCAATAGAGGGTTTATGCCTGTAGAGAAATTGATATATTCTATTTAATCCTTATATTCTGTTACATGCCTATGTTACAAATGTATATTGTACTTGAGAACTTCAATAAGAAAAAACACTGTGGCAAAATCACGAGACTTATTGTGAATATGTTGATCTTTTTAAAGTGGATGTTAGCTTGTATTTTAATCCAACCGATTATCTGGTTCCAATTTTCATTTTCTTGTAAGTAATGGGGACAACACATGTTCAAGAACATTAGTATGCCAAGTGTACAAACAAGATTTTAGTAAAACAGCTTATTTACATCCGTAATCCTATAACAACTGAACTAAATCTTCCTGTGATTTTATTTTTTGAATCACTCTTTTTTTTTTGGTTTATTTAATCTGTATTTTCATTAAGCATTTCCCACAGTGTTGCTGTTTTAACACTGAGGGAAGCACAACTGAAGGGTACTAATGGACCCTCCTTATACTCTCTGATGGTAAATTCATTTGTGTTCTTCTGCTAGACCTCAGTTCAGCATTTGATACCAGTTTGTGGATGTAAATGAGGAATCTTTCTCACACAGCGAGTCATGGAGTTCCTCAGGGTTCTGTGCCGGGACCTTTAATTTTTATATTGTACACACTTCTCTTAAGTGGTAGTATTACAAAACACAACATCCATTTTCATGGCTAATCAGATGAATCCCAGCTTTATTTATCCATGCAGTCACTCAAATCAGTTGGTTAAACTAAAGGCATTTCTTAAAGGCCTGGGTGAGCTCTAATTTCGTGCATTGTTGAAGTCAGCCCCAGCTGCCATGGAGTAAGAAGCAGGATACACTGCCTGTAGGGCTGTCACAGAGAGACAGACAGCCATTCACACCTGTAGGTAATTTAGAACCACCAGTTAACCTAATCCTACAAACTGCATGTCTTTGAACTGGGTGAGGAAGCCAGAGCACAGACAACTTGACGTAGGAAGGCCCCGGCCAGATGGTGGATTTGAACCCAGTACCTTCTTACTGTGAGGCAACAGCGCTAACCACCTTTACAGTTCAGACAAGAGTGAGGTCATTATATTTGGCCCTAAAACCTTAGAAATATGGTGTATGTAATAAGATGCTTGCTATGGATAGCATTACCTTTGCCTCCAGTAATCAGGAGATGTCATTCAATACATATATAACAAGTATGTAAGACTGCTTTCTTTCATCTGCACTGTTTTGCCCAGTTTCACTGGCTCCCTGTTAAATCCAGGATTGAATTTAGAATCCTTCTTATCATATACAAAGTCTTAAATAATCAAACCCTGTTGAATCTCAAAGATCTCTTAGTATGATGAGATCTTCCAGGAGACCACTCTCAGCTCTTAGGTCACCAGTTCATCAAAGGTTTAACACAGAAAAAGGAATTATTCACACCTACAGCTGATTAAGATTCACCAGTTAACCTAACATACATGTGAGGAAACTAAAGGGAATCACGCAGAAACAGGAAGAACATCTAAGCACATAGAAATGACCCGGTCGACCAGTGGAATCAAACTTGGGACCTTCTTGCTGTGAGGCGGCAGTGCTAACCGCTCCATCCTTTGCCTGTCATTAGGAGGAATGCAGATCCAAAGGCACTTAGGCATTTGCTTCACTTATCAGACCCGGAGGCTACATCACTTCTTTTTATATGCAGTCTGGTCCAATCACTGGACCGCAGCGTGCTTTTACTGTGCGTGAGTGTGTCTTTATTGAAGACAGAATTTCTCCTCTTCATAAAAGTCCAGTTGATATTTCAAATCATCTGGTGTATTATTACAGGTGAGGCCAATTATAGCTCATCTACCCACTGTTGGAAAAATGTCACTCAATATAACTACATCTTAGGTAAAGGTCAGCTGTCAGTAACTCTAAACCAGAGGTCTCAAACAAAAGGCCCAGGGACCAGAATCAGCCCGTATAAGAGTCCAATCCGGCCCTCTGCACGTGCGCACATCTTTGGAAAATGCGAACAAGGGCATACATTTTAGTGTTTTAACTCAATTACAGTATTTCTTACAGTGCTGATAGATTTTTTTCCCATTCTGGTAATAGAGCAGCATTTTTGTGAAGTTGAAATTGCACTTCTTTTTCTTTTCTTACAATATCTCAGTGTAATTTGATTTCGTTAAACTTCTTTACGCTGACTGAAAGGGGAGTTTCACTGTTCCGGCCCACTTAAGATCACAGTGAGCTGTATGTAAAACAAGTTTAACATCACCACTCTTAAAAAAATCATGCAGCTCGTTTTTCGTTAATTCACTCCAAAGAGTTTGGAAATAACAAAAATATCCGCAAAGCTGCACCAGGAAAATAACAAAAACACCGGTTGTGATTGGAATCGAATCAAAGCTGCATTCACCCTGCTGAATCTCCCACAAAGTCCATAAAATAATTCCTCATTTTAATAAGCTTTAAGTCATTAATGACATGTGCTTCAAACGCACGTTTCAGCCTGAACACCATCTGCTTGTGACTCCAAACATGTTTGCACATGTCTCAATCTCTCATAAATATTAGAGAAGATAAGAGCCATTTCATATAATGTGGGTTTTTCTTCTTAGAAGCTTAAAGCACGTCACTCTTAAAAACCTTCGGCCAATTAGAAGTGATTTCTTACTGTGAGATGCTTGATAAATAAAGGCCCTGCTCTGATAAGAGGAGCGCCAGATCAACTCGTCAGAGCTTTTTGGTCTCTGTTGGTGTCCTGTGATTCCAGCCTCAGTTTAAAAAAGCCTCATTTATAGATCAGAAAAGAAAGAAGCAGTGAGAAGAACTCACAAAGGGCCTTATTCAACCAAACATGAAACATGAGCTTAAATCTGAGTACATGTTCGTGGCAACAAATCCACACACACACACACACGCACAAATACGGCACTGCTGTCAGGTCACAGATATGCATGAGAATATCAGTGTCTGATATGGGTGCTTTTAATAATTCAGAACAAAGCTGGGGTCGTATCTTAGATGTGTTATGAGGCTATTGTCCTCAGGGAGACGCAGAGGGACAGATGCAGCTTTGGAGCAGTGAGAAGGCTTTCAGCATTGTGGGGGGAAATCAATGCTCTGAGTAGTGACTAATAAACCCCTCCTCAGTGGTCTAATACTGGGGTGGTTATTATATCGCAGAGGGCAACGCAGCATTGAGGGACTATTATTACTGTACAAATGGAGTGTGTTCACATTCAGCTGAGGCAGAGGTCAGGGGCTGAGTACTTGTCCGTGCACACTCTGTCACAGATGATGAAATTAATAAAAAAAAATGTGCAGGGTTGCACTCGGCTGTTGACAACGTGTGCACAAAAGCAAGCACAAACAAATCATCAGTGTTGTTGCAGCGTCTGTTCGGGAAAAAGTAATCCTCAGATACTGGGACATGTAATATCCTTTATTACGTCCTTCCTGTCTGGAAGATGAAAAGTAAACCTTTTTGTCTTCCAGAGGAATTAAAGCATCAAGGTGCTGCTAATCAAAATGACTTGACTAACTGTGAGCACCTCTGTAAAAGAAGTTTTGGAAGTTTGCGGGTCTAAAGCATTCAGGTGTGTGTTAACACAACACCACAGGATTCCCAGTGGAGGTTGCAGCAAATTCACCCCAAGGTCAGACCATACAATGCTGAGAGACAACAAAAGCCACAGGCCTCAGTGAACATGTTAGATGCTAAGGTCATGACAGTACAATTCAAAAAAGTATGGCTAGTTTGGAAGGGTTCTCTCTAAAATGATGTCATTTGGAAAGACAAGACTTAAATGGAGCCGTTTGGCCCCAAAGCACAGCATTGTCAGTAGTTAAAGCCAAAGAACATATCAGCACAAACACCTCATATAAGCTGTGAAGCACTGAGGTGGAGAGCTGATGATCTGGGCACCTTTACAGCCACTGAGTCGACCATGAACTCCTCTGTATCCCACAGCGATCCACAGTCGAAGTTGAGGCAATCTTTCCTGACAGTTTTGTCCAAATTGTGTAATGTAACAGGACAATGGGCCCAAACACAGCATGGAATCTACAACAGAACAGTCTTGATATGTGCTCAATCATCCAGGTAAGGAAATCCCCCCCAAAAATGAACAGAATCAACTTTTTGGGTACAAAAGAACAGCTCAAAAAGAAAATCAAGGAGTTGCAATGGTCCAAAGTCCAGATGTCAACCCGAATGAAATGCTGTGGTTGGCACTTTAGAGAGCTGCGCATAAACAAAAGTAAACCTCAGTGAACTAAACTGCATACGGTCCTGTGAGAACTGCACACGACTCTATTTGGGTTTTCAACTGCAGATGGATGACATATTAAAGAAAAACCCAACGTTTCCTTCTTTCCACTTCCACTCAAAAAGGTCAAGGATCACTGAAAATGTCATATCATTTTCAGTGGATTTGATACTGATCCACAGCCATTTCATTTCTTCCGTCATGCCTTTGGGGACCCATCCCACATTTCAAAATGTTTTAAGACTGAACTTTGCTTAGCTTAATGAGCAGAAGTTGGGATACATTCCTCTGGAAGAAATTTGTGAGGAATTTCTTGTGTTAGCCCACATCTGTGGCTCCAACTTTAGACTCGGCTATTTTGTGGTACGTTTTGGATCACGCCGTATTGGCATTGTTTCTCCCAAGTCCCGGGAATTTAACTGGTGCAATGAACATTAATTCAAAAGATAATCCCATATTTTTTGTGTAGGCCATAAATTATAAGTTACATTTTTTCTTTATGTACTATTCTCTGGCTGATTGAAGTGTTTCGTCATAGGGTAAAGGTGACCACTCAGAACAGCTTTGTATTGATTCAGAGTGACTCTTCCAGTATAAAATACAGGATTATGCTTAGTTAAGCCTTATTGTTACATTTGGATACCATGGATAAAGACTGATGCTTTTTTAACCCCAACTTTGCTTGAAGGAGCCTGTAGGGAGGAGTCAGCACCTCGTGTAACTGGAAAAGTAGAACCTCGGTATAACAAAGCTATCAGATCTTCTTCATAGGAGGCTTTTCGAAATAATTTGTCACCATTTTGTGCACTCGCTTGAAGTCTAGGATGAGCTGCCTGGCCTCTGTTGGGTTTTGGTTTGTGCTTCAGGCTCTGGTGGAGGCCTTCTTCTATGTTTCTAGTTGGTGCCCACTGCATTTTGGTCTTTGCTGTAGGTTGTGGCCACTCTGGAATTCTGGGTTCATGTGGGTTCATCACCACTGTGTGTTTTGGTGTTGAGTCTGGTGATTTGGGTGGCCTTGGTGGGAGTGGAACCACCATACTGCCAGTTTCTAGTTCCTTATCTGTCCTTGCTTGAGTTTCTGGTATGTGGATCTCATTGTGTTGCATTTTGCCCTCTGTGATAGTAGATAGTTCAACCATCATGGTTGTTGGAGGCGTTGGCATTGGTTGACATTTCAGTTTGCTGCCTCTTTCACCTACCGGATTGTGACAACTGTCAACACTTTCCTACTTATATCCAGTTTTTCCTAATAGCCTCACACATTTTTTCTCTTTTAGTACATGTCATTTGCTTAGTCTGTCATGTACTGTATGCTTTTCCCTGTTGCACTTCCAGGTGAAGATTTGAAAACAGAACTGGTCCATGTGAGGCAAATCATCACGTTCTTTAAAGAAAAATTAAAAATGAAACAAAAATAAAGGCACAGAGATGCGGTTACCATCAAATATGAGTTTATTTTTTTATAAATCATTCTTACAAAATTGGAATTTATTCTATTTAATCTGTGACCTCTATAAAAGTCTTCTCTTAATTACAAGGTAGGAGGGAGGAGAAGGCATCAGGACAGCTGGGCTTGACCAAGTCCTTACAGATCAACAGACACTACTGCTGATTGCTCGCATAATACAGTCAATCACTGATAAATAATCAGAAACAGGAAGTGGTCATGCGTTGTCGCCTTAGCAACAGTGTCCGAACACAACAATGAAAATGGGGCGTCAAAACAAGAGAATGGAAACTGTGACTCATCCAGTGTATGAAGGCAGGGATATGAGTCCTCCGCACATGGTGCTATTGCTGCCCGTCTACTGGAAATAACAAGTCTGGGACAGACAGTGCTCAGCATGTCAGGAACTCGCATGTTGATAAAAAGGCACAAATCAAATCGAGAGCAGACCAGTTTCCAGCGCACACGCCAACCGCCTGGCACGTTTTGGGTAAACCTTCTTCCATCTGTGTTGAAGCTCAAGATGATAACTTGCATAATGTTTCCCTGATCAAATGACGGAGGCATTTTAAGGGGATACGAAGTTTAGTTGCCGTTTCTTTTCCGAGGGCCCCGACTCACATCCATCACACTCTGACTGAGCTCTGGAATTGAAAGACTGTAGATACACTTCCGTTTCTGTTTTGCGAGCTACGACTTGAGCCCCAAGCTGCGACAAAGACAATTTAAACCACTGTGTCACAGCCTCAGACGCATTACTGTAATGCATGAGGGGAAGATGTTGCGGCAGAATGTGAAAATGTTTCCATCTGGTGCAGGAGAGAGAGGGCTGGGGGGCCCCAGCTGCTTATTATTTTCCACGTGTCAGTTGGCGTAGTCTTTATTGGGACTTTACAATTTCACTCCCGCAGAGAGCCAAGATGGAGCGGCCCAATCCAATTCTGGATCACTGGTGTATGCAATCTTTTCCAGGAGTTAAAACTCCACTACGGCGACTCTGGAAATGTTATCTCACTTGGGGAGCTCTGTATTAGAAAGAGTGTGATAGATGCTTCCCCTGGAAAACCGATGCAGAGTGCGACATAATACGAGCTGCATATCGGCATCTGTGTGGATTAATGTGCACAGCGTGTAGAAAATAAACTGAATAAATACCACTTACTCCCCTCAGCGACGCAGGATCGGTCTCAATGTTCTCGCCGCGTCATCTCAAATCGTACACAGTCTTGTTTTTTTTCCTTTTCAAAAAATAAATATGTCTATGTACAGTGCTGAGACCAGGGATTTGAAATAGGTGGTGGTTTTTTTTTTTTAGTGTGTGTGGATTATCTGCAAAGCTGGGGAATGTGGTTGTCTTGAGACGATCAACAACAGTAACTCTGACAATCAGACATAAAAGGCTTGATATGGATTGAAACAATATGATTCTTTTGAAGATGAAATAGAGGCCAGATGCAGACCGTGCGAAGAGCATGAGTTTCCCAGAATCGCAACGTATCGATGTTGTTACACTGACGACGAATCTCCCGGGAAACGACTCCAAGTTTCAAAGTTTCAGAGTACAAGCACAAACAGCGATATTCAAAACAGTGACATGATTGGGGCAAAAAAAACGAACAAAAAAACAAAACAACACAAGTTAGTCCTGCTGGGTTTGATATGACTCGCGGAAACAGAGCAGCTCTGCTATAGTAGCATTTGGATATGGCACTTCAAAGCACGTCTGTCCCCTTTGTTGAAACAGCGAAGGCTTTACGATACATTTTACATCGACTCTTTGTCAAGCGAAAATAAAAACAAAGTGTGAAGAAAGAAAAAAAAAAATGAATCTAAAGCAGCCACTGAATGTGTGACACTGATGTTGACGATGTCAGTGACAGCTAACTGATTAACACGCTGAGCAGCTTTGGCTGAGACATTATGCTGAATGCCTGTCTGACAGAAAAGGCCACTAAAAGCATGCTGCTTTCATTCAAGTGTCTGCAAACTAAATGTGTGACTGGACCGCCTGTGCTCCCGCCTGCACGCTGCATGCAGACCTAATGACAGCATATAGCAGCTCAGCTATGAGCCAGCCACCTTTATTTTTTCTTCCCCTGACAGCCTGTCTTTAAAAATGATCAATTAAAGGTCAAGATATCTAGTTATTTAAGCATTTTGATCTGGTTGTCCGATACCAATAAGATCATTTAAGGTGCAAAAAAGTGTCAGCCGTAGAAAAGACACCGAGCGTGGCCACCGTCTCTCTCACACACACACTGATGCAGGTAGTGTGTGCCAAGGGGGGAAAAGCTGTCATCCCAAGGATCGCATTAGACAGCAGGTAGTGTTTGCCGGTCACTGTTTTCGCAAACGCTATGCTCCATAATGTTCGGTGTTTCATCAACAGCGTGTCCCCTGGGAATAAAACAGCACTTCAAACGAAATACCTAATTGAAGCCTAAACGTATCTCTGCCTGACAAATGGAGGAGAAAACCTTTTGTCAATTTAATGGCTCCGAGGTCCTTGGATATGTCACAGCGGGGGGGGGGGGGGGGGGAAATAAAAATAATCAGGGCGCCAGGAGAGACACATAAAAGTGACGATTACAATATTTCAACACAAGAGCATCTCAAACGGATGTAGGCAACGTGATGTGCAATAAACAACTTTAAAGGCAGACCCTGATGTCAGAATGGCACTGATGCGCTCAGCGTTAAAAATCTGTCCTCTGAAATGATGCTGGTCACCAAAGACCTGCTATGGCCCCCCCCTCCACAGTAAGGTTGGTGCTCAGAGACCATGCAGGAAGAGGGGTGGGAGGGAGAGAGAAGAGGGGGAGGAGAAAAAAAAAAAGTTTGGGTTAGAATGCAACGTTCTGCTCCATTTCATCCAGAAATGTTCATTTCGCTCATTCCAACGGAGGGAAAATGTACTCCGCTCGGGCTTATGGTTGGATGAGCCAACTTTTCAAGGGTCTGCACACACAACACACACACGGACAAGAGGGAGAGCAGAGAGTCTGAAGGGAGGGAGGGGATAAAAGATGATGAAAGTAAGTGGGGAAAAAAGATGAGAAAAGTACAACTGCTGTGGCGAGTACGAGAGGAAAATGGGACATGAAATGAGATGTTTTCCTAACTTATCTTTGTGATAACACGGGAGCAGATAGACCATTATAAAAGCCAGATCAACTCATAAAGGAACGAGCCAAGGGCAGGAGACGCGGGGTGTTTGTCAACTGCTGAGAATATTAGGAAGTAATGGCTGCTAAAAAAAAAAAGAAAAAAGGACAGGTTGGACAATCTTTGTTTTTTAACTTGAGGCAACAAAATATTCATGGGTTTACAAAGCAGGAGTTTGGTAATGAGTCCAGTATTATGTCCTGATCCAGAGTAGGGAAGGTTGCTTGGGATGACAGGTTGGGTTGCCAGGTTTGAGATCACAAACACCTTCCTGTCTTCTACCATCGCCCCCGCACGAGTGCCGAAAGAGCAGGAAAGACGATGTCGTCCTCGTCCGTGTCATACAAAAAATATTCTATCCAAGAGTTCTTGTCGTCAGTAGTGCGTGCTGCGTGTTTGCACATGTGTGAAACACAGTACTGTTTGGTAAGCCCGTCAGTTTGTGTACTCTCTTTGCTTTTTTCACACCCAAACGGCCTACGCTCGTTTCCCGTTTATCCCTTTCCTCATCGAGTCTTTCCAGCAGCGGCGCTCTGGTCATTGGCAATGTGCTGAGTGGAAGACAGACCTGTGTCTCTCCCTGTCCATCCCCCTGTACTCTGATGACTCCTAATCTCCACAGAGTCTCTTTCCCCCTGCGTAGGGTCTCCCCCGAGGGGGCGGCGGTCTTGTCAGAGCCTCTCGATGTCCCTGTATTTCTTGCGGAGGATAGAGACCTGGTCCTTAAACAGGACGGGGTCCAGTCTCATCTGGGAATGGACCAGTGGCATGGCGCCAAACCAGCTGGCGAACTTGTTCATGCAGGTCTGCCGCTGGGCGAAGTGGTCTGGGTCAGCCCAGCGAGAAGCCCTTGAAGACTGGAGGGAATGGAGAAGAGGAGGAAAAACAAAAAGAAGAAAAGTTAGAGTTTTCAATAACAGATGCAGATCCTGGGGGAACATGAAAAAACTAATTACAAGTCGACTGTGTTTTGGAACAAAATCCAGTTTTGCAGATCTTTATAAAATATCAGTGGTAACGTCTTAAAAGAGCCTCAGATGCTTTTCCTTAGTTTCTGTCATATGTATCCTGTTACAGCAGTGAATAATTATATTAAACATGGCCACATTTTCAAATAATGAGCTCAGAATACGTTCGGGTAATCCCTGTGAGCCAAAAGCATAGACGTCAAACTCCTCTAAATCCTATAAATGTGGAATATTTTAACTGTAAATCATTCCAAGCAAAGACGAAAAGTATGGAAATGACCGCAGTAGGACCCCTTTAAAACAATATTTTGCAAGTGTGCAAGAGTTTATGAGACCAAATCTATGATGTATGAGTGAGGCAGAGAAAGAAGGAACTACTTTACTTTTTCATTTTGCCACAGTTCATGTCATATGCATGAGCATGACCGAGGAGGGCTGCATTTCTCTTATGTCTGCATTATTCCATTATAGCAAGCATGGCGAATAAAGCCGGGATTATAATCTCATGTGGACATGCACATGTTATATTTATACTATGCAGCGCGGTAGGTGAAGTGTCTTGCCGAAGGACACAACGACTAAGACAGACAGAGCTGGGGATCAAACCGGCAACCTTCCGGTTACAAGATGAGCTTCCCACCCAAATTTTTTGATTGACCGCTAAAAGAGTAAAAAGCTAACTGGGGTAGCCGTGGCTCAGGAAGTAGCGTGGTTGGCCACCAGTCGGAAGGTTGGCGGGTCAGATCCTCATTTGCTGGGGTTTGAATATGTGAAGGTTAAAAGTGTGTTGAGTGCTCCAAAAGAGTAGAAAGGCACCAAGTATCTGTCCATAACTGACTAAATACTCCAATACTGAAACTCTTATGTTATGCTAGTTTCAATCCACTTTTCAGTCAGCGTATTCGGACCACGATCATTAACAAGCAGGGATTTTAGACGTGTACTAAACAAAAAGAAGCTCTTTGACTCAATCATGGTCAAACTTTCATCGTAGTAACAAGAGAAAGCCATCACTGAACGATGGCTGATGTCAACTTCTCTCAATAAATCGTCAGCTCCGCCATATTTGACAGGCCGGAGCCCGATGAGAAAGCGTGACGCAAGGCTTCGGGACCGACACGACTCCTTTCCCTGCTTTTGTGTGTGTGCCGTTATGACTTGCCCTGTTTTTTTTTTCTTTGTTTTTTTCCGTGGCCCATACCAGAGGATTTTTAAAGAGAATAATTCATGCTGTTCATAAAGCAGCACGGCTTCGCTCCAGCTGAAAGGCCATGACACACTCATGAAGGGAAGAAAACAACACTGGCTTCAGCATGAATCACGGCTCATGAAAAGAAGGACAAATTCAAAGAGGTCCGTATAATAAGGCTGCTCTGTATCCAGCATTGTAAATTGTTACGGGCTCAGTCACATCCAGTAATGAGATGCAAACCAGTTTTCTCGACCGGCCGTTATCCTCTTCTTTTTAAAAGAACCCCAACGCTAATAAGCTCTCCAAGTGCAACAAAGAGATGGATCTAAGCATTATAAGTATTCATACTTCCACATGCGGTGTGGTGTAGTGGTCACAGCTGCTGCCCTCTTACCTGTCCCATCATGGTCTCCTTGTACTGTTTCTTCTGTGTGACCTTGATGGGCGGCAGCTTGGTGACAGCAGAGACCAGGAAGTTCATCAGGATGTCCTCACAGTTGGCTAACTGGTCCACCATGCTCTTCAGGCTGGTGGGCAAGTAGTTGGTGTACAGGAAGTGATAATACCTGAGAGGACAGGAAGAAGAGTATTTAGAGGCTCCCAGATTGAAACCAGTGGCACTTAAATCCTTAATAGTCTTAATTCTACTGAAGCTCTTATTTTGAAAGTAATGCTTTAAAAACTTCTAAATAAACAGTGTTAGAGCTTCAAAGGTTTAAAGCCGGTTGTGCTGACAGCTTAAATTAAATATAAAAAGTGAATATTTCACATTAAAGGCCACACCATCGCTGTTAAAGCTCTTGGATGGATTGAACGAGTGACTTATTGAAAGTGATTAAGCGTTCGGCTGCGGTGATTGGCTGACTTAAGCTTAATGGACTGCTCCCATCACAGCTGAGTGAAGCCATATTGAAGCTGACAGGACTGTAGTCGAACTAAACGCGGGAACTATCGAGGGCTGCGCGGCAGACAAATTGACATTTTTTGGGGATAAAACATACTCCGTGTCAAAACACTGGTTTCCCGAGGCTGTGCCACACTGAACATCACATCTACTTTCATAATCTACAGATCACCGCATCAAAGCGCCGCATCAAAAGAAAGACAACCGAACACTGGAGAGCAGAGCGGAGCAACAGCGAGCCTCGTGTAACGGAAGGAGAACGGAGCAGGAGTGAGGAGAATCAAAGGACATGGAGGTAAACAGCTGCTTGAGAAGGGAGGCTTTAGTTTAACAGCCTGAAGTGCACCTGTGATAGATGGCAGCCCCAGTCAGGACCATCGAATAGTCGTTGGTCCATTTGGAGGTGTAGCCCCAGCGCTCCTTGTTGCTGTCCCAGAAGTGGCTGCGGGCGGGGTAACCGACGATTCGCTCTGGAAAACTCTGCCAGACAGTGAAGGCAAAGTCCACCTAGACAGAGATTAAAACATTTAAAAAATCAGAACATTAATCATTTCTAATAACAAACTCTAATTTAGTACCCTCTGGACACCTTTGTGGCAAAAATGTACACATTTTTTTCTTATTTTTAATCAACTTCAGCTGATCAAAATGAAAAGTTACTGTTCAGCACTTTTCACATACAATAACCCTTACTATGTAACTGTGCAAAAAAAAGCACGACAGCCTGGTACTGTAAAAAGCTGCTTTTGCTTTGGTATTTTTGGGGGAGAGAAGGATAAATAAGGGGGAATTTTCACAGCTCAGCAGATGTTTTCCAGCTACTCGGGATGCACCGATCCAATGTCTGGATCAGATTGTAATCCAGTTCCAAGGGTCAATCTCTTCAGTCTTGTTCTTTGTTGTTCTACATCTTCTAGATCATTAGTGGAGTAAAGCAAATCCAGCATGGACGCCAAGGAGGTCGACGTCAAGGTCACACCAAATCAGTAAAAACTTTATGGATCTTGACCTCAATTGTTAGCGCCCAAGGTCAAAGTTGACCCTAAATCTTTTAACTTATGTTGGTCCAGTTTCTTGTTATTTACCAATAAATAGCAAATCAGTCAATTTGTATTCTTGGATATCAGCAAAACAATATTTCAATGGCGTCAGAACGGTCCTCTAAAAAAAGGTTGGATAAGTGCATCAAAATTATTCACACCATTAACGTCATTATAAACCCCTGTTGGAATGAGCTGTGTTAAATATTTTCTTACAAAAGACAAATAAAGTGAAGTTGTTGTTTTCATTAATCAAAGGTGTAAAAAATTTATCTATTTACGGTGTGTTGTGTGAGGGAAAAAAAGATAAAGAGGAAATGAAAGAGACTACAATGAAACCCAACAAAGGAACAACACGTTCAAAACGCACTCGAGTGAAAATACAACTGAGGCAAAGCCTCATGAAACACAAAGCAGTCTTTCCTAAGCAGCTGCTTGTAGCAAACGACTGCAGCGACGATCAAAGCGCTCAATCAAATAATTAGACAAAAACATCAGAAAGGTCTCAGCGGCTCCTCAAACAGCCTGCTCTGCATTACACCGCACATCACTATACTACGCTGTGAGGCTGCTTATGTTGTTGAATATTAAAAAAGAAGAGAAAAAATTTAAAATCCACCATAAAACAGTATCTATCTGCTCTTCCTGCCAAAATTTGTACATATGAAAAAGCCCTGAAGGAAAATAATGACTTTCTTCTGCTCCTGCCTGCAGTTCAAAATAAAAGAGATGGAAGCTGAATGATGTTACAATCACAAGGAAAATATTTCACAGACTTTCATAATTCTGCCTACTTTCCGACTGAACCGGGAGTCATATTCAAAGGAGTGAGTATCATTGTTAAAGACAGCTCTCGTCGTCGCCATCTTCACTTAAGGGTGGAGAGAGTCGGATAAAAATGAGAAAACAAAGACGCCGGGGCCAGAAACTGCACTTTGAATCATTTGTTTAAAAGAAGGAGTGGGTGGATGGGGAGATTTTACCCTTCATTTTTTCCCCCCCTTTTCTCAAGTTTCCTGGCATGGACATTCCCTGAGCTCAGAACCTTTGAGAAGTGTTTGCTCTCGTGATCCAACCGTCTTCCTGGGAGTAACGCAGGTCGATTCAGTTGTCGGGGATGGATTTTCCCTTCTGTCTTGCCATCTTGATCTGCCACATAAACTCATTTCTTTCTGCTATGTTCTGGCTTCCCATGATGCCGCGCCAAAACGTATCCCCAGGAAAAGAAAAAAAGAAAAACAGGAACAGCCCCGCCAGCATGTGGAACAAAAATGCCCATAACAGTGCTGCCGTCGAATAGGGGATAGGAGAGGTAGAGCCAAAAACAGGAGGTGGGCGATAGGAAGAAAAGGAGAGGGAAGGAAAAAGAGGCAGAAAAGCGCACGAGAAGAGAGAAAAGCAAGCAAGGCCTCGGGAATGAAAGTTAGACTTTAAAAGATTAAAGAACCAGGCCACAAATTTTGGGGGGCCAACTTGAAAGCAGCAGGGACAAACAGAAAGAAGCTAAAAGCTAAAAAAAGGAAATGCAATAAGGGAGTGTCGAACTTTACAACTCAAGTGGAGGAGACGGCGATACAAAGGAGAGTTGCTGTGTTTATTAGAGGATACCTCAGTGGTGGACAAAACTGTGTCTTCATCCAGGCTGAGGACAGCGTCGGTCACAATGATCTCGTAGGGCAAAAAGCGGCTGCTCATCACCTGCAGGGGGAGACACAGAGCACAGAGGGTTAAAAATCATTGGAGTGACATAAGCTGGGATCCCATCTTCAAACTACACTAATAGCAAATCTAGATCCGAGCACAGCGGGAAATAATAAAGTAAACCTCTCTGACATTCATGCTCTTATTAAACAGCACTCGTGCAGACAAGAGTTTTAATCAAACTTGACTGAACAAGACGTTTTCAATTTTGAGATAATGCATTTCAGGGAATTGTTGCACTTTAAAGACAAAATCACGTGAGCTGGTTTCTGCTGCTTTTTTGGCGCTGATGGTACGAGAAAACTTAAACACGGCATAACCGAGCTGTCTTTTTTTCCCTTGCCAGGCAAACTGCAGCTTTAGGGTCACCTCCCAGGATCAAAACTTTCATTTACAAACGGAGAACCGCCTGCACAGTCTGTAAACCTGCTGTAACTGGTTTTCTTTGGCACTTTGGGGAAGCAATTTTCATAAACAATGAGATAATATCCCCCTTTTTACATCGGTATGACAACCCCCCTTTTATGTTGGTGTGTTACAGCGTTTAGCTGGAATTGTGTTTCCGTCTGCCTGATCAAAGCGAGTTCACTGTTCACTCTCCTTTTAGCTGTTTGTTAGATTTATATCAACTCCTGGCAGAAATGTGTCTCTCTTTAGCTCCTACATGCTCCGTTATTCACCGACTAACAGACAGACAATTTGCATTTTTGTCCGTTTTATCTCGCTGAAAATGGCTGCAGTGAGAGTGTCGAGACTGAATTAAAATTGTTAAATCAAGGCAAGAGTCTCCCCCCCCCCGAAAATTGAGCTGAAAGATGCTAAGGAGTGCTCAGTGGAGCTGAGAACAAAACATAAACGGAGAGCTTAAAACAAGAGACACATTTTAGAATAACAACTCCGTTTGCTCCTGAAGTCTACCACGTTCATTTTTAACAATTCCTCATAATTTCATGAGATTCAGAGTAGACAACAAACAGCTGCTTATTTACACACAGAGCGTACAGGTGGAGGTGTATTCCTGCCCACCCGATCAATACACGTTCACTATTCATTCTCTGTTTAGTTGATTGTTAGATTACTCCCGGCAGATGCTGCTTTGTTGTTTCACCAGCTAGCTGCTTACTGACAGATAAAGCTGGCAGCTATTTGCTTGGTTTGTGCTACCAACCTCAGTAACAAGCATCAGACTAAAGTTGATGATTAGAGGTTTTACTGTAGCAGAAAATGGCTTCAAAGTGAGACTGCACATGTTGACACTAAAGTAAAACAGTAAAATTGAGGCTAGTAACTCCCAAATCTGCTGAAAGTTGCTAAAAAGCTGAAAGTAGAGCTCATGAAAATTACATGCAAGTAGTTATTATTCTAAAAATAGCACTTATAGCTGCTGTATAGCTCAGTCACAATACAGTAAAAACAGGATGGCAACCTCCTTGGGACTAGAAAAAACACCTAAATAAATAAATTGGTGCTTGCCTGATGATTGCTTTAAACTTTCTTGCTTTTGCAACTGTGTTTGCAACATCCTCTAGCTGACCACGTTTGATTGCAAGGCCACTGCACAGGTCACCTGGTGGGAAACTTGTCTGATGGCAAATAACTGCCAACACGTTGCACTCAAACAGAATCAGTCTGTGCTGATGTTAAAGCAACGATGTATCTCTTTGCAATAGGGGACTGAACTGGTTGCCAACTGGTTGGATTCTGGTTATATTCTTACATGCAATTAAGGCTGCTGAGGGCTTATGTCATTATGGAGTTAACTTGATATCCTGCAGCATCTACGTCACTATTTGTGGAGGAATTTCTGAAGTGCTGTTGCAAATCTCGTGGGTTCTGGCTGGAGTCTGAGAGGAAGCAATAAATGTGAATTTCTTGCATGTAGATGGAAAAAGATTTGCAATTGCTGCCGATTTATCCCAGATATATCACAGTTAAGTTAATCACCTAACTACCACAAAAAGATTGCACTTAATTGCCAACTTTACGTCCGTCTTACTGCCATGTGATCATCATCAAGTCAGCAAGTGATCACATCTTTGAAGTCAACTACTTCCAGGGCAACAACATCCCAAGTTTATCACAAACAGTCGCAATCATTTTGCTCGTGGTGCAACCTCCAGTCATTGTTTCCCCTCGTGTACCTGGAGCACTGCAGACGAGCCCACCCACTCTGAATCGCTACCCACGGCTCACTAGACCCCAGTGCTAAATGCAGAGTTTCACCTTGAGATAAATCTTGGAATAAAAATTCCTTTTTGCTCTCAATATCTGCCACATGCATTTTTAATGATCCCTCACAAATTCATGAGATTCAGAGGAGACAACAAGCCATGACATCAACAAATAGCCGTGCACAGCGAATGAGAGAAAAGCCAATATCCTACGCTTTACTGCAGGCTGCACCCTGTCGTTTGCTACAGAGATAGAGTGCTGATACTAGTTTCCATTACTGCTGCAGGGTCAACTCGCTCTTTTAAATCAATAAAAACACACAAATGTAGTCAGACACCTAGTGTGAGTCATGTGTCTTACATGTGGCCCAAATTTACTTTATCTGTGTTGAAAACACAATATGTATATTTAACAGTGGATGAAACCCAACTGTATAATGCATGACGGTCCTTGAATATTTACTGGAGGCAGAGAGAGTGTTCGTGGATGGGGGTTTGGTGGGTGGATGGAAAGATCAACATCTTGAGGATATTTAGACTTGTTTGGTCTTTGGCTGTGATGAAAGGCATTCAGATGAGAAAACAGCGGTTTCTCGGTGACAAAGAGCGTGCGTGTCGTAATCTGGATGTGCGCTCGAACTCGAACCGCCTCCCACGCAATTAGAAAACTGCAGAGAAACGCACAGCTTCAATGCGCGCGGACATATCGAGATACACGTCCCATATATGTAAACACTCTCACGCACCGTTGTTTAGTTATTCAGCACGGCTCTGAAGGTCAGGCCTCTCTGAGGATTCTTGTTCTTTTAAAGCACCGCCTGCACAGAAAAGCCATTACATTTACATTTAAGAGTGGTCAAAGCTGACCTCGTTTCCCTGTAAACACCTGCCATTGTCTGCCTGCCGAGCGTCACTGCTGACCTCACTCTCAACAGGTCTTTATCACTTCTGCAGGCGAAAAAGTGAAGACCTGATATATGCTCTTTATTTGAATTTGTTTTAAATATATATGCTAAGACATGCAGGTGTGCTGTAATGAAAAGATTACAAGTCTGTGGTTGAACTCTTGATGTCTTGACTTAAACTTTATGAGTTAATTTTTATGAGTGTAGAGAAAAATAATGTTAATGACCCCATTTTCAGGCTAAGGGGAATCTAAATTGTTAACAAACTGCTCTAAAACCGCAGACACAGGCAGATGTAGCATCTGGTTATGACAAGTGGAATACCTTAAACCTGCTTATTATATGCAGACAGGAAAGCAGAGTGTGTGGGAAGGACATGCAGGAAATGCTCGGAGCCTGTTGCATATGGGCCGCCTGCTAAACCAGGTGAGCTAGAGCAACGCCCTTCCTGGTGGGTTTAGGGTCTTTTGTCAGTCGTGGTCCCTTTTACAGTCAAAGACAATGAGCAAAGTTTCTTCTGATGTACTTCTTTGGGATTCAGGAGTTGCTACCCTGTGAGCTTGCAGGAAAATCAACCCCTTGCTAAATTTCATAACAATAAGATGAAGCCAATATTACCTTGAACCAGAAACAGCCCAGGAACCAAAGCACATCATCTGTCAAGCACGGTGGAGGTAGTGTTATGGCATAGACGTGTATGGCTGCCAGTGGAACTGGGCCACTTTATTGATAATGTGACTGCTGATAGAAGCAGCGGGATGAACTGAGCTATACTCTCTGCTCAGCTTCAGCCGAACACTGCAGAACTGAGCAGACAACGCTTCACACTGCAAATGGATCACAACCCAAAGCAAACTCCAAAAGCAACCCAAGAGTTTCTCAAGGCAAAGATATTCTTTGCTTTTTAAGTCATTTGACCTCAGAGCATGTTTTTCAGTTATTAAACACCAAACTGGAGGCAGAGAGACCCAAAACACGCAGCAACTGAAGGTGGCTGCAGTAGAGGCCTGGCAGAACATCTCATGGGAATAAACACAGCATTTGTGTTTATTCCTATGGGAATGCGAACTGAGATTCTTTAAATTCTTATAATGCTTCACATGTTGCTCACACAGCAATTCTAAAATTCATCACACTCCCGCTCACACGGTGGAGCCCGACAGAGATGGGAACGGCCTGTCCGGCCAAGTGCCGCGGTGTTCCCGTCTTCCCGAAAATACTCCAGCGGCGGCAACAAGAGCAGATGAAAATCTCAGCTGTCGCTCACATTCGAACGGGGTGGAAGAGCCGAGGTGCGTGAGTGACAGCGAAAGATGAAAAAACGCTGGAGAGAAAATGAGAAGAAAGATGAGAAGCGGTACCCTCCCTCTCATTTCATTGTCGTCATTACTGCCATGATGTCCTGCGGGCATAAAGCGAGAAACAAAACAACCCCTTCTCTCCGCCCCCCCCACCTGTTTTCCCACCAGAAAGACACATAGAGGATACCAGAAAAGACCAAAAAGAGGTGAAAGACCAGGGATAGGAGACAGGAGGTGAGGAAGTGACAGTGAGACAAGCAGCGAATACTGAAAGAGACGAAAAGAGACAAAGAGAGGATGAGAAGCTGATGTTTCCAGGCCCCAGATGGTTTGTAATGTTAGAAGTGAGACATATTAGCCTGGGGCTTCCTGCTTCTCTCCAGGAATGTGAGCTCTTGCAGCAGGAATCTGCCTGCAGCACTTCACCTCCTCTCTAAAGGACAGCAGCAGAGGAGAGAGACGTAGGGAACGTCGGAAGGGAGGACCACCAGTGCATGTAAACCATATCAAGTGCCGCCGGGATCCTCACACGGCCTAAACCAACAGTCACAAACCAGATTTTGTTGGCCGCCGTGAGAAGACAACAGAGGGAGGGAAAGACAGGATGTGGTTGAAGGATAAAATCTGTATTATTCTGTGTTTTTTTCCGCGCTGTCGACAAATCCCTCAAACAAACCAAAACCAACAATGCAACCACATGTCTGTTACTAAGAGCCAAGCTTTCAAATGAAGGCATACACCCTAAAAAAAAAAAAAATACAATACCAAATCCATAATTTAATATTATTAAAGGAAAAAAGCAATTTCCTGAAACAGCTGGGCACTGGACTTGTTTGGAACGGTTCGGAACGGCTCGCATTAATAACTATTCAAGGCTCTGGTGTTTATTTGCAGCAGCAGGAGTGTGTGGGATTATCGCAGCGGCCGTGTTCACTTTAATGCCAAAACATGCCATCCAGTGCATTAGTGTGATTCACTGACGTGTTTATATAATGCCGCCGATAGAAGAATAAATACAAAGCTGAAGAAGGATCGACTCATTTGTTTTATTTTTCTTGGACTTAACTTTTAACTACCGACACTGCATGAGGAGGCGGCGCTGGGCGAAGCGCTAAGAAAGGGGGGGGAAAAAAGAAACGTAGTCCTTGTTTTCCTGGGTGTTACACTTAGTTTGTGCAGCACCTATCCACAGTTTTCATTAAACTGCAATGGAAACTGCACACTGTGCATCCTGTAATTTTCTTCTTCGGGGCTTCAGACTTTAAATTATCTTCACCTTATCAAGTGCTGACCCACGGGCCCTCACGTGTAAACAGAAAAAGCTGCCAGTAAGCAAAATTTTCTCTCTTCCCCTTTTCTTCAGATGGAAAAGCATTTCCAGTGAGTTTTGGTAAGCTGATTTGTTCAGCTTTAGGAGGCTTGTGCTTGTCTTGCATGGTGTTTAACAGGAGTTTAATTGCCCACAACAGAATAAGAAGTGGAAAGTTACAACAGTTTGTTTGGACTCATTTAATAGAGAAATACTGCGGACTCGACAGCCACTCTATTAGGTACAACTGCTCATTTTGTGCAATCACATGGCAGGAAATTAATTGTCTTGGACATGTAGGTGAGGTCAAGGTGAGCATCAGAATGGGGAAAAGGTGATTTAATTGACTCTGAATGTGGCATAGTTGTTGGCACTGGTTGGGCTGGTCTGTTTCGGAAACTGCTCATCCACTGGGATTATCCCACAAAAGCATCTCTGGCGCTAAAAAGAAAAGAAATTTCCACTAATCTGTAGGAAACGCCTTGTTGATGTCAGAGGTCAGAGGAAAATGGCCAGACTGCTTCAAGCTGATAAGAAGAAAACTCAAATAATCACTCACTACAGCCAAGGTATGCAGAAGAGCATCTCTGAAAACACAACACGTTGAACCTTCGTGTCAGCTAAAAACAGGAACCCAAGGCCACAGTTCACACGGGGTCACCAAAACTGCACAACACAAGATTTGAACAATGTTTCCCGGTCTGATGAGTCTCCGTTTCTACGGCAACCTCAAATAGTGAGATCAGAATTAGACGCAGATAACATTAAAGCCTGGATCCATCCTGGTTATGTAATGGTGTGGGATTTTCTTGGTACATTTTCCGCTGTTTGGTCTCCGCCCATCCTTTGTGTACTATCTTCAGATAGCTGCTTTCAGCAGGATAACTCACCATGTCACAAAGCTCAAAATGACCTCAAACTGGTTTCTTAACCACACCAATCAGTTCAATGCACTCAAATAAGCTCCAAGCCCAGATCAAAGTCTAATTGATGTGGTGCAAGAGGAGATTCACATCGTTTACGCTCAACAAATGTCTGAGGAATGTCTGCGGCACCGGCAGGAATTGGGGCAAAAGAAGGTCCACGTTATTAGGCTGTACCTAATAAAGTGGCTCATTTTTTGAGGGGAAAATTGGATCTGCTAAAACTGCTAGATTTCTTTTCTGCAGAAAAACAACATGCCACAATTCATCCACGCATACGCAAATAAGTGAGAAGACGTAAAAACCACAAAAAGGAAGCGAATTTGGCGATTATTCCAACCACGACTCATGACGTCAGTATTTCTACACTCCTGGTAACATCCGGGACAACAAGCGAGAAAAGAAGGTGGGAGAAAGAGATGCAGAGATAGACAGAAGCAAAAGCAAGATAAAAGAAAGAGTAATGATAAAAACAGTGGATGTGTGAGTGAGGGAAGGAATGAAGCAGAGATGGGATAAGGGGGGGAAAGTGGCAGGGAAAAGGCGAGAGGGATGACAAACTCTCTCTCTCGCTCGCGCTCTGTGGGGTGGAGGAACACAGCTTGGCTCGCCACGGTAAACACATAAAACGCCACAACCACAACAAACCACAGGCTGCCTGGCGCACGCACATAAACACACACAACAGCAGTGCACTAAGCCCGTTCTGCTCGCTTTTCACAAGCAACACAGCTACACGCAGAGGCTTCCCACTGTGATTGACAGCTTGGGAGAAACCACTCAGAGCCACGGGGAGAGGTAAACCATAAACCCAGCCTACCGCTGAGTGACTGACACTGATGTGAAAGCCACTTTCCCTGATTGGCAGTTGAAGTTAAGTCCTCAGATGAAGAAGGGGAAAGGAGGGCTCCGGATGGGTCTGATGTCCAGGAATACAGCCGAGCAACAGATCCCGCTTACCCTAACCCTCTCAAAAAACACCTCTAGGACCCTCTTTGAAAAAGAAACAATTCAAATGTCAAATGTCCGCGTTTGACCTTTGACTCGTACAATTAGAGGTCAGAGGGAGGTTAAGGTAAACATAGCAATGCTTTTCACAGGACAGTACCTTCAGCATAAAAGCCTAATGCGGATGTCATAATAAATGCCACTGAGGCATGCTCTGGGTCTCGCTGGAGGGTTTACTTAAAAACCAGGAAAAACATGCATTTTATGACACCGCCAGTCATAACAGAGGGAAAAATGTCTCTAAGCTGACATGCTGAGAAAATTGACGCCCACTCGAAAACATAGCTTTTATGCACATTACCCATCGTCGAAAGCTTTTTCTTACTGTCTGTGTGGAAACATTTTCGAAGAGAAGATTTCAGAATTAAACAAATTTGTCACTTCTAACGGCTTGTCAATTTAAGGGAACTGAGCTGTTGATTTATTTAACCGATTAAATAGAATCTTTTATATTTTATTTAGGCGATTATTCTTCTTTCAAGAAAAATATCAGAGGCAAGGGTTTGTTTCTTTTCATGGTTTCATATAAGTGTTTTTACAGGCAGTTGTCCCTATTTTCTAATCACCATCTCTATACCTCAATCTATCACGAAAAAACCATTTTCAGTTTTAGTCATATACTGTATATAAATGATGGACACATCCAATGAGAACTCCTGAGGAGGATGTTGATCTGACTGAGAAATCGAGGACACTGCCTTCTAGTTATTTTCTTGAAATTTTGACTTATTAACTTGAAGTTTTGAGAGAAGTAACTCGAAATTTCGAGCTAGCGCTGCCAATCAGCAATCTACGTGAATAACGTCTCTTTCTTGTTACCCAGAAGGTTATGGCGCAGAGGGATGTACAAATTGACGCTTTCGAGAGTAGGTTTGCTGATAGTAACGCCATGTGATTCAGCTAACAGCACAAGGATTTCATCATTTGTGAAGCCACATTGAAAATACTCAGCAATCTGTGTGTTCATGACTGACTGTAATACTGACTGTAATGCTGTAGCATTTGTACCTGAGGGCTTCAGCTTCTGGGTAACAAGGAAATGACGTCACTCATGTAGATTGCTGATTGGCAGCGCTAACTTGAAATTTTGAGTTAATAGATTGAATTTTCGAGTTAATAAGTCGAAATTTTGAGAAAATAACTCAAAATTTTGAGTTATGGATCTTTTTTTGTGTGGCAGAAACGGGCTTCCATACATTTCTGATGAGGCTTCAGTGAACTGTAGCTGGATTGAATGAAGGGCCAGTTGCATCTCTTGGGTCCTGCGTCAGGTCTTTTATAGTTTCTTCTTCTTTTGTTCTCCATTTGTGCACTTTCCTCAAATCTTTTCAGGACACCCTGCATGCAGTGCAGAGATATGCCAAGTTTTTGGCTAATATCTCTTTGGGAATCACCTCAGTGGTGCAAAAATGGAACGATTTATGCCTGTCAAAACGGCGCGTGTTATTTTTCAATGGTATAACTAAAGAAACTGGACAAATAACGTGTTATTGTGACAGGTTACAAGTAACAAAGTGGCTAAAGATACAATTTAAGACAGGCTCTTTGCTAGGTTGTCTGTTATGTGTGGACACAACGCTGGTTTATCCATTGTGCTAAGTGCCGTGTTTATGCTTGACCGGTTAATGTTAATGCTTACCAAACAAAGAAAATGGTCAGGTACAGAGACTGGACTGAAAAAACAGCAAATGTTCAAAGAAAGACTAGAGCACTATTGCTCAAGAGCACTTTCAAAAATTACAATCACTAAAAACCAGAGATTAAGAACCCAAACTCATCAGGGAAATGTTTACTGAGATCATATTTAATCATATATAAAATGAGTGGTTGAGCATGTCCTCATACATTTGTATCCAATCTGATTTAAAGCTGCAACCAGAGGTGTTGCCCCCTGTTGGCTGCTAAAAAGAATACAGATTTACAGACTCAGGCTCCATCTTTTATAAATAGCCTATATTTACAGTCCTAAAAAGTTTTAAATGGATGAACGATGAAGAAACGTAAATGCTCCAAGTGCATTTATGTTGCAGATTATGGCTCAATTGTTACTCTGCAATGATTTTGTCACTTTCTTTAGCTAATTGGATATTTGGTTCCGATCAAAGTAGAGCTACTCTGCCTGTGCACTTAGCCATTATTACCACCTTATCATTCCAATACACAATATGCATTAGCCTTTCAGGCCTTCTGTTTTCAGTGTATATTATTCTCATTACTGAGCTTTAATTAAAACCACACAAACTGTCCTCTAATGGAATCATTGCGACACAAATCGAAACTCATTAACTCCCCGAAACTCTCAGACTGAATAAAATGTCTGAAGATTCAGTAGCTTTACAGAGAATATATGTGTAAGACGAGCTAGGTAATTAGAAATGATCGGGATCACAGCTTTGAGGTAACCGAGAGGCCGAGCGTGCGCGGCTCACCTTATTCTCTCCCTCTATCACGATGACGGGCACTGAGGTGGCGGGCCAGCGGTGCTTTGCGGGGAGAGGCTTGTCACAGTTCCACAGGACGATGATCTGAAAGAGAGAACAAACAAAGGAAGTTTTATTTGTGCGCTGAATCTAATTCAGCTCCTCAAACCCAAACAAAATGAACTGGCCTAAGCAGGCGACATTTATGTGCTCCGCAGCCAGCAAATGTCACCTTATTACAAGCTGATTAAACGTTTAAGAGACAAAAGGGCAGCTGAAGTGATAAAATATTTCCAATTATGTCCCCAGCGTGCTTTTTACATTTCGGTCTGTAGCCGATCTCGTTGCATTATCAGGTTGTCCTTCTTAATGCTACATCCCTGTGATGCTCCACCTCCCTTTAGATGATGTTTTCAGATTAAAAAGTCATGTTCCCAGCCACAGTCACATCATGTTTTATATGACCTGCAGGTCAGCCGATTCGCTGCACGACGACGGCGGGCCTCATTAATATTTGATGAAAAATACACACACACCCAAATATGACACGATCCTAGCTGACCTTATACACACATTTACACACACAGTTACATCCCTATATCTCGAACCATTCTTCTCATGCATCTTAAATTTGATGTGGAATAATGTGGCGACACAAGCTTGCTAAACTCCTCTAGCTGGACGTGGCGTGCCTGTCAAACTTTGGATGGTGCCGTGGAACTGCGGTAAGCCAAACATGGTTATGTTACTCTGGACTTAAAGACTTTGGAAGGTTTTCTCTGCATTTCAAAACAGCAAATGAGTAAAGAACAACCTGCTCATCTCTGCTCTAAGCTACAACTGTTGCATAAACTAGATGCAACATATGCTGCCTAAGGCTTCAATCATACTAACCCCACGCAACTTCCAGTCACTGAGGACTGATCGGATCATGTGTGGTTACTGGGTGGTGCAGCACAAATCTCCTTGTCATTGCTTTGGTTTCTTGCAGTTGCATTAAAAAATTGCATCTTTTTTGCAAACACTTGCCAACTAACCACAGCGTGGCAGTGAAACTTGTGCCAACGTGTTTAAAAGGCGCAGCTTTTACTTTGAAGGGTGGTTTGCGTCACCCTTTATCCAGTTTAACTACGGCTTAGTGAGTAGTTGGCGAGGTGTTTGCAGACAAGTCAGTGTCTTCCAACAAAAGCAAGTAAAGTGGTTGTGCAGTTAAAGGTTAAGTAGCACAACTTCTGTAACCTCCAAGGAGAAAATGGAGACCTTTATTGTTGGTGTTGGTGCCTTTTGAGGATTAAAAAAAATTATTTGGCAAATAGTACAGCCTGCTGTGAGTGCCACGAATGAGTGCAATTCCAGCATTATTATTATTATTTATATATAAAAGCTAATTAGCAGAAACCTGTGTCTGTGCAGTGCACAGTACACTCTGTAGATGTGGTTTGCATTTGCTGCAACTTGGTTCTTCACCGCTCTCATCACAAAACGCGTCCTCGTGCCTCCAAAAAATGCTATCATTTAAGCTAAAAGGTTTACACTGAAATCAGCAGTTGATTTAACAGGAAGCAATTTCCTTGATAGTATGCTGTCTTTCAGTGTTTGCACTGAACCTTTGTATTTTGATTGGTTTTTTCGAGATATTTTGTTTTGGTCTAGGGGTGGTTGTGGTTGTAGCTCAGGAATTGGAGCAGGTCATCTACAAATTGGAAGGTTGGTGGTCCGACCCCCAGCTGGTGCAGTCTGTATGCCGGAATATCGTTGGGCGAGATACCGAACTCTGCGTTGGCGCGTTCATCTGAGTGTAAATGTTAGATAGAAAGCACTTGGGTGTAAATAAAAGTGCCTATATGCGTGTGAATGCGTGAATGAGAGGAAAAGGGCTATACATACATATAAAAATCAGTCCATTTAGCATCTATCAAACTTCCTGTGAACCTGGGGCAGATGCTTGTTTCTCTTTCCTGTACTCTGAACTCTTGAGACTTTTATTTGCATGCACCATCAAGCGTCAGAGACATTGACTTTTTGTCTGTGACTTGCAAGTTAAATCCTTTGTTTTTTAGATTTTCCCTTTAAGATGATGAAACCATAGCCTGCAGTGTGTAGTTAATACCCAGCTGGTAAAGAAGAAACTGATAGGGCCCCATCATCAACATCCAGTTGCTGTGTGCCAGCTAACATCTGCCCTGCTGGAATGTCCTTGAACGAGTGAGCAAATTAATCCATCCCAGTTCCAGTGTGCAGAGCTGCGGCTGACACCGTGCTCAGGCGTCCCTGATGGAGGCAACCCATAAGAATTTCCCTGCAGGGATCAATAAAGTTTCACATTATCCTGACATTAACTGTGTCACACGCAGCGGTTCCCCTCGGGGTCTCTGCACCCTGACTGGACCTGCCAAATTATGCGCTGGTAGCTATTCAGATATCTGAGCTAAGGTGTTTCCATGTGTCTACGGCAGCTGTGTGAAGAGAAAGAAGATGATGTTCAGCTGTTTGATGAATTGCAAAATCATCTCAACATTATCAGCGAACAAAAACACTCGTGATGCCAAATCTGGACGGAGAAAATGCCCGTCATTGTTAGACAACAACAACAGGTATGCAGTCTGCATGCATGTGCACGCACCCGCACACACACAGAGCTGAGCTGTTACAGCCTTCTATTCCTGTTTGATTAGAAAGACAGATGGTGTCTCTGTCAGCTCACCAGCTCCCAAGGGGTGCTGGTGGAGGCTCTGTATGTGTGCGCCTATATGACTGCAGGAGAAATGGTGAAGGAGCTGTTGTGTGTCTGCAGCGCGAGAGGAAGAAACGCTTCCCACAAGAATGTGCGTGAACACATTCACACATGAGCACTCACACACACACACACAGCGGGAGGCTGTCAGAATGTGCTTCAAAAGCTTTCTTGTGTCCAATTTAGCCTCCTCCACCCTCTCTGTTCTTTCATTCTGTCCCCTCCATTCATTTATTTATATCCCTTTGCTCATCCCCTCATAGCCCAGCAGCCCTGCTCTTCCTCTCCTCTCCTTCTCTCCTCACGCTGAGAGTGGAAGAAAATACTCCGGCTGCGTACCTGGCTCTCCACTCTGCATGCACAGCCAGAGGAACGCAAACACAAAAGCACCTCCATAAAAATAATAGGAGGGGAGCATCTACTCATTCAGCCAGCTGCTATGAGAGGATGCGTCTGTGAAAGCTTGTCGACGATAGGACGTGCAGCTGGGTTACACCACACCGAGGAAGGGCTGAATATTAAACACCCATTCTTCTCACTAAAACAATGAAATGTTCAGGAGAGGCAGCATTGACTGCTGGGCTCAGATTTATAATATTCATAACACACATAAATATTTTTTATAATCCAGGTCAATTTTTTTTACTTTTGCTTTTTCAACAGTTTTAAGTGACTTCACCAATTTTACATTTCAGTGCCGTTAAAAATAATACCGCCCCCTCTGAGTTACACAGTCTGGAAATCTAAATCTTAACTTTGCTTATTTGTTGAAGCCACACTGCTGACATAAGGCAGCAGGGGCAACATTTAAATATCATTAACCACAGTCTCCAACTTTCAAGCTTTTCTAGTGGCACTTCTCTTCTGTCAGTGTAGTTGTTATTATAAAAATTATTAATGTTGACTTAGAAAGAGAAGGAGGTTTTTTAAATTATTTGGTCTGAAGTCATACCAGTGATGCCTCTGGATTAAAACAAGGCTCATCTAGCATTTTCACTAAATATATATTTTATAGTATTATAAAACATTGTTTTTTGTAAGGTTTATTCTTTTTTCCTTCAGTTATTTATGTTGAAAGTATATTTCTTGATAAAACAGTGTTTGTGTTTAGGGCTGTTCGATATAATGATATATATCGGATGACGATATAAAAACGTCTATCGTTTCCTTTTACGCTATCGTTTGTTTCGTGGTGTCGCAAAATAAACTGTTTACGGCAATATTTTTTAATCGTTTTGGTGGTCACTGTAGTGGCTATATTAATTTCTTAAAGTTCTCTCTTTCTCTTATATTTAATATAACCACACTAAGGACGGACAAGCGCCTGTTTTTATGCGTTGTGGTTAGCAACAAAGACGGTAACAGCATCGCGTGTCCGCTTGTTTATGTTCCACATAAACCTTTCACAATAAAGCTCAATATCCTGTTGAGACTTTTCAAAATAAACTGAATCACGTGAAAGAGCAGATTGTTTACGGATGAGAAGTAAAAAAGAGCCGCCAGGTGCTAGAAAATAAACCTTAGACTCAAACGTTAGAACAGGCTTTTCCCCGCAGCACGCCGTGTAATAAATACTCAAAGAAAACGGCGGCCTTTACAACTTATGTCTAAAAATGTGTAGTTTCATGCATCGGTTAAAACACTCGACTCCAGCTACATGACGCGCAGCTGGAAGCACTTCCCGCAAGTCGAGCTGCCCGAGATTCACAGAATTTACAGAAAATGTTACATTTTTGTGATTTATATCGGTAGAATTCTTATATCGGGATATGAGATTTTGGTCATATCGCACAGCCCTACTTGTGTTTTCAGAGCCTTTCTGCATGTTCTCCCCAAGTTCTCCAGCTAACTTAGCCACAGGTGTGAATGTGTGAGTGAATGGTTGTCAGCTCAGCTGCAAATATTGGGCCAATATTGCCAATACTGATACTTCTCACCTATAAAGGCAGCTTATGTAGGGGAGAGCAGTGTCCAGTTTGCAAATTGGACACTTTGCACTACATCACTGAGATTTTAACTTTTCATGATAATTAGTTAACACAACAAAAGACACCTTTGAGTTTTTGTTCATGTATTCTGTGTTTTTTGGCCACCTTGAATGTAAACGTGCCCGACTCTTAAGCACTTGGGCTCAGCTTCTGTAATTTTTCTGTGGTACAGGCTATAAATAAATACACATGACAATCAACGTTTTTCACAGTATATGTTCAAGGTGTATTTTTCATTTACAAAAATATTAAAGAAAAATATTTGTACAATTTTGTGGGCTAAATGGAATTTAGAGCAGAGAAACAAAGGAAAAGAAATTAGACTTATTTTGAAAGTCTTTCAAAACTTTGTTCCAAAAAGTTTCATCTTTTGAAACTGGTGCGACATCTTCCTCTGTTTTAATGATGCATGGGTACAAAAGCTCAGAGTTTCAAACTCAGAGCTTCTGTACCCATGTATCATTAAAACAGCTGTAAAAACCGACACGGCTGTAAACACTCACGTCTTCAACCTGGCTGCGGCGGCACGACGAGTGAGGTTTCAAAAATCAAGAGATGCACTACCGGCCGGCTTGTGCTGATGGATCTGACACATCTTTTGTTTTACGGTGCCGTTTGCCAGGGTGAGAACAGCAAGCTTAATGGCCTCCCTAACCCTGCAGCAGACTGGCAACCTGTCCAGGGTATATCACACCTCTCACCCTATGACAGCTGGGATAGACTCCAGTCTCACCATGACCCTGAATTGGATAAATATAAGAAGATGGATGGACAAGCTAAGAAATCCTGATTTTAATAAACTGTTATTTATTTTAGACAAGCTGTTGTGTCCATCAGTGGGGCAGTGATCACAGTAACAGATACGGGCAAAAATGGCCATAAGGCATCAGTGAATAAGGTCAGATGTAGAATCAACATGTTTAGATGAAAGAGAGTGATTCACGATGAGCGATATTTCCAGGAGAAAATAACCGTGATCCAGGCTAGATCATGCCTTAACTACAGCATGTATGCAAGTGGGCTTTATAATTACAAACAACAAGTGCCTTAAAGATGGCAAGTAAACAAAAAGATGCAATTAACATGCCCTGCAATCCTGTACCAACACATGTACTACTATCCAAAATGCATTCCTCCTACACAAAATACAAACTCACTTGGTCATACATTCTGCTGGTCGCAGAAACAAACAAAAAACACACACACACACACATATATACACCCACACACTCAGGCAAACACAAAAACCAGCCATCAGGGAGCAAATTCCATTTCATTTCCCGCTTTAGTAAGGAGCAAGCAGGGGAATCGATACATGCCATCTCCAGCTGTGCTGAAGGGGGTTTGGCTGCCATGGAGACAGATGTAGCACCGCTACAAACTGCTGCTCTAATTCAATCCACCGGAGTTAACACACAAGCACACGGTGATGGAGGATGAGCTCTGCTGCTGCCCTGGTTGGAAAATACGATTGCAAAATAGCCGTACGAGCGAGCCGCATAACACGGCACAATTTAGCAGATGCGCGGTGGAGACGAGTGGAGGATTCTTGAGATAATGAGTGAACAATCACACAATCACACACACAAACACACAAATGGTGTACCTGTGCACAGTACTGGGACTTGGCCACGGCCGCCAGGAGCTTGAGTATGGGCTGGGATTGGGACACCAGAGGGGAGACGGCATGGATGACAGCTGTGAACTTCGGGTACGGTCTAATACCTGAAACGCAACAGACAGAAAACACTCAATGTATTTCTGAACAAAAACAGCAAAAAGAGCAGACTGTCAACCCATCAATGCAATTTCAGGCTTTTGAAAAGAGCAAAGCCGAGTGAGAACCAGAGCTCTGCATTTCCAAACACCTCATATCTATATTCAGTGAAAGCTGTTCCTTAAAACCAGTATGTCAGCATTTCAGTGGCACAGATTACATAATTGTCAGCGATGGAAGTTTTTCAAACCCCTCTTAAAATATTCAACATTGTTAATGTGTTTTGAAAATGCCAGATCTTTTGATCACTGAATATTTCATTTTAAAAACTCCTCAGCTGTATCAGCAACCCAATAAACACACGACTGCTAACTGCTGATGTGACTTTAAATTCAGTCTGACTTGATAGAGTAATTGAGGCTGAAAATGAGGAGGAAATAAGATATTGAGCAAGACGGATCATAGAGGACGTCCAAGTTTTCCTAATTTAAATCTAATCTAATCCAAGGCAGCAAAGCATGGCGGGGAGGAGACAGCATTAGATGAGTCTCCTTTCCGCCACTGAGCAACTTTTATGAAGAGGAATATAGTTCAAACTTGGTAAACTATCCTTTAGATTTGTAATAAAAAGTAGAGAGACTGCCGACTTTTTTAACACCTAGGGATGTAAAACTGTAACAAGCTCATAAACAGACTTTCATGAAACATTGAAGAAAACAAGGAGCAGGATTATTATCACGCAGCATATTCTGTATTTTGAATGTGCATGCTGTTTTCTGCCTCTTAGCACATGATGCTCAGTGGCTTTTATCTCATCCGGCATCAGCACATTACACATTTCTTTGGCTAAAACTTTAAAGCAGTACACCAGGCAGATTAAAGACTGATTCAGCAATTTGAGGCAGTTTCCTACTTACAATGACCCTCCTCGTCTAAGAAATACTGCATGGACTGTATACTAGATAGAGTCGAGACTTTAAACTAATTACCAATTATGGATTGTTTTAATACAACAGCATGAGGCCTGTAATTCATAATTTCTTTGGCTTTTATTTGCAAAAAAACAAATATACATATACTTGAATGTTATAGAAAAAGAAATGCAAGACGACTGCTCCTGCAAACTCTTGTTTGTGTTTTTCTCCTACATAAATCGCATGTGGGACTCAGAGACCAGTTGGAGACCACCTGGCAACCATCAGTATTCTCTGGTCAGCTGCGAGTGGTTGCTGATGGTTGTTGTGGCAGTCGCTGCGAAACCAAGTGCTACTCCCAAGTCAAGCAGGCCTAGAGATTGGTCTGTGAACCCCAACTATGGACACTTGGCAAAAAAATTGTGTATTCCCTGACTGGTTGGCAAGTGGTTGCTGGCTGTTGCTAGGTGAAAACCTCATCGCGATAGCTTTGGTCACTATAAGTTGCCGTGGTAGCTCGTTGTTTGTAAAACCTCACCAACTTCTCGTGTTTGTGAAACTGAACAAACCGTAAATGGAGATCGCTCCCCTTCAAATTAAAAGTTGCTACTGAAATGTGTTTGTTGCAGCTGTAATATGCAATGTTCTCAGTTTCCAGTGTGTGCCGCACATTGATTAGTTAGCAAATGTTTGAAGTTGTCTTTCATGCAGGCAATGGGGGCAATCTGCAAGCGACCAAAGAAATCAGGAAGTTATTGATTCAGTTTGCTCTCGGCAGACACACACCAGCTGGTCAGAGATGACACATTTTCACTAGTGACTGGAGGTTGCCAGGCAGTCACCACCCAGTCTCTTGCCTGTATGACTGAGACCATAAGTTTCACTCCAAACTGTGGTCATCTTTGTCCCACTTTAAGTGTTGAGAACCACTAAAATAAAACATTTGAAGACATAAAAAGCAAAACTGGCCAAAATTTCACAACAAAACAGAAAAAGCCCAAATAAAAAACAACAACAACTAATGTTTTGTTGCATAATTTTATCATTACTCCAACAATCATCTTGTGACACTTTAAGGTTTATCCTGTTACCCAGAGTGGAAAGTCAAGCCCCATCAGTCCCACTTTGGTTTGGCTTCTGAGTCTTGGCCCTGACCTCAACCCCATCCAAAACATGAGGGTTGACAGCCAGACCAACATCTGTGGCTGACATTAATAATACTGATGAGAGGAAATCCTTGCAGCCACTTTCCAAAGCTTTCCCAGAAGAGAAAAGCCCATTTTAATTTTACTGCTGATATTTTTATGAATGAGATGCTCAAACATTATTGATGTGTTTCGGTGCGTCTCAATACAGAAGTTTTACCGGACCCAAAGTGAGAGACAAAGCAGCGAGCTGGAGAGATAAAAACTATTGACTGTGACTATTTTTTTCTCGACTGAGGTTTCGCGCAATCGCGTCAATTCTAACAAAGTATCTGAGGTAATGTTTTATATTCACTTTGTTATTTTTACTGTTACAGTTACACTTCTTGCATTCTGGGTGAACTCTGCTGCCCCTCCCTCCCCTGTTTGAGTACACTTGTATACAAATCAACATTAGACTGACGCACAGTGTCATCCGTGTGAAGGAACATCCTGTTAGGATTTTGGAGTTTCGGTTGGCTGAAAATCCCTCTCTCCTAGGCAAATACATACGCAAACGGACACAACGGCGATACTATGACGAACTCAGCCTTAATAAAATTATAATAGGTGAGCTAATGAAAAATAAATAAATATAATAAATATGCTTTTCTTTCTGCTGTGTCAATTCAGTAAAGCAGTAATATGGTGAGTAAAAAGTACATGTAAATCGTTTTGGTGCTGTGGGCAGGACTCCTGCTGGAAAAAGAAATCTCCATAAAGCCTGTCAGCAGATGGAGGCTGGAAGTGCTCTAAACTATCCCAGTAGATGGCTGCATTGACTTTGGACCTGATAAAACACAGAGGACCAGGTAAGATCATCTGACATTGTCTCTCTGTCTTAACACAAATTAATCGATACTCAACACCAGCATCAGCATCCACCCAGTCCTTGTGAAGAGCTCCCAAATTCTTAAATGAACTTTTCCCCATGATTGTTGTTACATGTACTCAGAGATCAACAGTATTTAGTTTATTTAGTTTAGTTAAACCCAAAATTAAACATTCTAATAATATTAGATACTGGATTTCTTTAAAGAAAGTCATTGGAATAAACACGAAAAACACCCACTTTACATGTGCTGAATATGAACACAGAGCATATGAAAGTTTACTTTTTTTTAATTACATTTTTTTAGTTAAATTATGAAAAAGGAAACTTTTTTTTAATGATATTTTAATTTTTAGAGATGGATGAGTATTTTTACTCAGGGTATTATTATTACTATTCTTAAAGATGTATGTTATGATCATCCTAAAAAAACCCAAACTTATTTCTGCTTCTTATTAAAAAGAATATTCTGCTAAAGCAATCAAAACAAACTCTTCTCCTGCTGTGTGAGTCTGAGTGTTAATATGCTGCATGAAAAAGAGTCTGTGTGTGTCTTGTTATTGGCTCTTGGACAACAAGAAGAAATATCTCTTAGAAGCAAACTCACATTCTTTGATTTCACTCATTTACCCGTCAGCGACAAGCCACCTTGTCTCCTAAAAACCCATCCGTGTTTAATTGCTTCCTCTTTGACAAACAAATAAACTTGCCAGTGTTGTAATCCATGCCTGTCACCGCGCCCATCCATTTTAATATCCGCTCCACCTCGGGTGCTACATCGACACATTTTTGCATTCGCACTGTTGCTTTCTGGGCGTCTATGACTTTGTGCACGTGGGGACGTTTGCAGCGGATGATGATGGAGTGGAGAAGCGAGGGATGGAGCAGCTCCCGGGTCGCGGATTGCGGGGGGGGGGGGGGGGGGGGGAATCAACACTGCTGAACCGTAGCGGGCAGCGGCAGAAGCTGTAGCAATGCTGACTCATAAACCAATGATGGACGCGGCGATGTGTCAGCAGCGCTAATACAAACATCCGTCAAAGGCCTGTTCGTCCACTCCACTTGCTGCTATTCACAGCCGTTCGAGGAGGGCAGTAGACCAAGGCTGTTTTTCTAGTGTTTGTGCAAAGTCCACAACCACAGCTGCACACAAATCTACTGTCTTTATTCAAAAAGTCTGTGACAATTTAATGGCTATGCAGGGTGGGAGAAGCGTAACAGCACTTTACAGTGAGAGTGTGTGTGTGTGTGTGTGAAGGCTACTGACCCAGTGTGTCGTAGTAGAAGGGGAAGTCTCCCAGGTATCCAGAGTACTGCGGCAGAGCGAACAGGCCCCCAGGGTGACTGTTCCACATCAGGCTACTCCTGGAGGCGTGCTCTAGTACACGGTCCTGAATGATCTGCACACAGGAACAAAACCACACACAGGTTAGATTACAACGTAAAAAAACAAAATAAAGCCTAAATAAAGCCTGTATAAATTAAGACAAGTCTCATATGAGAGATATGAGATGGATCTTTATTTCCACAATTAATTTTATTTTGTGCTGCTGCGGGGACTTTGTAGAGCCCTGCCAATATTAGGCTTTTAAGGCCGATATCAATACCAGTACAAATATTTGGTGAATTAACAATCTAATATATATATAATTATTTTTCTTTTCAGACACAACAAATAAAAAAATAGAAATAGCTACACATTTAAAATGTAATCTAAGTTCTTACTAAGATAATATGACAATGTGGCTTAAAAAGAATCTGGTTTTATTATCACAACAAGTTGTTGTTTGTGGCATTTCAAACAAGGTTACCAAAATTAAAGTAAAAGTCAGCTAAACTAAAACTAGATGTGAAAGGAAAAAAAACAATTTTAATTAAATAAAACAAAAATGAAATTTAGATTCCTGAAATAATGAAAGCTAACTGAAAGGATTTTGTGACTCAAGTAACCAAAGTAAAGATGTAGAGGAAAAATGATACAAATATGTCTCTGCCAGTTTGGTAAAAAATTGTTATCACAGGTCGTCTTGATGACATTTTGATGTGTTTACTGAATTGTTAGATGTTTACATGACAACGAGTTAACTGCCCTCAAAAAGTACTGCAGTTCTATCTATCTATCTATCAAAAACAATTAAACCCAGAAACTAATACAAACTAAACTAAAACTAGAAAACCCAATCTGGAAACTAACAAAAACTAAACCTAATTAAAAGCTAGAAATTAGATGAAAATTAAAAACTAATTAGAAAATATATTTTTAAAAGCCTAACAACTTTGTTCCATATATGTGTTGCCAGTCAGCACTCAGGGTGTTTCTTCTGTATAGTCTTTACTTTTTTTTATTTTAATTTATCAGCTATTATAAAAGCTGATCCCAGTTTATTTGAAAATAGACGATAGATCATCGGGGTTCTAGCGCTTAGTTTAAAAGTTGTACGAAATTTAAAGGGTTAAAAATACCAAAAATACCTGCAAAGTAATGAACTTAAAATGGTGCGTTTATCTGTGAGGACTTTGAACGGCAGCTTTCACTCTGGACAGAGTTGGGAGAGTTAAGTCAAGGCATGTCCTCTTGCAAATGCACTTCAGACATGTTCTCACTGGAAATGCTCGGCCTTTGTGGAGCGCACAGGACTCGGGACACACGCCATCGCCTCGCTGGCTGCGAATCCACCGGGACGGTTAATTACCTTCGCTATTCTCACTTGAGTGCAGTTGGACATTACTCTGACTTTTTGCTAGGCCGCTCAAAGTTTCAGTGCATATGAATCCAGAGTCTGTTTTACAGGATTAAAACTGTACTGCTTTAATTACAGCAGGGTCTATGTATACCTCGGGCCACTCTGTCGTTTGTGCCGCTTTTTCATTAATTCAAACTCAGAAGAAACACACAAAAAAAGCAGCATGAACCCAACAAAGATTACCTTTAAATAACACTTCTTAGATCACAAAGGACTCATAACAATCAGAAATATTTGTGTAGATGAGCGAACATTCGTAAGCCTTTCAGATTATGCTGAATGAAGGATTTGATCAATGAGCCTTGTAATCACGTCTATAAAATATCTCACACTGAGAAATGAGTTTTCTCACAAAAAGTGCCAAGAAGAAGACAGTCGTAAATGTGAATGAGAATCAACACGGCTAATGCACCAACTTACAATAACCCCCCCCCTTCCTTCCTTTCAGCTCTGAATAATACTCGAGTATTATTCAAAACTCAGTCGGTGTATTAGAGGTGAAAGCAAGAAAAAAAACTGGTATAAAAGTAAGTCTGCGGGCGTTAGATGAAAGCAAAAAGCTAGCTGAGCTTTGCAAATGTTTGCTTTGTATCACCTCAATAGCAGCCATTGATTCTGTCAAGAGTGAATCGCACTGGCACAAAGCGAAGCTGAAAGAAATCTATGTTATTGTGCAATATTTTCTCCGCTGACAACCCAAACTGTTTTTTTCCCCTTCCCCTTCTTTTTTCTTTCCTCAAGCCAAAAAGCATCTGTGCCGGTCAGTCACACAGACAGTGGGGGGAGGGTGGGTATAAGAGCCAAACGGTGGACACGGACAAAGTCATCAGCTGCATCTAAGCACCAGTCAGTCAGGCCTGCCCCAATCCTTTCTGCGCCCAAATAGAGCAGTCAGTCAAACGGGTCGGACGTGAGAATGGGCACTATTTCCCCCCAGCTGCAGCTCGCACCGGGCCTCTGCTGAACAGGCAGACAGGAGAAAGAGATATTGCTGCTGTGCCCTTGAGCCATGCTAAATTGCTTCAGTAAAACAGACATGGGTTTGCGGCCGTGTTTTATGGCCGCTATTGAGCGGGAAGGTGCTGGCTGCTTGGCTTGGCAACTCAAAGGATGGATACATAGCATGGAAAGAAGTAGAGAGAGTCAGGTGGGGCGATGGCTGAGCTGCTGATAGCTGTTCAAATTGTAAAAAAAAAGAAAAAAAAGAAAAGCTAATAACATAGCTCGAGGGCCTTACTGTAATAATATTGACAAAGCGGCATAAAAATTCATCATAGTGAGGCGGGGATGTGAAGAAAGAAAGGGGGAGAAAAAAAAAATCAGCCCCGTGTGAGTCTCTTTTACTTTTCCGAGCTTTGTCCCCGAGGGCAGTCGATAACCATTTGCCTCAGAAAAACAGATTAACTCGGAATCCGTTAACTTCTCTATAAAAACACTGCCTGCCACCTTAACACCCTCAAGCCCTTTACACCTTATGAGGGGCAATTTTGCTCGCTTGGCTGCTGCTCCTCCCCCGTCGGCAGCCCTCAGTCGGGACATGATGGACGACTCAATCTCACCTCAGAACAGCCACAATCAACCAATTAGAGCATGATAGATAAATCCTGCCTCCGTGGGAGCACACTGTGAACTCGCTTTTAATAGGTGAGTTTAATAGGTGTACCAGCAGCACGGAATCCGGCGATATTGACCTTGTGATTGGTCGAAATGTGGCTGCTTCCTGACAGGAAAGAGCGCATGATAGGTTGAACTTGTGTTTCCTGCTTGCTCGCTGCATACACACACACACACACACACACACACACACACACACACACACAGGTAGTCAATAAAACAGGCAAGTGTGTTTTTTAAATGCGCGCAAGCTGATTCAATCTGTCAAGATATCAGAGTGTATATGTGTTTTGAGCATGTGTGTATCCTTACAGATCTGCAGTAGAGTTGGGTGTGTGTGTGTGCAAGTGCAGGCCCAACAGGATGAATAAACCATGTCGCTCGTTATCTGGGGGCCTGCCACTGCAACGCCATTTACATATGTCACCCCCACTCCTCTTCACCCCTTCTCTCCCCACTCTGCTCTTTTAACAGGACAGTCAGTCAGGATTAAACGTTTAGCCACTGCCCCATTCAGCACACACACACACACACACACAAACATGCAGGCAAACTACGCGCACACCCTCACAGACGCACGCTGAGTCACAGGCCGTGTCACCTTGCACTTCAGCGTGGAGTGACAACATGTCAGCAAGGTTATGCCTGGGTGGTGCCGTGTGTATCTGGCCTGACACATCTTGACATATGGAGATGTGTTTCTGACTGCGTGTGTGTGTCTGTGTGTGTGTGTAATAGCTCACAGTGAGACATGGCTAGATAGAAAACAGACTAGAGATGTAGAGCTAGCTGAAATCAGACAACTCTAGACACTGAAGTCACGACAGATTACGTGCACTGTGTGTGTGTGTGTGTGTGTGTGTAAGATCTGGTAGGTTATAGTGTCAGTGAGATTGTAGCATTGAGAGGGGAATCTTGCTTCAGCAATGCAGTAAGAAAGGAAATTAAAAGCGTGATGGGGTGCTTGAATGAGGGAGCACGCAGGAAGGAGGAGACATTTGCAACCGCAGCATGAAACTAGCAGTAAGCCCCGGTGTTATCCCTGCATCCATAAACAATTTGTTTAAAATGAATAATAAGGGATGGAGGAGGATTGAGTGGATAAATTGTTTTTCCACTCGCAGATTCCTTAAACTGGGTTATTGTTAACAAAGTCAATGTGCATGATAATATGGGGTTGGGAGGAGGCTCTGGCACTTTTGAGTAGTTTTCAGTTTTGTGCCTCCTGTGGTTGACGTTTGGTTTGGATTGCATGGATTTATTAACCCATCCTTTAAAACCTCTTAAATGACTAATACGTCTACCATAGCATGACTACCTATACTGCTTTCATCTTACTAATCCATGTGCATGCTGCTAATCAAGCCTGCATGTAGCTATGTGCATTGCTTGTTAAGTTATTTTAAGAAAAGAAAGAGCAGGAGCAAAATCTAACTGAACAACAGCAGTTCTTAGAAAAGCGACTGCTCCCCGTAGACTCCGATGTTAAAATGCCCAAATTTACTACAGAAATAAGCCTATTCCCCAGTTTTTAACCACTATGATGGGTGATTTTTATATCTCACCAATTCAAATTTTATTAAAGTCTGAAAGATATGAATAATTAAAGCTGTGGCTGCATATAAAAGACGGTTGTAGCCACTGTGATGCCACCCACTGATTTACCGAGGCCTGTTTTGAATCCACAAACTGAGCATTGTGGTCGACGTCATTACCTTGCCGTTTTAAAACCACACATGAAGAGACTGAGGGATCTGCTAGAGAAACCGAGGGGCAACGCTCTGACATCTTAATGTATGCTCCTTTTGCACTCTAATGGTGATCAGAATGTAGAAATCAAACCTCATATTTTATTTAATAAGACCAGAAATTAGCAAATTAGAAAACAATCTCATCAGGACCACAAGAGTAGCCCCCTGCTGGTCACTGGAAATAATGCAGGTGCACTGGCTTCATTTTAGCAGCTTCCAGAGCTGAAACTTGAAGGTACATCCTTGTTCTACGTCATCTCTGTTATCAGCACAGGCTCGTATACTTATGACATGTTAGGAGGACCTGTCAATGCCGTTTGTAATGTCGGTGCCTCAGGATATTTAACTATCTGATAAATAACATGGCTTCCTGTACGCTTGTATTAACTGACCGTCTGAGAAGTCTGCGCTGTGGTTTTACTGGTGAGTAAAACTCTAGTATGACATTTATATACTGTACAAGCACTAATTAACAGTTATCTGTGTGTGTGAAATCTTGTTTAAGGATGCACCTTGCCAACAAGAATAACTCAGTATTTCCACCGTCTCATATAAATATGCACACTTCTGCCTCCCAACTACAAAATATCGTGACGACCTACAGACCTAAGTTGTTTATTTCTAGCTTCCAACATAGTCCCATCATTTTATGACCTTTTGAACCAAGCAGTCTAGAGAATGATTTAGCTGTGTCTGGCCGAGACGCGGAAGTATGCAGGGTTTCTTTTGAATACTTCTCTGATGCTCTTATTTTTAAATTATTTACAGCTACAGTCTTACAGTCACTTTAAGTGACTTCAGATGAGCACACTGTTATTCCAAATCCCTCTGTCATCGCATCATGCTCCAGCGTTTGCCAGCAGGCATACTGCCTTGCCTTTGAGCGGGGTCATTTGAAACAACCATAAACACTTTTGCTTTTAGACGTGTTTGGATGACATGTTGTATAAACTAGATTGTTTCAAACACCCTCTGGCCTTTTTGTCATATTCAGAGTTGAACACAGATGCAGACTACACTGATGTGAAACACGCTAAAAGGGATGTGTGAGAACTTTCCATGGACCTAAAAGGACCTCAGAAACTTCACCCACAGAATCTGTGACAAGATCTGAAAACTGCTGTTCACAAACGCTGTCCATCTAATCTGACTGAGCTGGAGCTGTTTTGCAAAGAAGAATGGGCAAGGATTTCAGTCTGTAGATGTGCAAAGCTGGTAGAGACATACCCTAAAAGACTGGCAGCTGTAATTGCACCAAAGGTGGTTCTACAAAGTATTGACTCAGGTGGCTGAATAATTACGCACACCCCACTTTTCAGTTATTTGATTGTAAAAAAAATGTTTGGACTCATGTATGATTTTCGTTCCACTTCTCACGTGTGCACCACTTTGTGTTGGTCTTTCACGTGGAATTCCAATAAAACTGATTCATGTTTGTGGCTGTAATGGGACAAAATGTGGAAAAGTTCAAGGGGGCCGAATACTTTTGCAAGCCACTGTAACTGTCTCTACTGGTGGCATTATAAATAGTACTACCCCGCCAATTGCTGCAACTACTATTGATATATCATAAAATAGCATTTAATAAAAACAAAAAGCGGCCTGTGAGAAATTCTACATGAACACGTTCCGCAATTTCCATTTTTTCTTTGCTCTCTGTCAAAAAACACAGAAAAATTCTGTTTTTACTTTTAGCCTCACACCAAACAGACCAAACAGAGAGCGCAGCGATTATGGAGTCTGCAGTGACACTGCAGCCCTCGGAGAGAAAGGCTGATAATGGACGAAGGAGAGTTTGTACAACTGTGCATGTGCGTCTTGACTCCTCACCTCCAGGGTGGTCAGAACAATCTTTTCCACAGAGGAGAAGTAGGCTTCCCAGAGGAACTGAGTCTGCTGTCTGAGGGACAGGATCTTGTCCTGGTGGATGGAGCGCACCGTTGTGGGAATCTGCAAAGAACAAACGGCATTCGATCAGTATTGCACATCGCTGTTGAAGAACGATTGATCTGGGCATGAAAACGTTTTGCTGTGGATATGCACCTGCTTCTACTGTCTAGTCATAGACATATGCATGTAGATGTGAACTACATGTACATGTAGGTTCTTAGTCATCCAGGTCATGCTAACTTTTAGAGCTTGGGGAAAAAAAGTGCAGCTGGAATTATGTCTCCTTCATTCTAAAAACAAAACTGGAGTTCCAGATATGTAATCTTAACCCTTGTGGGGGTTTCCCCCTTTGCTGGGACCCACTACTGAGTACTACTGCTACTACAACGGATTATTCATGCAAGCTGTCATGTGAGCCAAGGTGTAAGAAGGGGGCCTGGATCATTACCATCACCACGAGTGAAACCACTGTGAGACCTTGCCCCACCCTGTCATGTGACCTGCTGAGGTCACCTGAGGTAAGTTATGATACCTGTGACCCAGGTCTACCTTTTGTTCGTTTTCTTCTTTTGTGTACTTTTTCTTTGCCTTCACAGAGAGCAGTGAGCTGCTGAACTTTTAGTGATTAGGTCCAGGATTTAGATCTTTTCAAAAACTTCAAGACTTCAGAGCAAGTTTTAGTAAAAAATAGCAGCAACATCAGAAGATTTGTGTTTTCTGTCTGTCTCTTTTTAACCTGGCAGAATTTAGTCCCAATCAAGAATGAAGTCCTATTTGTGTAACTCAGTTCAATTCAGTTTTATTCATAAAGCATCAAATAAGATTCTTTCCATTCTAAGATAGAGCCCCTACGATAACACAGAAAACCCCAATATTCAAACAACCCCTTTTGAGTAAGCACTTGGTGACAGTGGGAAGGAAAAACTCCCTTTTAAACAGGAAGAAACCTCCAGCAGAACCAGGCTGAGGGAGGGGGCGACCATCTGCCGTGACTGGCTGGGAATGAGGGGAGGAAGACATCACAAACTCAAGGTAGGTTTAAAAAATGTTTTGTTTTAAACCGGCAGCATTTACAGGAGACAAATATGTGCCGTTCATGAAGGAAACAAAGCACATGAAAGAAGGAATAAAGTTAACGGCCTCTATCAGTCAAACAATATTACGAGAGAGAAGCTTTAAATGCTTCAGCTGGAATTTAATGGACAGTTTTACACCTTTGTTCCAATAGATGTGTAGTTTCTGTTGTGACCATTTGTCACAGTAAAGGGGAGATAATGGCCAATAAACGGTATTTATCCACTCTAGTAAAGAGTACATTCCTCTATCTGTTAGCATGTTTATTGGAGAGGTAGATCCACTGTACGAGCAATATTTTCTAGATATTTCTGTGGTTCCGATAAATACCTCTAATAAAGAGTACAGGCATCTCACATTTAGTGAAAAACACACATATTAAGTGGGTGTTGTGTGCACCTTGCCCCATTGTACTGCAGCAAAATACATAAATCTGGAGAACAATCCAGGACGTCTCAGACCTGTTTGTAGCTGCACAGAGAAAGCCGAGATGGAGCTCCTGCATTATAAAACTCAAAGTCAAACAATATTATTACACACTTCATTCAAATTAAGGTTTAATGGGCGTATAATTACTTTTCCCCCTATGAAGTTCAAGCCGTTCCAACGAAATCCATTTGGTGGTTTTATTTATTTGCCCTCTCACAAAACAATGTGGGGCTTTGTAAGCAGTCTGGGACTTGGTATGCCGCTTGAATTTTGTTTAGTTAACAGCCATGTCGCTAGAAAACCAAACATGGTGAAGATGGTGAAGACCAAGCGTGTGCCGAGGGTATCGAGAGTCAGAGAGAGAGTCTGATTTCAGTTGTGGGAATGCTGCGGTTTCTCTTCGCCGTGTCACTTTCAGGTGATATACAGAGCATGTGATTGTTGTGCGAGCGCGTCTACGGGCCGTTACCTGCAGCAGGAGCCTCTCGTCGCCGATGACTGCGGCCGTGTTCCAGTCGATGATCTCGGAGAAAGGCAGCTCCCAGCCGTTACTCAGCATCACTGGTACACATGCAGCCTGAGACACACACATACAGAGAGTGAGGCCTGGAATCATTGCTACCTGCCTAATCTCGGCTGATTTACTGGATATTGATCCTCGTCATTACAGCGACAATACGCAGCTCTGTTTATATAAAGCTGTGATAACTGGACTTCATAATAATCGATCACTCTGTTATTATCTGTGTTTGAGTTTCTTTGAATTGAAAGAGTTTACTTTTAGTGTTTTTCCCGTTATTTGACAATGTGACCGGTAGAAGAATAGAAAAGGAAACGTGAAGAGAGAAAGAATAAAAGTTCAGGTGGAGGTTAAGAGCCTTGTAGATTCCTAACTATTCAGCCATTAAGCCCCCCTTAGGTTTGGACATACAGTGGATAAAAAAACACCAATGGAAGGAAAGAAACCACGATCCAAGCAGACATACCTTTTTTTGCTCAGTCAACTGTACCAGCTTAAGACTAGATCCTGAACTTTCATGGAGTTTATTCACTCCTATTTATTTTTTCCAAGATATGAGAAATACGAATCCTGACAAATAAGCCACAGTTTCCTCTAAATAATACACTTTTGATGGAAATTTCAAATATTTAGCAAACATCTTTTCAATTATAAATTTGCAGATATGACTCATGATGGATTCCTCTGGGGAAAACCACAGGCCTGTGGATGTGGTTGTTATTTAAACATCTCTGTGCACCTTGAAAGGTGGCGACTACTTAGTTTCAGCAAATATTGCACGTACAGCTGCTTTTGGACTACTTTTTACTGGATTATCTGACATGTTAAATCTAGCTAATCTATCTATTTGACTTGAGCCTCTAAATGACGCCATGTGCACACCAGCTATTCTTTAATAAGTTTCAAACGGGTCCCTCCACCCTCTCACTACACCACTGCCCTCATTCAGCTTGTGAAGGGTCTGTGACATTAAGTGCTATTCCAACCAAACGCCCTTAAGAAGAAATGGCTTACAAAAGCATTTAATTGGGCGAGTCGGTGCTCATGTAGGTTTACTAACAACAGGTGCAGCACCTGTTCTGTGACCTATTAATATACTGATTAATATTGATTAGAGCAGCTTAAATCCTACAGGACACGACCGGCCTTTTTTCCTTTTGCATTCACTCTGACAGAACAATGTGACACATTTGGACTTAAACCCATGTTGACTGGCTCATAGTTGCAAAAGTGGTTAATATGAACCTGTTGGGATCTTAGGAGCGTATGACGTAACATTTCTAGATTTGCATGCTAATAGACAGGCTATATGCAAAGACAGCAAGACAACTATTGGGGGGCGATCGTGGCTCAAGAGTTGGGAGTTCGTCTCGGAATCGAAAAGTTGCCGGTTCGAGCCCCGGCTCCGACAGCCTCGGTCGTTGTGTCCTTGGGCAAGACACTTCACCCTACTGCCTACTGGTGGTGGTCAGAGGGTCCGGTGGCGCCAGTGTCCGGCAGCCTCGCCTCTGTCAGTGCGACCCAGGGCAGCTGTGGCTCCAATGTAGCTTGCCATCACCAGTGTGTGAATGTGTGTGTGAATGGGTGGATGACTGGATGTGGTGTAAAGCGCTTTGGGGTCCTTAGGGACTAAGTAAAGCGCTATACAAATACAGGCCATTTACCAACTATATCTCATTATGAACTGAAAGCACAGGAGTCCAGACTCAACCACAGATGTGTGGAAAAAATTTTAAAAAGCCAGATTCATAAAAACATTTTCTCACACTGCTGCGACAAGAACTACAAGAGGTGAAACGTTCACAAAAAGAATTCCTTAATTACTCGCCCTGTTTCAGTTTATTTGATTTCTGAAAATGTCTGAATCATTCACAAGTCTGGAAAATCAAAGAAAGGAACCAGGCCGCTCTGGCTGTTTTATTCACTTCATGTCTTCACATCAACGTTTAAAAATGATGACATTAGGAGCGGGTGTGTTAATTACTCAAAAGGAGGTGAGCTCGAGGAACGATGAAGGGATGAAGGGAATTCATAAAAGATGAAAAGGCAGATGAACGCGGATAAACAGATATGAATGATATGAGAGGTGGGGAGTTAGTAAAGCCGCAGATGACCTTTGGCAAAGGAATGGCAGAAGGATGGAGGGGTGAGAGGAGAGGTACAGGGGAACAGCTGGTGTGTGCGTGTGTGTCTGTGGTTTGATGTCAATGACGGCCCTGTCGCTCCCAGGTCATAAAGGTGTCAGCTAAACCAGAACTGGCCCTCAGGCTCTGCTGCTGCTGTCTCACACACACACACACACACACACACACACACACACACACACACACACACACACACACACGCTGACCTCTATGAAGAATTGCTTTTTCATGCAAAGACCAAAGCTGGCAAATACTCTCTCTTTGTCGTCACGGTTTGAATTCGATGGTTGGAGTGAGTGTGACAAATGGAGAAAGGAGAGGAGAGGGCAAATTTGCCTCCTGAGTGAAGTGTTCTCTGCGCGTGCATGTGTGTGTGTGTCAGCTGATAGTGAGATAAGCACACTTATGTGAGTGCACTCTGTGGACAGCGGCGTACGGTAAGGAGAGGTAAAGGACAGTGCAGTAGTAATGCAGAGTGCTGCGCAGTTACAGAAATGGATGAACAGAGAGGAGGAAAAAAGAAAACGATTGGCGCATGTAAATAAAAGGAGGCAGGAAGAGGCAAACTGGAGGTGAATCCAGAGCCAGTGTTAGGAAATTACTATGATGACTTATGTTTATTATGTGCAGCAGTTTCACCCGTAATCCAGCTTAATATAAACCTGGGCAGCAAAAAGCTAGCAAACGGTCTCTGCATGTCTATGCAAATGCATAAAAAAAACAAACCATCTTTATTTATTTTTTTTCATGAAGTCAGGCAACAATTTAACAGTGTATCTGCAAAATGAATATCAGTGTTTAGAGGCAGGAAGCAGCAGCTAATCCTCTCAGCGAAGGTCTCGTTTGTTTATATTAATTACACTATTAGTCTGAAAATTAAGGTGGTAATGATCTAGTGATCCTTTAATGCTAGAGGTAGCACCATTAAAACAAATGCTAAGTGGAAGGTTGAGTGTAGGTAGTGATTATTTTTCTTCATAGTGATATTTGCTGGTTAGCTTGAATTTAGAGCAGTGAGCAATGCTCTCTCGCAGTGCTGTGGATGTGTGTGTTGCTTGTTTACCTGCAGCGCCTCAAGGAAGCGGAAGGAGCCCAGCCGTCTGCCGCGGGGCACCAAACAGAAAGTGGAATTGTGGAGCATCTCCTTGTAGTCGTACCTGCAGGGACACACACACACACAGACGTGTTGTGAGTTCACTGATGTGAAAATGACACTAAAGGAACGGGCTTAGAAAAACATGTGAGTGATCATCAGCCACACAGGCCTGGAGACAAGTCATCCTCCCATGGACAACCACGGGAGGCTAACGGAAAATGTGTATTCCCAACCAGTTGTCACCATCAGTCTCAAAGAGAGAGCTGCACCTAAAGATCTCCCTGTAGCCACAGTTTCACTAGCTCTCTGTAAGGGTTCTGAATGGTTAGAAACAGAACACGTTGCCTTGCCAGTGCAACCAAAAAGCTGCAGAAGGTGCAACTGTTACTCGTCCGTTTCCAGGTTCACCGCCACCACTTAGTGAGCTGTTGGGGAGCGTCATCAGACAAGTCGCCGTCTTGCATGCACATTACTGTCGACTGCATCTGTTACTGACCGAAGAAGACGCAATTGCAATTGGAAAAGGTTGCACCTAGCAACTGCCAGCAACCACTCACCATCTGGTTTGGGACTGCCCATCTTTCTCTAGCAACCTGTGGTAGTCAGAGTGGTGTCTCTAGTCACGTGTCACCGGTTTACAGATTAGACGATTGCATGCTGTATGAGCTAGTTCTCATCAGTCAGTTAGACAATTGTTTGATTGTTTGATGAAGGGATGAAATCTTTGCCACAACAGGTATTAGGGTGGAAATTGTGATGTGACTCTGGATACGATGCTATCTGGAATCATCGCCCATGATAATGCTGTTATCATGACACAGTGATTATCATACTGCAATTATTTAGTATCTATGAGAGTATGAAATCTGTGTAACTAACAACATCAACAAAACTGTCCTAAAGAGCCAAAAAGCAGAATTTGATTCATATTACAATATTTTGAATGATTGCAAGAAGATGATGCATCACAATGTTGCTCTTTTGCAGCGCTACTGTTATGCATGTAGTTTTCCACACACTCCCACACATTTAATGACATAAAAACCAAACAGTTATATCAGGAGGGCTCAAACAACTTTTTTAACAAGGTAAAATACAATAATTATCTGAGGGATTTCAAGAGAAAGGGGAGTTCTCACATTTAAAGCGTTGCTTTTTGTGTATTGTAAAGTGGGTTTAACAAGTCAGCAGCTGGCTAATAATCCCTTGTTCCTGGAAAACAAGGTGTATGTGCGAAATCACAGCAAGAACAAAACCACGAGTTGATTTTATTATTATTTTATTATTTAAGGTCCCCAGAGTGTCTGATTTTGCTTTTGCCTTTTTCCACCGAGCCTCCTCTTTTCTGCTTTTTCCTTCCACCTATGTTGTCCTCCACTTCCTGTCATTTATTTCTCACAGCTTTTCTACATCTTTTTCCTTTTTCTTCTCTTTCCCCCAATCTCAAGATTCACATCCACCTGTGCACACCTCCCCTCTTCTGTCTGCTACCTGTCCCGGTTCTTTTTATCTCTCGGAGCAGGAGGCCGAAGCTCCCACCCTCCCCATCTTCCTCTCTCTGCTTTCCCCTGCTCATCCCTCTATTTCTCCAGTGAGGTGTATCTTATTGCTTTCCAAACAGGGTGATCAACCCAGCCAGGGGTAATGAGCTGAGAGTGACACCTGCTTCCACCACACAGCTGGCTCTGCGCGTGCATGTGTGTGCATCAGAAATAGACAAATTGTGCATCAGTCTATGCGTTCATGTTTGCATGCTCGGTGCTTTCTCATATTTTGACAGGTTGTGTGTTCAGACCAGCGTTGGCTGTAATGACACTTTTTTCCTTAACACTGTAATAGGTTGTAATTCTATAATCACACTAAACTTACTCAAACTGCTACGCTGGTAAGTTTTTAAACTCTCTGCACAACAGGAGGACGAAGCGTCTTCAACTTTTGAGCAATGGAGATATGAACGTTAATCTTTATTGCAAAAAAGGATGAGAATGTAATGGTGAAGCACAAATGACTTTCCGGGCCAGAAACAGCAGCATCTAACACAACATTAACTCTTTCTGAGCATCTGCAAAGCCAGTAACGAAGAACTCTGGACCCAGAGTGATGTTGACCTCAGTCAAGGAGCCAAAGCTTGATTTTCAACGGGTAGGAGAAGCTGTGATGAGCAGTCAGGTTTGTAGAATTGTGGCCTCCATTTCTACCCATACCTGTCTCTCCAAAAGAAATATCTTGTTATTATTCTGGCCTCATTAGGACAGGGATTTCTTCCAGTGTGTGGGCACGTATTCTAAGGCCTAGATTAAACTCTGCTGCAGACACGGACACAGACAGCTGAAGCTTGAGCAGACATCACTGCTGTACTTCTTTAACAGTCCACGTGAAGTCCATCACCAGCAGTACAGGAAAGAATAATCCCAGTTTAGGACTTGCATCGTCAGCTGGTTATTATGCGATCATGCATTTCAGGCAATCTTGCCCAATAATGCGGAAGTAATGTTATATCTTTCAAGGAGTAATTTATTACTTTTTATAAAATAAAAATAAGAGGTAATTCATGACTTTTTTGCTATAATGTCCCCATAATTGACCCTGACACGGAAATGCTGATGTTAATGCGTTAGTTACACCAGGTTGGACCCCATTTTGACTTCACAGCTGCCTTTGTGGCAGAGTCAACAAGGTGTTGGTAACACCCGTCAGTGATTTTGGTCCATATTAACATGATAGCATCAGACAGTTGCTCCAGATTTGTCGAATACACTTCAATGATGAGAATCTCCTGTTCCACCAAATCCCAAAAGTGCTGTATTGGATTGAGATCTGGTGACTGTAGAAGCCATCTAACTGCAGTGAACTCATCGCTATGCTCAAGAAACCAGTTTGAGGTTATTTGAGCTTTGTGACATGTTACAATCTGCCTGGAAGCAGCCATCAGAAGACGGGTAAACTGTGGTCATAAAGACACGGGCACGGTCAACAATAATAGTCGGTTACTCTGTGCTGTTTAAAAGATGTTCAACAATACTAACAGGTGTTCCAAGAAGATATGCCCCATTACACAACCACCAGCAGCCTGATATGCTTTTGTGTTGTTTACGCCAAATTCTGAGCCTAAAACCCGAACATGTAGCCCATCTGTGGCAAGTTTTGACAGAGACGCTCTTCTGCGTTGGTTGTAACAAGATAAGATAAGACTTTATTGATGGGAAAGTTTTGCTTTACCTCAGCTCAGGTACAGATAGCAGAAGGAAAATACAAAAACTCAAATAAAATACAAACAAATATAAAATAAGTAAGATAATACACTATATACAACGGTAGCATACAAAGTATGTGATTATGGATATGGTTGTGGAAATATGCAAGACACTACTATTCCTATGTAAGTAATAGATATCTATAAGTATAGACATGTACACGTACACACACACAGGTACACACTAAATATACATATGCATACACACGTCCATACACATAGAAGGTGCATTATGCATGAAGTGGTGACTGTGGATGTCCACAATGCCCAGTGACTTATGACATCGTGATTGAGGAGTTATAGAGTCTAACTGCTGTTGGGATGAATGATCTGTGAAAGCGCTCCTTCCTGCAGCGAGGGTGTTTCGCGACTGGTTCTTTGAGTTACTGTTGCCTTCCTACCAGCTAAAAGCAGTTTGGCTATTCTTCTCTGACCTCTAACATCAACAAGGCATTTTCTCCCAGACAATGTATAGTCAAAGGTAAATTACCAGCCAGTGGCGCATTAGAAAGGAAGCATCCTTCATAAATGATCTTCAGACATATTTTCATGACACCACATGTGATGAAGACAATAATCAAAACAATGTAAACTAAATCTTCCTGCAACAATGACAGATCTGATAGCGTGTTTTAGCATTAAGAAGATAAGAAGGAGATAAACTGGCATAAAGCATAAACACGATCATTTTAATTAGCAGTAGCCTGGTGCCCGTAATGCATTTGCATGATTACTTTTACATGTATCTTCTACTCTACTGATAACAGAGCGGCTGTGCTGTAGCACGTAAGGAAGTGTGAAGGTGATTGCTGATGCTGCCTTTGGTGTGTTTCTCTGACTATGGCCCACGCTGACAGGTCAAAGGTAGAAGCCAGTCAATTCTCTCCCTCTTTCTTGTTCACACACATACACACTGATGGGCGACTGCTGATGATGCCTTGTCCCTTCTCCAGCCGAGCTCTAATAAAGTGCGGCGACATGACAGCCTGTGATAAAAATCCCACCCTCATTCACACCTACAGGCGCAGCGTTCTGCACAGCACATAACACAGTTATCGCACACACAGACTCGCAGACGCGCGCGCCGCAAGAACAAGCGACAGCTGCACGCCCTCACATTGACGTTCCGTCACCTGTCGATGGAGACGAAGAAGCTATATTAGCCCATATTTTCACACCAGCTGTCTCTCTGGACAATCTGTGTGTGTGTCCCCGCGTGTGCGTATGTGTGTGCGTGCACGCAACAGCCCACAAAACAGACCAGCAGCTGATGGCACTGAATATCAATGTGGGATTTAACACGCAACAGCCCTATAGCATGTTTTATCCAGCCATTGCACTTTTCTTTGTCACATGTTTAATGCGACACAAATGTTTGCCATTTATCCGACACAGCCGGACATGGAAAGAACTTTTTTAGCACCAGGTTTTGGGATATCTTAAGACCACTATAAGAAAGTGTCGAGGAAATCACTGGCTTATTGGATGCAGATTTTAGGTAGGATGTGACAGCTGGCTCCCTCCCACATGATCCACCTGCTCTGCACCTTAATCGTACGACTGGGATTGTGCCTAAAACCGATAATTTTCTTTTCACGAGAGTTCTGGTGGTTTTAGATGATGTGATGAGGTTTCATGACGAGACCTCTAGGAGGCGAGTTCCTGGTGGACAAACCCACGTTCCTCCTTCCTTTAAATGTCCTGTTTGTTTGCACAGCCTTCCTTTACCATCATCTCCTTCTATCCCACCCCCCTCTCGCTCTCTCTGTCTCTCTTTTATTTTCTTGCCGGCTCTCTCTCCTCTTTGTGTCCTTGAGTTAGCGGTGGGGGAAAAAAAAAAACACCTCCTAGCTGCATGCCTGCAGGCTGTGATCGTGTGTTTATGTTTTTCAGACACTTGCGCGAGCCGCCACATTTGCAGCCAACAATTCGGGGAGCGGGAAACAGAAAGTGTCCAGAAAACAAGATTTTTTGAGTGTGTGCGTTTTCCCCAATGTACAACAAGTGTAAAGCAGTTAAGTAACATTTCTTCACCAACCCCAATGTCAAGAGCCTACACACACTCACCATGGCAACCTGTCATTAAGTGCCTTTATTTGTAGCAACGTAATTACATGGAAAAGGTGCGTCTTTCAGACAGATGGGGGGTACAAGGTGAAAGTGGAGAGGGAAACTGAAATCTGCTTACCCCTCCATTCCACTAAGGTATAATCAGCTGGTACAACATCTTCTGCTTCTTATCTCGGTCATGGGGGCAGTCGCCTAAGCAGTAATGCCCTGACCTCCCTCTCCACCTTCCCAGCTCTTCCAGGACATATAATGTCTCCAGCATGTCCCATCTCTGTCCCTGGGCCTTCTCCTGATAGGGCATGCCCTAAACAACTCACCTAGGCATGCAGGAGGCATCCAGGAGGCAGATGCAGTGGCCGAGTAGCCGCTCTACTCCGAACCCCTCACCCTGTCTCTAAGACTAAGCCTGAACACCCCACAGAGGAAGCTGATTCCAAGCTTGTATCAGCCATGTTATTCTTTCAGGTCACTACTCATAGTTGGTGGCCACAGGCTAAGGCATAATGACCAGTAAATCCATAGCTTCCCTTTCTTGTTACCACGACACCCTCATTAGCCATTTAATTTCACAAATAAAGCGGACACATGCCGGCTTCAGATTTCAAAATAGATGATCAATTCTTTGCCTAAAATATAACCCTGCACAGATTTATGCCTCCTTGTTGGTCTAATAAACCGATATGGTTTACTTACATGACGGGAAATAATTTAAGCATGAAAACTAACCAATAAATTTGGGAAACATAAGAAATTAGGAAGGCAGGATTTCCCACAGGCCTAAACTAAATTAAGGACAGACAGCTGTAGTCTTTTTTTTTAAGTAACCCAAATAATCATGTAGCCAGTTGGATTTGTAAAATATGGCTAGATTAATAAAGAAATCTTACGTATGTAAATAAGGTGAAAGATGAATGAAGGAAGAACATCCAAACATGCATTTCATTTCCACGTGTCTTCCTAAGTGAGATGCAGTTTGTATTTTTTGCAACCTGGAAACAGTCAGAGAAATGAATACGACTTTTCTGTGTGTGACCTGAGAGCCGGCTGCGAGAGCCTTGCAGAGAGGCAGTGACAGATATAGTTGAAAGTAGCTTGTCACAACCCCAGCACTAATAGCAGCGCATCCACGCACCTATAATTAAAAATTCGTCTGCTTTTCTCCTCATCATTGTTGCCATCTGCTCACAAAAATCACTGGCTTCCACGGCGCAACGACTTATAAATGACTTCTGCTTGCTGTTTACTTCCATACAGTATTATGCTGCGGGTGATGCACTACCAACAGCCAGATTGTATTAGTAGCCTATGCAACGACCACAAATCTATAAGAGCACACAGTGGACTCATTCTTGGTTATTTTCCTGCCGTTGTGGCCGTGCAGGCACCCACCAGTCGATTATACTGTCCACTGCCTAAACATGGAGCTCCAGGGTGACGAAAACACAAAACCTCAGTGTCTTGCAAAGAGCAGAGAGAAAGAGATCCAATTTACTGCTTATTGAGACTGTTGTTACATTAGCCTCCCGGACCTCTCTCTTGTCTCCCTCTGCCACTCTCTGGATAATTTCTAATTGTCTTCCAAAGTGGGTTTCTGTGCGAGTCTTGCGAGAGTCTGTGGAAGAATAGGTGTCTGGAGGTCTGATGATGGCTGGAACACAATCCTGGAAAGTTTTTTCTCCTTCTTTTTTCTACTCTACTGTAGTCGGGTTTGAGAGTATGCGCTTGAGGTTTTGTTAAAGGGAAAATGATCTAATAAAGACCTCTGACTCATCTGATTAATAATTCATGATTAAAAAAAAGCTCTGGTGTCTTGCAACTTGGCCCCTTTTGGCGCATAAGAATAGAAGTGAACCTCCAAATATAGCAGTCAAAAATCAGGGGATATGAAAAGTTATTTAGATTTATGAATACCATCTCACAGATGTGCCCATTTGTCTGGTAAATAACTACCAAACAGACTAAGGACAGATTCCAGCAGTAATTAAACAGGAGCCTCGTACTCCCCGTAAAAGTGCGAGTGTCTAAGTTGAAGCATATTGTGGTGTGTGTTCCCACGAGAATACGACAGATGTGCAGGCTAAGTGAGCTTATGGAGAAAAGGGGACGTTGTTGGCTCTTGACTAACTGAGATAGAGTGTGTTTGGTGAGGGGGAGTGTGTGTGTGTGTGTTGGCTGTGTTTATCTACATATGTCGTGTGTTTAGTTAAGGATTATAATGTGCGTACATGCATATAGTGAGAGATATGAGCTTGAGAGCACCTGCGTGTGTTATGTCCTCCCCCTCTTAATCGTTGCTTTTTATTTACCCTGTGGCAATACGGAAAAAGCATGTGTCAGCAACTGTATGTGCGCATCCTGATCTGTGCTTGTCCATTCTTTCCCATCTTCCCCTTCATCTGCTCTTTTAACGCCTACAGTACACTGTGCATCTAATTCATTAGCCTAATTAGAGCTCATTAGCCAGCTTATGCTACTTCCTATTAGCTTTCTAGCGTGGCATGACCCCAGAGTCCGCATGGCCAAACATACGAGCTTTCTGTGGACAACCAACCATGATGATGGTGAGGTCCGCCTTCAAGGGCAGCAGATTTAGTGCTGGCCACACGTGAGAGATGTACGCAAACATATATGGCAGCATAAAGAAAACCCCCCAAAAAACCACTGAGGCTGAAATGCCAGCAGTTCTGGTGCTGTAATATGGACTGACTGAAGGTTTTTTTGCTGAACTACCGTGGCACAAGATAAGAAGAGGAGAGTGCAAAGGGGTCGTTCTGATTTTAAATGGGTTTTCAGCACTTACTGGCCATCGTCTGTAACTTTACTGACCATCGATGATCAGTCAGTGAGTTTAAGAATCTAATTTTCCCAGCAACACATGGTAACAGTCTACCAACAAAGGATAAAAAACATCAAACGTGTTACTAGATCAGAATAACAAGGGATTCATACTTTTGTGTTAATCTGCTCTGTAGCTACGTCATAACCACAAACCTCTCTGAACCCCTACATGATCTATGCCGTAACCTGAAGTGCAGCTCCCTGGAAATGCAACTACAGGTCATATCAAAGAAGCGATAGGCCCGTTCAGTACTGTCCATTTTGAATTTACAAATAAAAGCCTAGAAACAGAGCCCAGAAAACATGTAGAAGTCTCGGTGTTTCCTGTCAGTCCAGTGACCCCAGCTTTAACGAAACTCATTTCTAACGTCCTCGGTACAAATCACTGACACGAAAGGAGCACGATGGGCCAAAAATCAAAGATATTTAACAACAAGAGTTTAACCCCATTAAACTAGAAATTAACCAGACAAACACATCCAGTTTGTAATACAGCAAATATTGTTATTAGGGAGATGAGGACTGCATCACAAGAGGACATCTGTTAGCCCACATGTGGGAGCTAACAAAACAAAGAAGTCCCCGATCTCAGCGTGCATTCTGATAAATGACACCAAAGTCCATCTTGAGCAGATTTCACCTGAATATGTAGAAGATCTGAGCAGGGCCACGATGTGACAGGCCTTCCTGACCCGTCAAGAGCTATTTCTTGAGGGGGAACTGCTGACCGACAGATCCAAGGTAATATTTCTGTTGCTCCTTTTGTCTCTATCTCTCCGTCCCTCTTAAACTGTGTGAATACAGAGCGCCTACAGTCACACAAACAACCCCCGAAACACTTCTGGACACGTCTCTTCATAGCTACCGAATGCTGTGTTGCATGCATAAATAAAATGTGTGTGCAGGCTTCACATAGACCATCTCGCTGTGTGTGAGCATGTCTCCAGGCAGCCAAATTTTGAACTCAACTCATAACAAGGCATCAGGAGTTTCTAAGATGTTATGCTAGTTTGCACAGCTGTACTGGATCCATGTCACTATTCAAATGAGATCTTGGAAGTGAGTATAGCTGTAGGTGCTGGGTGTCAAATTAGTCTAAATACATTAAAAAAAACCAAAAAAAAACATCCACACATAAAGACGGGGCTCATATACATGCAGACTCACACTTGGTATGCACTCCTGAATCAGTTCAAGTCAGCAGTCTGTTCTTTCCCTTCAGCTACGGTCCCCTTCAAACCCCCCTCCACCCCCACCGCACGTGTAAGCCTGAATATTTTACAAATACCCCGATAACAAGAAGTCTTCCTGCCACGACACTAATTCAGTATGACAGCTTTATCCTTGCAATCTTTTCAATTTGTCCTCTCAGATTTTTTCCACTGCCAACAGATGGAGGCAATTTTTCAGTTACATTTAGTGTCTGCACAGTAGTCAAAGTCCCAAACTGCATGCACACACTCTCAACTCTCCGGGGGATGGAAGTGAGGTGGATTTCAAACTAGGCGATGCCTGCTCCTCACACGTACGCAGGGCTGCTCTGGGGTGAGGGGTGCAAGATGACCGCAACAATTGCACTTCACACTTGCACGCAGACGTGCTTCACGTCAGCGGCCGGCGCTTCGCTGTGTGATCTCGTGGATGAGGGAGGGGCTCGGACTCCGTGGATGTTCACCGGAGACCAGCTGTGCCTCGCTCCGCTCTTCCAGATGGCCCTCGGGATGCCTCGCTGTGCCGCGGTGGCTTGTGTGTACATGTGTGCAGATCTATGTGCGTGAGACACTATTGGATTTAGACATGTCAGCGCGTGCTTTGCGGCGGGCCTCTTTTTAAAAACACTGACACGTTTTGTCATCAGAGCCGCCAAAGTGAGGAGCGCGGAGGAGTCTGGAGCTACCCCTCACCGAGATGTCCTTTCATCTGACGTACACAGACTCGGGGAGAGAGAGGGAGACAAATATTTCAATTCCTTCAGTCCACATTATGGTCGCTGCAGGCTCTTTCCTGGCAAATCATTATCCAAAATCCTGAAGAGCCTAAAGACTACACACACACAAAAACCCACACTGAGTTACTCGCACACACATTCAGTCACTCTTCCCTCCACGTTAATATGCATGTACTACACAGACACTAACCCCCTTATTTTCAAAGCGCCATCGACCATTATCATGGTCCCATCTGCCAGCAAAGGCTGGTCCGACTCTCCTCCAATAGGTGAGCAGAAATTTAATCACACCTAATTTCTTGTCTACAAATACATCCTAATGCAATCCCTCTGAAGACTTCTCTAAATCAGAATTTAAACCCAGTCTCGGAGCCACCTGGGTCCCCTCAGCACAACACCGCCAATCATAGAATGCTAAGACCCCACCAGAGCATCACCATGAGTAAATGGACGGCTCTGCACGTGGACTCACACGGAGAGATGTGCTGTCGTCGGTCACGTCTGCCCCTCTTTGAAATGTCAGCTTTGGAAAACTTTAGAGAAGCAGCGGTGACATCACCGACTGTTTATGTTGGAATTTAACTGACCAAGCTACAAAGTTGCAGCTATTCGGGGACGACAATAACGTTTTTAATGTTCATGTTCAAATTGGGATTTTTAGCAGGCTAAAAACCATCGATCCCTCCATTCTTCTCCACTTATGTTGGGACTGAAGTCTATCTCAGCTATTGTTAGGCCTAAGAGCTGGGATACACCCTGGACAGGTCGCCAGCTTAAGAAATTAATCCTGTCAACATTCAGTGTGGGGCTAAGGTTTATCTAGCATTACCAGCCTATTGTTAGCCGCGACAATGAAGTCATGCTATCTGCTTGCGCTCACGCTTGTTTCATTTCAGCTCAGCAGTACGAGTCCTTCCTCCTGCTTTGACTGCTCCCCATTTCACTGCTCTCTTCCCACCATGTACCACTGTGAAGCAGGCATTCACAGGGTGGAGTGAAGTGAAGCAGACGGGTGAAGCTAAGACAATGCTTCTGGAGTCTCAGTTCGTCCCAACGACGATATGTTATCTGACTGTAAAGGTAACAAAAGGTTTTTATCTCCTCTCCTCTCTCACGCCCTCCTTATTTACTTTGGCAGACTGGCACCATTTTTGTTAGTGTAACTTACTGCTTAGTGTGGGGGGCGTTCCAGTTAAAAATTCTGACTGGGAACTTCAAATGGAACCCCTATATGCAGTAGGAGAACTGGGGTTCGCAAACGCAAGGGAAGAGTGGAGTGGTGTGAGCTTGCAAGTGGCGAATGGATATTTTTCATTGAAAGAACTTCTAAATATGTAATTTTGACGAAAGGAGGTGAGTATTCTATGATTTAATCAATACATTGAGAAGTGCTTTAAACCAGCGGTCCCCAACCCCCGGGCCTCGGACCGGTACCGGTCCGTGAGTCGTTTGGTACCGGGCCGCGAGAGTTGAGGCTCAGGTGTGAAATGTATGGTTTTCAGGGTTTTTATCGGTTTTCAGCGTTATTTTGTTAGCGTTTTTATCGTTAACTCTGTTTTCCTGGGTCTTTTCACGTGTGTTATGAATAAATCTCCTTTTTCTGGTACCGGTACTAGTTTTATTTTGTTGTATTTATCCGCGACACCTTAAAGGCCGGTCCGTGAAAATATTGTCGGGCATAAACCGGTCCGTGGCGCCAAAAAGGTTGGAGACCGCTGCTTTAAACATTATATTATGTTACTATTTCAGCCCCGCCCGTCGGGTTATCATATAGCCCGACGGGCAGTGCTGAGATAGATTTTGGTCGCCTGACGGGAGATATCACTAGCTCCAGGACGTCGGGCTAGCGATTTTGCGATCCCTGTTGTTAGTTCACTGTGAATGTCCCACATAAGGAAACAAAAAAAAGTAAAGAGTAAAAAATATATGCTTTTTCGTTCTTGCATATGAGCCAATATTTTTAATTAAAAACAGATCTCTTTTTTTCCCTCAACACACACACACACACAAAATCATTTGATAGTGAGTTTGACATCAGCATCAAACACAGAGTATGTCATCCCTGCATGACACTGGAGAGCAGCATGACGCCTGAGACAGTCGGAGCTCAGAGGGTGTGCACGTGTGTGCGTGAGAAAGTGAGAAAGGAGGTACAGCTGTCAATCACAGCGCAGAGGCAAGCAGAGCGATACGCTACCCAGTGGGTTCATCAGTGCCATGTGTCAGTCACACCCTGAGATCACATTGATTGTCTGTCGGCACCCATCTGAGTGTGTGTGTGTGTGTGTGTGTGTGTGTGTGTGTGTGTGTGTGTGTGTGTGTGTGTGCACCGCATGTGTTTGAGTGAAGGGGCCATATTTGGCCTTGAGAGAATTACAGAGGGCAGTGGAATACAAAGGGTGAGAAAAATAATAAGAGAAAGAGGACGAAATATCCACAATGATGCAATTATGATTCAATTTAGATTCCCGCATCAATTATGCAAACATATTCAAGAGACATGTCAAATATTGATAGGCTCTTCAACTTTTCAAGCCGTATTCATTAGGGAGCCAAAACTTAACCCATACTCTCTCATTAATCATGGATAGATGTCAGCTGGAGGTCTACATTCATATTCAGCCAGCGCCCCCAAGGCTCCACCAGCAAAGGCATGTCTACATATGTCTGTGTGTATCTGTGAGAGCTCATCTTAGTCTGCTTATCGGTCTATGCATTGCTATGTAGCTTTGTGTGTTAGTGCTGAACTGTGACCCATCAACTTTGAGTCTGTGCATGACAATTGACACATGCTGCTGTGGTGTTCCTGGCAGGAAATCTGCTGGGAAATAGTGAATGGATGCCATAAACTGGGCCCGAGCCCGAAAAATTAGACCTGGGGGGATTGGTGAGGTTTGGATTTTCTTCAGTAAAAGATGGCAATACAATACCTGATGCAGTCTGTCTGTACTGAGCATTTATGAATGCATGCTTTTGTAGAAATCCTTTTTCATGGCCAACAAAAGTGCCACAAAGCGCAGTCTAAAATGAGACGATTATGATGAAAATAATGGGAATATGATAAAGCCTTGAGTGCAGCTTTCAATACATAACAGCTTCCTATATCTTAGCCAGTCTCAGACTGAAATGTCTTGAGAGCTACTTAATGGATCCTCATGACATTTTCAACTGACTGTCACAGCCATCTGTTTTCCATCTAGTTCCATCATCAGATCAATATTTTACCTTATTAGTTTCAGCAGCTTATGTCCAAATCCTACAAAACTGCACTGTGATTAGTGGTTAATGTTGCAGCACTGCCTCTACCACCAAACTCACCAGCACCATTGGTACAATTCAGGTTTTAAGAGTGCACCATCTCCAAGTGCTTAAAGTTGCATAGACTCTGTCATTGCACATGCCCAGCTGAGGATGTACATCCTGCACCAGCTCAGGAAGTTCAGCCTGCCTCAGGCAATGCTGATTCAGTTCTACTCTGCAATAATCCAGTCCGTTCTCTCTTCATCCATCACTGTCTGAATTGGATCGGCCACCGAACACAGAGAGACTATAACGGACAGTCGGGGCTGCAGAGAAAACTGGTGCCAGCTTCCAATCCTTTCAGGACCTTCACTCATCCAGATTCAGGAAATGAACAGGAAACATCACTGCAGACCCATCGCGCCCTGAACACAACCTGTCCCAAAGACTTCCCTCCGAGAAGAACACGCTCACTGTGCCAAAAGAACAAAACATGAGAACAGTTTGTTCCTGATACAGGCAGATAGTTATCAGTGGCAACCGCTGGAGCATGGATGCTGGCAGGGATGAAGTTAATGTGATCGACTAAAAAAAAAAAAAAAGTGTCTAGATTCAGCCCAATTTACAGCATAGCACAGATCCAAAGGTTGTGTCCAGGGTTCTCTGCCCTAAAATGAAGGAAATTAAGGCCAGTCTGCCTAAAAATCCAGGCTAGCGTAAAGATACAGCAGCTTAATAAGTTAAATTGAAACTGTGAAAACCTCTGCAAAGTCATGAAACCTCAAGTTTCCCAGCCATTGTTTTGATTGAGAGATACCTTGGTGCAGAAATCACATAGTGTGCGTTTAAACAAGGAGGCATTCAATAAGTGAAAACAAGAAATGCCTTCAGAACAGCTTTTTTAAAACGTGCAGCAATTCTGCATGTTTTAAAAAATATGTTAAACATTAATTGCAAACTTTGAACAAAGCATAAAAAAACTCCATTCAAATGATGAAAAGAGTCCAGTCAAACAATGTTGCTGTATTAAAAATGACTGATAGTAATGAATGCCGATGCTTTATTACAACTGCATTGTATGCATTCCTTTATACCTCTGTCATGTCACCACTGAGAAGAGCCCCTGCAGCTACAACCGATGCATCTCAGTCGTGACATCTTGATGCACTAACCTGGTCTCATATGACTGCGCTTAGGCTCTCTAGCTGGGTGGGGTCAGGAAACCTGGGTCAAAGGTCACAGTAGTCCCCACCCTGAGGAACAAAAGCGAGGAGTAAGCCTTTCAGTGAGGATCTTGTTGGCTTAGACTGGGGGGGTTGTGGTGTCTGTCTGGGTCATTGTGTTCGTGTGTGTGTGTCTTGGGAAAGTGTGTGTGTGTATAGTCGAAATCTGTCAGTGTGCGTGGAGTGTGTGCATACATTTTTACCGTATGATCTGTAGCTTATGTCTTGTGGTCCAAGTGCAGAGTGCTGAGATTCACACTCGTGTCAGAAAACAAATGTGTGTGTGCATCTGTGTGTGTATGTGCACGTCTGTGTGTGTGGTAACTGTGATGAAGCCAAAGAGTGAACCTACTGCCCCTACTGCAGGCCTCCCCTGAAGCGTTGCACTTGGCTGGTTGGTGTGTGTATGTGTGTGTATGGAACAGCTGTTCTCCAGTACTACATGGGGAGGGTCAGGGGGGAGACACAGACGAACTACAGCTGTGGCCCTGGGGCTTGTGGGAACTGTGGCTTGAACAATGTGGGAAGAGAATCAGGGGCAAGAGGAAGGACGAGAGAGGAAGAGAAGAGATTCACTGGGAAAAGAAGCGTTTACAAGCTGAGACAAGATGAGATGGCCAAATGAAGAGAGAACACATGGCAGCGAGAAGAGAAGACACCAGAGAAAAGAATATGTCCCTCTGTGTCGGAGTGCTCTGAAGCAGGAAAAGCCACAGAGACCAGCAGGCGACGTGGACCGCGGCATAATTTGGCCACAAGGTCACTGCAGAGAGACATGGGATTAGAAACACGTAGACAGTGGGCTCTTATCCAACGAGCTGATCCAGAGCCATCAACCACAGTCACTTAGCATTCCCAGAAAAGCTCTTAACTGTAAGAAAATTAATCACGGCTATAAGGCTCATAAACAACTTGACTTTCCTGGTAGCCTGCTGGCCAAGATTGCAGAGTAACTCGAATAAAGACCCACTGTTGGAGATAATGCTTATTTCAGGACAGCACATAATGTGATAAGTCTGAGAAATCACTTTACAGTTTTGCACAGACAATCATGAGCTGCTGTTGAGAGCGGAGCTCCTACAACAGAGAGAAACTAGTGGCAGAGGGAAGGGGACTGACAGTGAAAACTAATAAGCCCTGTGCAACGGGAGAGAAATAGGCTCATCTCTCTGTGGCACCAAGAAAAACTATTGGAACTGTTGTACACCATTTCCAAGAACAAAAAAAAAAAAAAAAAAAAAAAAGCACCTCATCTATGCTGAAACCCAACAGTAAATCCCTTCTGCCCGACAGATTCAGCAAAAGAATAATATCTGAGGCAAGAATAATATTTGCAGCCTACATTATATAAGAATGCCAGGGAGTAGAGCATGAGATGGAACTAGGCCAAAAGCCAATTTATGGCTTTTGTGGAACCCCCCAAAAAAGTAAAAAAGAGTGAGAGCGGTCCAAGGTGCTACTTAAAATCCTCTCATCCACTCACTCGCAAGCCTCAATTAAACACTGCCGATTGCCATCTGCGAGGCTACTGAACCTAAAATCATTAAAAGTCTAAAAAGATTAAAAGCAGTCGTGGGCGGAAAAAAATTGAATAAAGGAACGAGGGAAAAGACGAAAAAGATAAGAAAACGGAATGAAGCGAGTTCTCGGAGATGAGTGTCAGAGATGACCTTCATGGCAAGTGGTTTGACTGTGAGCTTTGATAGGAAGTAAACTGACTGAACTAGATGTAACGGATAACAAATTGCTTGCCAGACTGGAAAGTAGCAGTTTCCTGTGCTGTTTCTGTCTGCATCTTTTTCTATCATATCATGCATATGACATAAGAGACTGAGCTGTTTGAGATGGCAGCCATCAAGTGTTGTTTAAGAGGGTTAATTTCAGCCAGTGGTGTCACTGGGAGGAAGGTGCTCTGACGTGTCAGTGCTCTGATTTCCTGTAACTGATAAGCAATAGTCACGTATTTTCAATACACAAAAGCACTGTATATGCTGCTGACAGTAACTCACAAACAAAAACAGGATGTAGGTGTCACTTTTTTTCACCCAGAGAGGTTTTACCTTTACTCAGGTCTTTATACAAGAACAGTACAAAGACAGATGTGCATGAGGCGGCTGTTATCCTTGAGCTGTCTCATATCTGCAGGCAGTGTCACAGTCATGACATGTTTGTTGTCGAGGTGGCTCCGTGAACTTGGGATTTATCTGTCAGGATGTCAAGAAGTTCTAGAAAGCCAACTAATTCTGCTCTTAATGCACCGCAGATTGGATAACCTAATGCATGTCATTCAATTGTAAAGCAATTGCGCAGGTCGTTACCTGGTGCAAAGCAACCGGTCTACAACAGTCTAACTGGGAGTGACTGCAACCTGTCTCAGACAGACTGCAAGTAATTGCAATAACTGCTGTTTAATATTGGAAATCAGACGGATTGCCAACACTCTGCAATCAGTCTGAGCCCGTCTGTGCTGATACGCGTGACTCGTCTGCAATTTACAGTTTAATCACCATCCTGTTGTAACTACACTATTTTTTGAGGATATAATGATCTATGATGCTGTGGCTGGACTCTAAATGTAAGTAGTTAATGTAAACAGCAATAAAGTTGCAATTTCTGCCAATTCATCACAGTTAATTGCCTAATTATCACAAGAAGATTGCACGTAAACGCCAACATGACCACATTCAGTCACAAACTGACAGCAGGCCGACTGTCTTATTGCCGTTTTGACGCACTAAAGTCGCTTCGTTGATATGAACTGTCTGCAAGTGCTCAAACACTAGGTCACAGTCTATAAGGCAACCGTTTCACAAGAAAAAAGATCGCACACGTCATTGTAAATAGCGGTTCAGGAAGCGGTCTCTAACCACTGTTTTTCTTAGTGGTTGCGTTTGGTTAAACTTAGTGGGCATGCGTCTATGAGTTGCAGTCGTATCAATTTTCTTTCCTCGTATTTACCGACATCGCTTCACTTCTGCCCACAGAGAGAAGGCCTAAAGTTGCGCAGATTAAAGTTTGTGTTGCCATGCAATTCTCTCTGTTCCCTTAAAGGTCAGCACTGTCAAGATGGCTCGCAACCAGTCAGCAGTGCACATTTAGAAGTCAAAGCTTACCAAAGGACTGCCACACAACAGTTCTTGCTCTTGCTACTCATCCCCCACTATTCAGTGATTTAGGCTTGAAGCTGTGTCGTCAAAAAATGCTATTTTGTCCGAGCTCCAAGTTTAAAAGAAACATTTTTTTTTAATATTATCAGGATATTTGACTATAATCTCAGACCTTCTGCTTCTCACATAAAAATAATTCCAGCAGCTTTTGTAATGTAGAGAAAAGTTCACGTCCTTTGAACAAAAGCAATATTCTTAACAAAAGTCTTCTTTTTAATAAAAAGTGAACGATGCAAGAGAAAACATGAAGAGGCAGTTCTCGGTGAGAATCTCTAGCTCAGCACTCGAAACTCAACAATACATGCCTTTGAGACATTCCTTGATGTTTTTCGGTGATCTCCGGCTCTCTTGCTTGCCATCTTACTACGTGCATTTTTCTAATCTCAGGGTGAGTATTTTCCTCCGCAGCTGTGTTTTTATCTGTCTGTCTGTCAAGGATGTGCTGAGGACAACAGAGGTGAACGACAACTAAAAGACATGGGAAACTTTTGACAGCTTTGAATAGGTGCATTGTGCCCGAGAAAAACCCTTCGAAGACTACGGGGAAAGAAAAGGAAAATCCTTCCTCCTGTCTCATTTTAGATGTGGCATTCTCAGGTAAAGAGCACGCCACGCTTAATGTGAAGGCGCAGAAACATTTTTAATGCCAGGCAGAAAATGGGCTGCCAGATTAATCGTATCTGGATACAATCTGGGCACCAGGCAAATGTTAATGCGAGGTGCGAAAGGGCCCCCGGCCTCGTTTCTTTTTTCTTCTTTTCCCCCCCTCTCCTTATTCTCTTTTCTATCAAGAAGCAGCCATCTCAGGCATTTCTTCAGTGCAGTGGAGCAGAGAGCCAGCCTTCTCCCCCCGTACCTGTAACAGAGGGATATTGTTGCCACAGAACCATGCCTTCAGTTACCGAGCATTCCTGCCTCTTCATTTCAAAGACAGAAATGCTAAAAGGTAATGTGAGGTGGGAGAGAGAGAGGACAAGTAGGTACAAAATAAGCAGGCGCAGAAAGCAGGAAGAGGAGCACGGGGGATAAAATATTATTGCCAATTACCAAGTGACTTTCTCAACTTGCATCTTGGAAGAGATTATTGAAGTGCAGTGGGGCAGACGGGCACAAGCAAGATATTTTGTGAGAGCTGACAACGACAAAAAAGCCGAGAGGCGTCGCTTCTTTTAAATTCGACAAAAGTCGTCTATTCCACCGACCGAACAGAGCCGAGGAGAATAATCTGGTTGCTTTGATCTAACTCGGTGAGAGAATGTCATCTTCGATACGAGGCATGTAATTCCCTCTAACGGTATGCTGCGGTACCAGCTTTGTGTTGTTAGTCACCCCGCTCCAGCAATGGCACACTTTCCACTTCCTGAAAGTCATAACAATTCCACCACTGCTGCTGCATTAACCATCCGCGACAAATGGACCCATGTCTGGCAAACCAGTCAGAAACACACACACACACACACACACACACACACACACACACACACACACACACACACACACACAGTAAGGTTTGACACATGTCACACTGACTCAGCTCTGGCAGCAATTTCGTTAGTGTGCATGCACACATAGGGCTCTTATGAGATTGCCTTGGTTTAAAACACTGTATATTCATGCAGTAAATAATTTCATGCATAGGGAATTTATTATACACACACATCAGTTGAGGAGATGTGGGGGGAAATTTAATCCCACAGTAATGGATTTACCTCCAACTGAGAGTCCAATTACCAAAGCTATAACCGCTAATGGCAGTGCTAATCATAACAATGGCATCATGGTTTAAAACTACTACTTACGACACGGTCCTTGGTTCGCCTCGGCAACTGCGCAGCGCAATTACACCCAAACACATAAAGCAGGCGGCTCCAGCTGATTTAATCCGTTATCGCTCCGTTCTCATCACTTTCTGCCCTTAAACGTGTTTGAAATTCACTCACTTACTTTTTTATCTCGTTTTCCAAATTCTGCTCTTTAAAAGTCCAAAAATCAATAATGACGGTTTAACTTCATTATTGATTTTTGGGGGGATTCCAAAGGGCAGTAAAACAAGCTGTAAACATAATGTTGACATACTGCTTGATAAAGACGTTGTGTTAACCAACAGCTGACACTCTATTGGAGTTAGAAACCAGTGTAAGCTTTTATTCTGAAGTGTATTTAGAGCAACATGAAAATTGTAAAGTTCAATATTTGTATTCCTTTTTGGCAAATGTTGTTTTGGGTTTTTTCCCCCCCATGTCCTGAGAAATAAATTGATTTTTAACTGCTGACTATAAACAATCCAGTTCATGCAGAAGTTAGACATTGGCTCTCTTTGTCTGTTGCTGCTGAACTGGCTGTTTTAAGTTTTTCTTTGTTTTCCAATTGACTTACTCATACAAACCTGTCAAAAAGCTCAGAATCAACACCACCTTTCATGTTCAAATGTTCTTTATTAAAGAAATTTGAAAGTGAATCTTCCAATTTCTCAATTCAGTCAGGACTAGTACAGTCAAAGATTGTTATTTCCATCTGCAGTCACTTATATTTGGTGGTATAGCCAGGGGTGCACATAAGTGGTCTGCGGGTGCGCATTCGCTGTCAAAATAAAAGACGCGCACCAGATAAGAAGTTGCAATGTGCATTTGCATACATATAAAAAGGCACTGTTTCTGTCCGCTAGAGTGTACTGTAAAGTCTGTACAATAATACAGCGAAAAAACTCCAACAATCAGATGTAACACAAAAATTATGCATCAGTGGAGCTTTCCAATGGCAGTACTTATTTCTTTTTCCAGTCAAAGCCAGTCATTGTCTCATTATATACCATAGTAGTTTTAATACCTATAATTTCTATTACTTGCCAAGTCCCTTATTCCTTTACAGGATTCATATCGTAATAATTACACAAAAGAAATGCAATGGTTGAAGTCTTATTTTTTCAACACAAGTGTAATTAAAAAACAAAAAAACAGAAATCTGGACCAATACTACTGATTACAGGGGACAAGGTTATATGATTAAAGCCTTAATGACATATAATACTAATACTAATAATAATGCTTTAATTATTCTTGGTTAAAAAAAAATGAGGATCATCAGACAGGAAAAAAGACCAGCAAAGTAACCCCGGGAAATATCTGCCTGGTCATTTATTCAGCCTAGATCTCTCTGGCTCACCTCCCATCCTCGCTGTTAACTGGGTCATCTGTGGGAGAGGCATGGTGCTCTCCTGAGACACACGTGTGCGCGCAGACACACACACGCACACGCACACACACTCGGAGTAGTTCAAAGAAGCCCAATAAAACATTTACAACACGGTTAAGCCTTTTTCTTCCCCCGCTTCTCTCGGTCTGCTTCTTTGGCTTGTTGTGTATCCTCCCTTCTCCATCGCCCTCTCTCTCCCTCCCGTGATTCGCTGTGCTGTCTGGACTTTGAGTCTTGTACATTTCTTTCACTCAGCTCTGTACATGACCTTGGGTTAAACACATTTAATTAGCGCTCACAGGATCTGCACGCCCCCTCCTACTGGCAGCTTAGAGATGCGCCCCTGGACCAGGCAGCTAGTGCAGCATGTGTGCGACTACATCAAGTGTGTGAGCGCGTGCATGTGCGTTTGTGTGTGTGGGCTGATGGTAGTTTCGTAGGTGATGTCAGATTTCACATGGGCAAACACACTCTCCTCAGGCTTGATAATTACACTGGTCTGGGCCAAGGTCTTGTAGCACTAAAAACAAACGCGCACATACACACAGAGAACATTGTAAGAGCACTCTCTTCTCGCCAACCTCAAGTCCTCCTTCATTCCTCAGATTACAGTGAGCCACAATGGAGCCACTTGCTTTGAAACACGCAGCCCTGTCAAGTTTCTGCTGAGCCAAGACACAACAGCAACATGTTTGACACAGCATTGGCCAGGAGTTTCTATACGCATATACAAACATGGTGGTCTTTCATGTTTCTGACAGCGAGAGGTTATCTGGAGAGGAGCTGCAATATGCTTACAGAGAATATTGAAAGGCACGGGAGGCCCCGTGTGCCCGGCTTCCCGCTAATGAACTGCAAAGAGAAGGTGATAAAGAATACAGAGGTCCTTGTAGGTACATGAAAACACAATATAACAGGTTAGACCCTTTAATGGTAATGAGTGGAGTATGTGCGGTCTCCCAACAAGGGGGTGTTTGTGGTAAAGCGAGAAGCAGCGCTCACCATTAGAAAGGAATAGGTTTTCTAACGTCGAGTGGCACTCTAGGGGTTTTACACATGAAGCTTAATCACAAGGAGCCCTCCTTAGCTCACAGAAACAGCTGTATCTCTTTTACAGTGCTAAAGCAGACATTCAGGTTGAGATTTAAATTCCTTTTATAAAAAGTCTGGAAAATGAAAAAGTGGAGTATAAAAGGAGTAGATTCACAAAACTCGCTATCATTTCACAATGAAACATGGCTTCTGCTAGTTTTGGAGAATGCCTCCACTATGAACTACATCTTGGTTTCTTTTCCTTTTATTTGAATTTTTTGGAGTAGCTCTTTTAAAGCCATACTGCGACGCGATTTTGTGACCGTGACATTAAAAATGAACAGTTTGGGAAATCATGTAGCTCAGGCTTTCTTTTATGCATCAATAGATTCTATATATTTTTCTAAAAATTCTTGTAAAGCTCATAACTGCTAGCGTAATTTCAGGTTTCACAGGAAGGATACATCATATGCAGGATTTCTTTTTAAGCAGTAGTGTAATAAATGTCACTGTACAGTGTATTGTGCAATGACAAAGGAGCTGTGAATCTTAAACCTTGAAAAATAGGACATTCAAAAACATAAATAAGGCAGTTTGTGGCACAGTATAATGATAAATAGAAGTGCTTAGTAAAACAATAAAACAGGTTAACTCTTAAGAGTTAAAGTTCCTTTTTCCAATTTCATCATAATCCAAAAAAGGTTCCAAAAACAACACCAATTTCACTAAAAAAAAGAAAGAAAGAAAAAAGTGCTGCTCTATGAGGATTTCTCCAAGCATTTTAAGTTATATCTGAAAGAAAAAACATAATAATAATAACAATAATAATAAAAAAGGTTGTAAAAAATACAGAGCAGGACACAAATCGCCTCTAATTTTTGAAGAGAAAAGAGCAATCTACTAGACAAGATGAGAGAAAATAAAGCAGCGGTGCTTTGTTTGAAAGCTGATGCAATCTACTTTGCAGTGAAACATCTGGGGAAATAAAAAGGTCACACGGATTTATATTTAGATGCCACAGGGAGAAATATGTTTCTACACTGAGCACTGTACCCGCAAGCTAACAATGGCCTGCGACGGAGAACCAGATTAATGAAGCATTAATGGCAGCTCACTGCACGGTTAATAGCTGCTAGTTTTGTTTCCGCTAGCAGTGTGACATGGGTATAAAGTATACTCTGGTGAGCTAAACACATGCTAGCTTTGATATTTTAATATGTTCTCAGACAAGGAAGCAGCAGTGAGGTTTCTGACTGCTTCGGGTGTTTTACAGTGAAAGCAGGAGTCTTATGTAAAATTTAAAAAAAAAGTAAAATTTAACAACACCATTTGTTTAGCTTGGCGTAAACCTTTACATTAGCCCTAGCTTAAACATTTACCTTAGCCCAATCTAGCACTAAGGTAAAAATAAAAACAAGGTGGTTTTTTGCCTATTATGTAAACAAGTTGTTAGATTAAACAATGTCTTGAGCGTTAGAGGCATTTATTACAGATTTTGTTAGCTTAGGCTGAGCCACACTAGTTGTTTTCTCCTGTTTCCTGTCTTTACGCTAAGCTAAGCAGCTATAATTACCATATGCAACTGTTTCAATCCTCTCTGCAGAAAATATTTAAAAAATGTTAATGTCCTCCTTTAAAGCCTTTAAGGGTGAATTTATCCTTGAAAAAAAAAACCCAAAAACCCCCAACAACAACTATGAAACACATCTAAGGTAATTTACTGAATCCATCCATCCTTTAATGTGACATACAGTGCTGTGAAAAATACTTACCCCTTTCCTGATTTCCTATTTCTCTCATATTTGTCATACATTCATGTTTCAAAATGAGTAAATACAAAAGACAGTTTTAAAATTATAATCTCATTTCCCTTGCGGGGAGGGTGTCAGGTTTTTGGGAAATGTGCTATGTATAGCTTTCCTTCCTTTATAAATAAAATCATAATTTAGAAACTGAATTTTGTATATACTCTGGTTAACTTTGCCTCGCATTAAAATGTGTTTGATTGGACCAGAAACATAAAAGTGTGAGAAATTGAGAAAACAAACCAAAAAGAATTGAAGATGGCGACAAAATTGTAAGTATTGGCTGTGAATTATATAATGTTTATGTGGTATCAGTTTTGTGCTGGGTAAATAATGGCTAACGATTGCATAGCAAAGAGTTTGAAAAACTTTGAAAGCGTTCAGTTATTAATTAATTCTTTTCCAGGCACAACAGCAGCTAAAGTAGAAGCATCGGGTAAACTGTTACATTAAGCATCGCTAAAAGTACACCCCTGCACATTACCTTTTACTCTGTGCTAGGAGTAATGTTAGGTTTGAATCTGATTACTGGCATTAAAGCCTTGTTTAGCTGTAGGTGCACTAACATTAGCTATGAGGATCATCAGACAGGAAAAAAGACAAGCTGAGATCTCATCAATCTTTTTTATGACTATTTGTGTTGGAAATCCAATTCCCTTCGGAACGCTCGGATACTTGAGCGTGGGAAAAATATATGGTAAATATGCAGAAGGAGAATGGAGCTGATACCACAGGGACCAGAGTGAAGAGAAAGTCAGGGAACATTTCAGGCAAATACAGGACTAATTAGGGTGCATGAAAACACCCCAGGGTGCCCACGAGGCCTCACTTTCCTCTTCTGCTTCGAGAGGCACAGAGGTCTTCTTTGCTATCTCTCCACTGAAGGCCTAGCAGACAGACTGTGATTAATGCTTAAGACTTGCTACTGGGCCTCTCCTCTGCTTAAGATCCGAAGGGGCAAACTTTTAACCTGTGATTGAGCCGCGATGATTCACCTCTAATAAGTCAGAGGAGGTATTCCACCTCCCAAACACTTCGGGCAAGGCAACACATCACTTGATATCAGTCACAGGACGCTCGTGGAGCACTAACCCTGTCAAAAGCACCATCTGTTTGCTGTCTTTTATAGAATGAAGGAGTCTCTGCTGATAGGCAGGGGAGTTTCATCTTACTGGCACCATGGGGCTGGAGTGTGAATATACAGGAATGGCAAAGGAAATTAATCCGTGCTTCAATATTTGTAAGCTTCTGAGCTCTGTTGTATATGGACACCTGAGGAGCTGTAGAGGATATTGGCTAATGCTGATTCGGTGTAGTTCACCGTCAAGTTTATTGCCAAGCACCAAAAAAAACATCTGAAATGAGATGCTTTTTTTACAGACAGCCTGGAGTCTTGACTGAATATAATAAATAACAAACAGAGCTTTAAAAATGCAGCAATAACAAATACAGTCTCAGTAATATTAATTTAAATAAAGTGCATCAGCTATTTATAAGGTTGAGCAGATAACATATAGTTCATCTAAGGTAACTCAGCAACAAGGGATGCGATTAGTGCAAATTCTCGTGTATAAAACAGATTACACGGTAATTCCATTACATGCTAATGCTATTTGGGAATTAATTAACTCACTAATCAACTTAAATACAGCTTAAATGCAACAAGAAGACACAGAGTGACATCAGTGACACTCTAAGAGCTAAATAAAATTACATAAAGAGGCTTGTAAAGGTTCATCCCAGGTACTTTTTGCTTCTGTACAGTGGATTACAAGAACACACAGTCTAAGAAGGACAGAGCTATTTATCATTGTCACTTTATCTAACAGCTTTATACCATTTTTTTAAAGTTTCACAATTAACTCATTACTTACTGTTTAATATAACACAAAAAAGTTGCCAACCTGTGTCAAGCGTGCGTTTGCGTGTACAGACAGTGTCCGTATCTGAGGGCACACATCCGATTTCCTGTGTGTGCCGTCGCCGCCTTAAACAAAGCCCCTAGTCATCTTTTCCAGATGTACTTTGAACATGACGCAGTGGGTGCCGCAGGATTCATGAATCACCGTGTTATGACAATAACACCGACTTTTGGGGATGAACAATGACTTTGTATGGACTTGGCAGATATCTGAAAAGCCCAGGTTTTCCTAAAACAGTACACAGAATGAGCTCATCTTTGAAGGAGGGTTTTAAAGTGAGTAATGCCAGTCTCCTCAGCCATGCTCATTACAGCCGAATTAGGCCGTGTCGTCGCGGTAAGCTCCAGTAATCAGACTACCTTGGCAGCTTGGCTTAATTGGCTCATCACTCAGCCGACACTCACTCCGCGCACATTAAAATAGACAGGACTCCTGTCATTTCTCCGCTGCTTGAAACAGCAAAAACAAAACATAGAGAAGAGCTGTTTCCTTGACGTGTCTTTTCTGATTTGGAACAAGGCGACATTGAATCTGGGTCAAAGCAAGAAAAAAAGAACAACATGATAAGGATATTGCAGTCATCAAGGAGACTGTTATACTGCTCGTGTTTTAACCAGAGCTACAGAATGCTAAAGCTACGGTGGCCCTGAGAGGCCACGGACTGCAACTTAAGAAAACAACAGCAATAAGAAAAATACCGCAAAAGCACACAAAACACAACAGAAATAGGAAAAAAGAAAACAGAAATAGAAAAAAAAGGAAATAGGAAAAAACACATTTCCAAAAGCACAAGGGAAGTGTTTCTGGGGAGACAATAACCCGACGCACCAGTTGCAGGAATCAAAACATGTTAGGTAAGTGTGTTTTAATCTCATGCTTCATATAATACTGATGACGGATTTTTAGGCTAACAGTTAGGCTAACACACTTACCTCTCATCTTTTCTTTCCTCACAAAACCAATAGATCCTCCACTTTGTTTAAGTGTCTCCCACAATTCTTAGCATGTTTTGGTTCCTGCAAGTGGTCCGTCGGGTTATTGTCTCCCTAGAAACACTTCCCTTGTGCTTTTGGAAACGTGTTTTTTCCCCATTTCCATTTTTCCTATTTCCGTTGTGTTTTGTGTGCTTTTGCAGCATTTTTCTTATTGCTGGTTTCTTCTTAAGTTGCAGTCCATTTGGCCTCTCAGGGCCACCGTATAAAGCACCTCTGTTAGAAAATATTCCCCCTCTGCTGTATGACAGAGAACCCCAAAGACACTTGAGAGGCCTAATAACCTTCAGCTCCACATGTGCAATTCTGAGAACAGCAGCGTTGACCACAAACCAAAAGGAAAACCTATTACTGAGAACTGATTTCATTCTATCGCCTCATCTAGCTCAACCTTGTAAACCCATGGGAACTTTCTGCATCACCTTCAAAATTAAAAAGTAGAAAGGGAGGGCTCAAGGCTTGCGTGTGGGTTCTTTTTTTTTTTTTTAAATCACTGCTGCCCATGTATTAAAAATAAACATGCAGGTTAATTCACAGTACAGTCCACGAACAACACAGCGCGAGAAACAGGAAACAGATGAGTGAGGGAGATGGAATCAGAGAGACCGGGAGCGGAAATGAATAAATAAGAGTGGGAGACTGTGATAGAGGCTGGAGGTTTTTGTTGGCCCTACTGTGCCAGCCCCTCTTGGAAGCTCAGATATCCATCAGGTTTGCCTCGCTCTGTGCTTGACAGCAAGTCTACAGAGGGCCCTTTTTAAATCAAGCCTCTCCTACCGCTGGCACAGCTCCAGATAAAGGCCCACTCTGAAGGGGATTCCTCAGCCCGCAGACCTCCGCTGGGAAACGGCCGAATGAACACTTTTGTACAAGGAAAGAGCGGGCAGGGCGGTCAAGGAGACGGACACAGAGCAGAGAGCAGGGGGGAATAAACAAGGAAGAGAGGAAAACAGAGGACAAAGACGAATTAACATACACCGACACACAAGCTCAACATGGGGTCCTTGGGGACCTATTCGACATTTGTTAATTGCATCCTATAGACATTTGTGCCATGTATCTCAATGTACTCACTGGGAGGCACGACGTGATTAAGAATAGCAGCTATGCATTTGGTCCTGGTGCAAGAAAAAAAATGCATCGGGACTCTTGAATGGATTATCAATAACAGAGTACGATCACCTGTGACGATATCGGGTAACTTTCACACCAGCAGTGCAGGAAAGCGGGAAAAATGGCTTTGCATTCAAGGTACTTTTGTGGGTACTGGAAATGCAGAGTTGAAGATTTTTGTGAGCTGTTTGTTGGACAGTTTCTGTGACCATCCATCCTCATCTTCAGTTCATGGAGCCGTTAAAGAAACCAGAAACTGTATTCAAATGCACCTTCTGGGCTTAAATAGGCATGTTGTGGGTAGGAACGTACCAATTTACTGCATCTCAGAAAAACCCTAAGACAGTGGCCCCCAACCCCCGGGCCATGATCTGGTACCGGGCTGCAAGAGTTGAGGCTCGGGTGTGAAATTTATGGTTTTCAGGGTTTTTATTAGAGCTGGGCGATATATCGAGTTTTTAAAACATATCGATATATTTTTATACGAGATATAAGATGTGACAATATCCTTTATATCGATATAGTCTATGTTACGTTATAATTATAGTTGTGGAGCCGCAAGTTTGCCTCTCTTTCGTCCACTTTTGTCTCTACGCAACGTTACTCCGCCTCGCCTTCACTGAAGACAACTCCCCCTCCTACCCCATCGCTTCACGTGCAGGCAGCGACAAGACGGACACGGCAAATCTCCGTTAACGAGTTACTGCGCATCGCCCCATGCGTGGGGCTGGACGGCGTCAACGTGCTAACGAGCTAAACATGCTAACGAGCTAACCGCGCTAACGAGCTAACAGCGCTAACCCTAAAATCCTTTCATTCTCTCAAAGGTTGATAGCGCGCCTTATGTATGAATTCTGCTTGTGCTTGATGGCTGCGAACCGATTTTATGTGGTACACGGCGCTCAGCAATCTGTCAAAATGTTTGAGTACGACTTTGGTCAGCTACGGAGCTGCACCGCTTGATAGGTTGTCGGCGCATTACGGCTACCGAGGAGCTTCGCGGAGTGATACGTACTGTGCATCAACGTAATATTACCGTATTGTGTGTGTATAAGGACCATAAATGGCACCTGTAAGAGACGTGGTTATGAAGCGGATTTCAAACTCCAGGCTGTCAGTCACACAGCAAAACTTGGGAACAGAGCAGCTGTGAAATCTGTCTTTGTTATTACGCTCAGCGTCTTTTAGTTTATATTTTGACTGCACAATTGTGAGCTCTTTGTTTAGCACAAAAACAACCTTGTTTTCTTTTATTTATGGAGCATGATTATTTAATGAATGCTCATAATTTAATTTTGAGTAATTTTTCATGTACATCTGTGCTGTATGTTAATAAAAGTGCCTGTATGACATCTGGGACACAGCTTTGACTAAGACCTCTCTTTTTGTTCTTACTTTATGGCTTAAAAAAAAAAAAATCGAGATATATATCTTATATCGCCATCCAGCTAAAAAATATCGAGATATGAATTTTGGGTCATATCGCCCAGCCCTAGTTTTTATCGTTATTTTTTTCATCGTTTTTATCGGTAACTCCTTTCCCGTGTGTTATGAATAAATCTTCCCTACTTTGGAACTGGTACTGGTTTTATTTGTTGTATTTATCCGGGACACCTTAAAGGCCGGTCCGTGAAAATATTGTCGGACATAAACTGGTCCTGGCGCAAAAAAGGTTGGGGACTGTTGCCCTAAGAGGTTTAGGTATCAGTCATACATTCATCACTTATACTAAATAGGCAGATGACTCAATATGCTATCCCAGTTATAGTACTTGTACATTCTAGTACTTATGCTACCCATAAACCCAGAGGTCAAACATCTGTTCCTATGCAAAGGAATCCATATCAGCAGAAGAATGCTGGATCCATCAGTCTGACCCATTTTTTGGTTAGAAAAGCCTGGAACTGCACTTCATTTATCAAAACAATTACAGATACAAAAAATGTCAAACCAGAAGATTTCTGTACCCCAACAGGCAGGCTGGTAGGCTGATACTGAATTAATAAAAATCATGATTTCTTAAGTGAATAACTGTTTGAAATACAAAACTCACATGTATTATTCTGGTTACTAAATAGTAAATACTGGCTATTAACATAGCTGGTAGAGCACCAACAACCACCACATTAGTGTGTTTATGTGACACAAATATTAGAAAAGCAAATATATCAGAGTTCCTTCTTTCACACTTCATGAATTCAAGTCCAAATTTCTAAAAAAGCACACCTGCATCTCATATAAACTCCCCTATTCATACGCTTGGTTTTCTTTGGTCCAAAGCAGGACAGGATTAGAGCTGCAATAGCATTCTGAAGCGTCACTGTGAGAGAAAACGAACCCCCGTTTGAATGAATGACACCTGTAACACTGCTGTTAACAGCCTCTCTGTCGCCATGCAGTACTTATCAAGCTTTTTTGAGGAGCAGTGGAAAGCCAATCTGGCATCGCTCGCCACCCTTCTTCCACTATCTCAGTCACTGCGACTTGTCAGGAAGCCGTGATTCTTAGATGAGACCTCCTAAGGGATGACAGACAGCACTCGTGTTGACTGAAGCAAAACAAGCCTTCAGCTCTGCCATGGTTGCTAAACAGGAGAGCTTAATATCCACTTACAGCGCTCGACTATTTAACAGTCAACACGGCCGTGGGATTGGTTTAGTTATCTGTTTACGTCGACCAGCTGACAGATGGTTTTTGCCAGAGTTAGTTTTAGAATACAATGGAGGGAATATTCTGCAGCGTTTTCTCCATAAGCCCCTTGAGAGTGTTTACTTATCAGTGGGCACACACCCCTATCAGCGCCCGTGCACCGATGCACTGTGAGCTTAGGAGTGTAAGTTGAAGAGAAAAGATGAGGGGAGTGAAAGGACGAGGCAGGGAAAGAGGCTCTCTGAAACGTTTTGATATATATACTGAAGAACATACATGGCTACTTCAGCGGCTAATGCTGCACTCCCTAAACACATCTGTGTGTGGGGCGGGAGGGGGGCCAGCTTCTGAGCATTGGGGAGTAAATTCCTCACTCTCTCCTGTCCCTGTGAGACCCATTCTGCTGCCTGGAGATAAGTGTGGAATTCAAGCTTGGTGGCAGGCGTGCCGAGGTGAAACGGATGCTATGGCTACAGCTCGGGCGAGCCGGCGCTGATAACCGACGGCAGGCCAGAACTGAAGCCTGCCAGCACACACAGAGTATGGAAGCTTATGAAAACAATATTAACATTCATATGACAGGCATGGGCAGAAAACCAGCCACCTATTGTGAACTACACAAGGCAAATGAAATATACGTGCTTCAACAATGTCAGGATGACCCAGTGAGCTGTGTGGGCTTCATTACTTGAAGTGGCCGTGCCAGCGCTAGTGAGATATCCCGCGGCTACCGAACACAATGCGGCGAGCACCGCTGACTGCTGTCTCCTCTCTATACATCTGAAAGCAAAGCACAGTCACTTCTAATTAAATTTATAGGAATAGGATAGAATGGCTTGACAGTACAATGTAAGACTGTGTGTGTGTTGGTGTGTGTGGTAGAGTGGGAAAGAAGACAAATTAACACACAAGTGAAAGGATCTGACAGTCCTTGTCCCTCAGCAATGGAGTTGACTGAGGAAGTTCAGACACACTGAGAAAAGAAAGATGGTCTCTGTACCTTTATATAAATAATAAACCATTTAAAGCAGCGCTACGGACTCGTCCTTATTTCTTCAGTCTCTGCGACAGGAAACAGTAATGACATTACATCTCTACTATAGGCATAATTCCAGAGACAGGGACAAATTAATCATCGTCTGTTTATTTACAGAGCATTTGAAAAGCTTTCAGGCTTTCTGACTCATCTTACAATGGACTCGCATCATTTTTCCTCATCAGGATCCTGCAATAACAACGGAAAAGCTGGTTTTGGGGGGGTTTCGTGAATTCAAAGTGAGCTACACGACACAGGGATGAAGGCCAACGCTGTTCAGAAAAGTGGAAAAAGACCACCACAACTCCTAAAAAGGTGCCGTACATAATCCTACGGGAGAAAATGAAAAAAGGTGTAAGAAAGCTGCCAAAAATGAAGTGTAGAAGCAAAATGTCATCGGCCTTTCAGGCTCTAATTCACTTTTATTCCCCTACACTAAAATTTCAGGCCTCTTTGACAGCTTTGCCAAAAATAAGACCTCACAGTCGTTTCTTTTTTATCGTAGGCTGTTTTTTTTTCTAAATTAAATTTGATTAAATTGTGAGTGTTTCCCCCCCCAGCCATCATGGCTGTCTGCTCTACATATGTGGTCTGGCTCATACATGTGGTACTAACACTGACACTGACAGACTCATGTCTATTCAAGCTGCCCAGATTAAGAAAAATAACAACTAAATATTCATTTATAAACATTCAATCAAAAAAAATTTGGAAATTTCTAGTTTCAAATAATATAAAAAAAAGAGGAAAAACAACAAACTTGCCAACCTACAACTACCAAGCTTTAGGTTTATTTAAGAACTTGATCTCTATTAGGATTGTTCTTAATATTGATTCCTCAATTAAGAAAAGCAAAACCGTCCAGTGTCTGTTGACAGGTTTTTAAAATGTAATTATATTTTCTAGACAAGATCCTATATACAAACCAGGAAATCTACGAAAATCTAATCTGTGACAGAAGATAAGAGACCCGTCAGCGATGTCACTAGGGAACAAAAAGAAAACGCAACTTTTACTATAAAAGCAAATGGTCTCCGTTTCTGGTTTGTATCAGTTTTGCTACCAGTCATCAAGCAGTTGGCAAGTGTTTGCAGATAAGTCTGCTAGTAGTGTGTGTCTTTCACACACACTACTAGCAACCAAAGCAATTGCAAGAAGGTTTTTTACCTAGCAACTGCCAGCAAATTTTAGCAACCCCTCACCTAGGGCTTTAGCAACTGAAGCAACCTTCAACAACCACTCAGCAACCAGTTGGGGACTATAAATTTTTCCAGAGAGAACAATCTCCAGGTCTATATGATCTTAAATGATTAATCTCGGCTCTAGTCTCCTTCCTGAAGTTATTACTTACAGCACAAAATTTTAAAGTTATGCTCTTTCAAAAAAATAGAAAAAATTAATAATTAATCAATATGCTGCTGGATTCTGAGTTTTCATACATAAACTGTCAAGATGCCTTAGCGTCAACACCACCAAAGTTATTACTCTATATTAGACTGAAGACTTAAAATGTTTATTTCAAATAATCAGTGAAATTGTGAGTCCCTCCAGGGGAGACCATGCGTTGCATCCAGCCTCAACTAGAGTAAAAACAAAGTGTGTCTGAGACCGTGTGCTGCTGCCTAATGTTGATGAAAAACAAGGGAGTGTGGGAGCAGCCATTGAAGCAGCGTTAACATAGGCGAGAGCAGGGGAGGTGCGAAGGAGGGAGTGTGTCTCGGTAAAGGCACGCGAATGTCGCCGCTTCCACCTCGACCACTTCGTCTGACTGATGAGTTCAAACAGGACATGGTAATAGCCTGTCTCCAACATTCCCCTAACCATAAATCTCCCTGCAAGAAAAATGGGAAAGCAATCAGGTGGGAAGAAGGTTTTCTGTGTGTGCTGGTGTGTGTGAGAGAAACAGAGAACTACAAAGAGAAATGAGACAATAAAAGAGCATGTAGAACATAGTCCATGCACTGCAGGCATGCAAGAGGAGGAGTGCTTGTGTATCTGTCTGAAATTACAGGTAAAACTAGTCCTTCAATGAGCATCTTCTGTACGACAGGGCACCGGATGATGAGTGGGCACTCAAGCACTCGAGATATGAAGTTTGTTTTAAGGTGCATCAAAAAATGAAGCTGTCATTCTTGCCCAGCACTTAATATGATTAAAGAGTGAAAGACAATAGCAAGGCTTGCCCTTTTCTTTAACGTAGTTAAACCATTAAACGGCGAAAGAAGAGTTATTCCGCAGAGAGTTTTGGCAGGCATACCAAGTGGAGAGTGGCCAAAGATTTAAGGCTTTTCAGCGGAGAGTGAGAGGGAACGATGGAGACGGAGAGTAGCTAATTGATCAGAACCTGGCTCTTCCCGTTTATCATTCACCATGTTACCGTGCTGGTTGTTAATAAGCATTCCCACACCCCTTTGACAGCTGCCGGGAGGCCAATTTGAAGTCCCAAGGTGTTGGAATGTACACAATGTGGTGTGTTTGCATCTGCGTGCGTGTGAAAGTCCGCAATGTGGCCACACAAGCATGACCTCGCCATCAGCTACACATACACACAGTCACGCACGCCTGCTCTCGAGGGACTAAGATGTAGGGCCTCATCAAAAGCACAATGCAGCCAGTGTGCTCGGTGCGCCGCATTCAACCGTCGGCACTGTGCGACAGGGCCGTCAGGTCTGCCAAACAGCCGGCTGCAACACTGTGGCAAATGAAGTCTGAGTTTATTGAACAGGGAAGGAGGGACTGAGAAGGGGTGGAGGAGAGCAAGGGAAGGAGGGCAGGGAGGGGGAGAAAGAGTGCGAGCGGGAGATAAAGAATGAGGGAAAAATTCATTATTCTCCAGTATGAAAGAAGGAAAGGAAAGAACGAAAGAGGTGGAGGAGCAGGTGAAGGAGGAGCTCAATGACTTGCACGGGGTTCCAGTGCGAATGCTAGGACTACATTGTCTGTTTTTGCTGCTGCACCGGCTGTTTGAACTGATACTACAATGCTCATTAAGAGGTTACACTGCACTGTAGGTCAGTGATTATTGAAGAATTGATTTAAAATGAGATTTGTCATCTGTTTATTCCAGTGATGTTGAACTGTGCCAGCTGAACTGCAAAAATCTGAAAGCCATTTAGCAAATGGCCCATGTGGTTAGTTGTAATGATTTTTCCAAAAGGACAGTTGTGTAATGTTCTTCACTGATAACCTTCGTTAGAATACAAGCTTAAATTGCTCTGGTGGTGCATGTCGGACACGCGTGTCTCATCTTGTGGGCTCATTTGATCGTCTCTGTGAGGAAGATGTTCAAGAAAATGCTAATTGGCTGTGGAAGCCGAACACATGAAGATATCCCACAAACGCACACATCCTCTTTCCTCTTCCCCCTCCGTGCTCGGGTCAGTCACCCCGTTCCAGTCAAAACAGAGGACACCGTGACCACATCGTTTCCAGCAACTGGCGTGGGAGAGAGTAAAGCAGAACTTCAAAGCTTTGTTTGTCTGCAAACAGTCCTCAGAGAGCAGACCAAACACCCTCCCACCGGCTGCTATAAACAACCGAGAGACCTCACACGGGAGAGGGGAGAAGGAAGGGAGGAAAAAAAGGGCAGTTAGTGTTCTGGAGGAAGGACAGGATGGTTGTAAGAAATGTTAGAAGGAAGGAGGTGTTTTGATCTTTTGACCTGTTATGGTAGCTCCTCTGAAATCTTAACTCCAGGCAGGGAAACTGTTGCCCTTTGCATTCAGTTTATATGCAAATGTATACTAAACCTGTTCACCCTAACAAGTGGGAGTAAGGCAACCATGCATGAGTATAATACACAGTAATGCACCATATATTATTACCACTGTGTGGGGATGTAAGCAAATGTGTATGCTAATTGTGGACTGTGTGACCTATAAAGGGTTTTAATTTACAAGCCACATTTACGGGTGAAATCACACAAGCACACAAGCTAAAAACAAACACAAACACACACTTTTTGTTTCCCTCAGCACGTATTCAGGTTTGGGATTTCCCGGCGAATCGCAGGAGCATCGCTGCGGCCTGACATGTTTTCAGCAGCAATCAATTCGAAACCCACAGCAAAGGAAAAACAAAGAAAAAGCTTTAATATTGCTTTGAATTATTAATTCCCTGCAGCAGTAAAAATATATAAAAGAGAAAGTGACCCAGTGAACTAGCAGCCAGCTCAGACAGTCAACTGTCAGCTACCACACAGTGCGAGGAATGACACATGGGCGCAGTCTCACAGGAGCAAGCTGAGCGGCATTGTACGAGGAAGCGGTCATGACAGTTGTGAGATTCAGAAGGCTATACTGAAATTGCCACAGTAATACTGTTTAAATAATGTGATTGAACTGTGAATCAAATAAGTGCTTTTTGCTATTAGTCCCACCTGTGAGTTGAGCCCTCTCATGCAAGCAGAGCAAGATATTTCTCTTTTATACATAAAATGTGAAGGGAGAGAAGCAAGTGTAAAAATAACAAGAACCAGAATGTAATTAAGTAAATCACAGAGGTTCTGTCAGCTTACTAAAAAAAAGTTAAAACCTTCTTGTCCCAGTATTTGTAACCACTAGAGTTTAAAGTACCTATTTACAGTTGGCTTGCGGCAATAAATCCTAAAAACTGTTAATTTATGGGTTTTTAGACATTTTTTTTAACATGCATAAAACAGATTATAATGCATTATTCCTGAGGAAATGTTTGCCCTGTGATGCCAACAGTGAGGGGCGCCAGTTAATGTTAGGCCAGAAATGGAGTCCAGTAATCACTCGAATGCAACACGACAACATGGCTGCACGTTTCCTATGGCTCACACCGCTCATTGAGTTTATCCCTGCATCAGCCGCACCCAGTTCAACTGTGCTAAACTTTGGTGTTCTGTGTTATACATTTGCAACACCAATAGAAACAAGGAATCACAGGGAGAACGGGTGCACAAAGTATACAAATTGGCGCCAATTGGCAACAGTCACCTCAAGGCGCTTTTTACTGTAAGGTGAAATACTGATAAAAAAAATTAAAAAAAAACCAACAATCATGTAACCCTTGATTAAAGCGAGAAAGAAAAACTCTCTTTATCAGGAAGAAACCTCTGCCAAAACCAGGATCAAGTAGGGGCAGCCATCCTCAATCACTGGTTTGCTAGGCGAGGAGAAATTACATCGTATAGATAAAGCAACAAATTTGAAGCAATTTGCTCAACCAATTAGCCTAGCAATTATGCTGTTTGTCCTATAACTTCAGCAAAATGGCAAAGGACAAAAAACCCAAACAGGCTAGTGATAACATTAGGGATGACGCAACTTTAAGAAAGCCAGCTAGCTGATACGCAGGTAAAAATGTTAGCTAAGATTAGCCAGAAAATGCCAGTTTCATCTAAAGCTGGTCTAAGTTTCATCTTTTCAGTTGTACTTTTTATGATTTTTAGACTTTGTTTAATAGAACAGTGGAAAGAAGAGCAGGGGAAGCCCCACAGTAAACGGACATGGGGCAGATTTTAACTCGGGCAGCTGCATTAGCTTTGCGCCATAAGGGTTACTGGCTCAACTCAGGGAGCTAAACCAGCACCCAGACGCCTGCCTCTTTAAACATAAATTCATACCAATGATAGCAAAACTAGACTAGGATCAATATCAGGAAAAGTCTGCACCCAAGCTTTTTTTGGCTAACGTTAGCAAGCACTAGCTTGGCTGCTAAGCTACTGTCAACTGCTCCCTTATTTCCCAAAGGATCGCCAGTGTGGTTGGATCCACATATTTGATTTGGCACAGAAACATCCTTCTCATTTATCCAGGCTTGGGACCAGCAATAGCTTGTGACCCCCTGAGGCTGTGTTTTTGTCTCCTGGTGGATGAATTCTAAGCCATGTATTTCATCCCTAAAAGTGACTACAGTTCACTTATAGAGGCCATGGGTGTCATTAACAATGATTTTCTGGCTTCTATGCCAGAACCTTTAAAAATCTGGAGCCAATGCTAAGACTAATTCCATTTCAGAAGGAAAAAAAATTCTGCAAAATTCAAGTTTCTATTTGTCTTTTAGAATTTTTTATCCAGTTTCCCTTCTTCTACTGTTCTTTCCTTCATTACATTTCAGCAGATAATCTCTCTTTCTGGCAGGCAACAGAAGAAGAAGAAAGTGTCTCTTTATTCAGTCAGTTGAAAGCGGTCCACAAAGCTGGCCCTTTGACAGCAATCCTGCCTCTTATTTACACGTGAGCTATATGTTTGAGAGCTGCTTGCGTGCAGAATTCGGGCATCGTTAATATGCTGGGCATGTTCCCCCTGCCACCCTGCCAGTTCTCACGCCCCACCCAGCCTCCCACACATTTACACGCCATGCACACACAAGCTCACAAGGAGAAGGAGAAAAAGTTTTCTTACCTAGATGGTGTAGATCGATGTGGATGACGGGCAGTGCAGGGAGGCAGAGAGAGGAGAGAGAAGAGAAGGGGGTGGGGGGGAGAAAACACAAGGAGAAAGCTTGATTAGTGTGCGAGTTCAACACTTGTAACCTCTCCTACAGCGAGTTAAGCTGCTCTCTCTTGTTCGGCTCAAACAGGTTGATGCCAAGAGTACGCCTTAACAAATCCGCCGTGCACTCCTGAGGGTGAAACGCTCTTTCCTCTGCTTTTTCTCATTCGCCTCCTTTTCGCAGGTTCCCCTTCTTGACAGAGAAGAGGCCGTATTCAGGTCTTCCTTTTTGATTCCTTCAGTGCTACACTTCTCACATTGCTATTCTCTCCTCTTCCTCTTTGCTTTCCTCTTACCTTCAATTACCCTACACCCATTTCACCCTCTCATTTTCTCCTCTAATCTTCTACAGGACTTCTCCGCTTATAACCCCTTCTTCTCTTCGAGCTTTTCAGTCTCCCATTTTCTGCTCTCTTACCACTTGTACCAAACCGACAGAAACACCCCCCGTGGGAAGCCAGGAACTGATGAAAACCCCAATTAGAAGCAGTGAAACCAGCAGGTGGGCCATCTTGCAACTGCTCCACTTGACAAAGGTGACCATTCACTACAAGTTACATCATTTTATTTCCTCCCTTTCCTGTCTGCAGCCTTACAGTGGTACATACTCACTCCTCCTCATACTACCCCTTGGGGAAAAGACATCAGAAACCTAGAGGCGCAGGTCAAATATGAAGGTAGATTGGGAATGGGCTGGATGGAAAGCTGTGCACAGAGCTAAAAAATCCTGAGGTGGTAACCAAGAGAAATAAAATTCTGGAATTACCCCGTATAGCATGTTCCATCCTATTATAAAGAGGATGTTGCTACATGCCCAAAGCAGCAGAGTGAGGTTATCTGCACTATAGCAATGTCATTATTCCCAGCTTTTAGTGGTAACCTGATTTCAGAAACATGTTAGCTGGAAGCTGGATTTCCTCTTCTGTTTTTTTCCCCCTTTTTTTGGGTCAAGTAATTAAGGGAAACCGATCAAATGAAGTACTCTGGCTATATATTAGAGCTATTTGAGAAATTCAAACATCCACTTGAGCACAAGAAAAAAAATGGTTCAGTCTGTAATGTTCTGAGTTCACGAGTCAGGGTGCAAATACCACAAATTCCAAGTGTATAATATTCAGCCACTCTGGTCAATTGTACATTTTGCTGCAAGATTATTATATATATTATCATCAAAGCTCCTGGCAGACCACCAAGCAATTCTAATTTATCCTCTGGGGAGCATAAATATCAAATGTTTTACAGTGGCAGGAGAAACTGGAGTGTCTGGAGAAAACCTGCGCAAGCATGGCTGCACTATGCAAACTCGAAGTGGAAGTGTGCTGCATGGCTTTGAACCCAGCCAAAGCAGTGCAAAAAACATATTTGCTTAAATCTTACAGTACCAACTGTTTATGAAGCAAGGGATTTAATACAGTTGCGAAACAAAAACTGCGCTTAAGGATCCACAGGGTTAAAGTGGCAGCAGCTTAATGTAAACTGTGGTTTTCGAGCAATCACACTAAATAAGCTTATGCTGATTATAAGACAACAGATTCCTCACTGCTTTTGATAACAGTCCACGGGCATTTCAACAAGATAAACAGATGGGTGCAACAATAGCAGAGTGGCATATTAGTTTAGTATTACTCTGATCTAACACAGTGCAGACATTGTCTCTTTTTTGTCATAAGCAATGTACCAGATTTCCTGTGAAACAGTCTGATGATGATGGGAAATGCAGAGTTGAAACTCGCATGCAAAACTTCATTTGTGTAAGATTTCCCTTTGTTTTTTAACCAAGTGTGACAATAATTGTGGTTTTATTTGACAGGTTTTAAAGTGGCAAGAGAGCTGCATCACCGCTCCGGCTTGCTCTCAACCACACCCACACGCACTCCTAAACAGTGGCTCAAGGAACCACTCGCTCCTTACTGTAAATATTTCTTGAATGTTTTTTTGGGCGCTGGTTCTGGCATGACAAGCTTTTTTCTGATGAGCCCTAAGCCTACCAATTACTGTAAGTTGAGGACACTTAACGGCAGCCTATGGCCTGAAAGTCCCTTTTAAGTCAGCCAGGCAGCCGTTCAGTCAGACATTCAGTCAGCTGTTCATACAGCCTGCGGCGACGGGAAAATTTCCTGCGGTTAAAACAGGAAGAAAGAAAGAAAGTCAGCTTGCTGAGGAGGCGAACATGGCCTCATGTGGCTTACGACAAACCCATCAGGCAACAGGGCATGACAGAGAAGACAGCATTTTTAGTTGCTGCCACACAGCAGGAGTGTATGTGTACATTTAAACCAAGTGCACTTCGGCTTCTGTATGCAAAAACTGTTGGTACAGTGTTGGGCAAGCAGCCAATCAAAAGCTGGGAATGACTTTCCACTTAAAGCCAGGGGAGAAATTATGTGCAAAAATATAATAAGTGGGTCTAATTTGCAGTCAACTCTAAAACTAGAATTTGCTAGTTTCTGCTTTGTATCATTGTAATTACAATATCTTTGTGGTTGGCAGAGTTGGTTGAAAAGAAACAAACAATTTAAAGATACCTGAGGGTGTTTTTTTAGGCCTTTGGAAAATGCTAAAGAGTAGCAGACACAGGGATAATTAAAATTAATCTCATTTACAATGTTTTTACTGGACTCTTTCTAGTTCTGGGAAAAAACATGCACTCTTAATTAAGAATATAAGTACCAAACAAGTGCTGCGAATCAAATGGACTTGATTAAGTGATCATCAGCAAGTGTGAGCACTTCTATAAAAACAGGTGAGTGTTAGCACGATGACGATCTTTCCAGCAGAGTTCCTGGCACAAAAGCCCAAAAGTTGATGTTAATAGCTAAAGTTAATGAAAGCCCAATTAGAACAAGTATGCTTAGGTTTGCAAAGTTTCATTTGAACAAAAACAACAAGAATGTCCTTTGGAGAGATTTGGCCATCATGCACAGCTCCGTGTTTGGCAAAAAACAAACACAGCATATCAGCACAAACACCTCGTACCAGCTGTCAGCCACAGGGGTGATGATTTGGGCTCGTTTTGCAGCCACAGGACCTGAGCACCTTGAGGTCATTGAGTCAACCATGAACCCTCGGTATACTAAGATATTATAGAGCCAAATGGAAGGCTGACTAAAGCTTGAATGAAACTGGGTCACACAACAGGACAACGATGCCAAACAAAAGCAGCAGAAAATGTACAATGACCTGGCTGAGGCGTTGCAAAGGGCCCAGTCAAAGCTCAGACCTCAAACCTATTAAAATACTATGGATATTACGAGAGCTGTGCATGAACGAATGGCTGAAAACCTCAATAAACTAATGTGTTGGCAATGTGAGAGACTGATAGTCATACAGAAAACAATCAAAGTGATTTCTGCTAAAAGTGGTTCAACAGACAACTGAATCATGGGATGTACTTTTTCCCCAATCTGCATATTAGTTGTTGCAATGAATAGTCTTTCAGACTGTGCATTAAGGAGAAAGATTAGCTGATTGTTAAAAAAAAATGTATCTCCATATTAATGAGCAGTTTAGGGCTGAATGTAACAGTTATTAGCAGATTTGTTTTACCTCAACTGATTGATGTCTATCTGTTCTAATGTCTACAAAGACTCAGGTTTAATAGAAATCTCATTTGAGAAATTCAACCATAAAATATGTTCTTATAAATAATTAATCATCCATCAAAGTGGTTGCCCATTAAATTTTTTGCTAAATTGCGTCTTCTGTTTCTTCTGTTTTGTTAAGCTCCAACATCCAGAAGTTTTACTGCCTGCATGGTCGAAATTTTGAATTAATTTCTGGTCAGCTGACCGCCCAACATCTGGCTAGAAGGCCACTTGCCTGACAAATCACACGGCTGGCATCTCCCTTCTGGCAAAGCACCAAACTTAGGACAAATTGCACATTATTCCCACTGAGACAAAAATTGCACACAAGTGGAGCAGCCTCCTGGATTAGGCTTCCCATAAATCTTTGCAGAGCCGGTAACAGCTGTACCGAATACTGACGGCTGAACAGCAACGCTCTCCTTCCCCTTTAAGGCTTTGTTAAATGCCACAGCGCGCATTGTAGGAAATTCATGGCCACTAAATATCAAGCAAGGTTGTGTCAATTAACATGCAGGGAATAAATTAGACGGAAGAGAGCCTAAAGCAGCCCTAATGGGATCCGTAATAGTCTTGCTCTTTTTAAACATGCACATGCGGTGTTTATTAGGCTCTTTGGTCGTAAGTTAAGGCGGAGGTAAAGAGGTGAACCAGTCGCTCTATGCGCTCCAGCAAATCACCTCACGTGTCCTGAAGGGGAATATAAGCGGCGCCTAAAATTCATGTTGGTGTAAAGCAAAACAAAAAAGAATATGATTTGAAAACAAATAAAGGGCAGAGTGCTTACTGGAAAGGTTACACAGTTATCACTGAGGTTTCCAACCAGTTTTTGTCAGAGCGCGTGAGGCAGAGAAAGGTTGATAGTTGTCAGGTCCAGGCACAGCCCACACCCCCCTCAGGTGTTTTGACATTTTAAGTGAATTTAAGCACGGCAGTCTTCTGCTGCAACCCTACACCACAGCGGTCTCCATGCCGACAGCAGCACCAGCAGTTGTCTCCCAGAACCAGCCCTGACATTTTGTCTTCTTCTCGGCATGAAGAGAGTGTGTCTGTTCCTGCCAGTGTGTGTGTGTGTGTGTGTGTGTGTGTGGCTTCATATGTGCCTGTTCAAAAGCTGGTGTGCTGCTGTGTGCTTCCTTCCACCCACCACTTTCTTTAGATAATGTAAGACACGAAACCTGCACACACTCAGGTGTCAAACCGCAGAGAAAAGTCTGCGTGGGCTGCAGAATGAGAGAGAGAGAGAGAGAGAGAGGGAGAGAAAAGATGGAAGGGAAGTAATCCTCAATAACACATCTCCCATACATGCCTCCCAGTAATGCCCAGATTAGAGCGCTGTTCTCAGAAACTGGAACAAGTGGAAGCACAAACACTGCCAGGTGTTCTCAGAGGCCCATTAGGCACATTTTCAATTAATTATTGCAAGCGTTATCAGATTAGCCTAATATTTTCCCTTTGCCACTGTGACACTGTATAATTAGATTATAGTGAGATTATGGGGATTTTTCACTGTAGTTGCACATCAGCATGAAATTATCATAACCACAATCTCGTGCCCTTTCATCGACACTGCCGGTCTGTTTTTTTGTTGTGTTTCTTTTTTTTGCGTGCAGTAAAACATCACAGGCCTCGTTCAGCCATGAGGTCGCAACACATCTGTGTGAAATGTCAACGAGAACAAAACAAAAACGCACAAAACGTGTGTTTTCGCATATGCTCGGTGGTGAAGAAATACTGGGAAGAGTCGTGAAAAGTTGATTTTTTTCTAAGTAGTTTGGCTACAAATGATACGACAGACGTACAGGAGCCTAGCATCTTACAGAGTCTGTGTGGATGTGTGCGCTTTGTGAGCCCTTATAAGAGACTATAGCTTATAGTATTATATGTTGGTTATTAACAGGTTTTCCCGCAAGAGATATTAAACTTGATTTAATGTTTAATATGGTGCGGTATAGTTTTTATAGTTCTTTAAAAAAAGCACCATGAGCAGCATTTTTGAGGCAGTATGCTTCAGTCAGTCTAAGAGACTGTTTAATATGTTACACATTTAGGCTGTTGTACTGATACCAGGGAAAACTCCTACCAGTCTATGTGCCAAAGTACTATTGAGCAAGGACTGTGTTATGTGTCGGCAACCCTAAGGCATAAATAAAAGTGCTGCATGAGTGAGACTTGCAGTAAGAAAGCACTTTAAGTGCTTCACTGAATAGAAAGGCACTATATATATATAAGTACCAATCCGTTTACCACACACCACGCAGGATTTAACAAAGTGCACAAGCCAGATTTGCTGATAGAATAAATTGCAACTGCTATCAAATGAACTTTAAAGAACTTTAAATATGTGCATGTGGTCAACAAATTGTGGTAAACTTAAATGATTTTCTCCCCTAACTGTTCTATATTGTACAACTAAAATGCACATTTCTGTTTAATCTTCACAACTTTCCATAACGTAATCTTGTTTTGGGCCTTTGTTTATTTTTGTTGTCCGCCTGTACAAATGGACTATGACTTTGATATCTACAGCGATCTGCATCAGCATGAATAATGAGGTTGCCAATTAACTAGTTTTCCCTTTCACCTTCCTGTTAGCACATTCTTGGGGCAGATTTGCTTTTCATTTTATCTAAATCTAGGGTGAAATTACCGCATTAGAGGTTCCGATACTTTCATCTTATCTCAAAAAGTAGGTTGGGGCAGAAAAACAACTACAACTGCCGTCCCATACATTCAGATTCTCATTTTTAACTACATTTGAACCTTTTACTGGATTTTCTCTGCAAGAAAGCAGTTGTTAAAGCTATAGACCAAGTATGAAAATCGATCTTTAAAAAAAACAAACACACACACACACACAGGAACACAACATCCTCCGCAAAAGGAGGATGTTGTAGCAGTAACGCTTGTGGGGAAGTTCTGACTTCCTCACAAGTTTGCTAGTTCCTGTTAGAGACGCGTAACTGTAGAATAATTTCATTATTAACAGATGGAAAAAAAAAAAATTAGGGTGATATAACGTGTGAAGACATGATTTCTGTTGTGTCATGTGTGAAGGTGTTAGCCATCGCAGAGTCGTGAATAAGGGAGCGGCAGACAGAGTCAGTGTGGTAAGAAGCAGGACTAACTACTGTACGAGCTCTTTGATGGGCAGGTTGGAGAGCGATTCCCATGGATCCAAGGGGCACTTATGCAGGGGATATGGAGAAGGATTATGGCCCGGCTCCATGCATTTAGAGAAATAGAGATTACAATTTTATTTGAAAAAACAAAACAAAAAACAGTCACAGTAATATCCACACATTGTGCAAGATGTAACATTTGAATGTCACAAATCTCTTGAGAAAACCGATCAGAAAGAAACCAGAGCAGGGGAAATCGTGACATGCAGAGCAACTGCTGAATGGCAGGTTTCACTAAAACTAACAGTCAAATCGTTAGAAAATAATGAAGAGCATGTTTGCAGCTAAAAGCACTGGAGAACTCACTAAAATGCAATGGGAATGGTTACATTTTGTAACATGGGCAAGTGGTTAAAATTTCAGATGTTACAATCAACACATGACTGCAGCAACTAACCCATAAGAATCAACAGATATTTGAAATAGCTGTAAGATTAAGATAACTGGTGGAAGTAGATAAAACTGATACCGGCAGGGGATAAATAGATAGACTCAGCTAGTCATGGTCTATCTTCGGCTACTTTCAACTGATTGTTGTTTGACTTTACCAGACAGTAGATATAAAAAAAGATATAAGTATAATATAAAAACAAACCCTTATTAGCAGTACTTGTCTGTATGCATTTTAAAAACTGAAATATAATATAACAAGCAAATGTTTGGATGTCTGACTCCCATTAGAAAAGACAACTGGTTGGAAATAAACTGCACTCAATGATTGTCTTATTTATATTTGTTTATTTGCGAGCAGGAGCTTAGAAGGGAGACGCAGATCTCATGTGCATGTTTAAGTGTTTATGTCTGCGTGTACGTACATCCTGATTGTGCTACTGCTGCCATTTTGGAATACAATAGCCTATGGAAACAGGAAGCTAAGCTGGAGACTTCCTGTGGTTCTTCCAATCAAGGCGCTTCCTTTCAGACCTAATTTTGAGTGTGTGTGTTTGTGTCACTGTGGGTGCTGCTTGAATCCTGCAGGGGGTCACTTAGGGAGTCCGCGGAGAGACGGCAAGTTGCTATAAAAACATCAAGCGGCAGCAGCAGACAAACTGTCGTCAGAAGGAGGAGCGCTTCCACCCCAACGAGAAAGGAATTGGGAGGAAATCAAAGCTTTGCCTTAGCGGGGGCAACAGACAGTACCACCACGACCACCTGAAGCTGTGTGTGTGTGCGTGTTCTCTGTTTAGCTGTCAGTCCTCAAATACCCAGAGAGGGAGAGGCTGGCTGATGTTTTCAAAGCAGTGCCTTGTGTGCATTAAGCTGTCGGAGATGACCTGACCTGGATAGAGGAAGCGGTGAATAAATAAATAAGTCTTCCACATTCACAGAGCCCTCATGCCTCTGTGTGTGTGTGTTTGTGTGTGAGAGACAGATGATTATCAGTGCAAATATCTTTGATTGATACACAAGTGGGAATATGCTAGTCAGGTCAAGATCAATATACAAATAAGATAAAAAAAACAAACAAACAAACATCCAAACAAACCAAATGTGCGTGTTCCTTTACATACATGCACAGTGCGTCTATAGCTGCTTAATGTGTGTGTGTTTAGTACTTCTACGGGGCTTGAGGGCTGATATTAATGAAGCATTTCTCTCTGCAGAGCTCTGTCAGTACAACAAGCCCCTAACGTGATTAATAACTGCCTTGCTTCCCTTGTGTGTGTGAGCATGTGTGTATTTTTGTGTGCACGCACAACATATGATGCAATTACGTATGTGTTTTGTGAGAGCTTATTAGAGCCCGCCTGATGCATTGATCACACTGATATCGCACGCCAATTCCATCATGTTGATGTATTTGCTCAGACAAAACACTACTTCATTTAATTTCAATGATTATACAGGACCGTTCATCTTTTTGAACTAGTTCTGCAGTGTGCATTATTTGATGTTTGGGTCTTTTTTGTTTTCCTTTAGGGATGTGCAAACTTTTCCTTTCATCTTTTGTTACCAATTATATATCCCGACCCATTCAACACCACTTTCTCCCTAATTTACTACACAGGGAAAATTAGGGAAGAGGTTCCTATGACAGTGACACACAAATGAGCTCATCCCCAATCTGCCTATTAGTCTGAGTATTGAGTCTGGTATCGACCTTTCCTGTCTTCCTCATGCCAGCATTAGTGTTTGTGTTATATTTGATTTTCAAATGTACACTACATTTTGTAAAATTTTCACCGTCAGAAATCAATAGATTGCAAATTACACTCAACTGAATTCTGTTTTCTTACCGCGGCGTTTTCCCCGAATTTTGGAGGGCCGTTAGCGCATTGTTTACCTCAGCTGTCAATGTCAGGTGACGAGTGTTCGCCTCTGCTCTGAAAGAAGCTTTAAATCTTTGTGAAACAAGTCTGATACAAATCGAGTCAGTGAAGCTCACTTCTGTCCGGCGACAGCGACACTGATGAGAGTTGTTGAGGAACTTTGCTGTGCTGAACTTTCCTGTTGGTAAGTGCTGCTGTTTGCCTCTGTTAGCTGCTGTTAGCCAGCAGTAGTAAATCTGTCCTTAAAGTGCATATAACATTGTTGGGCTCTGAAGCTTAGTAAATAAACTCTTACACGATGTGAGAAGGCTTCTGTTTATCAAACAGCTTCAAATTGTTTATCAGAATGAAAGTGAACACTCGAGCCCAACATTAGCCGGGATAACGTTAGCTTCAAACCAGCTGTTGTTATTGTGGTTTAGGTGGCATTGATCCAGAGACGGGAGGGTTGCATGTCTAACCTGCTAACTATAAGTAACTGTAACAATATCAGGAACAAATAAACATGTCAATGCACATTTTTGTGTGTTAGAGCCAAGATCTCAGTTCAGGAGATGAGGCTTGAGGTGAGGTTGGAAAAGGACGAGATTTTATTAAGATGCCGCTGGCGTTGTCTTGTTCCTTAGAGTTGATGATAAAACAAAGGTATGAGCCTTCATATCTTGAGTCTGAAGGTACAGACATGTCCCTCCACAGCATGCTAACACCTACAACTAGTCTCCTCTGCCTTTGTGTACTACATAGGTGGTCCACTTCTATGTATTTTTAATGGGTTAAATATAAGTTTATGACAAAATGCATCAATTTGTTGAAAGATCTAATTACACACTAATCACCTCGTATTTATAAGAAAAACATGTTTCTATTAAATAACCTTAAGCTCAGGCTAACTGAAAGGCTATATGACAACTTGGTCAATGACTGTGTTGCACAGGTAACCCTGCTGCACATTTACTGACTACATCTTGCGCTCACCTCAATCACCAGCATCTTTTGCTCCCATCGGTTGCAGCGTCAATCATTCATCTTAAGTAGTTTAACTCACCGCCCACTTACTTCCTATAGTTCCCTTTATACTCACAGGACTTCTCTGTCATCAAGATCAGATCTTAAATTCAAATATCAATTAATTCAAAAATCCAGCATTTGTTCTTGGGCTCTTGCTATTTTGTGCATGTGTTTCCTCTTTGTTGCATAAGTGAATGTGCCTGTAGAGGCTTATGGAAAAGCTCAAGTAAACATTAATGAAAGGGAGTACATTACAGTAGCTCTTACTGTTTATGGCTCTATACTCTGCCAGCCACTGTGATTCTTCTCCTCCTGCCTGTCTAATAAGCTTTGCATCGGTGTTGTCTTTCTCTACAGGACGCCAGTACGCTTAAAGCTTCCGGCTGTAATGAGCCAAATGGTTTAATGTGACCACAAAGCAATGCTACAATGCTACAAACATCTATTTTGCATGACAAGCATGACAAGGCACTGTGAGATTTGCAAAATGTCTTTGCCGCCAAAAGACGGCTGGAAACGTTGGTGTATGTGAGTGCCCACATTATCTCCAAAGCTTCTTGCAGCCCTGCTTAGCAAGGTGCTCATCATTCATCTTCATTGCCCAAGGTGCCAGTGTGTGTGTGTGTGTGTGTGTGTGTGTGTGTGTGTGTGTGTGTGTGTGTGTGTGTGTGTGTGTGTGTGTGTGTGTTAAGACAGAGATTTAGTGAGGGGAAGAAGGACACGAGATTCACATATTTGGACTTTTGACTGTTTAGTACAGCCTGTGTTGCCTTGCCTTATGACAGGGGTAGGTAACTCCAGGCCTCGAGTGCCGGTGTCCTGGAGGTTTTAGATGTGTCCATGATCCATCACGGCTGATTTAAAGGGCTAAATGGCTCCTCAGCATTTCTTGAAGTTCTCCAGAGGCCTGGTAATGAACTAATCATTTGATTCAGGTGTGTTAACCCAGGGTGCGATCTAAAACCTGCAGGACACCGGCACTCGAGGCCTGGCGTTGCCTACCCCTGCCTTATGATGAGGATGAACTTCTCACAACTTCTGTCTCCTCAACACTCCCGTCTCTTCTCCCTCCCTTCCTTCTGAAATTAGATGTTCTACATGCCTGGTTTGCAAGACGCTATCTGTTAAACTTATTTCATCCCTCACCCGTATGCCTCTGCATTAAGTCTCTCTGACATGAAATGCCTCGCTGAGCTATCCACTTCTTGCCCTGCAACATATCAACTTCACAGACCCCATGAGCATGATCAGACTCGGCATCAGCACAGCCAACAGATGAATGGATCCACATGAAACTAAATATATAAAACAACCACTACCACCACATACACACACACACCCACAAAAAACAAAACACAACCAAATGCCTGCCAGCAGATACAAAATCAAATGGGCAGGAACTAAGTCACTCATCACTGGTTCCTGCTTCCATGCTCCATTATACAGCTTCATATGGTGGTTTCTCATCAGTTTTTCCCTTTCTTATCAAACAGCAGGTTTTTGTGCTCACTTGGCAAACTGCCTCTAATCATTACTAGTTTCCACAATGTGGAATGCCTGAGAGTGAAATATCAAGTTTCCCTGCTGTAGGTCAAAATAATCATCCCCGATATCTGATGCAAAAGCGCAACTGTTCTTCGAATTGGGGTGAATTGCTGCGATTGTTAATATTAATGATCAGAGTCACTTTAGAGACACAATCTTCATGCATTAACATGAGCTGCTGATTTTATCATTTTGCTTTAATTATGCAGATACAGTTTTTCTCTTGGAAATGGACGAGTGATCAGAAGTGTTTGGGACTAACTGTCAGTGACTGCAGTGTCATCCTGTCTTAATTCTCATTTGCCTGATAACAGACAGACTTAACTCAGAGTCTGATTCTATTTTCGGTGGGGCATCACATCCGCTCGTACCGATTCTGAGGGATCTGATGTTTCCTAACCGATCCCAAACGAAAAGATGTCCTAGCAAATCTGGAATATCTGTTGCTCTTTAAGAGTCAGGCAAACATAATGTAAGAATCAATGCCGTCAAGCTTATCAATGATCGGTGCAATTTTTGGGTGGTCCACCTCAATCTTCTTCTTCTTTAGTTCCTGCATACAGCTTCAAAATGCTCCAAGCACATTGGCTCCCAGTTGGTCTTCCTACGGTGCTCATTGGACTGTTCCAGCCGAGAAAATGATGTCTCATGCCACGATGCCAGATGAATCAGTGAACTCGGTGGAGCGGACCGATTCAAAGGTCTGGACCCGGGCAAAAATTCACAGTGCAACTCATCCAAAAGAACATTGCTAATAAAGCCAAGTGGAGGACAGCAGGAGCAACATATGGCCCGTCTTGGTTGGTTGAGTTTATCAAATGTTTCAGAGCCCCTGAGTTTGAGCTCTGTGGTTTGAAACATTTCAGTGCCGCGGTCTGTGCAGATCCTAGAGTTTTGTTAATGCAGATAATTTTTTCTCAGTTAATGAAAGAAGAGTTAAAGAGCAAAGTAATATCCTTGATCAACACTATGAAAATTCAAAGATAACAACAAAGTAACAAAAACACCACAAAACTCACTTCACTTCAGTAGAAAATTTGCGTTTCTGCAACTCTGCCAAATGAATTAACTAATGAACTGGCAGCTTTTAACTATGTCGGGGAGCATGAACAGCACCTAAAAATAACTAGTTGTTTTTTTGTCACTATTGACTTCAGCAATAGCAGCTGACAAAACAGTCTGAGTTCATTAAGCAGCTGCTTTAAAGCTTTCGAGCCACATGACATTCTATTCACCAGCAGTCCAAACAGGACAATGTCAAATTCACAAAATATGCAACGTGCGCGCACTAAAATCAGAAATACGGGATGGTCGCTCAGGCTCTGTAAGGTCCTCCAGGACCAGGTGACATTCTCCAGCAACGATGCACGGCTGCTTTAGCTGGGCACAGCGAGCCATCAATCTTTATAAATCATTCACTTCTCCTGCTCTGACCTCCACACGTAAACACCGCGAGGACACACAAGTGCACACAACTCAGTCCTGTTCCTCCTTTTTCCCTTGCAGTGCTTTGCCATCACTATGTTGAACCACGAGCATGAAAACAAGATGTGACTGTAACGGAAGCTAAACGTTAAAAAAAAAAAAAAAAAAAATTTTCGAAGAGAGAGATGAGACCTGAAATAGCCTGCCCTGCAGAGCTCTACGACCTACATCGAACAGACCGACATTCAATTGAAGTAAAAATCCATAATATTCCAAAAATTAGACGTAAATTATGCCTGTTTTTTTTTTAATTACATAAAAATTCAGACTTAATAAACCTAATTCATGTTATTTTTGTTGTTGAGCATATGCATTAAAGCTCCAACGTTATAAAAACCCTGCACTGTAGTGAAGTAATGCGCATTAAAGTTTCATCAGCAGCTGCAGTTTGAAAGGAGAGCTTCACAGTTTATATTAGCATCATTAGCTCCTGTGGTCGAGCAAATAACAGAGAAGAGAGCAAAATAAAAGCATTGAGCTTGCAACTGCACACCCTTTACTGCAACTGTAACCAGTTCAGACTCCTGTGGTAAAAGTGATGCACAAATGTTACGTGTTGGCATCGCAACTTTTACAGAAAAGTGACCGCCGTGCTTATACAGACCTGATCAAATGCATCAAATTAAGTCTAAAAGGTGGCTTAACGTGTAATTTACGAGATCATGAGCTTCCTGAGATCTTGTTTTCAACTGCTTTTGAGTCCCTATGCTCACTCTGTCCTTACTGACTTTTCATTTTAACCCGTGGAAATCCTATAATAGCTGGAAAAATGGAAAAAAATCTCGGTTAAAGGCAAGAAGGGATGGATACGAAGGGTTAAAGATCCATCTCAACGAGAGATAAAGAATTAAGAATTACATTTGCCTGATTGGGACTTTATGGGGAGCCAAGTGGATAACAGTGAATTATTCATCAGCTCCGTTTAAAGATCAGTTGGGACTGAAATAAATGGAAGTTTATGTGGATGGGGTGGGCTAGGGGTCAAATTTCAAGATAAAAAAGGCAGTCTTCTCGTCACTCCCATCAGAAGTGCGGCTGTTGTGCGCCGCCTCCCACCCACCGAGCCATCCAGTCCTTCCCCCCCGTGGTCGCCTTGCATTTTAATAACACGGTTGCCCATTGATCTTCGGGGAGAGGTTGTGTTCGCTCCGATTTAGACCAAAGGAATGCTGGAATGTCTGACTCTTGAGTTGGGAGCCTCTTCCTGGTCTCACCTTTGACCCTTGCTACTCCAAAACAAGGGAGCTTTGGCTCCATAGAAGAAGAGCTGGGGGGCTACTGAGGGTAAAGCAAGCGGTGACCATCAATATCTATGTTTTATATCTCACACTACAATTTTAGAGTATGAGATGAATATGAATAAATAACGCTATGATTATTAAACCATAGAAGGAAATATCTAGAGTAAGATTGATATATATTGGAGGCAACGAGACATATTTTCTCCTGGTTATAACAACACTAGCTCACAAACTCATTCCCTGTTTTGCCCATGCATCTAACTTTAGCTGCATGTGCATGTCAGCCTATGGATAGAGTCATGCTCTGTGGTCCTGGGTAAACACACAAGCTAAAGGCTGACTGCACATGTCAACACACGCTGAGCCGCCTGTTCCACAGAGGGAGCAAATACACATATGCACAGTACAGAAGAACAGCACCTGAGTAACTACCTGTGTGTTCATGGATAAAAGCCTCATAAAAACAGGCTACACGCTACGTGCATGTAGATATGTCCTGTGCTACCAGATATGTCCCTGGTAGCTATACATAACACCCCTTTAACCCCATCAACCTGTGTAAATCTGAAACCTGGAAGAGTGCCTCTGAATGTATGTTTTTCCTTCTACCATAACCCATTCCCATGTGACCAACTCGCGAGGCAGGAACGCTGGAAAAATCTGCATCATTACATCATCTGGCCTGTGCTAACCTCAGCCGCTTGGCATGGGCGAGAGCGGCCGGCAGTGCCAGCATGAAGGGAACTTGGAAGCATTTTTAAAAATAAACGTGGAGCAGTAAAACACAGAATGAGTAATCGTGCAGAGGGTTAAGCTGGGCAGCGTGACCGAAGGGGGGAGAAAAAAAATTCTAGAGCATGGCTGAAGTAAGCAGACTGAAAAGGGCTTTTATGGGTGCCATGCCAAGTCTGAAGATATATATGCACAGAGGGACAAATAAAAAGAAGTATGAGGAGCGTATGGGAAAAGAGAAACAGGATATAAATACGAGACAGTGTCAGAGATAAATAAGGGATGGCTGTTTGAGCGCAGGTGGCAGAGAGCAAAAACAGGGAAAGCAATGAGGTAAGGCAAATACATGGCAGATGACATCTATACATATGTATGCATCCATGCAAGTGGACGTGAAAGAGGAAAGATGAGAAGCAGGGGGTGAAATTAAAGAGGAATGCAGATGAAAATAGAGAAAGCATGCACTGGTGCTGCTTTAGACGGAGTTGAGGTGCAATCTGAGACGATGACAGCGCTTCCTTTCCTAACTTCAGTTCTGGCATTTCCAACAGAGACCCAGAGAGTGAAGGACCCCGGCTGTAATGTTATGCTCGACGGAGTGCAAACAGCTGTGCGAGTGGATGTATAGCTGCACAGGTGTGAATGTGTGTTGTGAACATGATGCTGTTACTTAAAGAGAAGTTAAAAAAAAAGAAAGAAAAAAGAGTCGATTCAGCACACGGAGAAGCACGTAGACAACACCAGTAAATACAATCTTTGTGAAAGGAGGGGATAAACACAGGGTATTCCCTCATCGCCCCTGGCTGCAGTTTCTGCCGACCGAATAGAAACAGAGAGGAAGCCTCAAAAACGAGCGCAAGAGGGAGAAAATTATAGATCTCTCTGTCACTGTCTGCTTATGTCATGAAAACTACCCGACCACATAGCATTAGCCGTGACGGTTCAGCGCACTCAGACACTGAGACATGGCTTTAGCAGCATGTGAAAGGTTTTGTCACTGCCCCTCCCCAAAAAAAACCCTAAGAGGGAAAGGGAAATGGAAAAAATGGGTAAGGAGAGCTAGGAAGGATGGCTTTTACTATCCGGTGAATTAAAACATGCAAGCCTTGTCGGAAAGAGAGGAGACTAAACCATGTGGCGGGTGGGGTGGGGGAGGAGACTTCCTAAAGATGACGGTGTGGTCTTTGAGTGTCTTAACCGTGCAGTCTCTCCCACCATGGATCAAAGGCAGAGAAGTGGCTTGGCTCTCGGCGGCATTAAGTCACGTTAAGCCTAGACGGAGGCCATACACATGCTCCCACAAATAAACCTGACTGGGATTAGACTGACAATGGCCCACAGTGAGTAACAGGCTTTCAAACAAGGTCAGACCACAGTCACATAAGCAGCGAGCATGCAGGAAAATAAAAGATGTGCTTGAAAATGGGCTAAACTGCTTAAGGTGCGGTTGATTTAATTTACCAGTGTAACGTGATGTTTTTGTGGGTCGCTTCGTTGCAGGTGAGATGCTTAAAACTCTTGAAGATTTAGGTTTCGCACAGAAATGCAGCGCTTTACCTTTCACATTTAACTTTACTGAGAATTCTGCCTAAACCTCAACATATGTTAACTGTGTCACCTTTAAATACTTCCAGTATTTAAAGTGGTGCTTTACATGCACTTCAACAGATGAGCAGTGTTTTGTGTAATGTTCAGTCGCTAACCGTCTGATGAGAAAATTCAAGTCGCTTGGACCTGAGGAGACCCTAGTATACTCCTGGATGTGGAAAGTCTGATCCCTTTACTTAGCACTAATTAGCCGGTATGCATGGCTGTGCATTGGACCTTGAAAGTGTATGAATGCAGCTTGCCCTCTTTCGCTGTTAAATTAACACTCCACCCTCTCATTTGTATACAGTAACCTCTTTTATACTGTCTGTGCTAACTACATGCAATAGCAATATATGAATTATTTCTAAACACCAACAAAACACACTGAAATTCTTACCTTGCTGCTGCTTTGGAGCTGTATAGCCTGTTGCTGTAGAAAAATTAACAATAAAGAAACTTTTTTCCCCTTTTTGGTCAGTATGTTAGTCATCATCAACATCCATTACTTATAGGCTATCAGTGTAGCCAGCTGATACCCAGCCCCAAGACTTTCTTCTCTTTGTACCGATGTGATCGTTTATTAATTCAGATAAAAAGCTATTTATAAAAAGCTAAATTATCTATGATGTCAAATGCAATCACTCTTTTGCTCTCCACACGGTCTGCACCCAAGACCTTGGAGTTAGAGCAGGGCGATATGGCCAAAAATATTTATCACGATATATATTTGAAAATTTGCGATAACGATATAACCGACGATATAATTGATGCGAGACAAAATACAACTCCACAACATTACTAGCGCAAAAAGACAACCTTCCATTTATTTTCACTTAAACAAGAAGCTGGTTTTTATGTACATTAAAGCTTTATAAAAATGTAACAGTGCAAATGCAAATTCCTTGCTGAAAGTTTAACCAAAAGGCATTTCCAGTAGAAATGGGCTGACATATCCTGAGCATAACCATGTATAATATCCACTGAAGTTAAAAAGAGGTGCTTTGCAACATTAAACTGCAGTGTGCAGTACGTATTTTTCGGACCATAAGGTGCACAGGATTATAAGGCACATTAAGCGAAACAAAGCAGTCAGATAAATCAAACTTTATTAAACTCATTCTTCTTGCTTCCTCCACTTCTGTACCATTGATTCATTAATGTTGAATTCTCTGGCAGCTGCTCTATTCCCATGTTGTTGCAGTATATTAATGACTAACCTCGTATTGTGGATGGATTATCTCAGTTGTTCTCCTGACTGAAGTTCGGTCCGTTTACAGTATCCTGCCATGCGATTGCATTTGTCTCCAACCATGAAGAACCTTCACGTTAACTTTTATAAGTGGAAAAGTGTTAGTGTTCGTCCTCCAGCTTCACTGTTTATGTTATGCTAACATAGCTGTGTCGCTAGCGATCACGTAGCACATCATTATATACCAGCTAGCCCAACTTCAGTAACCCTACAAACGTCACTGCTGTTTAGTTTCCTGTCTTCATTTATGTTGGAAGTGATAGCAGAGCTGCACGTTTGATTTTTTTCAGAAATCTCTTAGTCAGAACATGCAATATCATGCTTAGGTAACTAGCGAAACTAGCGAGCTAACTTCCGCTAGCTTCCTGCTAACTTCTAACTCCGTTAAATGTAATAACTTTTGTTTTCATGGATGCCTGGAAGTTAAACTTTATAGTTACACCTGGTAAAGCAGCAGTGCTGATCGTTTTATTAAAGATGAAAGAATTTAGACAGTTTTTAACTCTAAGTGATGCTGCAGTGTTGTTTGACCTGAAGTATACGGAGTTTAGGACCCAGATTACTCCCAGATTTAAGAGCATCTTAGTCCGACAAATATGACAATAACAACGGCCGCTTGCATGTTCTGCAAAAAAATGTGCTTTGTCGTGTATCTGACGGACAAACACCAAACCAGTTCCACATCACTGAAGTTGCACCATTTTTACAAACCAATTCTGGTTCATCTGTTTCACTCAACAATCGGCCATGTGCGTATGAAAACAAAGGCACTGCGCATGCGCGTTTTACTCCCATTCTATCGCGATATTTCATTTTCCTATCGTTGCCTAACATTATACCGGTATTACCGTGAACGGTATAATATGGCCCAGCCCTACTTGGAGTACTAGTGGACAGCAGAAAACTTCCAGCACGATAAATCCTGCCTCTCGCCTACATGTTGTGCATAATTACAGGCGGATTACTTGTTCAGACGATTACAATTATTGTGGTCAATGCTGAGCTCTATAAAATACCCGTTTTTGTGAAGTTACCTGGGGTTTCAGCAGTTGAACACCACCAAGGTGAAGTAAGCCTTGTTGGGTTTGGATAAACAGTATCCTGATATGGATGTAGGAAAGGCAGAAGCAAAGACTGAGGCTGACATCCTATGAAATACTCAAAAACTGAATTAGTTTCCAAGAGGGGAAAAAATTAAATTACTATGCTGTTTAAAATGTTTTAAAAAAAATTTCTCTCTTAACAGCACAGTACATCAAAGCCTCAACACTCACAGCATGTTTGAGTCCATATTCTGAATTCTGATACCGTGCACCGAGTTTTGATCGGGGCTTTAAAAGAGCTTTTGGAGATTTAGCAGGTGAAATAAAAAAAGCAACAAGTCACTTTAAGGCCGCTTTACGAATGTCTGAAAGCAGACTGAGGGCCACAGAGGTACAAACCAAGAAGAAAAGTAAAGAGACATAAAAACACACAAAGAGGTGTCAAACTGACTTTAACTTAATAAAAAAGAAAAAATCTTCTGACATTCACACAAACTCACACAGATCTAAGGGTCCCTCTGGTGTCACCGGGCTGTCAGCCTCTGCATTAGACACCCGAGCATGGCAACACATTTGGACTTGCCGACACTACCTGTCAGCACCAATATTAAAGCCCTTAACTCAGACGCAGATATATAAACACACATGCACGCATTTAACAACACGTGCTGCCGTGCACAGACGAACATAAAAACACAGAGCGACAGCCACGGACGACGGCTTTAAATATCGATGCGATGAAAGGGCGAGGCTCTGCCGATTTGCAGGAGGACAGAAAGGATGGGGAGAGACAGAGAGGGAGAGAGTTCAGAGGGGGAACACGGGGAGATCAAAGGGGGTGTTTCATAGTCAGTCCCTTGTTCGACTGTTTGGGAGCTGTTGGCTGTCAGCGGGCATGAGAATAAACACAGATAAATGTGATGCAGAGACTGGTTTACATACAAAAGCTTTGCTGCTTTGCTACACACCCACTCCAGAGTGTAGACACAATGGGGACTGATGTGCAAACACGTGATTATCACACACAGGAATACAAAAATAAACGTAATCAACGGGGAGGCTTCCGAGAAAAGTGATTCTTCTTGCTTTCTCTCTAATTTACATCCATCAATTTTAATGTGCTTTCATCCACTGCGCCTAAAAAGTACAATATAGCATTTTAAACTGGGACACCACCAGTTTTGTGACGTGTACGAGCTTAGAGGATTATTGCTGCCAAGTGCCAATAGAGCTAGAAATAAATAGTAATATATATTCCATTACAGTCCTATTTGGATATTTGTTCACTGGTATTTAGTTATCAGGTTCAATCAGAATGATTGTATTTGGCAAAGCTTTAAAGTTTATTAATGTGCAAGGTATAAACCCGCCTCCTGAACTGTGTTCTCGCAAAATAATTTGCATTATAAAAAAAAAAAGGTCTAGTGAGGAAATATTGTTTGATCTTCCAAAACCAATTTTTTTCTGATTCAGATTTTCATTTTTGTATATCACTTTACCAGATAACAGGATGCTGACACTTGTTTATTACTGCACTCTCCATAAAGCGCTGAGCTTTAGCCACGTTGCCTTTGTTACATTCTTTAAAAATGTCCGTGTTCAGCTCGGTGAAGGCGAGTTAAGTGCCTGATTAGATTTGTTATTAAAAACGTGTTTGCAGTGGTTCCTCCCACGGCCAACTTAGGCAGTGATGTGTTGATACTCGCTGTGACCTCTATGCTAATGACAAGAATAGCATGTAGCACGAGTATTTACCTGCCCATGTTGTATGTGTATAGGGGAAAAATAATAAATACTACTAATAATAAATACTTAAAGTATTATTAGTATCTAGTAACTAATACTTTAACTTTAACAAATAATTAAATTCCATAAATGTAAGTTGGCTTATAAAACCACACCTCAGTGCACAGGAAAAACACCTCCTCGTGCTGGTGTACTGACTCATTATGCTACTTGACATCATTGATAGTCACCTGTCACACTCATTCTATCCTGTTTCGATAGAATAGAATGAAAAATAGAATTATTAAAATTAATTTCAGTCTGAGTTATCATGAGATTGCTGAAAACACAGAAGAAGAAGGCAGGTAGAAAAAAAACAACAATATTAATTAAAAATAACAATAATAACAAAAACCAATAAAACAAACCAACAGCAGCCTTAAATATAACACCTGCTGTTAACACTAATCGTTAAATATTTTACTTATGCTGCATCCACTTCAATGTGGTATTAAAACAACTGTAGATCAATGCCTTTATTGATTACCAATTACTGGGAAAGGGACTTCTGTCTCTCTGTGTTCACATATTCCAATTCTCCACTAAGCACTTCCGGGAACTATCCAAAGTCTACATGTACCACATGATGATCCTGCAGTCTGAACCCTCGCTGACGCAACGATTCCCGAGCTCTGTTGGGGAGTTGGCTTTATGTGTGTTCGTTATGTAACTGTTAAAGTGAACCATAACACTTAACTGCAGGCTGTAAAGCCAAACAAAAAGCTGTAAGGCACTAAAATGGATCACAGGGCTCAGTGAAACTGCAAGACTGGGTGTAATGTTCTGTGAGTTCATCGCTTTTACTGGTCTCTTTTGACAACACATCTAGCCATGTCAAAGTAAACAGCTTTATATAAACGACTGTGGTTTATATCTGCAAAATTGCATTTTAGCATTGGTGGGTTTATGAAAGAGGTCAGTGTGTCAGCGATACAGTGGCCCTCTTCCCCCACACGTCAAGTGAAGTAAAATCATTAAAATCACTCCCAAAACAAGCATGTTTTGCAGCATAACAGAAAATGTCTTCTTGTTATGTGTTGCATCCTCTCCTTCACTCCAACGCCCACACAAATAATCAATCTGAAACCTGACATTTTCAACCTTTTCCACAGGAAAACACTTGCAGATTGAAGCAAGCAATTCAAAGAAAGCCACGAGTCCTGGGATCGCTAGGACTGCTTATTTTTCAGTAGACGTTTTTTTTCTTTCCTCGAGGCTTTTCTTTCCCCTATTGTTTTACCGTGATTGTCAACCTCGCACCTTCTGTTTACATCCACGTGAGACAGGCGGTGCTGTGCTGTGGTTTCCTATCGACTGGACAATAAGGTGATTGCCCGAGCTGTTTAGCTCAGGCTTCATAAAGATGTTACACATAAAGGGGGGATTGCATTTACTTTGTTTCTAGCGAGAGAGGCATAAAGTACAGAGGAGGAGATGGAGAGGAAGCAGAGACCAGGATGCGTCCTTTCAGGATACTGACCATGTTTTCCCCGACTGCGTCTCGCTGGCCACTTTGCCTTTAGAGGATTAGTCCGAGTGTGTGTGTATGGGTGCACGTGTGTTTGAAAAAATTGGCAGTGGTTGATGGGCTGGAAGGCACAGAGCTTCCCTTCGCTTTATAGAAGTGTGGTTGGTTTCGTGCACTTTCACGGGCGCACGCAAGCACAAACAGCCTTTTTCGGCCCACCAGGACTTCCTAAGCAAAAATATCCACAGAGTCCAAACCAGCTCCGTAGCAGAGATACGCGCTAGGAAATACACAGCACGCACACAAGGCATCTGGCCTCATGCTGTTCAGGTCTAGGAGGAATAGCTAACAGCAGCGGCGGCAGTGAGTTTCTCATAACATTAAGAGATAGGCTTCCCTGCAGTTTCCTCTAGTGTTTCTCTAAAACACACAATGTCCTCCCTGAAGTGCTTCTACATGCACAAAAACCAGAGCGAACAGAGAGAATAAATCTATTTTGCCTAAGGCTCTCTGGCTCTGGATGGAGAAATCTCCAAAGGTGAAGAAGCACTTAACACTGAAAAGGTTAAGGCGTGTAAGACAACGAGGAGGAGACTGCAGCAGTATGAATTCACCCTAAACAGGAAATGATCAGAATGGCTGTTCAAAAGAGGGGGGAAAAAGATGCAGCCTTTGCATCAATCAAATTGGGCCTTTTTTTGGCTGTTCTGAAAACTTTCAGGTTTTGGTAAAGTTATTCAAAGTTTTGAAACTCAGGAAGTGACAGTTCTGCAAACTTGTACCTGGAGCATTCGTCACCAGCTTGCTGAAAGTACATGCACGAGGGTGTTGTATAAAAACAAGCTGCACAGATGATCATTTCCTCATGTAGTCTATTAACCTAACAGAGTTTGCCTTTTTAAAATGGTAGTTTTCTCTCTCATAATGTGTAAACAGATAAGAAATCACGTTACAGCCCTTTTCATTCAGCTCGAATGCTTACTTCTTGTTACTGGCGGACAAAGGGTTTGAAATACCAGGATATCATATTCCATGAAGGCAGCTATCAGTTAATAAGGCTGAAGAGGAAGTCATCGGCTGATTACAGATCCCCTCAGAGAACCTTTTCCTGTTTTGTTGCTTATATAACTAAACAATTTATTAAATTACAAATAATGTGCAGATTGTGCTGCCTCCTGAAAAACATTTCCGCTTTTTTCCCTCGTTTAGTGCTGTGATGGGGTTTTTTCTCTTTTTTTACAACGCGTGATTTGAGTCAAATCATAAAAGAAACTTGACAAACAATATGCGTCTATGCGTATATGGAGGGAGGGAACTTATAGACCTCACGGTTACAAAAAATGTGACAAAGTCTGGTTTTGCCAAACTTGTAGCAGTTGTACCGCTCACCACAAACACTGTGAGGACTCCACATCATCGTCTTTTCTGTGCCCAGCCACACGTGAACATCGAGGCCCATCTATCTACTTATCATTATAAGCCTCACTTCTGTCTCCATCTTACTTTGAGCAGTAAATCACCGTACTCTCAGGCTTTGACTTTGATCTCCTCTGCCCCTTTAAGAGGAGTGGCGGCCTACTGCTTGCAAGATGCTGTGAGATCTCGCAGAGTGCCCGGGCATCAGGCGGTATCCCACAGTGCCGAGCAGGCCATCAAATCACACGGCTTCAAAACAGAGGAGCGGCAGGAACACAGGCAGCAAATGGGGCAGGAATGGAGAAAGGAGAGTTAAAAAATGTACGAAATGTAAAGTGTCGAAGGCCCAGAGGTGTGCTTTTACCGTCTTCCGCCAGTTACCCTCTCCCAGTCGGCCAGCAAAACCCAGCAGCTTTTAATGCAGCAAAAAGCAGCGCTGGATGCTCATCATTTGATTATCCCCAGAGACGCATTTTTCTCTACCGTTCCTCTGTCCCTGTAAAATACCCCTACGCCCTCTTCTAGCTCTCCTCCACCACCTGCCTTTGTGGCCACTTCCTCCTACTCCTCCTCTCTGCCAGATTCCCTAATGAGGCTCCGTGGGAATGCTCTCTGGTTCCCTCACTGAAGATAGACCTGTTCGCTCTCTCGTTTCTTAGGAGCTGCTGGAACGGATTGTCTGCAGCGTGGACCATATGGCCTAGCTGCTCCGGCATTCGTGCACGCACGCACGCGAACGCAAAAAACAAGCGGGCAGCCATGCACTTTAGGACACACTGTTTTTTCGAGTTAGTATGCATGCGTGCGCATTACTTCGTGCATTAATTTAGAAAGGATGAACATATGTGAGCATGCGATGATACAAGCATGCACATGCTGTTTTACCATGTATAGCGTGTAGTGCTCTAGCTTGTTGAAAAGGCACAGCCACCTTAAGTTGAGGAAATGCTTTTAAGTCATGCTGGACTGTAGTTTTGTGATTTATATACGAGTCAATGCTTACACTAATGCATTGACTAAGTTGATCCATGATCCATAACTCAAGCAAGACTAATTATGTCATATCTGGCTATTTTCCCCCTGAATTGATCATCCAACTCTTTTGTAATTTTAAAATTAAGCAATGTGGTTAAAATTAACTGCCTAATTTCATTTTTTACTATTTTATTTTGACTTTTGAAGTGCACTGCTGGCAAGCATTTTTGCACCATCCCTGCAGCTGGTGGTGGCAGATGGCTGGCCCACCCTGAGCCTGGTTCTGCCAGTGGTTTCTTCCTGATAACAAAAGAGAGCTTTTCCTCCACACTCTCGCCAAGTGCACGCTCACACGGGGCAGCTAAATTGCCGGGATTCTCCTTATGATCAATTAATCAAGCCTTTTATTTGTCACGTGCAAAGCGACATGTTGTTCGTTCTGCAATGATACCTGCACTGCACCATCCAACGTTAAATACACTTGATTTTCCAAATGATGCAATAAGCAATATGGGCGGGGTGACTACGCAAACACATGGCCTCTTTTGTTCAAATCCATCACCTGCTGTTTTGTTGGTTGTGCAAATTTTGTGGTTTTATTTTTCTAATTTAATCTCTGCATCCTTGAGAGCATCTATATTCATAGCCTTCGCCCCACAAAACAAAACTAAAACACAGTACCCATTGCTGGGATAACTTTCCAGACCTACAACATCCTGTGACACTTTATTAGCATCGGATAAGCCTGGAAACTCATGCCCCAACAAATGAATGCACTTCCTGGATCAGGTTTCCTGTCTCTCTCTTTCTCAATAGAGCAACCTATCAATGCACGCCGTGGCGTTGTTCTAACTCGAGGTTACTTTGTGTCTGAGAAGCTGCAAACCCGGCATTAAAAGAAAGAGAGAAAAAAAAGTAACATTTAAATGTCCAAAAAGCTGGATGGGGAAAAATTCATGTTGACAGCCAGACGAGAGCAGCACATTGCACCAAAATTCGCGACGTAAATCCAAATGTGAAACGCCGTCATTGCATTCATACCAAAATCTGGCAGATGACTACATGGAGCAACCGCTGAATGACTTGCCGCTGCTGGCAAAAAGCTTAATGAGAAAATATTGGCTCGGCCGTTCCTGAATTGAACAGCAAAGATGTTTAGCTGCGCTCTCTTTCCAACAATATGCCGGTAATTGGATAATAAAGTCTACCTTGATGGAGAGTTGGGAATACTGTGGTCTTTCTTTCTTTTTCCCCTCCCCGAGCAGTAAAGGTCTGACTCTGATGAGCTTAACGGGCACTTCTTGAGGATATCGAGTGCATCGTGATGGGTCAGGTTCGTTCTGTTGTGCTTGCCCTTCGCTTTATTTCGCTCACGTTCTCCTGCTGCGTCTCTCCCGCTTCACTCCTCCCTCTCTATCTGGCTTCTGTCTCGCTTTCTCCTCTCTGTCTCTGTCTCTGACTCACGCAGTTAGCAAGCAGACTGTTTTGTCCAGGTCTATTTCTGGATGTCATGCTGTGGATCAGAGAAATAAGATTAAAAACAGAGCGAGAGAAAGAGAGATATTTCCCAGCGGCTTAAGGATCGAGGAAACTTAAACCGTTTTATTCAAGAATAAATAAATAAATAAATAAAAATAAAATGTGACACTCAACAAAAAGGACAGTGTGACACTAAAGCACAGCTCGCCGGGCGCGCACACTGACACTAAATGGAACTAAAACACCATAACCATTCCTCATATCCCACACTGAGCTTTAGGAAGCCACTGACTGTATTATAGCGAGTCCACGGCTGCTTGTAGTCCGATCGATAACTGAACCTGATAACGTTTAACAAATTGATTTTTGAAATGGAGCTTTAAATGGATAAAGGCCACGGATACGCGTTTCATAAAGATACCCGGTATGTTTCATTTTTATGTTTAATACGCCGCTTGCTCAGCCAAGGTGCTTCTCTCAGTCGTCTTTCTCTTCCTCCTAAACTGTTTTTGGGAACTTGCCAATTACCGGCGCCGTGGGATGCATGCATGCATGCATGCAGGTTTTAAAATGTTTTTACACTTTTTTTGAAAAGTACTGCAGGAATGAAAAAAGGATTTCATTTTTCCTGATGGAGCTGTGTTTTGTATTCGGAAAGAAAATGTATTCTTTGCAGCTACGCTAATGGAGGAGCACCTGATTTTCATTTTCATTTCTTGTGACATTTAAAAATGTTTCCTTGTTAGTCTGATGGAAAGTCTGAGTCACTGTGGGGAGAAGAGCAGGAAGGGAAGGGGAAAGGGAATTTCTCTGGTTGCAGCAGATGTCCGCCCCTCCCTGAGCCCGGCTCTGCCGGAGCTTTCTTCCTGTTAAAAGGTGAGTTTTTTCTTCCCACTGTCACCAAAGTGCTTGCTCATAGGGGGTCATATGATTACTACGTTACCTACCTTACAATATAAAGCGCATTGAGGCAACTGGTGTTGTGATTTGGCGCCATATTAATAAAGCTGAATTGAATTGCAGAGTAAGAGTTGCAGAAAAAGGCATTTTTAGGGGGTTAGTTTTTAAAGCTTTAAGCCACTAAAGCCTCTCATGTAAATCAAACAGTTCAGGAAGATTTACTTCAGACATGACCGCCCCCCCATCCCCTCATTTTTTGTTCTTTCTTCCCGTTTCTTGCTTTTAACCTTGGAAACTCAACTCCAGCTGTCCCACATTTGATCAATGCCACCAGCTTTGGAGTTAACAGAGGCTGTGGAACAAGAAAAGAAGAGTCATCCCCTCTCGCATGGATCATAACAAATGCCTCGTATTAATCATCCTTCCCATTAAATCCCTCTCGACCAACATATTCCACTGTCTCTTTTTTCCTATTTCGGTCTTTTTACAGGCCACTAAGTTCCCTCTGTCCCTTGCCAAGGGGGTCAAGGTAAATTCAGTTCATCCTTACCCACCCCATGTGTGATCCTGTGAGGAGTAATCCTTCTGTCGACACACAAACACACGGCTCTGCATACATTGGAAACCACTAAGGTGTGCCAGCGTGTGCATGACTCATGATCTACACGGAAGCCGGGAGGGAGGGCAAGGGAATAAAAGAACAGGCAAAATGTGAGATGTGTTTTCTACCGGACAAATGACTGCAACATTTTTCCGCTACCGGGCGGCGAGTCAGGTCCGTGTGGATCAGCGGAAAGCCCAAGAATGTGACTTCTCAAACACCGGCTGGACTGAGCTTTGAGCTTTGATCCCTCACTGAAGAGAAAGTCGGATTTTCCGGCACACTGAGTGACGGGCCTGCGAAAAAGGGTCGGGACTGGGAAAAGCCGGGTGGTTACTATGGCAGAAAGGCATTGTGCATGTGTCTGTGTGTAAGTGTGTGTATGCGTGGGAGGGAGAAGCGGAACAAGGGAAGGGGGTGGGGGTCGAAATGGCACCGCATATGCTCGTTTTCAAACTCCTTTCTTTTACCCCACCGCCACCAAGTCATTTCTTTCTTGGCAACTGTTGGCTATAAAGCTTTTCTCAATGTGATACAGAGGGGATGTGAAGGGCTAAGACTCGTCTGCGGTCTCCAGGGGCTTTTGCAGGAAGTACTGTATCAGAGACGGGAGGAGATAGATTCCCGGACAAGCGGGGAACAATGGCGGTGACATGGCATAACTAATCGATATGAGAAAGCTCCAACTTGGGGACAGGGTCAGGGCTCTTGATGTGGCAGACTCCATCTCTCCCGGCCAGTTTCACTCTTGCTCTCCAGTCCCACCATCCCTCCACACCCTTCATTTCCTTTCTCAGCGGCCATCCTTTGAAATGCTAAACAATCGGGGCAAAGTCCACACCTCGGGTTTCCCCTTGAGACGGCAAACTAATTTTCCCCTGGCACCATGGTTCACCCCTGGCTGTCTGCTCATCCCCGCCAGAAAGATGGAGGGATAAGAGGCTGGGAACCAACAGATCAAGGCGGTTTAAAAAAAATAAAAAATAAACTGCATCTCCCCCTCCCCCTTTTCATCATCATTAAGACTGGCAGCTTGGCATAACTAAAACATTTGCTTTCATTTACTGAGGACTTATTTATCCTTTCTGCAATTAGATGATGGAACTAATCTGCACATGAAACGATGCAGCATCTTATGCCTGAATGAAAACGGTCTAGGTTTCTTTTTACTCTGTGCCGTCTGCTCCAACAGTCAGTCAACATGTTATTATTATCTTCATATACTTTCATGGTGCTCCTATGTTTTGTAGCTAAGTAGCTTTTTCCATTTTCACAGTTGTTTTTTTTTCCATTTACTTGAGCGAAATTACTTTTCATCTAAGAATGATTAGGACAGGATTACACAGATTTTACTTCATTATGTTGCATCACTGTGTTGATAAAACTAAAATTCCCCTCCAGTTGCTGAAAACAACAATGATGGGATCAGAATAAGTTGAAAATTTATCATCCCCAAACATTTTCACAGGCAGGACTTGAGATATGCATCTTGCCCTTCAGCTGATCCATCTACTGTTTACTGAACTCTCATCACAAATGGTCTCTATCAAATAAGGCTGTTCGATATAACGATATAAAAACGTCTATCGTTCGTGGTGTCGCAAAATAAACTGTTTACGGCAATATTTTTTCATCGTTTTGGTGGTCACTGTAGTGGCTATATTAATTTCTTAAAGTTCTCTCTTTCTCTTATATTTAATATAACCACACTACAGACGGACAAGCGCCTGTTTTTATGCATTGTGGTTAGCAACAACGACGGTAACAGCATCGCGTGTCCGCTTGTTTATGTTCCACATAAACCTTTCACAATAAAGCTCAAGATCCTGTTGAGACTTTTCAAAATAAACTGAATCACGTGAAAGAGCAGATTATTTACGGATGAGAAGTAAAAAAGAGCCGCCAGGTGCTAGAAAATAAACCTTAGACTCAAACGTTAGAACAGGCTTTTCCCCGCAGCACGCCGTGTAATAAATACTCACAAAGAAAACTGCGGCCTTTACAACTTTTGTCTAAAAATGTGTAGTTTCATGGACTCCAGCTACATGACGCGCAGCTGGAAACACTTCCCGCAAGTCGAGCTGCCCGAGATTCACATAATTTACAGAAAATGTTACATTTTTGTGATTTATATCGTTATCGGACGATAGAATTCTTATATCGGGATATGAGATTTTGGTCATATCACACAGCCCTACTATCAAAGGGTCGCTACTGAGAATCCATTTTTAAAGGCAGGGAAACTGGGAAACACACCAAATTACACCTGAACTGGACTGAAAATGAGTGGTGAAAGACAACAGAGCCAAAAGTTGACATTTTTGGTTCAAATTACCATTAATATGTACAGTCAGATCATGGCAGAGCAGCGAGTGTCTACAGTCATCTATAGGCGTTTTCTAAATCATGACTTTGATCTTGTTAAAACTGATGCAGATATGATCCATGATGCAATACCATCTGAAAAGAGTCTGATTGGAATGTGCTTCATTTTTCAGTGTGGGAACATCTTGAGAGAGAGCAGAGTAAAGGCCAGCCAACATCCAAAGAGGAGCTTTGAAGGTCCTTAAAGAAGCCTGGAGAACTATTCCTGAGGAGCGCTTAAATATACATTTTTAAAAAGAATGCCTTTGAGCATTCAGGCTCTACTACAGAATAAGGTGACCATGCCAGATATTTTAGTTTCAAGCTCATTAGAACTGTACAGACTTTTACATAATGTATTTCATGTATGTTTGTACTTAACACATCAATTTATTGAAACCTTTTGTTCATGCAAAAAACAGATGAGAGGTGGCTCGGGACTTTTGCACAGTGCATGCATTTATCGTGTTTAGAATGATCTGCTGATATCGAATCATTTGTATCTTTATAAAGCTCAATTTCCTCTTTAGACTTCCACCCTAGAGAAGGCAGATGATATATCACATCCTGAGGCCACGATGCATTAGTAACATTTCAAAGAGGATGCACAACTGAAGCCAGCACAGTTTACTCTTATCACTTATGCTCCTCATGGCCTAGTTGATTATCCACATGCATTTTACCCCACTTGCAAAGCGCTCCCCTTGCCTCCGTCCTTGCTGAAGGCAGTAGTGTATACATACACTACACACTCATACAGCACGGCCTTTACGTCAACAATACTCTTTAGAGAAGTCATTAATTAATATGGGCAGAGCAGAGGTGTCTGCCTCCACTCAGAAAACACCCTAGAGACTGAAAATATGATGTTAAATGAGCTCTGGGCGCAGCAGAGGTTAGCGCTGACCACACTGGTCGGAGCAGCTGTTTGCCTCCGTTATGTTGTGGTTTTAAACAAACACTGTCACACGTGTGTACATATACATACATATTTATACACGCGCACGCACAGAGCGGGTCTGTTTCTCTGTTTTGGTCGCGGGTCTGTGGTCGGGTAGGGTTCAGCAACACACATGCTCTCTGTTTATGTTGTGCTCTCAGGCTTCCTGTGGTCTGAGCCGCTCCGGCCCGACGTAATCTGCAATCTGAGCACAACATTTCTCATCGTCTGTAACTTCTTTCCTGCCTTACTTCACCCGTCAGGCTGTACTTTTAAAGTCATTTCTTACTTCCTTTTCTCCAAGCTTCAGCGTATTGATTATAACCCCAAAATAAGTTCTGTTTATATTTGGATGGACGGCGGAGATAACCACTCTTTGGGGGTCTGTTTTTTGGATTGTGTGTATTTATGTGCTTTATTCATGCCTGTTGGATTCCCTGGCTTTCTCTCCTTTCCACCTTTTCCCCAACTCGCTGTCTGCTGCATCTCATTCTGCGCTCTATTGTTGGAAGCCAGTGAGTTTACGGGGTTGCCGGCCGGCCCTGAAAACATAAACGAGGGGTCGGCGTGGTCGCAGCCGAGCGTGACGGATGCAATAACCCCTGCGGCGGAAGCACCCATGTGCTAAATTACTGCCACAAATGTTCTCCCATCATGCTGCGGCAGGCCCATCAGGACCATTCAGCTATCCCGAGCCTCAACTCGCTTTCTTTTTTTCCCGTTACATAATTGCGCCTTGACCAAGAGCATCCAACAAGTAATGCTCCAGTTAAAGGTGGGATGAGGTTGATAGAAGATTGAGATTGCCACTATACCCAAAAATGAATCAAAATTGCTTTGGTTTTCAGTTTGCTCGTTGCTGTCAGACTGCAACCATGGTGTCATATAGGTGGGTTTCCTCAAAATAACTCTATAAAAGTCAAACAACATGCACATCTTGTATAAAGGATTTGAAAAACGAGTCTCTATAAAGAAGCTCAAATTCCACAACTATCCTCAGCATTTAAAGTCTGACAGACTAAAAGGTTTCTCTGTGATTTATATGGGATCTCCAGCTCCAGACCAAAGTCTTATGTCAAAGGCAACCATCATGAGTCCAGCTCATGTTTACTTCCCCGCACTTGATCACAGGATTCGTGCGAGAAAATGCAGCAGACAGTTAAAGCTGTTTTGTTTGCAAGATCTGCAGCGCCTCCTCCTCTGGGATTTCACCTTCCTGCCAGCAGCCACAAACACCTATTGTCTGTGAAGGCCATTCACTTTGCGCCTCCTGTTCAGATCGCCTCAAACCCAGCCATTCATCACCGGGAGAAGCTGAAGCCGCACCCGTATCACATTGGCTGGAAAAGACGTACGACTGCCAGAGTCAGATATCTTGTGAACTCCTCGCAAGAAATACGAATAAAAAATTCTAACGATGTGGATTTCTGAGGCTGCGTGCTATTTTTAGATGGAACATTTGTGGGTCTTGTTGTAAGCTGCCATGACATGCAGCACAGACAAGCAGGGCGAGGAAACTTAACGCTGGCATTAAGAGTTTCAAAATCCATCACGAGTGTCTTGATGACTACGCCAAAGTAAATCACTGACACGCTGTCGAGAGCATCGTGGGGCATTTAAACTTTATACTGCCATTCAACCTGTCTCACCTTCCCTGAAGTAAAGGTCACTGCTCCTACTGTCATAAGAAATTATAACTTATTCATGAAATTCACCATCAGGCTTATTACGCTGTGAGGAATCAAGCCGTTTGAGTGCATTAAACAACAATGGCTACATAGTCAGTGAGTGGGGGTGATTGCTGATCATCAATCTGAACTGATTATCATAATGTTACCTTAGCATTTCATCGGCTAATGCTGGGAGAAACAAAAGAGGTTGAACTTTAAGTTTAAATAGTACTTTCCATTTTCAGCAACAACGGGAATTTGAGGGACGTAAGGAATAAGGAGTATTCATAATAAACCACAGAATACCACCAGTCAGAAACAAAGGGATAAAATGTGCAAAACGATCCAAAATTCTAAGATGTTTAATTTCTAATAAGAGGAGACAGCAAATTTTCTGTTAACTAATCAATAACCCAACTAATGTCTATGCTAATATGATCAAGTGAGAACAGCGTTAATTCTGACCAGCCTCGGCATGCAGTGCAATGCTTTTGTTTCCTTTTTATTTGTTTCCATGTTAGTTTTCGTTAATGAAATCGATTAATTTAGCTTTAGTTTCAGTTAAGGAACATGCTTTTTACTTTAGCCTGCTCACAATGGCTGCTGTCTTGCAACCCACCTCTGCCCGAGCTCCTATCTTATCATCTCCTCGATATCATGTGTGCTGTTACTGATGTTTGCCGTGCCGTGCTCTGTGCTCAAGTGTCTTGCTACTGCTGTATCATGGGAAGTAAGGCTGGAGAGGTACCCACACAGATCTCTACCATCAATTAGAAATGGCTGCAAATGCTATTACAGTCTTTTGATTATAGCAGTCCTCACTGCGCTGCTAAAGGGACTCTTTTCTTTGCAAGCTCCTTTGACTAAAGGGACTCTGCTTTACCAACACAGTAACTAACATATGCGCACAGATGGACAGCAAGGCGGGAATTAACACAGAACATTGGCCTTTTATGCTCTTAGTGACCACAGATATATGTGCTTTCTTACAGCCATATTGATTCAGAAATGACGGATGTGCTACTACTAGCTATTAACTGACCCATTAACAGAATACACTCTGATCCTAGCAGCTACTTTGCCACAGAAGAAACCTCCATAAAAACAAAACACATGCATAAAGCTTTCTGAATACGTTCTTAGCAACATCAGGGGATTTCATATGATTTGCTCTCTACTCCAAACTGACAGCAGTGTTTCATATACAGTTAAAATAATCCTTCCCTGCTGCACGGCTCAGTGACCAAACACACCCAACCCTGTGAGCGCAGTGTTCATGCATGCTCGCGGATCCTGACTCTACTATGTCGGTTCAGGCTGCACATCATCATGACAGTAAATGAGCATGAATTAGAAGAGAGGAGTTATAAACACAACACACCTTAAAAAAGGTCGTTGGTGGCCGCCCGCACGCCTTTCACCGCCGAGCTCGGTACAATAAACTGGCTCATTGGTTTGCGGGTCAGATTTCCCCCTCTCCACATCCATGTTTATTTTGTATGTATGCACATGTGCATCCATCCGTGCGGTAACAGACTGATAAGGAGTGACAGCCTGACACATTATGGCCTTGATAAGGTTATGTTGGGTAATGTAATCTGACAATTATTAACTAGACAGTGCAGTTGCTGCACTACCAGAGTGACCTTAGAGGGTAGAAACGCTTCGGGATCTGATCATAAAAAGCTCCCGGAAACAAAAGTGAAAATACACTAAAATCATAAACTAAACCGTGCAGAACCCGGGAAAACGAAAAAAAAGAAAAGAAAAAAAAACAATGGCTCCTTGTGAATGAAAACATTTACAACCTATTATTACACTTTCACACATCACCGATATCTATACATCACCCTGAAGTGTTTGTTCCAAGTTAACTGACTAGTAAATAAACATTTCTGCTATTAAAAAAAAAAAAAAAGAGATTAAGAGACTGTAGTTTCAGATTTTCTAAATGCGACCTGCTCATATCGATTTTTATCAGCTCTGATTTTCTTTCTGAGAGCTATAACTGATGCATATTTAAAAAACTATTTTTAATGCAATCTATTAATTTCCTAATAAAAGAAATTATTGAACAATTTCTCTCAAACTGCCATAAGTTACAGGATTTTCTCTCACTGAAACAACTCAAATCAAAGTGCTCTGCCACTGGAAACGGGCACAAATAATTAACTGAAAATGTGCCGCTGTACACCCTCCATTACCTGCTGACATATTTTATCTCACCAAACAAAAGGCAGGTGCAGCAGAGTAAGATAACAAAATAAATGCCAGGTACCTCACCTGATAACAGAGCATTATTATTATATTTTTTTCCTTTTTCACTTGTCTCCATAGTTTTCCTGTAGCTAGTTAGATTCATTGCTCATACCGAGGCTGCTAGCTTGTGAGCTCTGTCCATGTTTGGCTGGGTGAGGATAATTTGTAGGTAAGTTTTTTGTGGTGGTCCCTCCACAATTCACTGTGGAAAATTTTAGATCTTTACTACCTGTGAGGAGGTTCCACGCTAATGACGTATTAGTGTTTGGTTGCGAGTATGCGCGCGACCATTTACTTGTGCCACTGTGCAAACATCAGCCAAGTGTGAAATGGACTTCCTTGTAAATTGGACGTAGGCGCAGGATGGCCTCTGGGTTGCCTGTCAGGGCTGGGAAAGTTAGAAATTAGCCAGCGCCGGTGCCTGGCTGATCATCCAGTATGAAGGATTCCACATTAAATACTTTGAGTGAAGTTTATTTAATCTGAAAACACGCATTTACATCACATAAAACAAAACACTTCACAAAACATTAAGTCAAAAGTCCCACATGCTAATTAACTGAAAATAGGCTTAAATTATTTAACAAAAGGTTCATGTATGAGTTAAACAGTATAATACGCTGGCACCAAAGAGGCAGGTGACAGCTTTGAAGTGATTAGAAGATAACATGGCTAGTGGATGCTAATCCCACCCTAGCGCTCTGATTAGCTTGGAAAGCGAAGGTAATCCAAACTTGGCTCTGCTACTGCTCCATGAGCCCATAATGAAAGGATAAAATAGTGGGTAGTTACACCCATAGTACGGGACAGGATGAGGCACCAATATTGTCTCCATCTATTAATCCATTAAGGATCTGATGGGATTTGACAGAATTTCTAATCTTTCACTCAAATTTACAAACCACGCTTAAATTTTTAAGCTGCACAGAAATTTTAAGTGGCCAGCATTGGACTTTTAGTTACTATTTGTCATCCATTCAGCATTAAAGAGCAAACAGACATGGAAAAACTGAAATATACTGTATATCAGTAACTTTTAGCCATATTACTGCAACAGGGTATTGAACTGTTTTAAAGTCTCCGAAAAAGCAAGAAAAAAGAGAGCAAATAGGCACAAAAATTAAACAGAAAAATTTAATTTTAACCTAAAAGAATTCTGAAAGATCTCCGTTTTAAACTGTGAGATTAAAAAAGATGAATAGAAGAGTCACACAGTTTAGTGAATGGTGAAATGAGAAGGCGTGGAAGCTTTCTACAGTGTGGCCAAGTGATAGGTTTGTAGCTTGAACCCATCCGCTGGAACGTTGAAGACAACATAATTACACTGCAAAGCAAGACACAAGTAGGCAAGCTTCTTCATGTTTCTCGTGCACGGCACCGTTCCTTCGCTTGACCCCAGTTGCTCTCGTCCGTTCTCCCGTACCACTGTTCTTTTATTGAGGTTACATGAATATGCATAAGTTCATTAACATATGACGTCTACATACACACAAAGAGTACCTTGCCTGTGTGTGTGTGTGTGTGTGTGTGTGTGTGTGTGTGTGTGTGTGTGTGTGTGTGTGTGTGTGTGTGTGTGTGTGTGTGTGTGTGTGTGTGTGTGTGGACTGCTGATCAAAGGGTCAAACATCCTTGGTCAGGAAGAGGGTAGCCTCCCCCTCACCCTAGATGGTTCATCCTAGATAACACGGTGAGGAAGTCCTGCAGTTCATCTAAACAAAGAGCACTTAGACTAGAACAGACGCAACTACGTTAATCCTACCATAAAACAATAAGACACGGTATGACCTCTCATGCTCCCAAAGTGCTGTCTAATACACACAAAGTTTGCAGACTATCAAGGATCAAAACCTCTACCAATCTACAACTAATTACAAAACTCTAAGCATATATAAGTAAATATTTCTAAGCATAAATGACAATCAACAATACAAACCTAACACCAAGCCTCAAACCTCCTCAAACATGTTATAAAGATGATTGCAGCCTTTTCCTCTTCGGTGTCCAAGCACCTGCTAAAACACTCAGAGCAGAGACTATGATCAATGCTCATAGCAGCTTAGCTTAAATCTATGTTATCTGTATACAACAACACAAGGGTCTATGCTTGTTACATCATCTTTAGGGTTTCACTACCTCATAACTTAAAATTTAACTCAGTACTGTCTAAACCTTTGTATGTATCGCACATTGCTTGAAACTGTGCAATGGCCTAGAGACTGATTGGCAACTGGATGGCAACAACCAGCTGCTAGGGAACATTTAGCATTACCAGATCGTTTCTGTGAGGTTGCAAGCAGGCGCTGTGAAATTGATTGCTAAGCCAAAGTCATGCAGACTGGTCAGCAAACCCCTGGTAACAACTGGCTGGTAGGGAATTATGTGGCTACAAGACCTTAAAGGTCACTCTCAGATAGTGGGTAAAATTTAAATGGAATTTATCTTGTTGGTCAAAAGAGAGTGTACAGGAAGTCAGATCCCCCCCCATGCAGCTTAGAGGAAATATTTGTGAAATCCAGAGGTTGCCCATACCCTTGAGAAGACGAGGAGGTTGGGCTGTGCTGTGTGACTGGATGTGTCTGTGCAGACATGCTAGTTAATATGGAAAGGAAAAAAAAAAGAAAAAAAAAAACATGAATAAAAACTCCTTTGCTGATACATTATTCATGTTTGTAGCTTCTAGGGGTTCCACATGAGTGGCCACAGTTAGAGTTAGCACCGGGTTTCAGCCAAACAAGATGCTGCACAGTACGTGGGAGGGTGGGAGGGTGGGAGTGGGGTGCGCTTGTATGTCTGCGTGCGGACAGGGATGGAAGAGGCCGGGCAGGAGGTTCGCCTGAAGGCTTAAAAGGAGAACATTCACAGAGGAAAGCAGGGGGAGAAAAAAAGAGTGGGAATGGAAAGACACTATTGAATCAGCACTACTTTGCTAAAGGGAAAACACACACACACACACACACACACACACACACACACACACACACACACAGGCCTAGAAGCATACACAGCCATGCACATATGCATATGCAGATACACAATTTAACACACATACAGCTCAGACTGCAGTGTAAACGTAGCACATACTTGTCTGGATTTCTGTCTGTCCCCTTGTGGGCTACAGTGCAAACACTTCACAAGAGGTGAGCAATCCTCGGCTGTCTAGGCCACATGATACACAGAAAGATAGCAGGTATATTCGGACTTTACTAGCTCATGCTTTCCTTAAGCTCCTGAAAACTCAGTGATCCCAGTAGTATACTTGTGTATTTATAGACTGTCAGCTATGTAGCTATGGGCAAATACTCTGTAGTCACCAGATACTCCACAAACTCCTGACTGGACTCACTAGCTAATACATGTGCTTTCTTTCACACAGACACACATGCAGGACCTCAAACTTTGGCCTATAAGCTCAATAAAGAGGCAATGATACAAAAAAGAAAAAACACTCTGCAGGCTGGAGTCTCATGTTTGAAAAGTGTTGGAAAAGCACTTTTCAAACAATTTTTTTGTTCTTTTTTTCCAAGTATATGAAAAGATCTGAGCTCACATCAAAACATTTAGATCATTTAACCAAGTTCAAATTAGCATTTCGAAAGTCAAAGGAGTATCATGTCGGGCTATTTCTGTAACTTTCCACAGAAGATGCTCTGAGATGCAGTTTGAACTAAAATGAACTTAGAGCTTCGTTGTAGGATGTTTTTAGTTCCTGCTCTAAGATAGCTAAATGGTCCTCGTTTGTTGAGTACCTAACACTAAATATTAACCAAAGTGTAATTTCCAAATTTGCATTGAAGCGACCAACACTGCCGCCCGCCAGCATTTATACCTCTACGGGCTGCGCTGACGTGTCATGTAGTTGCATTTCTGGGAAAGGTGAACATCAGGTTAGGGCGTAGAGTTTCAACAGGGTTAGAGTTTAACAGTGGCATAAATCCAATATAAGAGTGAATGATCCGGGCATTAGAACATGTTGATTGGTTGAATACATAGCACACATGCCAAACTGCTAAAGTGTTAGCCAGTCTGTACATGACACTAATGTACATACTATGAAGTTCAGGCTTTGTTGAATCTATATGTCAACGGAATTACAACCCAAGCTAAGCTTGTACACCAAGCTTGATATCACTTGCATTTCTTTTGGCAATGCAAGTGCAAGGAGGAAAAAAAGCCCTTAAAAGGTATGTAGTTCTCGGTGGAGCTTCCCAGTGGGCAGTTCCGAATGTGCATCCAGGTAGTGGGAAAAGGTAGAAGACCTCAAATTGATGTTGTGTTTTTCCAACAAACATAATTAGTGTGTGGGAAGTGAGTGGGAAAATGAGGAAAAAGGTCATACAGTTACATACTTTCCTTAAGCAGGCAAAGATGAATAAGCCTAAAGCCACCAACAGCCGGAAAGAACACATCCATGTATGCAGCCGCTCAACATGTGCAACATGAACTCAACCTCATGCGCGTGTAGTGCATCTGTCTCCTAAGCCCTTTCCCTTAAAAATCACATATTTGTAGACGTGCACAGCGAAGGTACAGGAAGTCTTAAACTGATGGCCACTCAACAGATTCCAGCAGAGCAGCGGGTATTCAAGTCAAGTGTATCTCACCTCGGGCTGATACCTGATACTGCTGTTCAAATCGTGTTCCCTGATTTTCACACTCAGTACTAACTGGCCCATTTACCAAACGTTTTCACTGCTGCCATCCACATTCCCATCTTATTACAGGATCCAAATGTTGCATAAGGCGAAGGATCCATAGTTCCGCTCATTAGTCCCTCTTCAGATAAAGGCACGACTTGCAAGCGACCTAAAAAAAGACACTTTGAAAACAAAGCGCTGCCATGTCCCAACTTTCTGGGGAAATAAGCACTTCAATTCACTCCCACAAGGAAAACACACCTTGTCGAGCTGCTAAACTAAGCAGGATGCTCTGCTGTTCTTTCTGCCGCACACTTTCTTGCTTTTCCCCCCCACACCTCATTTTTCTGCTTTCCTATTTTCACCTCAGTGGCTCACATTCAGAGTCACTGGCTTTCCCCACTCGAGTTACCCATCCTTTACTGACTTTTTTTTTTTTTTTTTTTTTTAGGTCTGCTTGTATGGAAAGGATGCAGTTGGATAGGCACCACCAGTCATGACGCAGCAGGGCAAAAATGAAGCCACTGAACAGGAAAAAGCATCCTACAGCTTGGCAATACAGCCACAGAAAGAGCTGCAGATAAAGCAGCAGAGCACTGACTTACAGGAATTTGCACTTGATCTGCAGACCAACTTCACATCAACCTGTGGAAAAATTTCACCAAGCCACTTATTATTTGAAGTGCCAAAACTTCATGAGAAGTAATCCATTTTCCTAACTTTTCGCACGCATTCAGACATGAATATTGCCCATGTGGGCTTGTTAGGCTGTGGAAGTGTGAGACAGAGGAAATGACTACGTAAGAGAGGAAGGAGAAGAAAGAAATTGCAGAGAATACGAGTGGGTGTCAATTTGAAATATCCAGCATTACCACCAGCAGCTGCACTTTGTCCTACATCGCCTCTCAAAGACAAGCATGCACTCCTTTGCTTGATCTGAAAAGGAGGCCCTATCAAACTCATGAATAAACACCACGCAACAGCACCGGCAAACAAGCTGCCAGGGAAACTGGGAGAAACAGCGATAAACCACCATAATTCCTTCCTTCCTCTCGGTCAATCACACACCCACGCTCTGGGCATACTGGGACTCTCCTTGGTGAGACCAGATGCCTTCTTTCCTTGTAACCATATCCTCTCATCCTCCACAGCCACCTCCTCCTCCCTGTTAGATTTGGCTAAGCCACTGAACCGTGAAGTGTTGTGAAATCTGCCAAACCAGAGCCTGGTTGTCGATGGCTGGAGCTGTGCGAGCGGCCGCTGTTGCCAGTTGTCGCCCAGGATTTAAAACCAAAAGGAAAGAGATGCAGACAGGAGGAGAGGCCACCGCGGCGGGAGAGGGAGGCTTAATGGAGAGCTGTGAAAACGAGGGAGTGAAAGGGGAGGCATTGGTGTCAACGAGGCCCGGGGGTTCCCTCTGGAAAGAGAGCAAACTTCGGCACAATGGAACCCCTCTAGGGGCAGCCCCAACTTTTACACCCTAAGAGTGGAAGTCATAAAGCAAGATGAACCAAACAGGGATAAGAGCCCTTCCATCAGTCTGCCAGGCAGCCCGAGCTGCTCCAACAAAACCTTCTTTCTCTCCTTGAAGCCTTGGCCCCTTAAACACTGAGCCATGCACACATTCTTCAGTGACATAATGCTTTTTTAAGCTATTGCCCTCTTAAACTCCCCCCACTCCAACATCACCACCTCCTCCCCATTCTCCTTCTCTTTGCTCTTACTCAGATTTCCTCCCTTTGCCATTACTATTTGAATATGAATACCAGGAGAAGGGTTAAGTGTTTGTTTTTACTCTTGCGACAGAGAAGTGAAGGAAGGACGCCAACGTATAAGTTGACGTCAAACAGTCCGCTGTCCCATTGATGTGCCGTCAGTAGGTGTTTGCCGAACAGTCTCTCGGGGCCGTAAAAGCTGCCATTCTGCAAGGCCATAAAAACTAGCTAACACCCCACCTCCTCCACTCTCCCCTGCGGAGTTGTTGTAGTGTCTCAAGGGAGGCACAGAGCTCCCAGGAGGGGAAACCTGTAACAAATATTGATGGACTTACGGTGTAATCAGTGTGGGGGGGGGGGGGGGGGGGGTTCCCCCTGGAAGGAAATGTTTATATTTCTACTAGAGGTCTGTGTGAGTGCATCTAAAGGTCATGGTTTCTGCCCACTGATGATCACTGATAATAGAACAGTGGTTGGGTGATCCACAGATTGGGAACCAGGCAGTCATTCAGCCCAAAAGGCAAATCCCCAGGATCACTGGGCTGCCGGAAATCCAGCCACCTCCACACAAACACACCCTATACAGTTTTATAGCAAAACGATAACAGCTCTACAATTACAGCCTAACTTACTCAAAGTGAAACCTGCGTCTACTTAACTAGTCCAGACTAGAGCAAGAAAAGGAGAGAAGAATGAGGGAATAACTGTCTCTCTGTTCAGTTGTGACTTTAAAGGAGATCTTTTTTTGATGACCACAGTTGATACGAAAGCAATGCCGCTGAATCCTAACAATAAACTTGGGAGTCCCACAGCCTAAACACTCATAAAACGCTCCGTAAAGCAACCCTAAATAAATGTAACCCCCATGCACTGCTGCAAGAAACTGGCAGTTAGCGATAAAGTGCAGCAAATGTGTGTCAGACGTACTCAACGAATGATAGATATTTATGGGTTAGAGAAATTTAAATCCAAGGACACGTGGCGAGAAAGACTACAGCGACTAACGGTGGGAATGTTGGAATGATGGAGACGGGAGTGTGCGCTCACAGCGGAGTTGTCCTGTCTCGGCATGCCCCCACGCTACGCAGAGAAAACCGAGATGTGAGAATTTCTCAAAAACTTAGTCGACCAAAAAAAAAAAAAAAAAAAAAAGGGGGAGAAAAGAAAAGACAGATGTCAGAACTCAGTCTCCGTTGTGCGAGCCGAACGTGCAGACAGCAGCCGTATCTTCCTTTCATTCCTTCACTGCGGAGATTTTAATGAGAAGCCAATCACGCGTCTGTCCTGATCATCGCTTTTTGCCTCAGCCAGTCACATACCTGTCTACTTTAATTGAGTTCACAGGGATCCAATCAGCTTCGTTCTCTTGCTCCTCTTCCCTTTCTGTTCTGGGCTTGTCAGAAAGACGCGCAGCTACTCACTTACCTGTCTGCCTGCAAACTTTTTACATCACTGCATCGGCACTAGTTAAGCCTGAGCACGCTTCAGTTGTGACAGGAAGGAGAATAGAGAGTTAACTTTTACCGCTGTGCCTGTGTCTCTTATTAATTCATTCCTCTTAAACACTTCCTGACAGTCCTGGGAAGGGAAGGCGTTTTGATGCCTTGTTATTTCTCACTCTTTCAATTACAGTTACCACGAGCACAACAAGCCCTTGGACCTCTTTCTTTCCTCCAGAGTGGAAGTGAGCAGTTTTTAATAGAGAAAATGACGCCAGGGGCTGGCCCACTGCTGTGCTAATTCTCCCATCGATTTTCATTTTGGGGGGGAACCCGCCCAGCTGATCAATCTCTCTCCACCACCTAGCCAGCTGCTGGCCTGGGAGGGGGTGCGGGGTGTTGCACTTGGACTGCGCCGTCTGATCCGATGTGTGCGTGTGTGTGTGTGTGTGTGTGTATGTGCCGAGTTCATGTCCATCCAACCCCCCTCGATTCTTCCCCTCACTTGCTTCCCACCCCTCCACCCCTGCCACCTCATCTGAGGCCAGGGGCGGCTTGGCTGCCCTGATAATCCCTCAATGAATGTGGGTCAGCGAGTGGGGCTTTGCCTTCGTCACTCAGCAAGGGGACAGACAGCAGGGTCGTGACCCCAGCCATCCTGTGCGCACTCGCAAATACACACACATTCAGACAAAGGGCCCAAAGGGGTGCGCACGCACACACTGGCGTGAATAGATGAGCTGCCACACACCAGCAAAACTGCACCGATGAGAACGAGTAGAATGTGAAAGACACACAAATGGAGATGAGCAGAAATCAAATGATTAGGGAATTAATTGAGTTAAAAGAGGAAGTAAACTGGTAACGCTTTTTACAACAGGTGACCTTCTATTTTAGTAAAGACTTTTTAAAAAAGAAAATCAGGATGATGAGTAACTCAACCCTTTCATCTCAGTTATCTTCTAGCTTTATTAGCCTTAATTTGGGGGGGTTTTGACTATTGATTAGACAAAACTACATTTGAAGCTGTTGCTTTGGGCACTGGATACTTGAGATCAATAACTGGTTGATTAAAGGATGATCATTAGTAGCAAGTCTAGCTAGCATATTCAAAAACCTGGTCAACTGATTACAAAGGCTTGTAATGTCTGACAGCAGAGGTTCAGCTCCTAACAGTTTTCACAAGTGCTCCATCACAAAACTGTGTGGATGTGCTAGCTTCCTCTGGTTTATACTGCTGGAAAATGAATATCTTTACATTTCTGACTGTTTGCTGCAAAGAAAACATGAGATGGAAAGTTGGAAAGAGCTTTTTTCTTTTAGCGACTTGCCCTGCGTGTCCCAAAGAGGGGCTGGATCCACTCAAACACACAGGAAGATGGTTGGAATGAGAGGAGAGAAAGACAGATAGTGAAAGTAGAGGGGATTTAAGACGGATAAGATAACGCAACACAACAAACAGAGGGTTTTATGTAGTTATAGGCTTAAATATGTCTCTTACACACATGCACACACAAAAAAATATCAAAGAGTCCCAATTAAGCTGCACCACATTCAGACTAATTATTCTCCACATCATTAACATTCCCCATCACGAGCCGAGTACTTTATCTAAGAGAGAGCAGGCAATCATGAAATATTCATGATTTATTAATCTGACTACAGAAAAACAAACAATGGCAACCCGGGGAGTGTGACACCCTCTCCTGCCAAACACCGAGGTAAGCAACACGACTGTGTCTGCTACTCGCTCCGCTCTCCAACAGGAGGCCGCTATCAGGCGACGCCGCCGAGCTGACATTCAGGTGAATGTCGTTATTCCCACTCACAATTTTTGTTCTCTCGTTTTTGTTTTTTTGTTTTTTTAAAAAACCTGTGTTTAACCGAGATAAGGTGGAAAGGAAATGTTGCTGGTTTTCTTCACTTGGCCCAGATCAGCTACTGTCTCTCACTCTGTGGCGCTCTGTCAACAATGTGTCAGACGCCACGTTGCTTTGAATTTTAAAAAAAAAAAAAGACGAAGAAGGGGAAAAATATCCTATGAAAATGAAACTGTGGCAGGGAGACAAATCACATCATTGCTTCAGTTCAGTGTTGCTCGAAGACAGAAGCAGAAGAGGGGGGAGAAAGAGAAAAATGAAGATAACCAGAGTAAAAGGAGAGAAGGTAAGAATGGAAAGTAAAACAGAGACAACAAGGGTGGGGAGGGGGATGCAAGAGGGCCAGAGGCCGGCCTCTCTCCCCATTTCTCCCTCTCAGCCTCTCATGCTTCCAAGATAATTTTCTCAAGTGGGAAAAATTTCTGCTGATGACACAGTTGTGGAAATGAAAATGCCACAGTGCCTGGCTGATGTTACCGTCATTGACTCCTAATGGGAAAAATCCCACTACACGCGCAATTTTCTGGACTCTCCGTTTCTTTCATTCCGACATTGCTGCCATTATTATCACTCGATATCACACCCACTTGCTCATCTTCTTCCCCTTGCGCCGTTTCGAGCACGGGCATTTGCAAACACGGACGCGTTTCCCGTAGCTCCTCTTGACATTCTCGTTCTGTAAATCTTTCCCTCTACCTCTCCTCGTCGCTGCCCTCCCTCTCTCGTCGGGGTTTTCAAGTCCCCCGGGTGACCTTGAGCGGCAGCTGCCAGTGAAGTAGCTAAAGTACAAAGTCAATACGAGTCAACAAAGCTGGTTAAGTATTAAATGGGGGGATGATGACGCTGCAGTTAGCCGGAGAAAGGCTTCAACGAAGGGGAAAAAATAAATAAAAAAAGAAAAAAGGACATGCTCAGTCAGACTTTAATGGAACACTCAATGATAATAATGATGTACTTTCAGCAATTCACTCCACTGACATTAGATGAGACTATACGTTTGGTTTCTGCAGGATAATCTGCTTGATAGTGAAACAGAGAGCAATTACAGTACTTACACGGTTGATTCACTGCTTGCCTACACACACACACACACACAAACTATGCATGCTACTGCACAGAGACAAATGCAAAAGTATGAGGTGTGTTAAAATGATTCTTCAGCCCTTGTTTTGTCACATAACACAACGGAAAAAGCTCACACCTGAAAAACCGTTGGGCATGACACATGCTTACCATTTAACAGAATCGGGAACTTTATTTTGAACTCCTCAAGTCACGAAGAACAAAAAAAATTATAATAATAATCCCCAGTTTGACGTATTCCTCTACAAAGCAAAGCACTGCTGCAGAATTCCTCCCAACATCAACTTTTTTCAACTGCGGAGCCGTAATAGCCTTTCACTGTCCTCTCCCTGGATTATTGTCAGCAGCCCTGAAACTCAGTGGATAATGTAGCAGTGAATGGCTCCTTTCATCAGCGCCTGGCCATGGAAGTGGACCAGAGTGACTCCAATTGAAAGCTATTGCGGCTAAGAAAATCAATTGAATAAATGTGTGGAGCGTGGTGCGTTTGTGTCTGCGTGTGATGAGTGTGGGTGGGTGGGAATCAGTTTTGGTACTTATATACCGGCTTCCACTCTGCCCTCCTGCTGCATACCTTTGTAGAGCAGCATTCCTCTAGAAGGCTGCAAGGTCAAAGGTCGGAAAAAAAGAAGAACATGAATTTGGATGCAACACCAACCGTGGCACCGTGTATGTATGCATGTAGGTATGTGGAACGGTGACCGATTTCCTTCAGGTGTAGGATCAACCACTGTCCGCACAAAATACCGTGTGCATTTAAGAGCCATTTAAAACTAAGAATCGCATTCTTCAGTGCGATTAATGGATTTCAAATGTTGCTAAAACACGTCAGATTAGTTTGCAAAGTGAAGCTATGACTGGTCATGTGCCAGTTTATTCTGACGCATCACATGTACGATCATTCACTTTCATTTTTTAAATACTGCCGAACTGCACTTGTCCGACTTTATAGGACTTGGTTGTTTACAACTTCCTGTCACACGGAAAAGAGAAGCGAGTGATTGGCTAACTTAGAACCAACACTATCCTGGCTTTGATTGCACTGATTGCCTCCATCTATTTAAAGTCTGTGTTCCATCATATGATTTATTCTTTGGGATCAAACTTTGAATTACACTGTACATTAAAAGCATCCAGGTACTGCTCACAGGTACATCCAGGTACATGCGCTGTGCAGACACTCTGCTTTGGCAGCGGTCTTGCTTCAGCTGCTAACAGCTGCTGTGACACGTGTGTGCATTCCTAAGTTCCTGCACTGCAGCGTCCCCGCATGGCATCGCCTGTCCGCCCTCAGCCTCTGGAAATGAAGCACTGGCAAACACCAGAGGGTCAGCTGCATATAGATCCATTTACCTTGGAGAGCTACGTCAGGGTTTTTGGCACCCAAAGGGCTTTAAATTTGATTAAGAGGGAGGCATCAGTTTGATTAAATTTAAACAGGTTGCTAAATCACAACAAGAGCAAAATTTATGCGTTGCCTCGTTTGTGCCAAATACCAGAGAAAACTAGAAACCCGAGAACTTCGATAACCTGGGGAAAAAAACAAAACAAAAACAAAGAAGACTAAAGCCACAGAGAGATGTACGGATTGACAGCCCAAATCTAGCTCCACTGTAAATGTGCTGTGTAAAAATGTGATTGGATTTATTGAGTTTTAGTGGGAACAAAAATCAAATACAGCATTGCAGCTGGAAATGAAATGACTGAGATGTAGCAATATTGATCAAAATTAACTCGACTGTGAAACGCGCTATGGCAGAAAGAATGGGCAGTGAAGACTCAGGTTTCCCTGAACCACTGCCATCAAGCCGGATCAATCATCCGATTACGGTGCTGAGATCTTCCAGAGGCAAAGCCGCCTTTGCGAGAATGAGGCCTGATCCTTTAGCAAACAGAGCCACGAGAGGAGCAGAGGTAGGCTGTCCAGAGCCGACTGGAATGTCAGATAATGGATGGCATATCTCTCCAGGTGACACCGAGCCCAAGGCATCCAGGGAGATGGAGAAGAGGGGAATGTTGGAAGGAGAAGGAAAAGGGGATGATGAATGGATGGACAAGTGCATGCTTGTGAAGTTTTGTTAGAGCTTTTTTTTTGCATTACCAAAACGTCTGGTAAGAGGTTCCTGAGTGCATACACACTGGTTCCTGAGTTCACTACAAGTTCAAGGAAAGTCACTTTGTCTCTCAACCAAGCAAATGCCATCTTTCCCAGCAGCTCCTTTTTCTCCATCTTTCTGATTAACAGAAAGCGAATACGTCTGTGTTAACTTCCCATATGCTGCCCATCTGTTCTTTCCCTTAACCCTGACACCAGGTACACACACACACACACACACACACACACACACACACACACACACACACACACACACACACACACGCTGTGTGTTACCACACGCCTGGAGTTTACTCTGGATTCTTTGCAAACGCTAGGATCCACAGGTTGATAAATGCAAATCAAGCAGATGCTACTCACACACAAGTGAACCTGAGCAGTCGAGTTCACCGCTTAATCCAAATATGTGAACCTGAGAAAACATTGCCCCCTATATTAAAACATACCAAACACTCGAGTACAGCTGCTGATCCCAAGGGGGAATCATTAATTACCACTTCGACAAAACCTGATACCTCCAGAATTAGAGGTAATCAACTGTCCCCGGGGGCTAAATGGAAACCACGCCACTAACTCCCAGAAATGAAAGTGTAATTAACCCATTTTGACTGATTTATTCACACTCGCGTTCAACCAAACATGTTAGGCACGGCAGCCAACGTAAACTACACTGCATGCACCTTCAACTGTAGGAAGCTGTATTTTTTGTCATGGCTGGGTCATTTTTACCTCTAATTTCAGAGCCCAAAACTCCCATGGTCCAACTTTCACTTAATTTGCACTAAGTACAGGGTGCAAATCAAACATGCCCATGCATGTCCTTTTAAAAGGCTTCAGTAGGGAGGTGGTGGTGGTGGTGGTGGTGGGATTCCTTCATAGGAAGGGAAGAAGTGAGGGGAGGGAGGAGAGGAGGGAGGGGTGTCCAGAGAGCCAACAGCCTGGCTGGAGATCTTTTACCTCAGGTAGGAGAGGGAGAAAGGAGCTGGGGTGGAGGGGTAAAGCAGTCAGATATAAACTATGACCTGGAGTTTTAGAGGGGTGGGTGGGTTCAAAGAGGTTCGGGTTTTAAAAAGGTAATGAATTCAATGGAAAGCAAACTTGTGAATGTTGCTGATCAGTGTCTATTTTCAGTTCTGAAGGACACTTAATGAGTTCATTTGAAGTATACACACACACACACACACACACACACACACACACACACACACACACTCACTCACTCACTCACTCACTCACTCACTCACTCACTCACTCTGTGCCACAGCGTGAGAACTGTGGATGATGCGCTCCTGCTGCGCAGTTTGGAGTGATGACAGCGCAAATAAATAAATAAATAATAACATTTAAAAAAAAATGTAAGCACTGATTAAAAATAATAACCAACAGATAATCACTTTCCCCTCTACTTGCTCCAACTTACTTGTCATACTCTGCGTTGTCCTTGTCGCACCGTGCGTCTTTGTGCTTCTGCCAGTCTTTGCCGTGCTTGCAGGTGGTGAGCAGCACCACGTCCTCGGCGTTGTGAACGTGATATAAGGCATTCCTTGTGTCCGAGCCGATGCCGGTCAGGTAGCGCTTCCCCTTGAACACCAGCATGTATTTTCTGAAAGGCGGGATGGAGTTGTACTTGAGGTACCCCCTCTCTCCACCCGTACGCGGGTGCTCCTTGGAGAAGAGGGGGATGGACACGTCAAAGTTGGGCCTGAAGTTCTCGGTGCTGATGCTGGCTTTGGCCAGCATGGCTTGACCGATGTCGAAGCCCAAATCTTCCGTATAGTCCGGCCACGTCCCCGAGTACAAGTTAAATATAAGGTGGTTCCTGCCGTCGTTCCACAGGGGCAGGTTCTGGACCTTGGTCTTCAGGTTGTGGACGTATTGAGGGGACAGCTGGTCCCGGTCCAGAGTGTCCAAACTTAGAACGAACAAACATGCCTGTCCAGGGTCCGAGGTGTAAAACCTGGACCCCTCGATGGTCGATAAAATATTCTGGTAACTCTCTGAGATCTTCTCCCCCTTCTGCTGGGGGTAAACATAAACTTTGAATCCGTTCTTTCGACACAGAGAAAAGTCAAAGCAGGAATCCATGCGACACCTTTTGCCTTTGTAAACACTTGTGTTGATGTCCCTCTTCTGCCTCGGAGATATGTGCAGGTTGTAGTCCTCGGTGTCGGTCTGATCCCAGGGCAGGAAAAGATGTAAAGGGTCCGAGAAGTGAGGCCAGGGCTGCTCGGGCCGGTGCCCGTTTCTGCTGCGGTCATGCCGACTCCTGCTCGCCGCTGGAAGTTGAACCCCTCCGAGGTAGAAGAGAAGCACTAGACACGCACCGGCGGAGAGCAGGATCAGGTAACGTTTTTTGGCCTGCATGTGTCCTGAAAACAAGGGCGAGTTGTTCAGGAATAAGAAATGTAAAGTGGCCCGAAGTTAGGCTCTCACTAACCCTGACTACACCGCTCCATCCTCCGGCAGCCTCCAAGGATCCCCAACCCCCCTTCTGCGTATTCGGTTCCCAAATCCAGCAATTGATCCAGTGCATGTGGGCGATTTTAGAAGTCTTGTCCCTTTCTCCCTCTTCTGTAGAGTTTCACCATATCGCACAACGCCTAGCAGCCGGGCTCTGGTGCACCTACAAAGATCAGCGCTCACCGGACCCTCTCGGACACAATCATATGCAGCCACTCTTCTCTCCTGCACTTCTTCTCACCCTCATTCAGCCTGGCTGCACGGAGGGTGGGGGGCTATTGAAATGGAAAACTGTCAGACAGCCGCCTGGGAACTCCGTCCTCCCGGATAAACAGCGGCTGGGGTCCCCGAGGCTCTCCCAGACGTAAAGGTACAGCCCGGATTGGATGTTAAACTCGGCAACACGCTGACCGGGCAGTGTAAAAACACATCGGTACGGCCACCACGCGTGTATCCAAATACCTCTGGGTGAATTCGTCCGATTCTCCCACACACCCCCTCCTTTTCCCCTTTTTATTGCTCCATGGTCCCGTGTGAGGAGAAGCGGAGAAAAAAAACCGGGGACTCGTCGTAGCGCAGGAGGAAGCTCAGCGGCACAACTGTAACCTGACGAATCCCTGCATTTCTCTTATTTATTACAACCTCCCCACATACGCGCTCTTATTCAATAAAAAGCTCGTCGGCGAAGAGCCGCACGGCAGGCGAAGTTATCCGGAAGACACGCGGGTAACAAACGGTGACCTCAGACTGACTAAATAGCTGAGAAAATGTTCAAAAAGACGGGATTCCTTGATCCTAGTGTCCAATTACCGAGTGCTCAGTTGTTCCGATTGTTGGTCGCTAACATTCCAATCCCGACACGACGGCAGCCGACGCGACGCCCCATCGGCTCAAAGACGCCGCCGATTGGTCAGACTGTGGGAACGGAAGAGGCGGGACTAGCGGAATGCACCCATTCATAACCGGAGTCTTCCGCATGTGCAAATTATCTAATTGTAAGCCTATATGGAAACTGGAGCTTTGCCAGAGAGCAAAACACTCTCAGTTTAACAGAAGCTGATAGCGTTCGGGAGGAGCGGCCCGTCAAAATCTCGCGGAGATGCTCGTGCTGTTTGCGGCTGGATCAAACGTTTTCTGTTTTACCCGCGCGTGTTATATTCAGTTGTCTTTTCTGCATTTCTCCCACAGTATTCTCCGTGGCCTGTTTATCCTTTAACCTGAATGTGCCCAACTTTGATGCTGTAGACAGGGAAAGACTGAAGGGAAAACGACAGACAGTAACTGAACAAAGCAACAGTAATCAAATATTATTGAAATCAGTTCCTGCTAAATTACATACAGTTTCACTTCTTCTTTCTTCTGACATTATTCCCGTTTTAGAGACGGATGTTTTTGTGACTGTCTGTGTGTCATTTGTCAACTGTGATTATTAATAGCTGACAAAAGAAGTTAATGAGAAGTCCGCCAGGTTTTTGCTTGATCAGTGTGCGATACTGCACATTTTTTATTAATCCGATGCCAAGTAAATATAGTGTCAGTATTGCCGATACTAATACCGATACTTTTTGGGGGTCAAATTATGTTGTTAAAATATAAATAAAATAGACGTGACAGTAAGCACAAAAAGATTCAGACATTTTTTGTAGTGTTTGATGCATAGTTTTTACATTTCCAGTAGTAGTAGTAATAATAATAATAATTATTATTAATTTAGCAAAGTTTAGTGGGCTACATACTGAGCTTACTGATCCTATTGCACTAATATCGGTCCAGTATCGATTGCTTCAATGCTATCGATATTTACGTCAATGCATCCACCTCTGAGAAATGCTTCTTCAGAAGAGGCCACATTTAGTCAGTCACAGATAGACGTGACTCTGTGCACAGCTGCTCCATCCTGTTTGATAGTAGTTTGGCTGCACATGCTGGACAGGATTCCAAAGTGTAGGGTTATTATTAGGGGCTAAGACCCCAAGAACATGAATGCAACTCTGCAGGCAAATATTCGCCTGGTTCTCATCAACCTCCAACACTGACCTTTGCCAGTGCTGTTAACAGGCTGCTGGCTTTGAGCACGGCTTGTTATTCAGTATTTGTATTTCTCACAGACTTAATAATATTACCTGCAAAGTCCACAAATATAGCTGTGTTTGAATAAATTAATATCATAATTGCTCAGCAAATAGCCTCCTAATTATATGGAGATTTATGGCTGTAAACAAAAAATCTGCTGCAGTCACATTGTGTTGTGTCTCAACAGCCAGACCACCAGGACAGCCGGTCCAAGGCATTTATTTTCTTAAACATTAGCTCTATTAACTTGATGCATGGTCTATTGTTAGACGGGTTTTCATGGAAATCCCAAATCACCTACCCGCAGTCCTGACTGTGCAAAGAGAAGGAAAATCCACTCAAGTAAGATAAGCCCTTTGTAATTTGCCTGTAACAAGTTGTAACACCGATATCACCCAGGACTCAACATCTGCTCAAATGAGTGATCTCATTGTTCATTTGTACCAGGGCGCTAAATGAGAAGAAGTTGTCGGAAGTCAACCCCGGGCCAAAGTTTTCTCGCATCCGCTTACAAACCAAAGTGACACAGCAGAGGCGACCCGCTTGACAGGGAAATTAATAGCAGAGGAGTGGTTCTCGCCGAGTGTCACCATGCCTCATAAGCCCGCATAATCCTCCCTACTGCCGTATGGTGGCACAACATTTGGGCTGGGTGAAGAGGCCATCCTCATTTTTTATCGGCCAATTAGCTCAGAAGAGGGGGAGTAATTAGCAGGGCTGGCTGGGAGACAGGCCAGGATCCTGAGGTTGGCCAGTGCTCATCGTCAGAATATGTTGGTGATGAAGAGGCCTGGGTGCTGTTCCAGAGGGCTGCTCTTGTCTTCAAAGTTGTCCCGCTTAATCTGATGTCCAGCAGTCCAAAAATGCTTCACATTTTCCTTTATGCAAAATGTGGTTGTTCTGCACCCCCGGTTTAACTCCAATAGTGTCTTCTTGCAGCAGTTCCTGCACCCTTAGAGCGTCTTACAGTTGCCATACTTGCAATGCCGCTCTTGCCTTTGTTTATGCCTGGGGGGACTTTTCTCTCTTAATTGCTTGGAACTCTAATGAGACTAAATGACACTGGTTGCTAAATGACACTGGAAACTAGGATTGTGTTAACCAGAGAATTTAGTGTAATTTGAGACGTGCTCTCTCAAAAGAAAGCTTGTATCTTTTGAATGCAGTGTGTGCACATCATTTCACATTTCCGTAAATCAGGTGAGACAGAGAGACGCAGTTGCTTGAGCAGAGGCAGCTGTGTTAACCGCTCACCATCAAAGGCACCACATACCCTCCCCAGTTCATCCCATGTATTCCAACTGTTTTGGAACATTTTGTGGCTGTGTGGTCTCGGCATGATTGTGATGAGGGCTGGGAGTCGTTCCAGTGAGCTTTGCCTTGCTCCGCTCGCTCATCCTTCCTTGTGTATGCTTCTAATATTCCCACCACAGAAAAAATTCCCTGCTACAGTGACGCTTTTGTCTCGCTTTCCTTCACAGGACTGTATTAGGGTGGAGATTTGTGAAGGTGAGAAAGCCTTTGGTCGCCTGTGAAGCCCTATAAGGTGGATTGTGCAACACTGTCACGTAAAACATTCCTTTTTAATCAGCCAAAAAGAGAAAAAAAAAGGATCTGAAATAAAGAAAAACATGTGCTGATTTTCTTCCCACCCCCTTAAACGCAGCCCTGATGACAGTGTGATCATGTGCAGGGAATTTAAGAAGTAGAAGTGACTAGTTTTTACTACCAGGAAAAGAGAGAGGCATTCAAAGGCTATTAGGACTATTTGGAATAAAGATTATTAAAGTAATGCTACATAAGTTCACCATCACTAGAAAATGCTTCCCAGTGTGTAAATGGCCAAACATTTGAGAAGAATATATGGGACTGTAAACCATGTCTATAGAAAAATATTACACATTTTTAACATGGAATGTAACAAATTACCTGTTAACAGCAAGCAAATACTTCCAGTCTCATATGCAGCATTACTGCACAGCTAATATGATTCTCAATTTGTAGATTTAATAAATGGATGAATTTTTGCTTGTGCAATCTCTACATTTAATATCTTGACCTGGGTACTCATTTGGCATTTGAATAAAATGATAAGATGCTACACAGTGTTGTCTAATGAAAAAAAAGAAGCAATAATTTCTCTTATTTTAAGCCGTGACTGAGCAAACACGCTAAGAAGGTAGTTAAACAAAGACCTGGATTACCGGTGGACTGACTCTCCTTGCGCAGATAAACTGTGTATAAAACACTTCCCCTCAGTGATGGCAAGTAGCCACGATAAAGACTTGCAAATTCAGGCTGCGGTAAACAAATACCCATGGCTGAAAGGTAATCTGTGAGTTCAGAGAGTTTCAGGCAAAAGGAAGACAAAACAGCCTTTGGGCTGCTGCTGATTGGTCGCTGATAAACTCCCCTCAGGATGATGTAACAAGCTCGGCTTGACAAAGGGCATGTATGTGTGTGGTGTGTATGACGGTGCGCGCAGGCTCTTATGCCCCAAAAAGACTGGATTTCAGGTGTGTTTGGGTCCATGCACCCGGCATGCGTATGCACTGGAGACTATATTTTGCTGGCTGTCTGTGTGTGCATGTATACGATGAGTCACAAATCTTATTGAGTTTGCTTTTAAAGCCTGTGAAGTCCCACCTAATACCTGGGAATAGAGTTCCACTGATGTACTGTGTAATCTTGGCTACATGGTCTCACTGGGAGTGTGCTCTTCCAGCCCAACACTGCCGCTTTTATTTAGAAGATTCAGAAAATAACACAAAAGCTTTCAGAGAGCTCTTATTGAAGCATTTGTCTTGTCACCTGCTTTACAATTCCCAAGTGCTATATTGTTGCAAAGTTTGGGTGGGTAAAAGTTGAGAGTCACGGAGATGCAAACATATTATAATGAAATGCTGGTCAAAACAGTGTCTGCGTTGCTCAACCTGAGGCAATAAATTAATTCCACATATTCTCATGGCTGACAAACAACAAACGGCACAATGACAAACAGGTCAGAAGTTTAGCTTAAAGAACTGATGAAGCTGTGGCAAGTGAGTGGGAGTCAATCTGGACTTTCTGTTCTGACTGCTAGCCTCACGGACTGCTCGAGGCTACTGAATGCTAAATGGTGTAGCCTTGGCTATCCTTTCAAAGTGCTGCTCATTCCGTGTGTGGGATGCCTAGTAATCTCCTTATTCTTTATTTATTTAAAGCGACCTTTCGACTCCCGAGCCGAGATTGCTTTGGGCAAACTGAGCTGGGTTTAAATGTTCGGGGGTGTGGGAGGGAGGCCATCGTTTGTTGCCAGGGCCCTGAGCGAACCGCGCTCAAACTCTACAGTTTTAACCCCAGAATTCTTCTGGGAAGCGCAGGCTGGCAGGCAGCGGCAAATGAAGCGTTTCAGGTTAGATGTGGTGATAGGTTTTTGTCCTCATTAAAAGAGAAATCCCTGCCACTGCTTCCTCATTTGTATTCCACGGCAATTCATTCGAGGTGGATTTTGATTTGAGGGATTTGGATGGTATAAGGCCACTGAAGCCAGGAGGAGAAGAATGAATCTTGTAGCTTCATCTTACGCAAAGCCCTGAAAGAACAACTTTACATATACTTTTCCCTCACTTACTTTCCAACTTTGCTATTAAATACAAACCCTCCGCCTTGGCTGAGCAGCAGGAAAGTATTCCTGCATATGGAAGGGTCTAACCCTCGTCCCGTGAAACACCTATTCTTAAGCACACTTACTGCTGAATGTGCCAATCACTTGAAACATTGGCCCCACTTCAGGGAGCTGAAACATAATGAGTGTCAGTATCATTAAATCTACCGTGCTGATATTAAATCAGTATCATTCAAAGGAGCTCATGCTGATATCATTGCTTCAGAAAGTGCTGATGCTGCTCTGGGACCTGCAGGCTCCAGTACGAAAGGATTTTGCATCCATTCAGAGATTCTCTAATTCCCCCAGGCACTACACTGCACAGTAATCCACTTAATTTACAATTACCCATGCAAGCCACACTCATATGGAATGATAAATGGACTCAAGTAATCCTACGGATAGAGCTTGCGAGTGTGGAAATCAGACCGTACTGTACACGGTGTGTTCTGTCGTTCTATCATTTGTCTTCATATACACAGCAAGGTATATACACAAGGACCGCTCTCAGTTTAGTATGCACACCCACATACTGTATTTACAAATATATATGCTGGACGTACCCCATGTATCTCCCCTGTGCAGACTGCATGAATTCCTCCCTGCCTTTGAGGAGATGCGGGGCTAAAATATGGCTGCGCAGAGTGAATGCTAATGTTTTAACCTCCCTCCTTGTCAGAGATCAGAGGAGAGTTTGCTCTTCTTACCCCTTTGAACTTTAACCTGCTTTTTAACTCTGCCAACCTTTATCTTTGCTTCATCTGCAGACGGAAAAGGTTTTTGGTGGTTTTTGCGCAGGCGACAAAGCATCTACAACCAGGAGAGAGCGGCGTCGTGAGGTATAATGTTTACTACGTTCACCGTGATTTTGTTAATTGTTACTGACTGCAAAGGAGCAGATTCTAATGCAAATATGAGTTCAACAGGTATCTAATCATAAACCAGAATATAGGGCAAATTGAAAATGCAACTTGCTGATGATATTGGATGAAAAGTAAACAACTGTCACGCTTCAATTGTGCAAGCATTTGCACAATTCAGAGTCCATTAGATATTAATAAAGATATACTTGGTTTTTCAGGAATCAAAGACATGTACCTTGCCTAAAAATATTGAAAGACTTCCCCTTTATTCTTTTTTCCCCCTTTGATTAAGTGCTATACTGCTTGTATCCAACTTCTTAAACGTTCAGTTTGTGTTCATGAAAAAGAAAGATGAGTTGCTGAATTACAAGAAACACTGCTTTGGATCAACTGGCAGTTGATCCAAAATGCTACAACAAGAGTACTGATAGGGACTAAAACTAGAGAGCATAGCTCTCCCATATTGGCTTCTTTTCATCGGCTGCCTGTTAAATCCAGAATCAAATTTAAAATCCTTCTCCTCACAAGATCTTAAATAATCAGGTTCCAGCTTATCTTACAGAGCTCATAGTACTGTAGCACCCCAATAGAGCACTTTGATCTCAGACCACTGGTTTACCTGTCGTTCCTAGGGTTTTAAAAGTAAAATGGGAGGCAGAGCCTTCAGCTTTTAGCCCTGTCTTCTATGGAACCAGGTCCCAGTTTGGATTTGGGAGGCAGACAACCTCTCTAGTTTTAAGATTAAAGCTTTCCCTGTTAATAAAGCTTACTGTTTGAATTTTTCCTTAGTTATGCTGCAAAAGACCAATGCTGCTGGGAGCATTTTGTCTTCACTCACCTTTTTTCACTCACTATGTGTTCATACAACACTCTACTTTACCCACATTATTTTAAATCTCTGTCTGTCTTGAGTGTGTCTCTTGCCCTATTTTCCTCTCCTATCTCCAACCAGTCACAGCAGAGTCTGATTCCTTCCTGTTAAAAGGCAGTTTTTCCTTCCTACTGTCACCAAGTGTTTGCTCATTGGGGGGTTATTTTATTGTTGGGGTTTTCTCTGCATTTTTGTGAGGTTTATAACTTAAAATATAAAAAATCTTGAGGCAACTGATTTGGCGCTATAGAAATAAAACTGAATTGAACTGAACTTCTTTCCATCTCACTGACAAGAAGAAAGCAATCCACCATTGTGGCAGGAAACAGCCTCTGCCATCACTGACCATCAAAAATACAGACTCTGTCACCAAACAACTAATAGAGATTAAGTTGGAGATGAAGTAAGTTACCAAGTACAGGGAGGGGGGGTTACTTTGTATATGCACGTTTCCCTTTAAGGCAAATAAATCTTATTAATCTTATTCTTTGTCTCTCTCCGTGTCCACATGACATCCATCTCTGATTCGCTTGCTCCCACAGATCTCTCACTTTGGTCTCCCCGACACATTTGATTGGCCTCTATTTCAGTTTCTAGTGAAAGACAGGCAAATCTATCTCCGTCTTTCACTTTTTAATCACCGTCTCTTGCTCGTTTCCTTGTTCTTTCTTTCTCTCTGACTTAGCCTCTCTGACCCTTTGACTCAGTCAATTGTGCTCCCTGTACCTCGCCCCTTTTCTCTGCTTTGATTCACACGTTTTAATTGCCCATTCTCCCATCTCCGGAATTAATGAAATCTTTAATCATACAAAGATTTATTAAGATTTAGACTGGTGGGAAAAGAATGTCGAACAGGAAGGAAAAATGAAACAATATGTGGTATTTAGCTTCTTGCAGAGAACAGCAGATGTTGATAGCAGTGATTAACCTACAGCCAAATAGCTCAATCGCCCCTCGCTAACAGGAAATAAATCACACACGAACCTCAACAATCTCAAATGAGAAGCATGTTTTTCTCCCTCTGCTTTGTGTATCATTCGCTGTCTAAAGCCTTTGAGATCAACGCTGTGAAGGAAACATGGTAGATCAAAGTCTTTTCCCTCAACCCCCTCTTGCTGCAGTCCTCATGCAGGGAACGACAGATGTGGGTGATGGGTTGACGGCAGAGAAAACAATGCAGTGAAAAAGGTTAGAGTGACATGTGAGGGCATGTTATGACTGCTGCTTTGACTTGACAGTGTAGGGTTAATTATGGATGGCCTCCTCTGTTGGTGAGGGCTTAACATTAAGTTGCACAGCCTAAGATAGCCTGGCTGCCTTCTGGCTATGTGCGCATTAGGTTCCCTTATGTTTTATTACTGCTCGAGAATGCATCGGGCCGGTGGAGTTCCACGCAGGATTTTCTGACATGGGAAGTTAACAACAGTTTTTTAGCTGATGTTTTATTGCTGACACATTTTACTAATGGATTACGAGTGAAACACATCCCCTGAGTAACGTGGAGCTGATGTAACTGCTTAACTCGCCCGACTGAAAAGAGGAACCAGAGACTCATGAAGAAACACATCTAATTCCTTCTTTCCTCAGCAATGCGATGACAATCTATTCCCTATAAAATCAGTCCGACATTACGGAGAAACACTTCCACTTCTTTCAGAGGGTGAGATGAGAAGATTGATACCAGTGTCATGGGTACCTTAGCGTAGTGCAAAGCATGAAAGTGTGTGTGTGTGGGGGGGGGGACGGCTAACTTAGGCGAATCAAAACTCACTAAAACTGAAATATATTAGCACAGAGTTTCCCACACTGAGTCACACAGAGCAGGTATTGTAATACATGCTGTCAGTTTATCTGCACCTGGCAAACTATGTTGAAACAGGCAAAAGCTCTTCCACAGAGGACAGACGTCGATGTTGTTTCCACATACAATAGATGCCCAGTCAGAGCGTCTCTTACGAAACTAACTATGAATCATATTATTACAATAAAGAGGCCAAATACATGTTTCTGTTGTTTAAATCATTTTTAACTGACTGAAAATGAATTTGATTACTAAATGGCTGTGAACAAGTCTCCAATCCAACACTCATAAGTCATTTACCTTTACTTACATGTACATTTTGTCCCATTAGTTGCTCGGTGAACCTACATGACTGGACTGTTAACTCTTTACCTACTGATGTCTACATTTCAAACCTACCGTGCTATTGAATCAGTAGGTGGTTCAGGTAGACTTTAGAGTGTCAGGTTAATAGCTTAACCTTCCTTGGATTTATTTTCTTAACTTTCTAACTCTTTTGTGTTCATTTCATTTTGTTAATATTGATTAAATATAATATAATATAATATAAAACAATCCTTATACACGAACATCAACTTAAAAGCACAGGTGTAATTTGAGAAACACACTGAGCAAACGGTGCCTGCTAAGTACCTACTGGGGAACAGTCATCTATAGGAACAGGAATATTGAGATACAGCAGCGATAACTTGAAGAAATTGTTTAGGTTGATGTCTGGGCCATTGTAATACCCTCATTTTTTTTCTTTTTCAGCTATTCTATTGTAAACGTGCAGCATTGCTTGGGATTATCATACAGTTGTAGGTATCAGACAGGTGGCCTCACATTTGACTAGAATACTTTGGTACAAAGATGGTAAGGTTGGGCGATATGTAAAAAGTTTCCAAACAACAGTCGTCAGTTTAATAACAATGATAGGCGATATATTCGTGCAGATTTTTTGATGGCACTGTAATCATGCACTGACTGATTGCACACTGGAGGAGAAGGCGCAGATAGAAGTGGACTGTTACCTCAGCGAGGCGGTCGTAGACAGAGAAGAAGATCCGCCGGCTTGGTGGAAAATGCATGAAAAATGTTTCCCATTGATATCACACATGGCATGGAAAGATCTGTGTATACCAGCCACAAGCACCCCATCAGAACACATCTTTAGCACCGCTGGTAATATTGTTAACCACATCCAAAAACCAATCAATCAATCAATATATTTGTCCAGTCACCCAACCCTAGTGCACGGTCTACTCAGTGACTTCAAGGTGCCCAAATCATCACCCCTACGCCACTGTGCTTGACAGCTGGTATGAGGTGTTTGTGGTAAAATGCTGTGATATGCTAGCAAACATCTATACTTTGGTCTCATCTGCTCAGAAGTTGTTGGGAAGTCTTGTTGTTCGATAATATGCAAGTCTGTTAAACCTAAGCCATGCTGCCGTGTTAGTTTTAGAGCGAAGAAGCTTCCTCCTGGCAAACCTTCCAAACAAGCTATACTTGTTTAGTTTTTCCCTTCTTCTTTTTTTCTTTTTGACTCTCCTTTACAATTCAGAGCCATGATGGTGACTGTTGAGAGTTGGTAAACCATCCAGCTACTCATAATGAGCATTATGTTGCCATGTTTGTCAGCCTGAAGCAACTTATGGACACGCAAGTGGAAGAACAGAAATATAAAATCTAAGACAGCCTGTGCTTCTGTTCCAAGGAGATGGTTGCTTTGATGGGTTTTATGTTTCCAATTATGTACGGGTTACACAAACAAGAAACAGAGTATTAATCAGACAGCTTTAGTGATAGGCATATTTATTCAGTGTGTACATGCATCCTTAACACCTAAGTAGGTCACTAGCTTTAAAAAGATGAAGAAAACCCCTGTTTTTACTAATGATTTATGCGCACACGTATATATAAATCAACAGATTATTAACCATTTTCTGTTGACGCACCGTTTCATTCCACACTATAAATTTACATCAAATTGTTCAGTCAGGGATAAGTAAGATATGCCCAGTTTATTTGATTCATTAAAATCGGTGCCTACAAAAGCACCACTGGAGGGTCTGCTGTGTTTTCACAAGACACTGCATATTCATAGGCGTTTGATTGCACAGATGCCATAATTAGCTCGGCCGGGAAAAAGCATTCTGAAGTGGTTCTGCCCGAGTGTATCTATTTAAAAGACCTTGTTTTTGTATTGTTCACAGAGTTATGGATCGGAATGAAATGATGTCAGGGTGGAGGAAAAAAGCCTGAAACATTTAGTCGATTTACTGTCTCACCCGTCGTGGAAAAAGTTGCTCAAGCCAGAAAAGTAGTGGATTTGTCTCTGTTGTCTGCAGTGTGAGGAGTAATTTGCTACATTTGGGGAAATGTGGGATAATTTTTGCTTTGTCATGGGGAATGCAATGATTCATGCTAAAAGAAGCCCAACATCTGGCCTCATTAATCATTTCTTTTCAAGTCTGGGTTTTCAGGGAATCGTTTTCTATTTTTTTTTCTCAACACATTCTCTCTATCTTTTTCTCCCTCTTTCCCCCACCCCCCCGTCTGCACTGCTTGTCATCTGTTGACATTCTGGCATGCCTCATCACCCATATCACTCCTCCCTCTTTATTTGCTCCTTAATTTGTTTAGATGGCAGGAGAAGGAGAAGGGCGAGAAGGAAAGTGACTAAGGTGTGGTAGAAGGATAGAAAAGAAGGATAGAGTGTGGGAAAATGAAGAAGTGGAAAGCTGTAAATCAAGTTTGATGAAATCCATTTAACAGTTAGGGAGTTCCTCATTACTCACTAAGCTCCGAGTGAATGCAGTGACACATCCACATTAATGCCACATGCTACGCTGCCCGGGGCCAACACAACACAACGATAAGAACAGTGTTTTCCATTCACTGTGATGTCAAGCACCCACACGCCACTCGTCACGCATTTACAGCGTTTGGAAATTGCTGCTTTCTGATAAAGTTCCCATGACCACTGTGATTACAGCTGACACATATGTTACTCTTTATTGCATTACTTTCATAATGTTGACTGATTGGGTTACTGAAACTGAAAGATGACACTCCAACTAATTGCAAAGCACTTGGAAGGATGGAAGCATACATTAGGGTAAAGGAGCAGGTCGAAACACATCATAAACTGCAACTGAAATGTCAGTGCTTTCATGAGAAAAGCATTAGTCACTGCAGTTTTCCCTAAAACAGGATATGTTTACACTCAAGAGACAAATTCCCGATGACTAAGCTCCTTTAAACTTGATGAAGCAGTAATTTAATTCAAATCACTGTTTCTTTATTCTTTATTTTTCTCCAAAACTATAATTTCTTTCCAAGCCAGATCACAAGCCAGTGCTTTCATCCTGCTCAGAGGCTCGACAGATCATAGAACATTTCTTTCTAGAGGCCGAGGATGAATTATGTAATCGGTTGCTTAATATAACATACTTGGTGAGAGAACTAAAACAAGAAAGACCCGACTGATGCGATGGCATTCTTCTTCCTCATTTTCTTTCAGATGGTATCTTTAAGAGTCGCCACAGCAGATGATCTGCCTTCATCTGACCCTGTCCTTTGCATCCTCTTCGCTCATGCCAACCCTCTGGATGTCCTCTTTCACTACATCCATGAATTTCCTCTGCAGTCTTACTCTCTTCCTCCTACCTGGGAGCTCCATACTCAATTATTTGCCTCTCTAACTCAACCCGATGTACTCATTTCTAATCTTGTCCATTTAAGTCACTCCCAACAAAAATCTTAGCATCTCCAGCTCTGCCTCCTGTATTTTGTCATTCCCACCATCTGCAAACCTTACATCACAGAAGGTCTCACTATCATTTTGTAAACCTTCCCTTTCAATCTCGCTGCTTCTGTCACAAATCACCCCTGACACTCATCTCCACCCACTCCTGCACTCTCTTCTACACCTCTCTTGCCTGTTGCTTTGGATAGTTGACCCCGTGTATTTAAACTCGTCCACCTCCACTACCTCTACACCTTGCGTCTTCACTGCTACACCTGCCTCCCTCTCAATTACACACATTATCTGTCTCGCTTCTACTGATTTTCATTCATCTTCTCTCCAGGGCATACATTACCACCTCTCCAGGCTCCGTTTCATGTTTCACCCGCTCCCTACTCTTACTACAGATCATCTGCAAACATCATACTGCGTGGACACTCCTCCCTTAGAACAGTAACTTCCGAAAAAACTTGTGTTATGTGACAGGTTCTTTTTATTTTGATGGCTGTTTGTTTGCCAGAAAGATTATGCATAAATAACAAAGCCAAATTTCATGAAACTTGATGGAAAGATGGAGCATACACATTATAATTTGATAAACAGGGAATTAACCTTGATGGATGATGCATTTTCTGAATGTCGCTGCAGTTTTGTTTTGTTTTTTGGCTTGAACAGCTACATTGCAAGGTCAGCAAAAACTGACAGGCAGTAGAGAGTAGAAAGAAAGTGTAATTCACATTTTCTGCGTTACACCCAACTGAATGTAAATGAACAGTGTGTTACCGATTTAAAAATATCTGTAATGTGAGTTGCACATCAACGTGCAAAGTGCAAATAAAGCAGTTCCAGCGAGACAAAGTAGTCTGTCTCAGAATTACAATGCAGCAAGTTTAAGTCCCAGTTTTTTAGTGTGGCATTATTTTGGCACTTTTCTTTGGCACAGAGAAGCTGCAGCTGCAAGGACAAGCTCACTGGCACTTACAAACAAACATATGCTAAACTCACTCACAGCGCCATCAGAATATAATCAAGATCTCTGTGGTGCAATCTGGGCACAGTAAAATTTATAAAAGCTGGGAATTGCGACAGAGCTGTCTTTGAAAAGGCCAGTTTAACGTTGAATCTGAAGTCTGGGGCAGCAAAGTGGAAAAAAGGTCACAAAGCAATAAGGTTTAGTGAGGTATTTTTGTGCTCTCAAACCACAGTCTTCTTCCAGATGTTTGTAAGATGGTAGAGCTGCGATAACATGAGCATCCAGCTAAAGGGAGTCATTGATGTTATGATTATTAGATAGGAAGCTACACCTAGATTTTTTTGCAGACAGTGATTCAGTTTTTGAAGAAAATACATACTATATATGAACTGGCTAATCCAGCTGACAGGGCAAAGATGAAAAACACATTTCTTACCTCATTTTCCTAATCACTTAACTTGGAAAACATCTTGAGGTGAAGGAAAATCGAGGAGAATTTCTAAGGACTTAGTGCTGTGCAAAGAATCGGACTAGTCTTGCACTAGAATCTTCACAACGCCTGCCACACTAAACACTACATTGTCCAGAAGATGAAATATAAAATATGCATGTTACTTCACCCCATGCGTTCCTCTGGTGAAATATTTTATATACCCTATAAATTAAATACATATTGTTTTCTTTTTTCCTGCTGGTGAAATGACCCAGTGGAACTCCTTTTCCTCTGTTTTGTTGATGCCTTCGTGACTGAAGTAAACTTCTCATTCAGGACTAGAAGATCCTGAATGGATTAATGTTTATCCTAAAGGCTGCCAGTACAACAATGGACATACTGTGTTATGCAAACTGAACCACAATGAACTTTAAATCATGTTTACTATATTTAACACCTTGAGCAAAGCCTAACGTTTGAAGTTCAGCTGTTGGTGCACCAGGCTGAAAATTCAAAGCACATCAGCAACAAACTTATAATTAAGATTCATAAGATTTTCATCACTTTTCAGGTGTGTTATTAATGTTATGTTGCTATGATTTGTGGGATGGCATTGTCTCCTCTCCTTAAATCAAGGATAAGCCAGTGTATCCTGTGGTAAAGGAGCTAATAAAGAAGCTCTGATGTGGCTTTCCTTGGCATTTAGACAATTCAACCAGCCCCTTTTATGGCTACCGTACAAACTTGTGGGGCATTTTGCTCAGTTAGGAACCTTCCTAAGGAAATTTGACTTCTCAGCCACACCCTTGCATCGATGACATATTTTCTTGCTACAGTACATCAACACTTACAAGTATGAAGCAAAATGCATCCCAAAGCGCCTCGGGAGCTGATTTGAGTGATCAGATGTCAGTGCATATCAGTAATCATTTACACTTTTATTTGGGCTGTTTGCTGTATCCACGAGATATATTAAACTACAAACTCACCCATGGAGACACTACACTACACTGCACCATCTACGCATGTGCCCTTTAAGTGGACTCCAAAGAAGAACAGGAATGATCTCTGCTTTTCGTTGTCTGCAGGTGTCGTGTAGCAGCAGTAGAGGTGGGCTGTTACATGTAAATATAGATAGCATCACTGTCAATGTGGGTATTGGAATTGGATCGATACCAGTGTGATAAAATCGATATTTCGTTTCTGCCCTCTAAGTTTAGCATGTGGACCACTGAACTGTGTCAAATACACTTTTTCGGAAATGAAAATATACACGCACTGTGAAAAATGCCTCACCCTTTTGGTTTTTAAGTTGGTTTTATTTATAATCTGTCACACGTTTAAACAACAGAAGTTGACCCAAACTGCTTTAAAGACCTTCCAGGTCTGCATAAAAACTGATTTTTCGAAATACACGAAAATCTGAAAGGCACGTTTTGTTCTGTTAGCTAGCAATTTTGGAGAGTAAAAATCTAAGTGATTTAGCTGCCTTTATAAGTTGAAAGTATCAGTATCAGCGTTGGTATTGGCAATACTAGCCCCATATTTACTTGGTATCAGATCAAATCAAAATGTGCAGTACCGCACAGGACAATGCAGCAGCACTAAAAGGAGGTGAGATGGTGTCTTTGGCCAAGAATGATGTTTAAACCTCTGCTTGGCAATTATTTTCCTGAACAAAGACAGTTACCTCAGTGCCCACTTTTCATTCTGCAAGGTCCTCAGATCTGATATCAGTAACGTCTATAATCTCCACGGACTCAAATTTTAAGCAAGTAATCCTACATAATCCTCAAAGAACAGCAATTCATACACGCCTGCCGATTAGAGAATTTATAATCGCATAGCTCACTGTAAGACATTACCATCGTTTTTTTCACATATGAAAAAGCACATGTTTTTAATGAAACCTGTCTGGAAGCTGTAAAGAAATGCTCAGGTTTCAAACAGAAGCTCTGACAATACAGTCTGTGTGTATAAAAGTGTATGAAAGATGTATTCTTTAAAAATATTACCCTGTTTTCTGTTGGGTATACAGTATAAATATCAAAAATTACTACAAGCATTCCTTATAAATAACAAAAGTCTATTTTAAATCCACTTTGTTGTATATACAACACACAGTGACACTAAAACTTAATGTACAGACGAGCACTTAAGACTAAATAGGCTCAGCATCAATACAACCCATTATACTGAAATTACAGCTACACAAAGCAGAGAAGCCCCAAACATACAAATACTCACACATACCCACTCACACAAGAACAGGGAGTCATCCAATTTAGTGAATTTAATGCAGTGTGCTAAACAATAGTCTACATCACAGGGAAATGCGCACAATGAAGCCATACGAAATAACATAATTGTGGTGTGCTTGCCAAACAGGCAAAACAAAAACCCAGTCTCATGCGTGAGTGCTCTATAGACCGACTTCTATTCAGAGGATTTCTGCGCTTCATGGACGTGTCAGAGAGAGATGTCATTAAACTCTCACATACTGACAGCAGCTGAAATGATAAATTATGGGTTTGTCCACTTAGATCTGTAGAATGTCATGAAAACAGCATTAAACAACAAAAACCGGCACTCTTCAAATCGATGAAGATTAGGCCTCAACTTGTAACAGGACATGGGAGATTACCTGTTTTAAAGATGAACTAAAAATATAAAAACCCTCCACCAAATCAAGGCCAAATCCCAACTGAGCAGTTGTAATTTAGCATGAAAGATCTGTCGGCTTTATACTTCCTTATGTGTGGAGTTTGCATGTTCTCCCTGTGTCTGTGTGGACTTTCTCTGGGTATTCTCCCACAGTCCAAAAACCTGCATGTGATTAGGTTAACTGGTGATTCTAAACTGGCTGTAGGTTTAAAAGGCTGTCTGTCTCTATGTGGCAGCCCTGCGACATACGGGTGTACCCTGCCTTTCATCATGTGACACCTGGGAAAGGCTCCAGACTCCCCGTGACCCTGAATTGGATAAGTGAAAGAAAAAAATTCAGCTTTAGATACTCATTTACACACTCAAAGTGCTTTTATCTACATTGCTCATTCACCCAATTAGACACACATTCATGCAGGCTTTTATATACTCCTAACCACTTTCTAACATTTGCACACACTCACACTCCAGTGGAGGGTTCAGTATCTTGCCCCAGGATACTTCTCCCTCTGTTCAAGAGTCGGGGATCAATTCGCCAACCTTCAGATTGGCAGATGACCCACTCAACCATCTAAGCCCCAGCTGCCTCAGCATGGTGGGCATCACAGTGGTGCTGTGGTAAGCAGTCCTGTCTCATAGCAAGAAGCTCCTATAGGTTCAAATCTACTGGCTAGCTGGCCCTCTGTGTGTGGAGTTTGGATCTTTTCTTCCACCTTCCTCCCAAACACATGCCTGCTAGGTGTTGGCTGTAGGTGTGAATGTGATCATGAATGTCTTTATCTGTGTTACCCTGTGACAGACTGGTGTCCTGTCCTGTTTGTACATTGCCTTTCACCCTGTGACAGCTGGGAAAGGCTCTGCCACACCATGACCCTAAATTGGATAAGCACAAGAAAATGGATTCATGGATCAAACCATGTCATTCTGCTCTTTATTCTGTGGGTAACAGAATGAATCTGAAGTCCCTTAGGTCTCTCTGTAGTCTGCTTTTACTGTCTACCTTTGTCTGAAATCCAAAGCATTGTTTCATAGCTCAGGATTCCAAATGATAAGTCAGAGTGAGCCGTGCAATAGTGAAAACCTGAAAACTGGTGTTTATTTAAGTATGTTTAAATGAAATAATGCCAACAACATCATGTTACACGTTTTTATGCTTATGTCTCTTTATTCTGTTTTCTTTTGGTGAAAAACTACTAACTGATTATGGAAAAATAAGGAGAAACTATGCAAAATAGTAATTAATCCCTCATTATGAAAGCTCAAGCGCTACAGAGCCCCTTATCTCCAGCTGGCTTGGACACCGATTCCATAAGGGATTTTGAGCCAATAGTATTGGCAAAGAACAAAAACTACGCTCGAGAAGCTCAAGGACACCCCACTGGCAACTGACATCTAAGAGTTAGCTTGGTTCATCGGGGTCCAGAAAAATAAAGACACGCAGATCAAGGTTTTCTCGGGCCAGTATTGTGTGTATATTCTCCAATTTGAGCTCAGCTAAGATAGAAGATTTTCAGCCTCTTGCTGTTTCATCTGTTCTGTGGGAGAAAAAAAAAACTGAGGGGTTTTGGGGAGGGGGTTAGCGGGGACACTGAATCATCTGGCCTTTGTTGGCCATAAACCTTTGTAAAATTGGGACTCACCCTAACCCTTTATCAAAATGGCAGATGAAAATAGAGGGGAGGGGAGGGGGAGCAAGAAAAACCAACAGATAATAAAGCAACATGAAAGAAGAGAGAACACAGGGCGGAAGGTGGATGGATCTGAATATCTGGGCTGCAGAGTACACTGAAGAAGGGGTGACGCAAGTGGCGTGAGACACAGATTAGAGTAACTGCCATATTTTCTTACTGACTTCTCAGACACGGTGTTTCTAGCATATCTAACTATATCACTCATTCGTACAGTATTACTGCGGCACATGCTCATTCTATGCATGCATCGCAAACATCACATGTTGTGGAGGTGGAGGACAATGTGGAGTGGAGTATTCCTCTTTCTAAGAAGCAGACCCAAGGGTTTGTTCTGGCCTCAGGGAGAGCACTCTCCTCATCCTCTCAGGGAGGTACTTTGCCAAAGCAAAGGAGAGGAGTGTATGCCATGTGCAATGCCTTTGTCAGGGTCTTTAAATTTTAGTGAAAAGTGTATGGGTGGCATTTAGTTGTCGTAGAGCCAGAGTTAGAGCTTGGTTTGCATTGCTAGTAGTGATAAAAACATGTTCCCAGTGGGTGTGGAACTCTACCACAGCTGCTCTTTGTCCCTTTTACTCTTCATAACTTTTCTAGAATTTCTAGGTGCAGTAGAGGGGTAGTTTGCAGCTGGGGGCAAATGAAAATCAGCCCCTCCAAAGACAGGACTGCCTGCTGCTGTTGGCTCAAGTGGGGGAGTTCACATACCCTTGGGTCATGTTGTTGAGTGGGAGAAGATTGGAGCAAGAGATATGCAGGCAGATCAGTTCTCTGCTGGAGACAGAGAACCACAAGTGTTAAACCTAAAGGCAAAATCAGTTTATGATCTGCATTCTTACATTCACCTATGGATGCAAACTGTGAACAGGGACTCAAAGATTAATACTGGCGGTACAAATGATGGAAATAAGCTTCCTCGAAAGCGTGTCAGGTTTCACATTTAGAGAGGCTTGAGGTGCCTGGACAGTCTGCTTCTCAGAGTAAAGTTAGTATTCCTCTGAATGGAAAGGAAGCAGCAGATTCCTGCCAGCTGAGGTGTCTTTGGCATGTCTAAGTGGGAACAGGCACCCAGGGCAGATTCATCCAGCAAAGAGGTAAAGGCAGTGGTGACAGAGAGAGCTCTGGGCAGCTCTTCTTAGACTGCTTCTCCTGCAACAAGGACCACGATAAGTGGTATGAAATCATGTTTGGAGTGAGGTCTGTGGATGATTTTCTTTTTTTTTTTTTTTAAACACAGCTGTTCTTTTAGTTGTATATTAATAGGATGCCTCTATAGATTTGTCAGTAACATCGATTTTTATTACTATTTCACTAATTCCAGATGAATTCAGTTAAAGTATTACATCCTACTGGCTTTAATAATCCCTTAATCTTACCTCCAGCACCAATAGGTGCTGATAAAGCTTATAAATACAGTTCAGTGGCTGTTGGATGGGCAGCCTTTTTATTGATTGTCATCACCAGGCAATACATAAAACAGAGCACCAAATTTAAATTTGTTCATGACCAAATACATTTTCATTAAGTTTAGATTGCATTAAGTACAAGTTCATGAATGTTAGCATGCTAAAGTAGGATATTGTTGCATACGGTTAGGAAGCAGAATGTGACAATAATTTCACCCACTGATTCAGTAGCTTTTAAAACCACCTTTAGTAGCAATAATTTGTAGTTATTATTTTCTGTATGACGGGTATTATTTTAGGTTACGCACAGCTCTCTTAAGGTCCCACTACAGTATTTCAGTCAGGCTGAGATTTGGCCATTTCATATGACTGTATGCTAGAGAATCACAAAGCCGCTGACATAGCTGCAGATGGTCTCTCCTTTAATTTTTTAAAGACGTGAGCAATAAAAAATAATGAGTTGGCTGATGGATTCATGAAGCGACTCATTTTTAATCAAAATTTGACCAATGAAATTGACTTGATTTATTTTAGTTTCTAAAAATTTACCAATATCAGGGAAGTAAGGCTAGTTCATGTACAGCGAGACACGAGTTAGGCGAGTCAGAGCAGGCATCAAAAGATATACTGGAAGAATAAAAATGCATACAGATATTTCAAAAAAGATGTAAAAACTAAGTTACAATAACAAAAACAGCAAGCCAGTATTTAATATTTTGACAATCATGTTTTATAAGTGATAAATCGAAAAAAAACAATTAAATGGGCAACATGAAAATCTCCTGCAGGCTGTCACCATGATTAGAGCCCTTGGTTCTTTCCTCTTTCCTAATGACTCAAGAGTCAGAATTATTAGAGAACCAGTGCTTTTAATTAACTTGCTCTTCCTGCTCCTATCATATTCATCAGCACTGTAACCCTAATGTGCAACATTAACACTGTAGATTGCATTAAGACACCCAACAGAAAGTGTGTCAGTGTTTTCTTGTGTAGAAGAGGGTGAGAGAAATATATACGAAATGGAGCCGGAGAGCGTTTTTAAAACTCGTGGTTTGGGCTGTGTAAACAGACAAATTCACAAATTTGTAAGTGTCAATAACTTTCTGTAGAATGATTCTCTCTCTGTATATATATATATCTCCTATCAGACATGTAACTTTAACTACAGCACAGTTGCCAAGTCTGAAAAAAGTTGCTCTTTTTTTTTTCTTTTCTCACTGACCCCCCTCCTCGCTTCACGCTACTCTGAGTTTGAGCTTGCCTGAACAGCTTGGTGTGCATCTCTGTGATACATTCCATCTTCCAACGGCTCCGGAAGATCATAAGAAGGATTTCCTCCATGATTTATTCCTGACAAATTGTTAGTATGGAGGTAATATGAGGCAGACACAGAAAGTAGCATTATTCAGATTACTGTGCAATTTGTAGCACCCTGTCGTACCCTTAATATAAAGAAATTGTAAGATTTTTTTGACTTATCCTGCTTTGTTTTGTTTTGCTTTTTACCCTTTTTTTTAACTTTCAGTATGTGGTGGAAATGTGTAATACTAAGATTTGCAGGTGAAGGATCAGAAATATGGTTAAACGGATCCTACATCTGCACAATGAAGTAGAAGGGAAGAGAATGAAAGAGGAAAAGCTGTATCGCTGTATGAAAGCTCATAGTATTCATAGCATGAATGCCTCGGGCAAGAGAAAGAATTACATTGGGAGGGAATGAATCTCAGGCTTTTCTTGCATTAAATGAGAAAAACAACAACAAAAACATATTACAACTGACTTATGGTTGACTAATAAAGTGCAGAGCTGCACTGGAAAGAACAACTTAGTGAGTATTAGCAATTTAATGACCCTGTATTCTAAATTATGTCCAGTGTCATTCACAGGAAAATAAACACAAAGCTTATTATAGCCGAATTTGGAAAATTAAATGTAAACCATCATTCAGTTAGTCAGCGGTAAGGTCAGTTATTAATCACAAGCTTTAGATTTAAATAACATTTCAGCAAAGAAAGCAGCAGCAGGACTTTGCAGTCATCGCCATGTTTCTGAAAAGCTGAGCTCGAAGTCTAAAAGCCACGTTTCCTAAAACTAAGTAGCTCAGAAATATAAAGGAGCAACATTCAGAGCAACCTCTGTTGGACTAGAGCACCAGGATCTTTTAATCGATGCACCTCACCTGTCGCTTTTCCTTATATTTGTTTAGAACAGGTTACTCAAGTTGTGCACGTTAGACACAGACTGAGTAACCTTATCTTCACTTCACCATTGTCTCTTGTCCGTTGTGTCCATTTCCTTGTGACACACACACTCACACACACAGTGAAACAGACAGAGAAGCAGGGAAACAGCAGTGGTGAAAGTAGTTCTAGTTGTCCCTGGTGAAAGTACCTTTCTTTGCTAAGGACATCATTACTACACCTTTACAGAGTGAATAGTTGCTTGCTGAGGCCTGTACCATGAAGCAAGTTCACCATACCCCGGCTATCTTTCTGTTATCTGGATTCACTTACCCTGACACTGCCATTAATGATAAGTTGTCAGAGGAAGCTGGTTATCAACTTGCTGAGTTAACCCAGAGCTTCCTGGTGCACGTTCACATGAAAGGGCCAGTGTTGGCAGTATCTGACCAATCGCAGTTATCGTCAAGTGTATTTGCAGGAGAGTGGCCGATCTTTCAAAGGAGGATGGAAGTGTGGGACGAGGGAAGGCTGAAGAGGTTAAACACACAAAGCAAAGACTAAAAGCTACACGGCAGGGTGTTTGAGAGGAGAAGCATTGTAGAGTAATAAAAAGTTTGAGCTTTGGTCAGGAAGACTGGAAAAGAGTTACTGTGTTAATAAAGTTTAATCTATTTGAAGCTTGGAAAGAGAGCCGGTAAAAACGGCAACTCTGTAAGTTTACAGACTGCTCAATATCACAGCTCTAGCATTAAGATAGAATACTGTGGATTATTGAGTATTGGAGTATTTCATTTAATTAATGGTAAAAAGAGTGTTTTAGTTTTTTCAGCTGGTACGTCTGTGGTGTTTTAAAAGTCTGATAGTAAGAAATAATTATAAAACGTAGACTTGGTCTACATGCGAATATGATAAGCAAAGATAGCAAAGGTACAAATCTTTTTAAAGTTTTAAAGCAGCCAAACAATCTATAAATATCTATATTAAAATGCTCATAACAAGGCACTTTTAAGTAATTTTGGACCCTGGACTCGCTGTACAGAGGTCCAAGGAATGGTGACACTATTTTCTTGAGAACTCAACTGGGGTTAATCCTGAAGTCACCTGGAAAAGATGAAATCCTGCTTCACAGTACAGGCTTCTGCTGCAGTAATACCATATACATTGTCTCATAAAGAAGGTTTAAAATCAGAGGGCCAATTTCAAAAGATGTATGTCCTTCATATCCGTTACATTATGCCCTGGCCAAGGGGAAACCAGAGCACAACACAGAAGAAGTGACTCCCCTGCTTCCCATTTCTGAGTCTAGAACGCTGCCACTGTGAAATCTGCTCTCCAAACAATTTTAGCTTATTTATCAGTTTTCTGATAGAAAAACATCCGAGTGGGAAAGGACAAAATGACCAGTTATTACAACCTGCAATAAAATAAAAAAATAAACACAAACATTAACATACACGGGTATTTTTGAAAATGCAGATTTTTGTGTTTAGGTGTGGACGAAGAAAACGGAGATTAAGTCACGCAATGCCAAAGGTGTGCACAGTTTTTCACGTCACGCTGTGCCCCACGTTATTGTTTACATGAGATAAATTTCTATAATAAAAAATACTGTTGCTGTTAATCTTACTATCTGCAGTTTTTAGATGCTTGCATATACACACGCAGTTACTGTCCCTCATTTAGAAAGACAGAGGAGTCCGAGTGAACTTCGGACGTGGCTTCTACATTTAACACAGACGCTCTCACAACCCAAATCTCGATGTCGGTTTTGAGTGAATTTCATTTAAAAAAAATTACATTTATGATTGCTGTATGCATTTTGTTCATTCCTAAGTTGTGAGCCAAAAATAGTCTTTAATTATTAACATTTGAAATGATGAAGGCACTTGAAAAGTAACACAAAATAAGCTACCTTTTCAGAAAAGTTAAGTTTTTGGTGTTTACATGTGGATGGAGAGATTTTTTCAAAACTGGAGGTGTGGATGGGATTAAAACCCCCCAGAACAAAAACGGAAAATCTCTGTTTTCAAAAATACCTGTGTATGTGTGGAAGTAGCCTAAGACCATCAAAAAAAAAAAAAAAAAGATTCCCAAGATTCAAAACCACTTTTACTGCTGGGTGTGTGTTGCCAGGAGGGAGAGTCAAGCGTCTTGTCAGGCTTGAGTTTCAAGGTGGTTCCTCCAGTCTTTCACCTATAGATCTTACGTAATTGGGAAATTAGCTCTAACTGTAGGGTTTAACTAATAGCAACAAAGGCAAAACAAGTACCTTCCAACAAAACGTCACTTGGAAGCTTGTTTCCACTACTAATTTTCTTCTTTTGTCTGTCTGACAGTTAAAGTTACAGGTTAGTATCTCAAAATTTGATTTAGACAGTGGTTGAAAAACATTTCCATGAGTAACAGATGCGGTATTTTTTGCTAGATGCTAGCATTAGCTTGCTAACATGGTCACATCTTATAATATTTACTTATGATATAATATTACTATAATATTATTATTATTATTATTATATATTTATTATACTAATAAACCTTGCTTAAAACTTACTTCTAAAATATAATAGTAAGCACTTACTGTGTTCTGTATCTTAGCATTTTAGCATGCTAATGGGAATTTTATAATGCTTTCAAAGCCAATTGTAGACATTTTATTTGTTATTATTATGTCTATGGATCTAGCTGAAATGTTAGATTTATCAAAACATTTGCAGACATTTTTATGAAAAGCAAATATTCATGGTAAATGGCCTGTATTTATATAGCGCTTTACTAGTCCCTAAGGACCCCAAAGCACTTTACATATCCAGTCATCCACCCATTCACACACTGGTGATGGCAAGCTACATTGGAGCCACAGCCACCCTGGGGTGCACTGACAGAGGCGAGGCTGCCGGACACTGGCGCCACCGGGCCCTCTGACCACCACCGGTAGGCAACGGGTGAAGTGTCTTGCCCAAGGACACAACGACCGAGACTGTCCAAGCCGGGGCTCGAACCGGCAACCTTCCGATTACAAGGCGAACTCCCAACTCTTGAGCCACGATCGCCCATATTCAATTCAATTGAGTTTTTTTTATTTAGCACCACACCACAACAGAAGTCGCCTCAAGGTGCTTTATATTGTAAAGTAAAGACCTAACAATACTCAGAGTGACGAGGATTTATCACCTGCCTCAACAGTGATGAGTAAAACGAAACAAACAAAAACCATATTTCTACATTACTGGGACAAATATTCTTAGACATGGTCAGATGCCAGGTGCAACATCACCCTACTGTGTCTCACAGCTAGCAAACTAAAAGTGAAGTTTTACATATTTGTGGCACATCAAGGTTTTGCCGCCTAATAGTTAAGCAGGTACAAGCTGACCTACATGCGGTAAATAGAGCAGTTCTTTGAATCAGCTATTAATCAAAGTGAGTCCTTACAAACTGCTGTTGTGCTGCACAGTTAGACGAGACTAAAGGCAAACACTGTTATGCATCATGTCGGCGTTATAGTCCTACTGAGGATCTGTTTTTGAGTTTCTCCCAGGTAGGAGGTCCCTCAGGTTTCTCTCTGCATTACTTCTGCGGGAAGATGATACGTAACGCTTCATCTCTTCCCGTCTTCCTACCTGTCTTGATATGCCAGCTACAAGCAACTGTATCCATTTACTGTAACTGTCTGTCAACGAGTTGGCCCACCTGCTTTCTAGTGTCTTTTTAAAACAGGAATCACGGCTTTTTTCACTTGAAATGAATTCATTTCACCCATACTGGACTCGTGCCACTGCACACCGTGCTATGGGCTGTTGGTTTGTTATTGTTTCACTCAGCTGTTATTTTTTTGGGGGGTGGGGGGGTGAACCTTGCTAAGGAATGGTGCATTTGCACAAGTGCTGTCAAAATGCATGACTGTTAGTCGTCACAAATGTGTGGGTGGGCATGTGAAAAATGAATGGCATTTTGAGTGAATGCACTCTGTTGTGCATAAGTTTGTATCAACACAAGGAAATGTCCTGAAATGTTGCTCTAACCTTGCGCTCCAGATGTTTTCATTTGGTATTCAACAGACTTTAATATTGACTGACTCCGAACTGCCAAAACACATCAGAGTGATAATGCACATTGCAGTAGGCTACACTGTACTCAGTTCCCAGATGAGGCACATTTTCCCATGTTTTTTTTTTTTATGCTGGTGGAAATATCTCTGATGCTGACAAGCTGAAAGATCGGAGGTCTCTCCTGTTAAGTAGTACAAAAGGTCGCTCTTTGTTTCCTTCTATTCTTCCTGCTTTCCATCACCTTCTAGCCCCTCAGTATAGAAATTTGGATTTCTTTGATTATGTAAGTTTAACACTGCACTCTCAGTTTTGCTTTGACTAGTTTATTTTGTAGATTTCTCCGTCTTATGAACCTTTCTTAACAATGCATATACACCTTTTGGTATCTGTAAAGACTATCAGAGGAAAAGAAGAGTCAGAAAAGGTAACACAACTCATTAATAGAGTTAAACTTTATACTGGATATTCATCTTCGTCAGTTACATCTCTTCTGAAGTGGAGCTTGTTTACCAGCTCTTAGAGAGTAGTGACAAATGAGGCAAGTCAGACAGTCAGCATAAAAACCTCAAACATTTCACCTCTGCTGAACCTGATTTACTCTCATTAACCTAACTTCCTCCCTCAGTGGCTTTCAGCTGTCTTTGACCCCATACCTTCAGCCTCCTGCTTTCCAGAAAACATGTCCTCATTTCTGGCTCCCCGATGCCTGAAACATCAACCTGTGAAACCGATTCCTAAACGGCAATGTTAATGTGTGACTGCGATTTTAATGACTTGTTACACTGAGAGAATAATGTGGCCATCGTGAATGTTTGATCTCGACAAAGCTACAGCATTTGGGTTAAATGAACCAAATATGCTAATCTTAGTAGCCGTAATTTGCAAGGACATTATTATAAAGCATTAATCTGTGTTTTTCCTTTTTAAGAATATCGAAGTCTGAATATTTTTCTATCCAAAAGATAGGAAAATTGTTATTTTACCAAAGTGAATTGTACACTTTTTTCCCACTTTTTTCTGTGTATTTATTCCACCACCCACTGACACAGGAATGGGGAGCAATTCAAAAGATGGGTAACCTCTGAGATAAAAAACTTGGTATACCAGCTGATAAAATGTGTGGTAATCATGAAATAGAAACACGTTTAACCACAAAACTAAGCCCGTCAAACTGTTTGTATATATTATAGAAAAACATTTCAAGCCACGCAGAATGTTTCTGATGCATTTTTGAGGTCTTAAAAATCTCGTTGACTCTTGTTGCAAATAAACAAACAAACATGATTTTCACTTTCTGAAATATAGAACTGATCTTTTGGTATTGGACCAGCACACAGTTTAAAGCCACATTTTGAAATACTCACAACACTGAATGTTTGTTTTTGCTCATGGAAACAAATTGTTCCATTTTGACATTCTTGAAAGAGTAAAAAAATCTAACTGAGCATCTGCAGAGAAATGGTTTCAGTCAGAGCTCATCACAGTTCAGAAGCAGCTTCAGTGGAGGTTACACATGATCTTCTTATGGCCTCTGACAGTGGAATCATCTCTGTGCTTGTCCTGCTAGACCTCAGTGCAGCGTTTGATACTGCTGACCATAATGTTTCAGAACATGCTGCAGGTAATAAGGTACTGCACTGCAGTGATTTGAATCACTGAATCATATCTACTATTTTCAATTCCATTAACATTGTATGTTTCCCATAGGCAGTATTAGAAAGAGTAGCATACATGTTCAGTGCAGATGGTTCCCGACTTTATCTATCCTTGAAACCAGATGACACACATGAATTAGCTAAATTAGTTAATTTCCTGCTTCTAAAGTTGATAAAACATGGGTACATGAGATTACTTTTGGATACAGTTTGGATTTGGGAAGCAGAAACCAAATCCATCAGGCTTAAAACTTCTCTTTTTGATAAAGACTGAATCAGGTGAGCCTGAATCCTCTTTTGGTTAAGCTGTAATTGGCCTATGCTTCTGGGGGCTTCCCATGTTCCTTTTTCACTCACCTCTTTCCACTCATTATTTACAATATATATTATATACAGGGGCCAGTAGTTATTATTAATCTCTGGCTCTCTTCCACAGTGTGTCTTTTATCCTGTCTTCCTCCTTTCACCCCCAATTGATCGTGGCAGATGGCTACCTCTTCTCTAAGCCTGATTCTGCTGGAGGTTTCGTCCTGTTAAAAGGGAGTTTTTCCTTCCCACTGTCACCAGGTTCCTGCTCATAGGGTTTCTGATTGTTGGGGTTTTGTCTCTATTATTATAGGGTCTTTAAAATATGAAGCACCTTGAGTTGACTGGAATAAAGAAAACTGATTTGATTTAAAATGAAAATGACAGCAACAGTGTCCTTATTCAGAGGTTGTGGTCAATCACCATTCACTGAGGAGACTGTAATCTGACACCAGTTTAATCCCACATACGTCTGTTTTCTTTATTTCTACTTCTTTGTTTGATATTGACTCTGGTTTTCAATTGTGGTTTGGCTTCTTTATTGGTGATTTTCCTGCATTACGGACACACAACACATTTTACCAAGATATATATCAATTTCATTGTTATACTGACCACAAATAGGGCAATAAGTATCCATTTCTTCTTCTTCTTCTGGCTGCTTTTTCAGTTGTTACCACAGAGGATCATCTGCATCCATCTCACCCTGTCATACCAACCCTCTGCATGTCATGTCCTCCTTCACTACATTCATGAATCTTCTCTGTGGTCTTACTGTTTCCCTCCAGCCTGGCAGCAGCTTCATAACTTCCACATTAACTATCCCTCGTCTGCACATATCTAAACCATCTCACCCATGCCCCTCTAACTTTGTGTCCATACAGCTCAGCCCAAGCTGTCATTCTGTTACAGAGATTTCTTTTTCCCCCATTTTGTTTTAACAAAAAGAAAAAAACAACATTTAAACAGCTCAACACACACCCGACAATGAGCAACACCACCCCCTCGACAGTCCTACTACACAGTCAACAAAACCACAAAGGGTTAGAGTAAGCAGTAATAACAAATAAATGCTATAGTAATAATAATAATTAATCAAATAAAACAGGGGAAAAATGCATCATCTCAGTCTACTATCTATATGTCTTTTTAGGGTATCCAATAAACAGCGATAATAATGTGTTTTACAGAGTGGGCAGAGGACTTCCGCTCAGCAAAACTGTTTCCTTTCAGAAGCACATTTTTCAAGTCCAAGGATAGATAGTTTAATAAGAGTAACCAGACCCTCAGGAATGACTCATAATTTCCTTTTATAGTAGCATACAATCTTTCATGCAGGAGGATATTAACAATTTTCCCAGTACCAAAGGTGGGGAAACTTTGATCCAGTTGTGTAAGTTACACTTTCTTGCAATTACAAGGAGCTTCTCCAGCGGTCTGTAATGTGGTGCAGGTAGGTGGAACTCTCTGGAGCGCAGGCCTGAGAGGAAAACACCAGGACCTTTTTACATTTTTATTTAAAGTATTCCACTAAGTTCCTCTGAGACAAATGTCCAGAACCTGAAAATTAATTTTCACTCCCAGAAGGAATGAAAATATGTTCCCCTATCAGAATGGCACTTAATGCACGGTGGAGAAAGGGAGCGATTTATCTTGTGCAAAACAACAGGAGTGATAGGCAGCCTGTGAAGAATCTGCTACTGAGTCTGTCTCGGTCCACTCTATGTAAGGGTGGATTGGATCAAGGCTACAGCTCCCCGTCAGTTGCCTTCTATATATGCTATATGTAAATCATTTTTCTAATTTATGGGCAAACTTTGCATAAATTAGAAGTACAGTGCCAAGGAGTGAATTGCATTTTGATGGTTAACAGAAATGGAGGTGACATGAGAAGATTAGGTATGAATTGTGTCCACCCTGGTCACTCTCAAGAAAATCTGAGCATCTTCGACTCTGTGACTTGTCTTTTTGTCATTTGTAAAACGTCCTGTCCTTCATCCTGCCTGTACTCTTCTTCACCTACTGTGCAATATCAGCTGCTTTTGATGGGCGATCCCTGATCTTCAAACTCATCCACCTTCATAACGTCTTTTCCTTTTGTCTTCATTGTTACTGTCTTGCTTCAACTGGTTTTATTCCTCTTCTCTGCAGTGAACAGTTTGTGTCCACCTAGGTAAACAAATAGATCACATATCGTGACTATTTCCAGTACTAAGTGGATTTCTCAGAACAATGCCATATCCAGCACATAGAGAGAAACACAAACATCCATAGTCCTACTTTTCACTATGGTAATTTCAAATTGACTGCTCTTTAAGCTATTTTTTTGGCCTCTACAAACTGGTAAATCACCAAACTTGTTTGCGAGGTGACTCATAAACTAGAGCTCAGTAGTCTAGGGCTTAATGCTGCTTTAAGATTAAGCAATTAAGACACTTGGATGAAGATAATGAAAAAGCAAGCGCTGATTGCATCTTCGTCTGCCATCCTGCATTAAAGTCAGACGTGCTACAGCCTCATCATCACACCCTTTCATTTCACCTTGCCAGATTAAGTACTCACATTGTTTTATTTGTAATGAACAGAGGATCAAAACAGGGGTGAGTGAAATTACGATAGCTCTAAAAATATACATATTTGGGTAATCTGACCCTTTAACTCTATTGGTGTAGGCCAACAGAGTTACTACAGGCCTAATCTAACACAACACAAAACTACTCAGATTAAACACAGTGACATATAAACTGTCTCTCTTTTACTTTTTCTGTCCAATCCTACGTACCCGTGTTTATACATGTGTGTGTCTGGAAGTTCTAACTTGGTTGGCACCCAGGTCCCAGCTGTCGCAGTACAGAGAATCTGTGCCAAGCCGGATACCCACAGGGCACAGTGAAGCCAGAGGCTGCCAGCTGGCCCACCACTCCCAGCCCTCAATGACTTACACACACACACATACACAATCCTCACACTCAAAACCTCTTCCACAGACCTCTCAAACTCACCCACTTCCCCCTCCTCAACACACACATTTAGACGCACTCGGGATGGGCAAACATCCAAATCTTGGCATGTCGGAGCCGTAAAGGCGACAGGAGTGTCAACAACATCATGCTGCCGATACATAATCCTGAGTACACCAGCACAGTCACATAGCCTCAATCAATAAATCAGTCCCCTCACTCAACACGTCTTAAGGAAAAAGAGGCGGGGCAATTGCTGCTGGGACATGAAGTGATGTCATTTTTAATTATGGCGCTCTATTTATTACGGTAATGCGAGATCATAATAGCTGAGATTAAGAGGCTGACTTGGAGATAAATGCGAGAGTGTAATGTTCGAGACAGAATGTAGGCCAGCGAGACAATCAAGACATTGAGCTGTAGCTGAAGGATAAGAGCTGAGTGTGACTTTTGTTCCCCAAATTGTTGTTTATTCACTGTTTTGTTGCCATAGATCTTAAACTGCCCATTCATATTGAAATGGTTATTGTTCAGAGCTATTTCGGCCTACACATTATGCAAATCTCGGGAAGGCCAATCAGCTGAAAATGCTCCACAGTGCTGGTTCTTAGAAATGGAAGAATACTTGTCATCACGGGTTATTGTGGATGGGAGGAAGAAAGCTCAGTGTGTTTGTTTGGTGCGAGGTCATCGTCTGAGGTGTGGACGGGATGTCATTTTTTCCTTTAGCTCGTGTCACTTTGTTCCAATCTGTGCCTGGAAGTGCTCACAAGAATATACCGAAACACACATCCATGCATATCTTGTGCCAACCTATGCACGCACGCACACAATATCAAAAATGCATATGGTGGAAAACAGATACTCCTACTTCACCCATACATGCAGGCAAGAAAGACAACACTACGACTGCATATGCAAAATACACCCAGTCCCTGCAGCTCTGCTCAATTCTGACTCACTGACTCATATGCTGAGTGCAACATCAGATCAGTCAGTGCAAGGGTTTTGCCGAAATTGAATTTCCAAAAACACTGCATAACAAAAGCACTGCAAATATACATGCATACTGTATAACATCTGTATATATAGAAAGATGTATTGTGTGGGTTATTGCAAATAATAATAATAATAATAATACATATTGTTCATCTGTATGCCTTTGCAAAGAAAATGCAGCTTATAGAGATATAAGCTAGCTAGGCAGAACCTTCATTATAATTCTACTGTTTTTTCAGTGCTCACTGATATGTTGCTATTACAGCCTGATAACAACCAATCCGGTAGATTTTAAATTGTTGCCATAAGGAAACCACTGGTCTTGTTGCATCACAAAGCCCATGTAGGGGGCATAATCTTAATACAAAACATCACAATCGTTGTTTGTTTTTGCTTTAACAAATCTATATGAGTGTCTTCTAGTTTGGCACACCTAACACATTGCAAACAATGATATATATATATATATAACCAGTGTCGGGTGTAATGCTTTCCCAAAGGCATTAATGTAATCACATTGCATTTCTTGTAACCTAGCAATGCAACAAGTTACTGTACTAAATTAAAAAAAAACATATTAAAGTGATAATTATGCTATATTGCGTTATAAAGGTTCTTCGGTTGTCTTCATGCCAGGTGGACAGTGTCTTGAAGAACTCAGAATGATATCCACCTCTAAAATTTGACATCATTGGCCATTTCTGGGTCTTAACTCCTCTTCAGTTCCCAAACTCAAACAAACTGTGGCATCTCTGAGAGTTAAAACTGTCTGAAACAGCAGTGGGGGAAAAACTACAGTAACCAAGAACTTAATCACAAGCACTACACTCAAGCTAGGTAGCGCTCTGCTTTACTTTCAAAACTACTTCAGTCTTTGTGGGTATGGATTCTACAAGATGTTGGAAATATTTACCTGAGAATCTGCTCAGTGTCGACATAATTCACGTTGTAACTCTAACTTTGTCATACTACCACATCTTAAAGAGCCAGTAAATGGTGAGGGCACCGAAGCTTACCAAACCCACTGCCATGTTCATGAGAACAGTGTTTAAATGACAGTTAATCTATCGCTTGGTGCAACAGTATAATGGAAGTAGCTCAAAAGTTACATGTGGATGCACGTGGTCACCAACAAGAGGCTGTGGCATTCAACCAAGAATTACAGCTATTAAGGAAATATTGCTAAAACCGCTACTCAACACCACCACCAGCCCAAACTGTTGACACAAAGGAGGTTGGGTCCATGCAGCTGATGCCAAATCCCAACCCTCGACAGATATTAAGGTTCATTTCTCCAGACTAAAGTAAGGTTTGGTTAAAATGTGCCCACTGCAGCTTCAGATAAGAGTGGAACTTGATGTGCTTTCCTTCTTTTGAGGTCCATCAAGGTTTAACAAGGTGCTCATTCTGAGTTAGCTTTCTGCCAGCTGTAAAACAAACAGATAAAACATAACCAGCCACTGCAGACATTCTCTACTGTGTGTCTGTGTCCAGCCCTCCTGCATGCTCTCCTCAGGCAGCAGTCTCACTCATTTCTCCTACTGTGTGCCAAAGTGCAATTTTTGGACAATTTACTGATGTGCAGACTTGAAAACAGCTTTAGAAATTAATAACAATATATTTTTGGTTATCATCTTTGGCAACGAAATGCCACAAAGACAAAGAGACCCTTTCTGCTATGACTCAGAGAAACTGAGCTTCATTTCGTACATGAACTTCTGACAATTTCAAGAAATTTCAGCACTGTTGGATAATCTTACATGCTGCGCACAGCAGGAAATTGTTCGTCTTGCATGCAGTCACATTGCTGGAAAATTGCATGCATGAGGCAGGACACAGGCTAGCACTGAATATACTTAACTATTACCTGCAATATTAGAACATCACAGAGCACCACGTCATATGGACTTTATACGAGCAAGCTGAGAGCTAAAGGCTAGTTAATGTTCTCTCATGCGCCTCTGCCAGCAAGCCTAATTCCAAGAAATGTTCAGTGCATATGCACTTCCAACTTGACAGAGTAATCATAAATTTAGTGCCGTTTAGGATCGGTGAGTGCCAAAACAAGATAAAAACGTTTATGAGAATAATACTGTGAATATACCTGCCTGAGAATTTAGAGATTTTATTTTAATCGGATCCACAGTTGACCAGAACCCACGTCCAAGGTTGCACAACAAGGTAGGAGGAGAATTTGTTTTGTTCCAAACATCTATCTATTACCTGCAGCTGTCATGATATTAGTATAGAAATATGCAAAAGAGTCCAATTTTCTCTGAAAATAAAATGCGATTGTACAAGAGAAAATGGAAAACATGAAAACACCACGAATAAATAAATAACTGGATAAAACGTTTCCTCATGTGGTGGCTTTACTTGGATTTAGAAAGCTGGCCATATGTGTTTCAATTTCTACTAATCATCAGCCTGAATACAAATATGCCCCGTCATATTTGTTATGTTTAATTGCTTCTTTCTTAGTAACAATTCTGGTAAGAGAGCATTTTAGGACACTGATGTTAATCATTTACCAGGACACTGGAAATACCCTGACATCAAATATTTCTTGCCAAGGTGGGGAAAATGTGGAACAGTAAGCCTTTAAATTAATATTGACTCATACAGACAGTGGATGAAAGCAATGAGGCCATCAAGCAAGCCTACACTTTAAACCCCTTAGGATACCCACACCACCAACCATTTTACTGTCCCAGTTCTGTTGCACAGTGAAAACAGGAATAGACGATTTCTCACCAAAGGCACCACGTTACATCATTTCTTCTGTTCTGTGTTTTTGTTCTTTTTTGTTTTTCTTTCCCCCTCTACATGGTATCATTTCACAGCGAAGTTGTCAAGCCAGTCACTCAGAAACCCGACAGATCAAGGCCCAGCAGTGTGAAATGTGTCGGCCATTTTGGCTCCGTCAGAACTGGTGGCACAGAGAGCAACAGCTCATTAGAAGGCAAGTGTGACAGAGCCTCTCTCCCCACTGGGTTCAACTTTCTCACCCAAACAGAGGGGGAGAGCAGAGGGAGAGGAGGAGAGAGGCAGATGGCGCAGAAATAGAAAGAGGAGCTGGAGCGGGAGGAGGGCTGGAGGGAAAGCGAAAGCGAAAAAGAGGGGGATAGATGGGAGAGAGAGGGCAAGCTGGGAACAGGAAACGTGCCGGCGGATATCATTAGGGTCGGGCGCAGGGCTGTTTAACGAGCAAGCTCACAGCACCCCTCCATCCTCTGTGGCGCCTGCTGGCTGGAGGCCCCCAGGTTCTGGCTACCCAGTAGGGGCTCTGGCATGTTCCATCTCGGCTGAAGGGGAGTTTGGTGGGGAGCTCAGGTTGAGGATTTATTTTCTCTCACAACCTGTGGAGCACATTGACACATGTTTTCACAGACTTAAAAAAAAAAGAAGAAGACAAGAAACATTCACTGAGGTTCACACACACATCCTCAGGGAGGAGAGATTCCCCACATGTGCATTCTGTCTCTCCCCCATTCACGTCGGAGGTATAACTGACACCACCTGAGACATAAACACAGTGGTAATAATCCTGGATTCTCCTTGATGTTGAGCGGCGGGTGCGCACAGCTGTGCGAGGTGCTGGGAAAAGCCATCAGGCAGCAGGTATTAGCTGTTGCCTTTTCAACTGTTTCACCGTGGTGCCACCATGGAGACTGACCAGAAAACACTTCCCTGTAGACCTCTATTAGGAGCCATTTCTTGTTTGAACACATCGATTCAGGGAAGGAAGAAAGACATGAATCATGAGGCTGAGATGCTGTACAAGACGGTACAATAGCTAGGAAGATGAATAAATAGGCCTCTCTTGACTCTGCATCATAGATGGACAATATACAAAAACGTAACACCTTTTTATTTGCTTTAGGTACAGTTAATCTAAAACATTCCTTCCAACTACAGGATCTTAACACATTAATACTCCAAACCTGATTGTGTCTAAATCACTGATTCAGTTACACTTGTATACATAGTAAAATGTACACCTGATACAGCTAAATTTAGAATGGAATTTGGGTCAAATATGCAAGAAGTTGCAAATACCATCTGTATATACATATGTCTGAAGAGACAGGTGGTGCACAGAAGTGTCATTTTATGCTAATATTGTTATCACTGATACACTTCCTGCCCCATGCAACAAAGTTTAAGTATCTTGGGATCTTGTTTAAGAGTGATGGCAGCTCAGCCAGGAAGCAAATCACCCATACAAACCCTCCCGAAAAACCAGCTACGGATGGTAACCGAATGACTGAGACAATCGATACGAGTTCCTTCTGCAGCGTGACTGATATCCGGAGGGAACTTTGGACACAGCATCTGCTAATTCAGGTGGTACAGGGGTCTGTCAGGTTGCCTCCTGGGTGTCTTCTTTCAGAGGTTTTCCAGGCATGCCCAGCTGGACCCCAAGTTAAACTTTCTGGAGGGGTTATACATCACATCTGGCCTAGTATGTTATCTTGGGATCCCACAGGAGTGGCTGGAAAATATTGGTGGGGAGAAGGAAGTCTTGAATACCCTGCTTAGCCTGCTAGGAAGGAAATGGACGGATCATTCACACGTCCTTACTAGAAAGACACTTTTTTAAATAAAGTTTTAATGTGGACCCATCAAATGTTGCCACAATCAATTAGTGCAACCAATGGGAATCTTGCCTTTGCAGTGTGGCTGTAGCAAACCTTGCAAGATAAACTCCAATGAAATGAGACTGTTGAAAAGGGAGTCGACCAAATGTCAGCTTGATCTCTACCGAATCAACACACAGCACAGGATGATAAGAAGGCTTAGCTAACTTAGGTGGGGAAGGGAGAGACTCTCCTGATGCCCACTTACCTGAATGCACAGCTTTCTGAAGATATGACATGCTCATGAAGAACACTCTGAAGTCTTTCCTTGCAGACACTGACATGTGCAGAGATAATGATACACACAGAGACACCGTACACGTGTCCCGCTGACATCCAAGGCTGATCCTCGCCGCAATGAGCAACCATCAGTCGCTTTGGAAGTTTTTATATCCGTCATATTGACAGGATCAGTGAGAACAGGATAAAGAGGGGGTGGTGGTGGTTGTTGTGGAGGGGTTTAGGGGAAGAGAGGGTGAGGTGTGGATCAAAGACAACAAAAGGATAAAATGCAAAGATCAAAAACACAGGAAAAAAGGTGAATATAATTTCAACAATGAAAGTGAGAAAATAAAAAATAGTGAAATAAAGAGTTTGAAACAAAACAGGCAGAAAATCAAACAAGTGCAGAAATATAAGATGTGCCGAGAGCCGGGGAATGCAAGAAAAAGACTGCGGGGGGGTCGAAAGGTTCTTGTTCCTTCTTTCCTTTGACCATAAATCATGAAAAAACCAAACATGCGATAACCCTCACTGCTCAGTGGGATGCAGTGTCAAGCACTAAGTAACACACACTGGCAAACACTCACGGTGTGTGGTCAGAGCCCCTTATCTCAGAACCAGTGCTCATCCCGACACTCCAAAGGGGCTCAGTGTGTGCACTGTCTAAGATGTTTAATTCATACAGCTGCCTGCTTGTGCTCGACACGAACGTGTGACGGAAGATGGGAACGCGGAGCATTATGCACGACAGCCAGGCTGGAGATGACGCAGAGACACAAAGCGGGGAGGCTACACAAACAGAGAGGAAGAGAGAGGGAATCTTTGAAGAAGACAGAAGTGAAAGAAAGTCATGTAGGAGTGTGGCGACAAAGAACACAAGGATATAGAAATAGACACGACTGAAAGCTGTGAAGCAATAAAACGATAGCAGGGAGGGAGAGAAAAGAGGGGAACGAAGAGATGAGAGGGCACATGTTTGGGATAGATTCTCAGTCGCTGGCATACAGAGAATGAGTGACTGATAGAATTAGAGCAGCAAAACTCAAAGAGCGAAAAGAGGGACAGGGCAAAGTGAGAAACCAAAGGAGGGAAATTTCCAGATACAAAAAAATTGGGGATGTCACCCAGGCAGGTGGCGAGAGCCCAGAGTGCTGAGGGTGTGATGCGGGTCTCGGGAGAGGAAGGCAGGGATTGAGTGTTAGCGATTTTCTGTCCCCTCTCTCGGTCTCTTCATCCCTCACGCCTGCTGTGCACCTCTTCTTCCTTAGCCCGCCTCCACAATGCAGCATGGCTCTTTTCACAAGCATTTCAGCATGTGTAGCAGTTCTAGGACATCAGTTTTATTTGCAGATCACATGGTTTGTAATACACTGGTATTCTTTAGTTTTTCAAAACTTTTCTTATGAAACCTGTACAATACTGTCTCCTTCTAATGCAGGTACTGTATATGTCCAAATCCCTGGTACTACAATACAGTTCATACCCTACAGCTAACAAGCTCATTAGCTATTTCCTCAGAAGCCATGCTTAAAGAGGTAATTTCATTCATTATTAATTAATACCTTGATCATCAGGCATACTAATTTTCCACATAGAAAACATATCAGATTAAGATGCAAATTCAATTGAATCTTGGCCTTTAGGAAAAAAAAAGTCTAAGCCTGTATAAAATTAAAATGCAGACACTGACTAAAGCTCTCATTTTTGCAAGAAATATCCAGTAAAAGGTTGTTTAATATGTTTACTAAGCTTCAGACACTTTAATTGGTTTCAATTTAGATTTGATATTATATTATATTGGTGGCAGAGGCTCATGGGTATTGTAGTATTCTCTTAGTACAGAATTGAAGAAAACAATGCTTTACAACTCTATACAAAAAATGATGGTGAATACTGATATACACGCTAAACAAAGTCCTAAAAACATGCTTGCAAAGTAACCAAGTGAATCAAACACCTAGACACAAACACAAAGTCTAAGTTAGTATATCTTGCAACATTAATAAATTAATTTAATTTTAGGGGTCATTTTAACTTCAGAATACAGAATAATCTTTTTAGTAATAATCAAAATTCATCATCCACTCATTCGCAGTTTCTTAAAATACAAACACCGTATCGCATCCATGAAACACGGCGTCATTATTTTACTCTAAATATGATCATGATTTAGTAATTGAGCGCCACAATGTATCAAATAAAAGTTAAATCTACTGACTGACACGTGGAATCATCAAGAAAGTGTTTAGCGAGGGCATAAATCAAGTGAGCAGTGGGGCAATTTTCTCATAAACCTCTGTACAGTTTGACCAGAGGAGTCGCCTCCTGGTGGCCATCACGAAGAATGCAGGTTTAAGAAACTACATTGGTTTCATTTTTCAGACTTGGAGGCAGTGCTTTTCTTTTATAGCCAATATGTAGCAACGTCCCATCAGTCAGCCCACAACAGTAACAAAAGCATCACTAAACCTAAAGTGCATGAGCTGTACACACTCACAAAAACAGCCAACCTTGCACAGTGTAAATCAGTTTTTTAGAGGATGTGTAATACAGTAGGCGGAATAAACAGAGAACACATATACATGAAGATTAATCTCTTTATTATGTACACTTATTACGATATCAATTCCATTATCATCCGTTATTAGGCACCTTATATGCAGATAGATTGGGGGAAGAGACTTCGCTCATATACCTGTTACAAAAGCACTCTGAGCAGAATTGAAACATGCTATCAGCTGGGCAGAAAACAAATCTGAGATTTGTCCTCTATTTAAATTCTGTTTGAGGTGTCATTTGTTTACATGTATTTACGCATAACTAATGTGAAAGATGTCAGCGGCTGTGACTACGCTTCCTGTTAACTGATGTGTGCGCTGCTTGCATTGTCACTCTGTGTATGTGCTTGTGCATTTGTTTACACGCAAAGTCTGTGTCCTTGAATGGATTTTACACGTGTGTCAGCATGTGTGAAAGTGCTTGTGCAATAACTGTTTGTGTGAGGTTTGGGGATCTCTTGTGTAACAGTGCACTGTGTATCAGTGTCTGTGAGTGTGTGCCAAAACTCTTAGGGGCACTAGAAGTCTGTAAGGCCAGTTCAGGCAAGTTCCTAGACACCTTGGTACAGGTGCCACAACTCAAGCTGGTTATACCTGGAATATTAGAGCCAGCAAAAACTGTGGAAACTTTCCCCTTATGCCACTGGAGTTGAATCTATTCCGTTGCTTCCCTCCCTGCAAGTAGGGAACACACCCTCTAGAGAATATCAATACAAAATCAATATTTTACTCCCTACACCCTGGGTTACCATAGTGCTGCAGTCTGGCATATGGATCACTAAGACACAGTGCTACATTTGTTATGCAGTGGAATGCCTGCAAGCAAATTGACCCCATTTTTTTTTTTAATTTGGGAAAATTCATTTCAAAGACACTTTGGAAGGAAACACATTTTGATATGAATGCTCTGAATAATCCTTTACAACCACACTGAAGTGCTGAGCTGAAAGCGAGTTAGAAAGCAGAGTGCTTTCTTTACTGGACTACCATCGAAAATGATGAAATTCTATGCAACTGTTTCATGTACTGGAAGATCAGAGAAGTCAGGGTTGATTTCGTTTCCTACTAAATTTTAAGAATGCCTGGACATTTGCCTTGTCAGGTTCTTGTGTGCTTTTGACCATATCCAAACATGCTTTTCCTTTCCTTCTCCTTTTTCAATTCAGGGCTGCGGGGGGAGCTGGAGCCTATCCCAGCTGTCGTAGCGCAATAAGCAGGGTAAACCCTGGATGGGTCACCAGTCTATCGCAGGGATAACACAGAGAGACAGCTAATTATTCACATTCCCACCTACAACCAGTTTGGAATTACCCAAATGTGCACGTCTTTGGACTGTGGGAGGAAGCTGGAGTACTAGGACATGAGTGCTCCCCATGAACAACCCCACCCAGCGGATTCAAACCCAGGACCCTCTTGCTGTGACGTGATAGTGCTAACCACCACACCACCATGCTCCTCCCAGTATGACTCCTATGTCCAATAAAGATTAGCAAACTGGTTGGAAACTGGTACAGCTAGCTTTGGTCTGTGTGAACATAACAAGACCCACCTTCTTTCTCTTTTCTACAGATTTCTAAGTTTTTGAAGTGCTGGTATATAGATTCTGTTGTATGCTAAGCTAAGCTAACAGGTTGCTGCATGAAACCTTCTACAGGTAGACATGAGAGTTAAACTGATACAATAGTTTAACTTTTTAAACACAGTAAGATGTTTTTTTTTTTTTTTTTACAATTTCAAGACTTTATTCTGATCTTATTCTGTCATCTAGTCTTATTCTTATTACAAGAAAACTCCTTAACTTAAAATGTAACCTCTTAGAGCTAGATGTTTAATTGACTGGTATCGCTTTTTTAGTTTTTTTGCTATGCTGAGCTAGAGCTAGATTTGTACATCAATATGTGCTATGACAAAGATATCAGAGATACCTAGTAACAGGTTTGGTGATGCCCGTTTGATGCTGCTCACAAATGACTAATGATTATAGTATCATGAACACCCAATACTTCTCTAAGCTAACATGCTAGCCCAGAGCCACTGCTACAAATTAGCCACATGTTTCTAGCTTTCCACTGACACAACAAGACCTTACATGTTGTACAGCTTGTTTTCTTTAGGTCTTCTAATCCCAAAATTGGTGATTTGTTTCAATGAATAACACCTCCACGAATATATCACCCTCCACTGATTCTTTGACACATGGTGGCAGATCTGAATTTTTTTACGCACACCTCTATTCAGCAACTCTTTACCAATTCAAACCATTCCTTCAAGTTTGTTTATGGACATTTTCCAAAGAAAAGGAAATCAAGTAGTAAAGAAATCAAACTTAAAGGAAGCTTCAGCCCTCCTCTTCCCTGCTGTAGCCTTGACAGCCATGGACACAGCACCACCACCCAACCGTGAAATAACCACTTGTGTTTTAGCCCGAACAACTCCATTCCTCTTGACTGTCAGAATACACCCCCCACCCCCGCGGTTTTTGTAATCCTGGAGGACCAAGTGTATGTCCCGAAGAGGTGATCAATACTATTCAATCTGCTTGCAAGTCTTTGCTGCATTAGGCCGCGGCTGCTATACAAACCATGCATGGGTGGACACAGAAGGACCGGTGTGCAAATGGAATTCCACTAAAATGTGATGGCTCTCAGGGGTCGACCCCATTTTTGTTTTTTTCCCACCCCCTATTCTCCTCCAACTGCAGCTGCTATTTTTTTTAATGTGCCTTTGATTGACAGATCCCATCCAGGAAAGAAAAAGATGTTGCCGTGACAACAGCTCCTGCTACACCAGCGTGGATACGAGCTTCTGATAAATATCACTCTGATACACTGAAATCAGCAGCTAACACTGAGAGGTCATTATATTGGCTACAGATTTTTATAATGTCTTTACACTCACAGACATCATGAAGTGCTCCAAGTTACAGCTGTTTTGTTTCATTACAGACAAATGTGCTTTTAAGTGCTGTTAAAACGTCTATAATATCAACAGTGAGTGGCCATTATTCACATTGACAGTAGAGATTTGAGTTTCCCATCTGACATAAATAGGATGCGGTGTATGTTCCCAATATGACTGAGAGAAAACATTTCCATGTTGAGCTTTTGCACACAGCACGTCTTCTTACTACACTATTTTCAATATATCTCATCTAAAAATAGTTTCAAGCAGTGAGATGGAAAGCAGACAAAGCAATAAAGAGTTGGTGAAACAGAGGGGAGGAAATGAAAAAGGCTCCTCTTTTGTTATCTCTGATGTCTTTTCTTCTTTTTTTCCCTCTCTCCTCATTAGAGTAAAGAATTTCAAGTCAAAGCCCCTCTTTGTTCAAGGAGCCCTTTTGCTTTGCCTTCTTCTTCTTTTTTTCTTTCAGCCAACCCCCCTTTGGGTTGCCAAATTAGTTTACCTACTAGCACCAGGCTTTCAGTGACACCGAGGGACTTTCCTCCTTGCAGTTCATCTCCGTTTCAGGCTCTGCTTCATCTCCACTGGATTGCTTTTCGCAACAGTGTGACTTGTTTCAGGGAGCCAACTTAAGCGTACCTAATGTGATGCCAGGTTCAGTCTTTATTCTCCTACTAAATGTTGTTTGTTTTCACAGTGAAGTTCTTTCAGGCTTACTGTCTACCCGTAGATATATACAATATAGTGGGCAGAGGGAGACACAATGGACACTTCACCGGGTGTTGTCAAAGACTGTTCACAGGATCTATGCATAGAATGAGAAAGAGGAAGGACACTAAAGCACATACATGGTTGTGTGTGTTTTGGTGTTACCCTCTCATGTTTGAGGAAGTACAATCTGGATATATGGAGGAAAAAAGGTAGAAAGGGAAGTATAGAGTAGTATAATAGCAGTCCTATGGACAGTCTTTTTTGCTGCTTTTCTGAGAGTCCTCAGCGGGGTATAACCGGGATCGGTAATACAGCACAAGAGTACGCACGGGAGAAAACACACATTAAAGTGCTACGATGAAGGAGCTAACATGCCACAAACAGTTCAGGACTTGTGTTTGAGTGATTGGAAAGTGGGTTATACTGTAGATGTCACTTTTTTACTGTAGGGATAGATAGGCGGCGGTGGGGTCCTTAAAGAGCCTTAAAAGCACAGACAAAGCAGAAATTATCTCTTTGCTCAAATACCTTTTGGAAACCTTGTTAGGCTAGAGTTTTGGGAGAAGGAGTGAAGAGAGCTATGAGAGAAGTCAATGCGTGAGAAGGTTTGGCTGCAAAGGTCAGGAATGACTGGGGATGGGGCGTCTGCAATGGAAAATATCGGTCAGGCTCCGAGAAGCTGCGAGCAATTGTTTGAACTGCGAGGAAACAGCGAGTCAGAACTTGTGAGAGTTCACAGGAGTGGCTGGGACGAAGGCATGGTTTCCATCCAGATCGGTCTTTGGAGAAATAGAGGTCGGACACTGAAGAGATGGAGAGCTGTGATAGGTCCAGGAAGAAGTGTAGGTGGGTGTCGACAAGGCGATGCGTATCAGCGTCCTTTTGCGGCTGGGAAGCCCTTCTCCATCAATCTATGGTGAAGACGGAGTGCACTCCAGAGAGGCTGCAGAAAATGAGAAAAAAAAGAACATTGGAAAAAGTTTATGAGAAAAAAAATCTTCAGAAAACACAGTCCCCGCTGAGATGAGGTTGAGAAAAATCAGAAATGGCAAGAAGGAGAAAAATAAGATAAAAACAGAAGAGCAAAAACAGAAACGATGAGGAACATCTCTGGAGGAGCCGGGAGAAGGGTTCAAAACGAAACCAAGCAAAGTGACGTAGATGAGAGAGGAAATTAAGAAGTTGAGATCAAACAGAGAGGAAAAAAAACAGAAAGGGCTGAGATAACAAGCATGGGCACAGTAAGGCATAAAAATGGATCTAGTGGGGTGGTGGTGGTGGGATTGGTGGAATTAGAAAAATAGAAGAGAGAGGCGCGAGATAAGAGAGACAGGATAAAAGAGAGAAAGCGGGAGAGCGAGCGAGGGGGAGGACGAATGAAAAGAGGAGACATAATTATAAAATGGCACGAGAAAATCAATGCAGTGGGCATCATTGTGCTTGCAGGAGCCGTACAAAGGGAGGTGGAGAGCAGCAGTGTGTCCATCAAACAAGTACACACCAGCACATGGTGTCTCTGTCTCTCTCTCACACACACACACACACACACACACACACACACACACACACACACACACACACACACACACACACACACACACACACACACACACACACACACACACACACACACACACAAGGACTTCAAATGCAGAGTGAAGACAAGGAGGATGAGTCAGGCAGATGAAGTGGAGAGAGACAAGTGACATTTAGAGCTCACTCGGAGCATGTAAAGACAAGGCATAAAGATACATGCCAACCCTGCCTCTGACAACAGCTTTTGTACGTGTGTGTGTGTGTGTGTGTGTGTGTGAGAGAGAGTGTGAATGCAGACCTTGGTGCAACAGATTTGTGACTTTATACGTTACTCTTTTCAACAGTGACAGCTGAAGCTCAGGGCAAATAGCTAACACAAAGCTGAGATGTATTTTTAAAACTTTTAAAAGTACAGTTCAGATCTTTAAAGTACAAAAGCCAGTACTTTGATGTACCTTGACAGTACTCCATTACAATTAGAACGCGTGTATTACAATCCACTTTAAACAAATGAAAAAAGCAAAATGTAACCAAAAGTACTCAACCTTTCACTTCAAACTATAAAATATAATTAGACAGTCGATTATATGTGACTAATCCTTTAATAAAATATAAGAAGTCTTTTGTGATCATTTAAAAACTAAAGATCTTCTGACTTGAGTGTTTTTGGCTCAAAAGAAAAAAAGTTGAATAAATGCTCGGGTCAGACTCTTTTCAAAGGTCATCTATTACTTATATTTCTAGCTCAATATTTTTTTTTTTAGATGCTATGCATGATTCACAGGTTAAAATGAATTGAATGATCTGATACTGGCTCTTTGTACATCCACTAAGTTCATCACTGAGAAACAAGGCAGAGTTTCTCCACTTTGTTCTGATTGGCTGTTCCTCACGCACAGACGGCCGGAGCCGTTTACCTCAGATAACCATATAAAGGAATAGCCTCTGTCTTTGACATCATAAACATCCAAGAATAAAAAAAACGGCCTTAAACAGAGCAGTCTAAAGCCTGAGCGTTTGGCTCATAAGGAATACTTGTCCACATGCTGACACCAAAAATGTGAAAATCTGGCAATGTGTAATATGAGCATCCATCACTGTAACAGTATGCATATGGCAGGTTTAAAAAAATGGAAAAGTATCATAGATCTGCTTTAAAGAAACAAGATTAACACATCAGCAGACTTCCCAGTGCGCACTGTTTGACATTTGAATCTCTCATGAGAGTCTTCTTTTCATTGTATAATCCACCCCCCCCCTCCCCCACCCTGCAGATATGATAGGAACATGCTGTGCATCTGTTCATGAATTATGGCTGTTTCTTTTCAAAATAATCTAAACAATAGTATTTATGATGATGGTTTGTACTTGATCTGTAACTGTTACTGGATGCAGTCTCATATATTGTCTTTCTCTGGTACAAAGCTGCAGCTATAAGTTCTTGTCACATTAAAATAAATTATTCACAAATATGTTACTTACAATAGAACAGATGTTAAAAGTGGTTACAATTGTACCATTTCATGAAAAATTATTAGTTCATATAATATTTGACATTTAATAGCAGCAGCACATCTCAAAAAAGCTGGGAAGTGAGCAACAACAGGCTGGAGAAGTAAGTGGTACTAAAAGGAAACGGCTGGAAAAACATTTTGAAACTAATCAGGTTAATTGGCAGCGGGTCAGAAACAGGATTGGGTATAAAAAGAGCATCTGAGAGAGGCAGCGTTACCAGAAGTAAAGATGGGCAAAGGTTCACCAATCTGCAAATAACTATGTCTGTGACAAATTGAGGAAAAATTTGGTGTGAAATTGTAAAGACTCTGAATATCTCATTATCTATAGCACATAATATCAGTCAAAGATGATGAAAATCTGAGCAATCTCTGTGTGCAGGGGACGAGATCAAAAATCAGTGGACGCCCACAATCGTTGGGACCTAAGGCAGAACTGGACTGGATGCATCAGTGCCTAAAGAACTGTCAGCTTGCACATCTGCAAAGGCGCCATCAGTGCTGAAAGGCATATCCAGGTTTTAAAGCGGCATAAGCTCCTATCGAGACGGCATCTTCTTTTAGGGAAAGCCTTGCATATTTCAGCAAGACAATGTTAAACCTCATACTACTGCTATTACAACAACATGGCTTCAGAGTAGAAGAGTTCAGTTGGTTAACTGGTCTGCCTGGAGTCCACATCTTTTATCATCTGAAAACATTTGTCTGGTTATGAAATGAAAACTACAACAAAGAAGATCAGAACTGTTGAGCAGCTCGAATCAGGCGAGAATGGGACAAAATTCCTCTCCAGCAACTGGTTCCCTTAAGTTCCCAGATGTTTACGGGCTGTATTTAAAAGAAGAAGGGATGATACAAAGTGGGGAAACATGGCCCTGTCTTAACTTTTTTTAAGATGTGTCTCTGCCAGTGCAAAAAAAGCAGAGATGAGATTGTTATCCTTATCACGATGGAGGGGGTAGACTTCCCAAGTGAACTCTGGAGCTATGTTGTCAGGGGCAACATGGCTGCTGGTATTGGCTCTACTGGCTGGGTGACAAGCTAAACTAAGTATATTTCATAAGGCCTCTATGGAAACAACAACAACACCCTTGCTACCTGTATCTGGGTTCCAGAGACCCCACCCAAGATCCAGACCTGGGGGAGGGGTGAACTGCTACTGGTCGGGCATTAGTTCATGAAGTCAGGCTTGGCTCAACTCCAGTGAGCCGCATGTGCCGGCCCTACTGCAGACCCACCACCCAAAGGATCATGCAGCTGTGGAAGTTGAAGGCTTTGGCTTCCAATACCTGGTTACTTAAAGTCTTAGGTTCAAAGTGTTTTTTCCTTCTCCCACATACTGAGTTTTAACATGCTACTAATCTAACCCTCAGCCATATAAATAAAAACACTGCAGCGTTAAATACTGTTAGAAACACACTTGAGACTGTCCGGCAATGATTAGCTTGTTTAAGGAGTGTAGGAGTTGAGTGATGCATGCTCAGAAGCATGTATACATCACGTCAGGCGGTGCGCACACAACTGGGCGCACACTCTTACTCCTTGTTAACTGCATTAGTGCCAGGGCTTATCGGTGCAGCAGGACCACACACCACAAAAGGCTGAAATTCATTACAGTCGTAGGAGGGCCCTGACAAGCTGTCAGCATGCTCAAAATGTTCTTCAAATCCCACCCTCCCTTTAGAGGTTCGCTATGTCTTTTGAGGATCGGGAGAGTACTGAGAGCTATCTGTTTACCCACACACACTCACGCATGCACAGGCGCGCACACACACGTCTACATCTTAATTTCAAGGATAGTTTGCATTGTCACACGCAGAAGCAAACGTCTACATTTACAAAGCAAAATGAAAAAAACCCTCTTAATTTCATGGGTAGTTTACATTGACTATCACACACACACACACACACACACACACACACACACACACACACAAATAGAGCACACGGCGTATGCAAACACATTACTCTGACATAGTGCTAAATGGAGAGCAGGCCCAGAGGTGCAGTTCAATGACATACTCTGTATTTCCAATTTATGTTGGTGTCACTGCGTCTCTATTGGCTGCTACCACACACACACACACACACACACACACACACACACACACACACACGCGCACACACAGCATCTTAATATAAAGGATAGTTTTCTGTTATGACTAGAAAAACATTTCCCTGAATGCCACAGAGATTACTGTTGCCATAAAACCACGCAAAACAATAAAACCATAGCTCCTCGTAGATCCTTTATTTTAATATATTTTCCAATCTACTTGACCCAGTAAAAAGCAGAGTTTCAAAAAAAAAAAAATGGAGTATGAGGCTCCTTTAGCTAGCACTGTTTCAGTCTTCAAGGACAGAAAAGGGCAAAGTACTTTGAAAAATCTTTTCTTTAACATAATTACTATAATCTGCCAAACCGAAATTAAACTGAGCAGCGTGTGAATGCCTCCCTGACATAAGTGTGGAGCGTGTGTGTGTGTGTGCGCGCACCAGCATCTGACAGAAAATTATGATTTCGGCATGCGTCTGTGGTGTGTAATCGCAAGTGTGTGTGCGAGTGTGAGTGAATGAGAGGCAGAGAACAGTTGGTTTGTCTCCAGTTAAACTCACCAATTACAAAACCCACTTTTCATGTTTACGGCCCATACGTAGGGAAAACTGATATATTACTAATGTTCTGTTTCACAGTGTAATACACACGGATTCCATCTCATGCCCATATGTTCGTATGTTCAAACATAAATGCTTGCAGGCCTACAACACGTGCACACAAACTCTCTTGTATTGACAGCGGCTCGCTCTTCTGTGCCACCGGTATGACTGATCAACGTGATTTGCCTCTATTAACACATGAGCAGCTTTATAGAAACAAGGAGTTAAATGTCCAGATCATCAAATTTTCCCCGTCTGTCTTCCTGCCATACTTCACTCACGCTGTCATTGCCGTCTTTTTCTCCCCCCCCCTTCCTTCGTCTCCTCTACAGCTTGCACCCATGCATTTGTAATCAGAGCTGTCCTGCTTGTTCAATCAAAGCACACCTCAGCGTGCGGCTTCATCTGCCGCCTCTCTGCTGCGTCTCGATGTAAAAATGTAAACGAGGACGCGGTTGCGCCGATTCTGTCCGCCCTGCTTTGAACTATCTGCTCCATACGGGCTGGATCCTGCACCTGGTGGTGGTGTCCTGCTGCTGGGTCACATTAAGATGAGTTTTCAAAGGATTGCTCTTCATTATCGACAAATCCCACGGAAAGACGAATCCACAGCGTCAAGTGTCATCTATGCAGTAAAAGTCTGCCGAGACAGGAGCTCCATTTATGTCCACAAAAAAAAAATACAACTGAGCCACGGCGTTGCACTGACTAACAGGTTCCTTCATTACAATGAATGTGGGCACTGTAGTTTATTTTGAGCCAGTCCCACACACAGATTATTATTGCAACAAATGTGCATAAATGTGTGGGTGAATGTAGTCCAATGAATACACAAATACGCCAACAAATTTAACTCAGTTTACTCTTGTTGGAGTTATTTTTGCTACAATACAATTAGTGTCATGCACTCTATACCAAACACACAATCATGGTTAACCACATTTAGCTGAACATCTGTCTTCTGTGGCCTTCAACTGAACACCTTTGGGAATCAGATGTTTTAGATGTCCACCGCAAGCAAAGCAGCGAGTCAGGGAAAATCATGTGGAAGAACGGTGTTCAGTCCCTCCAGCAGAATCCGAGACACTTTTAGATCAATGCTGGGGATATATAAGGAGTTTGGTGGCATCTTACTAAGAGAGTTGATAGTGTTTTTTGCTTGAATCTATAATCCATAAATTAATTGTGACCTGTTAAATGTACCAATCGATGATTTTCTTATTTAAGATATGTAGATACTCGAGCCTCCGTCGTGCTCAGATAAGCTTTATGGAGCCTCGTCTTCCAGCGTCTGTTTAAAATAGGTCATCTTATTCTGCGAGTCAGAGCAAGCATGCCTGCTTCTCTTCCTGCCCTGATTTCAACAACATAAACAACTGACGGGATGTTTCCCCTTCTCCGTCTCTCCATCTATCTCTATAAAGCAGAGCTCCTCATCAGCGTAACCCAGAGAGGTTAAATAAATACGTTTATTTTATGCAGAGCGAGCGAGAGGGGAACGGAAGTCCTCAAAGTGCTTGTATTTTGGTTTTCGAACTCGTGTCAAGTTGAATTTGTTTGCTACTGTGCCTTTTCCAGTGCCACCTGCCAACACATACAGTGACACATACTCGCACTTTGCACATGCACAGACCTTGCCTCCATGGTTCGGCTTCCTTTAGTTGCTCAGCAGGGCACTGTCAAACTGAGCTCAGCATTGTGCTGCTCTATCATGCAGGATATCTCTACCGAAACGAAGCTGTCACATCGTCAGGGCTTTAAAAAAAACAGTGATACAAAGAAGCAAAAAGCGAAACAGTAAAAACAAGCTTTTCATTTATTTCAGAACATCTATGCTGTCATTTGTTTGTATCTATATTTTTAAGCATGTCTATGTGGGGAAGTCTGCGTAGATATGCTTTTAGATCATTGACTCCCAAAGTGTGGTCCGCAGCCCCCTAGTGAATCATTAAGGCACAGCAGGTGGGTCACGAGATGCCTTTTACAATAAATAAATAAACAGAACCAATGAAACAAAAGCAATGGAATTCAAATGTTAAACATTATTCTGGATTTTCTGATATAAAAGAAAGTAGGTTTGGGGATCTCTACAGCACATCATCCACATGGACCCCAGTATAAAGGTCCTAATGTTTGGTTTTGTGTAGTTTTTGCAACCTCTTCAGGCAGGGCTACATCTAAAATTTACCCGTTTACTTGCTAAAATGAGACTCAAGTAAGAGTAGATCACTATGATAAAAGAAAAATGACATATAACTCTGAATGTTATATTCCAGTTCTTGAAATGGTTTCGATCGACTGAATCAAGGCGGAAACACAACAGACACTGGACAATTTGTTACTTCTAGAGCTAAAACAACAATGAGATTAAACAACTGGGTCAACATTTGGTTGTTATGATTAATACCAATTCAGGATGCTTACTGCAAATGGTAAGTAACATTACTTATCTTCAATTTTGCGAATAAAAACATTTGCAAAATTCAAATTTGTCTCAATTAGTGGATGCTGACACGGATCCCTTACTTTTCTAAAGTTATTTTTTTGAGCATTGCAGGCTGTGCTGCAAATTAGTGAGCAGATCTTCATTATCTGTTAAATTGGATTCAGAAGATTGAAGATGTTGGTACTTATTTTATACACAAGAAATATTCAAACTACAGTTTGACTGTAACTGTAACAGAAAATCTCAAGTAACTTTTCAGGGGATTTCATTCACATCTTCATCAGAGTTTTGCAGTTCCATACTTGAGGCTTAGATAACAACTGAACAAGTGTCATACATACCAAGGAAGTTTGCCTTTAAAACCTACACATTTTGGTTGAAAGCTGAACAGCTTAAGTCTCTTAGTCTGCCAGTCTGGTCAAATGTGGTTATATGTTGCTGCTTTCTCTAGTCAGCCCCAGATAGAAGGTACTAGTTGATTTTTCTTTTTTCATTATTGCACAGTGAGCTTGCTCTCCCTGTGAACAGACGTTGTAAATGAGTAGATTTGGAAAGTAAACAACTGTGCTAACTAGTGTTGTTCTGTAATTCTGTCATGTAATGTTAAAAAAAAGTCAAGTTTGTCAGAATAAACTGGAACATAACAAGTCAGATGAAGCAAAAAGTAACAATATACTACATCAAGATGTTCATGCTAGCATGGAAGAAACCAAGGCTACTGGTGCTAGCATTGCTAAGGTTAGCCAAACCCTGGAAACTCCCAACACTGTGTTTGGAACATCGTGTACAGCACAAACTGCTGCAACATTTAAAGCGGGATTTTATTAATGAGGAATGTGATGAACGGTTTCATATAGCACTTAATGTATTTGTTTGCAAGACATTTTCCATCCTATCCATGAATTTGAAAATCATCCCAAACAACATAAAACATACATTTAAATTTGTACGTATGTATCATTGTAAATTACACTCGTTCTGAGAAAAAGTGCAAACCTAGTTGCTGAAGACGTGCTTTCGTTGATACATGTAACTTGATTGTTTGTTTTTTTTAAATTAACATATTTCAAAGAACAGTAACTATGCACTGAAAGTTGTGTCCCACAACATATGTACCATGCTGCCAATAAACATACTTAACTTGGAAAAGGAAGGGACAAATCCATGAGATCACACGAACAAAGAGGAAGGGACATAACCGAGCGATATGCTAACACCACAGGTAGACTAAAGATCAGTCCTCTTTGTATTTTTTTTTTAAATCTTTTCTGTTTTTGTTAGGTCACAAGGGTTACATCTGTTGCCCTTGCAATTATATGAATAGTAAGATTTTAAAATAAATATATAAAATTACTAAAAATTTATATTTGTGTCTATTGAAAAGTTGGGCAAGGTAGATTTTGAAAATTCTGAAATTGAATTAGTATTCAGTATGATGCTGATTATCTTTAACTTAAATGTCAATGAAACAATATATAAACAGAGTTGTGCCAAGCAAAGCAAAGTATGGCTTTAATGCCTGAGCTGGGCGAATCTAATTTTGTGATGATTTATTATCTGTTTTTCTTAAGTACAAAATAAAATGAAATACAAAATGACAGATAAAGTATATGGTGACAAATAATTTTACCCATTCTGCGCTCTATTTACACAGTTTGGTATATTTCTGTTTTTCTTAAGTGATTTACTCAAAAGCCGACCCCTGAGGAGAAATGTAAAGGAAAAAAGCAAGGCTCTAGCACTGTGGACTCAAAAAGAAAAGCTTAAGACATGTGGGTAGAGTCAATGAGAGAACTATATGAAGTACCCTCAGCTCACAGGTTTCTGCTGACACTGATAAATACCTGAGGAATGGGACACAGTCGAGAGGTTGGCTATGCCGTCATTAACCTTGTAAAACCTCAGCTTGTGCTCATGATTAACGATGCCCCATTATATGCTGCTAAACAGCAGCAGAGGAGGTTTTCTTCCCCCATACCAAAACACCACAATACTGCTTTTCAGGGAAAGTCTTTCTGGGCTTGACAACGTTGTCCTGCAGGGAGCTGAGGGTTTAAAAAAACAGGCCTAGCATTTTAGCATCAGCTAAAAAGATTAGTTGGCAAGTTACAGAATGACCCACTGTATCCTAATATCCTCTGACTGCTTCTTCTTTACATGCCACTTACTTGTTTCCCCTCCCAGTCTTGTTCAAAGCTCTGTTATTGTTTATTACAATAGACCTCAGTGGAGTCCCCATAGAAAACTCAGTGATAAGCAAAATACTCTGACACAGAAAAGAGGCTTTTACCATATGAAAGGCAGGGAGAAGAAAAAGGAGAGAGAGAAACGGGAAACAGATAAAGTGAGAACAGATAGAGGTGCTGGGATGGGGCGAAAATGTGCGGAGTGAAGGATGCATGTGGGTGAGAGAGTAAAAGAAAGAGGGAAGAGAGTGTGTGGCGGGCGGGATGGGGAAGATAAAGGCTGAGCTGTATTCCCCGATGTGGTTTCTGTGCGTTGCTCTTCGCAGCTCCTGCTCCAAGGATTACTGCATTTACACTCCAACTTAAAAATAGCCCCCGTGATAATTTATTTAGCTTGAGCACGCCATCCAGCATTGTGTTTCCTGAGAATAGACTTTTCCCTATCTGAGTCTCTATGAGATTCTTCCTCACTTTTCCCCCCCCCTTCAGTATAGCGATAATATTCTTTTTATCTCCAATTCCCTAAGAAAGTATGTCTCTCTAAAAATATATATATATATAAAAAAATCACAAATAAACACACTGGCCATGTTTGCCCGCACAAAACTTTAAACTAGCTATACAATACTTTTACATAAACCTTAGGTATCCTTACTCAGTGCAGTGGATGAAATACCTCTCAGCTACACCTTAGCAGGTACCACTCACCTCTGTGTTTGAGGACACATTTTTTAAACATTATCCCTGCATAACATGACAACTGATTGATTACAAGAGTCTCATCATGAGCCACAGAGCCTACATTGCTGTTGACAAGAAAATGTCCTATAATAGCAGATGCCACTCATATCATCATCCTTTGAGTCTTCATGCATTTGATCTTGGTGTTACTGGATATACATGTTGTGCAGTGACACGAGACTCCAGACTTTGCACCCAACATGCACCTAACTTTGTTTTTTGCACTTTATTATATACTTTAAGAAGGGGGGAAAGACAGAAGTAAGTGAAACAATAGAAACAAACAAGAAAATAGACCGAGCCCAAGATGCCAATTTGGACACAATACAATATAATCACTATTATTACCCATTGTGTTTGCCTGCGTTTATTTTCAAAATTAAAGACATGACAGAGCTGCAAAGGATTAAGATACTAGTAATACAAATTACGCAAGGTCCCAATGTAACACTAGAGCTTTGGTTGACAAAGCGATACATAACCTTTATTACACAATAATTTCTAGCAATTTCAAAATAGATTTGGCTACTTTAGCTCTTCAACCCAAAGTATAAGAAATGAAAGCGGCATAAATAGTTTGTAACACAAAGAGTAACCTCTGTGTGCTTACAAAAGCAAACAAAGAGGCTAAAAAGTGTAATATAATGTAAAACTGTACATTTTATTCATAAATGGGCCTTTGCCTGGCAGATTAAAGATTTCTTTTGAGATAAATTCAGTTTAATAATCTAATGTAATACAATAACCTCTAATATCACTGAATCTTTTAAAACTCTACTTCTGAGGTGTCCACGTTCTTCATTAATAAATATCTGGTTACGGCATCTTTCTAAGGTCAGGTTCTGAGAGGGTTATACATGACTTTATCTCAGCTATTGTAATGGACTTTTTATTGGTGCAACTGGTCCAGAAAATGCTGCTGCATGTCTCCTTACTGTAACCAGTAAAAGCAAGATCACATCTCCCCTGTTCTGACCTCCCTTCACTGGCTCTTTGCGCACTTCAAGATTGATTTTAACATTTTATTGTATGTTTTAAAACTTCTTAATGGGATATTAACACTTTATGTCCCGTCAAGGTCACAGAGGTCTATAGACCAGTTACCGCTGTCATTCTGTTCTTATTGTCTGACCCTTTTATTTTATGAATGTCATTTTGGTCAGCTCTGCCATTTTAAATGTGCTTTATAAATAAAGTTGGACTGCATCAGTATTTTTTACTGAAATTCAGCTGTTATATGTGTGGTTTCCCAATATAGCGGTGTATCCCATGCTTAACTCTCCCAGTCCCACCATGCGATCACAGCTCGATGTGTAGCTATGTGAAAATTCTCCATGGAGTGTAACCAAAGCCAATGGACATGAGAGAAATTAGCGTTACCACAACAATTCTGATTCTAGGACAAGCCTCTAAGCCAATGATATACTGCTCAAGTGAAGAAAGCAATACTATTACCACAGTGCTATCCAATTTGCCCTTGGGGTATGCCTTAAAATGTACTTTGAGAATACTTGAAGGAAATGATCCCACTCAAGCTTCTCAGTTGATGCGGCGCCTATCTAGACTCAAACAGGGCATGTTCAAAGTCAACAGCACTTAAATATAAGATATGGGAGGGGGGCTTCAAATAGCACAGACAAAAAGGCTTGGTTGCTATTTTCGAATGGGGAAAGTGCTTCAGTAGCCGAGGTTAAAGGGGATCATCAGTCTTCGTGGCACAGCGAATCTCATTTTCCACAGAAATTTGATGACTCGACAACAGGGAGGACGGCCATGATGTAGACAGAGGGAGCACGGAAGTGGTGCTCAAAATAAGGAAAAAACTGCAATGTGTTTCACTCAGCATTTTCTCTTGTCTCTCTCTCTCACCTTCTGTCTCTTACTACAGAAACCCTAAGAGCTGTTGGTGAATAATGATGACCTCACATCACCATGGCTCTGAAACACTGGCAACTCTTGTTTCCCTTTGTCACTGGAGTAATGGGATCTTATTTTTCACTATCAGGTCTCTGCTCTTCTACTAACTGTGAACAGTTGTGTTGAAGATGGCACCGCTTGTTGCCTTCTGTTCAAAGTGACCGCCAATGATTGAAAACAAATTAGGCAAAGGAAAACAAAGAGGCATTCAAAATGCTTTAGCTAGCTACATCACCTTGTGGCCCAAACATGAAAAAACAAAACAAAACAATGTAAAACAGACTTGAGAGGTTTGACCATTGCTAGTTACTGTTATGCTGACAATGTTCCCATTATTGCACGGTACATAACCCAATTTGTCAATCTGTAAACTAGAATAATGGCTACTGCTTGTGTTTGAGTTATGCTAGCTGTGCTATGCTAGCTTGGTCCAAGCATTTTCCTGTGATTGACTTTTAAAGTTATTGACCTGCTTTAAAATGCTACACTGAACAAAACTGGAACAAGATGATGACAAAGAAGAGACCTAATAGAAACACAACATTGTTCTTGTACTGCTGTGATGAACTAGTTTAGCTTGTTAGCATACTAAATAGGAGAGAATTCCAATCATTAGAGTTTATGGTAATGGAAAAGCTTTTAGGGTTGGAAGACTACTGCAACAAGATAATGGTATTTGAAAGGACTAATTCAGTGAGTAGATAGTAGAGGTGGGATGTAACCAAGTACAACTGTACTCAAGTGGATTTTAAAAATGTTCTTTACTTTTCTTGAGTATTTTTATCTCTACTTTCTACTCAACAGACGTAAGGAGGAGGGAAGAATAACACAACAAAAGCATGCTTACCTTAAGTAAACCTCTAGTGTGAACTCCATACAGCCTACTTTGAGGCAGTTCATAACAGTGAAGTGAATAATCTACAATTTAGGCAACAGCAAATACAGCTTTTTTTCTTTTTATTTCTGTTTGTTTTTCTGTTTTTCTCTGTTTGTGTTCTACATAACAGATGGTCAGGCTGACTCCCTAATTACAGTTATAATTTAAGTTGAAATAACATTTTTATTTCCTCGTATTGTATGTTGTTGTACTGTATGTGGTTTTTCTATGTTAATTTGGCACATGTTTCAGTTTCCTGTGGACCAAAATGCCTGTTACAAACATCCTCCAACAAATTACTTTTTCTGTTTAATACTTTTATTTCAAATATACATTTCAAAGTCTGTATCTTTCACTTTTACATAAGACATTAATGTACTTCAGCTTCTACCAAAGTATTTTTTTAAGTGAAGAACATTTGTACTTTAGCCACCTCTGTTTTGATTGGTGTAGACGCTAATAAATAGAGCCTTTGTCTTTTTTAAAAATTTAAATTATTGTTTTTTAAACAACAATTCATTTTTTACCTTTACCCAAGAAGGGTAAAAAATATCTTAAGAACAAGAGTACAATGAGAACAGTTAGAGTGGCCTTGTCAGGCTCTATGTGTATGAACTAAATGAATGAAGCCTATATCTTGAAATGGCTACATTATGCTAAAAGATGTTATTTTCATGCAAGGCTAAAAAATGCCTAAGAAAATGACTTAATATAATATGAAGTGTATTTTGCGGTGTAATAATGTTTATCTAATGTAATTGCGCATTTTTTATTGTTGCAAGCATTCTGTCAGTTTCATATAACAACAAAATGACTTGCATGAAATTATCATAAGCAAACTGCTGAAAACCACAACTAAAGACATTTTCTTTGTGTTTTCCTCAATTTCCATTTAATCTGACTCATGCATCCGTTTTGTCCCCGAAGGCACCATTTCCACTGATGGAATCATTACCCTCTTTCACGCAGTGACAACGTAAAGAAATAGTTTTCAGCATTTGGTTGCAGTTACCAAAGGTGCACTATTGAAAATATACATTCTCTTGTCAATTTAGCCAGTGGAAGAGATACAATAAGGAAGTGAGGAAGCTCTCGCTATTCTCTTTGGAGGGGACACTGTGTATACTCGGTAAATAAATCTGTGTGGTAGCGCAATATAGCGCCTTCCTCTCAGCGACATAACCAATCACCATAAAAGAAAATTTCATTTTCCTCTCTGCTGAAAACTTTTGGAAGCACTTTAATTCCTCTTGAGTGGCTCTGGGATTTCAAGTTTAAACTAATTTGCCTGTCTTGTAATTAAATAAGAAATCAATTCTACAAACAATTAGTTCCGCTGGCACATCCAAGCCAGTTGAGTGTGCAAATGCTCATGTGTGTGTGCATACAGTAGTGTTCATGCACATTTCTCGGGGTGTTTGCTGTGTGGGTGGAAGAAAATCTTTTTCTGTGAGAGTGATTGCTTTCTGTGCTTTGTGAATCTGAGAAATGCAGGCATACCTTAACACGTCGTCACGTTAAGAACTCTGTAATTCATCAGTACGAGACATCTGTAACAAACATGAATCCTGCAGACTGCTATCGGTGTTGTTGACTACCTAAACGAACTGCCCGGTTTAGACTTTACCGCTGCTCTCGCAATATTCTAGCAATAACGCTGAGGACCTGACTCGAGTGTCATCAGGCACACAATTGTGAGGTATTTTATACAAAATAAAGTTTTGCATAGGCTGCTTTGCTTTTTTCATAAATCTCCCACAATGTATTTGAACAACCTGCAGACAACAGGTATGCATTCAGTTCGAGTGGGAGGAGAGAGCAATACAAATAATGATAGGAACATTATAGCAACTGCAATAAAACAAGTATCTTCAGGCAAAAAGAGGGAGCGCTACTTCCCCTACTAATTTTTGGCTGCATTTCCATGAGACATGTTTACTGTGAGTGGCAAATTAGCATCTGCACTCTCTTGCAGGGTTATCCCTGCACAATTGTTGCACGTCAGCACATAATGCTGAGCGTTCTTTTGCCTTAAAGCTGCACTAATTAATATTTTAAACAAACAAAATCTTCACGCGCAATGTACTCTTTACAATGCCTGCTGAAAAGCTAATGGCAGACACATAATTTTTGCAGATATCTGGAGAGATTTGTATAAGAGTTCTTGTACAAGCATGGAAACGCAAACAACTCAAAATACATGCAAATGTAGCACCTTAGGGCTGTTTGTTGTCGTTCTAATGTTGTGTTTCTGCCACATTCGGTCTTTGTTTTACAAATTTCTGATATCCAAATTAGTAATTCAACACAAGCCATAACTGCAATGCAAGCAAACGAGTTAATTTTGTTCTTGTTATACTTTTGATTGATGCAACTAATTACAGCAGAAGACAGCTCAAACCCATTTTTCACTCTTGTAATAACTGATATCAAAATAATGCAAAAACTGCTTCCACCAAACTCTTAACAGGTCACTGTGGATTTTCCTATATTGTAAGGCAGTGCTCAGTCTTCATGTGCTGACACCGAAATCTTCCCACCAGTCCCTCACACCCTCCCTGCTTTAAAAATAAATCACCTGAAGTAATTGTGTATTCTGGGTACGCCGCCTGCCCCGCCTGACTCTGTAGCATTAAACGTGTATTTACCAACTAGGGGTCTGAATACGTGACGAAGCTCCTGGTTTCCCAGCGGGGCCATACCTGCCACGACTATACCGCATCGCCCTTGAGCTAGACACTTTTAACCTTAGCAGAGCACACAGGCACATCATGTCGAGTAGACTATGTATAAATGGATATAATTTTCGCGTCAGGGTGTGCGGGTCCCTGCGGATACAGAGGGGGCCATCTGCAGGCAATGAAGGAACCATATGATGAATATTAATCATCAAATGTGCAGCATATCCGGGGAGGCTGTTGTAAAGAAATACATCAAGGTGGGAATTGAACATATACATTCATTCCCAATCAATAGTGCCATACCTGCTGTTGCAACGAGGCAGTGTGCTCTAGCATGGCCTCCAGTCAGAGAACTGTAGTTAGAGCTTTATGTGTTTGTGCGCGCCCAAGTGTGTTCAAATTACACACACATTACACCGCCTGCGACAATGGTGGTCATACTGTGCAAGGGGCTAGCACTGCTCTCTGGTGTGTGTCTTTTTTGAGGCACACACATCTCCTGATAACACACTCTCCAGTGTCTACCTGTAGCTTCATAATATGTCTGGGTCAACAGACATTGGTAACGCAGAGGGAGGTTAATGTGAAGCAGACAGTGTATCTGCTTCACTGCTGGCAACCATCAGCATTGTTTGCTAGATGTATTAGACACAGTTGGTGAACAGCGCTAGCAGAGCTGCACCCATTTGGATACAGTTGAGGCATCTGACAAACTTGAGATTTGATCTCCAACATAGAAAGACCTTGCATTACAACAACCTCCTGAACTTTGAATTTTTGTTTATTTTTTTCAAATGGACAGGCAGAAAAACGTGAATATTAAATTATTATTAAGTCTAATTTGTTATTTTTCAGGGTGTCAAACAAGGCTTTTGCATGAGAAATATTATGCATTGGCATTATGCATGCACTTTGCAATGTAAGGTAAAGACCTCACAATATTAAAAAGAAATGCCTTGGTGACAGTGGAAAGGAAAAACTCCCTTTTAACAGGAAGAAACCTCCAGCAGAACTAGGCTCAGTAAAGTGAAACAACAGAGTCTGATTTCATGTTTTATTATGTGTGAAACATTGATTTCACCCCCCCAACCCCCCGTTTTCTTTTGCATTGTTTGACTGCTGATGGCTTAGAATGTAAAATATCAGAAGATTGTGCCAAAGGGCCCACTGCATTATCTCAGAGCCCTCTGTGGCTTCAGAAAAGGATTTGGTTTGCACACGTTAAGCATATTTGAAGGCAGATACTGTATTGCAAAATTAGGAGAGCTAATGAATCATAAAAAATACATTTGACCCATCAAATTCAGTTTTAAACAGGCTCATTAGAAGACTGTACAAGTTGTCCTTCAAAGATAAAAGCAAGACGGAAGTAGGCAGAGGATTACTGCAGGGTATGATGGAGTCTGCTATTGTACAAGCGAAATCGACTGCTTATGCTGAAGAACTTGAGTGCAAAAGGTGTCCACTGTTTTTTATTTTATTTATTTTTTGAAACTGAAACTGGTCTCTTTGGGAAGTGAAAGTGAAGAGAGGGAACATTTGCACAAATGATGACTAATCGCCAAAGCCTTGTTTGCACGCGCCCCCCACAAATAAACGTGTCACCTGTTTTCACCGCCTACTTGACACTGAGTAATCACACAGTGAGAGACATCTGCCATGTTACTGGATGGCAGCGTTTCATCCCACATCACTCCTAGCCAGTTTGAAGAGAGAAAATAAGTGCCACAGGAAGCACTGTGGGCTTGGGACTGACCCCTTAACACCAAGGGCCTATTATCAAGGCTTTTCTTAGCAGTGTATTAATAGGCAAGCTATAAAGGGTTTTCTTAGAAAGTATTCCACATATTAGGTGTGAACTTATACAGAAGAATACCTGCTATGACCAGAAATACTATACTAAGTGCTTATACTAAATGGGAAAAAGTAACAGCACAAAAACGGTGTTGCAGATGGAAGCAAAGGAGAAAGGAACAACCTAAAAACATGGAAACTATGGCTGGAACAAAGTACTAAATGAATGTGGCAAAGTGGGAGGTATACAAAGCGCTTGAACAAGAGAGAAGAGTCGGTATAGCTTTTGAAAATGTCTTTGGCTAATATGTGTGGCAGATGGTTAGGGTAGAATTAAAACACAAGCAAAACACCAAACAGTAAAGAGAATCAAAGAAAAGCGTTTCATAGTCTAGTTACTGCATGTCCCTGCGTCTTCTTCTACAATACCTCTACCTAACCACACTATGTAGGTTCAAATAAACACTGAATAATTTAGAAATGCTATTTGACCCTGGTTTGCAGCGACGTAGGCTATATCAATAGGATCAGATGAAATTCAGGTACGCTGGATATGAGCCAGTACTCTAATGAAGGGCTATTACATATCCTTCTGATAACAAGCCTGGCTTTTCTGCTTCTTCAAGTGTAAGGCTAAGACTGGGGAGAAATGACTGAAGTACAGAAAGAAATGCAAATTGGGTTTTTTTTCCCCTCAAGCATCCACTTTATGATAATCACATCTCTACAAGAAATGAGATGATTTGAGAAAACTTGGGGATGCCTAATTACCAACCCGAGAAGAAAGATTAATTTATTTCAGAGGCCATGAGTGTGTGTGTCTGTGACACAGGTTACTGGAGACGTGCTATTTTCTTTCATTGAAATACATCTCGACACACTTACTCGCGTCTTTTGCCATTTGGGGTTGAGCAGTTAACACAACACTGACACAATTATCTTGAGAATTTGATGCGATGAACGTGTCGCCTGTTTATACATTCAGCAGGCACGCAGACACATTTGCATTTATTTGAGGCTGTGCTTGTAAGAAAAACGTAATTCAAATATTCACCTCGCTTTTAGCTGTTTTTTTCTTTTGGTTTCCAGCAATTCCAGAGGGAAATATCAGATTCTAAATGCTGCAATTCACAGACTAGTTGCTAAGCTTGTCTACTATGCTGAAAACTGTGCTGAGGTGAGACTAATCCAAAACTCTGCTGCAATGCTATTTTGAAATATTCTAAGAAACATATCTAAAATACAAAAGTAAGTTGTATTTTTCTGCTTCTAAAAAATTTTTAGGATGAAAAACATGGGTAGACACTGAATTAGCCCCTCAAAATTTACTGTATGTTAAGTTGCTAAATCTTAATTTAAAAACAACAGGAAATCACATTCATGTAATACAAGATGCGTAAATAGTGCAGTATATTAACAGCTAGAAATTTATATTGGTAATTACTGAGAGTATAAAAGTTAAAGCACTTTGCATATAAATAGAGATACAATGTAAATACTGCAATAGAAGTATAATCTGTTTTCAGAAAGAACACCATCACATCAGTTAGGCCCCACTCACACGGCCCTAGAGACAGGTTGGTGATAAACTGGCAACCACAGGTCACAAGGGGAAAATGTGTACTGTATTCTCTGACTGGTTGTTAGTAATTACTGTCAGTTGCCCTGAAACTGATTGCTGAAGCAGCCCAATTCACACACATCTTTAGACAGATCAGTAATCCCCTGGTAACTAACCTGAACTGGAGAAAAAAAGATGTTTTTGCAACCAATTGACAAGTGGTCATTGGAGGTTGCTAGCAGTCTTGAAAATGACTGCAAACACAGTGTTGCACCAAAAACCTCCTTGCAAGTAGAGCTGGGCGATATGAGATTTTTTCATATCACGATATGTTTTTTTCATTTCAGGCGATAACGATATCTATCACGATATAAGCCAAATAACTATATTTGTAAGATTTAAATGTGCCGTTGCTCACAAGTAAAATGTGAAATAATCAGCAGCTTGTTTTTATTTAAATATTTATTTCCCATAATAAGTTCAACAGGGTAGATGTACTTAAGGAACATGAGACTTTTTCAGATAAATAAAGGCAAATATTGCAAACTACACAAAAGGCAGCTGCTAAAGCGTTTAAGTTTCAAAATAGAACAAACGAAACAGACTAAATTGTCAATTCCACTTAGAAACAAAGTATTAATTCTAAAAATAAATCTTAGTTTGTTTTACAGAAGATCAGACAAAACTGACTAACTTTTGTCAATATCAAATAAACTGAGAACTAAAAGGAAATTCTCAATCTCTCCTTGTTGTATAGCTTAGCTTTTCAAACAGTTTTAACAGTTACTTTAGTCTGACAAAAGCCGAATGACGAATTAGCGCTTCCAGTCAGAGACTGAGGCTACGTCCACACGTACACGGGTATTTTTGAAAACTGAGATTTTCCGTTTTCGTTTTAAAAAATAATCCCGTCCACACATAAAGGCAGAAATGAAGGAAAACGCTGCTATGAACATGCCAAAGCAGCAGGTGGCGCTAGATTCCTAACCGTGCAGAAATGTTGGCCAATCAGAAGTCTAGAAGCCTCGGTGGGAAAAAGTAAACAAAGCTGGGGCATAGAAGCAGAACCGAGTCGTATGTGTGGAGGGACAGTAACTGTGTGTATATGTAAGCATTTAAACACTGCAGAGAGTAGAATTAACAGTAACAGTATTGTAGAAATTCATTTCACCGAAACAATAACGTGGCGCAGTGTGACGCATGCACCAGTTTATTGTATTTCCAGACTTGCTTTCGGCACAATTTACAGTGCACGCTACTCTGTTTTTTGTCAGACTTGAAATAGCTGAAATACCTTCACACTACGGAACTTCTTTGGCTCTTCCGTTCGACAATCTCTCCGGCATTGGAACTATCATCTGTTTTCTCTTCGGTCACGCTCGGTTGATTTTTCTAGTCGGCACACTCATTTCCTCCATTACCCGCTGGCTGCTTCCCAAACAAACACACGTGTGGCTTGGCACTTGTGCTATACGGTAACAAGTCACGCGACGTGACGCTGCGGCTGTGATTGGTTCGGCTCTGCGCTACTTAATTTGGATTGGCTGACCTTTTTTTTTTTTTTTTTTTTTGAGGACAAGAGCGGCGAGGTCTATCGCGATAGCTTAATTTCTCTATCGAGTAAAAGTTATATCGCGATACATATCGTTATCGTTCTATCGCCCAGCTCTACTTGCAAGTGTTTGGTTGCTAGCAGCTGCTAGTAGTGCACTATATATAATGACTTATCTAGCAATCCCTTCTCCAAGATGTCATGAAAGTGTGAAAAAAACAGAATGTTCGTCATCAAAGTAAAAGCCGACCCTTTTAAAATGTGTTTTGTTCTACACAACATTTACTTTACAGGCAAATGTTTGGCTATTTCCCATTTGTGTCCCAAGTTTCACTACAGTTTGGGGACAAGCGAAGACAAGTGGGCATCTTTTGTGCAAACTATGAGGAACTGCAGCAATCTGCAAGTGACCAAAGCAATCACAAGAAGGTTTTTGGTGTAGCTCCCTCTTTATGATAATTTTATTGTCTGGGAACATTGCGCAGGTGCTGTACCAACTTTTACAATTTTAAAGTTCTCAACAAAAATGAAACAGCTTACAGGTTTGAGGAGGCACACTCTGTTGACTGATTTGAGAAGAGCAGCCTGGTCCTTAAAACCAACAAGCCCGAAGAGTTAATCAAAGGCTTCAGGAGAAGTGGAAGTACCTTCACATGCATGGACAAGCAGTTGAGAGTAGAGAAACTAAAAGTTTCTTGGACACACCTTATTCAACATCCTGAGCCCACCATCGACAGCATCCTCACAAATGGTATAATGGTGTGGCACAGAAGCTGCACACCTGCTGAGCTGAAGGATCAACACCGAATGGTGAAGACTTCACAGTGTGTAGTAGGGCTGCAGCTCCCACACCTAGCGGATGTCTACAACACCCGTCTGAGGGAGAAGACAGCTTCATTTCAGACATGTCACACCCCGGTCACCCTCTATTTGAACTTTTGCCATCAGACAAATGATACAGACTTACACAATCACACACAAACAGACTGAGGAACAGCTTTTTTCCCAGCGCTGTAGCCTCCATCACCTCTCACTCAACACACATACACTACAATAACTTGCACTGATCTCATTCCATCCTATGTAATTATTGGATTAATACAAATTTTATCTGCCTAAATATTGTTATTATAGTCTATTTATTGCTTTTTGTAATATTTGCAGATATAAAATTTTGTTGTACTTGAATAATGACAATAAAGATTATTCTATTCTGTTTTTGTGCAGTTAGGCTGTTTTAGTTGCTTTTGCCTCTTATGTGGTATATGTAGGGATGGGTACCGGTATCTGTTCTGACATAAACGGTAGTAACCAGACTGAAAAGCAGCGCACATTTTGGTGCTTTTTTTCCCCCTGAAATGTCATACACTTTGGATTCTAGCCAATCATTTTACCTTTGCGAGCGTAGTAGGCGGGCTCAGGTACATACGTTCTTTTAGAGCAGAGCTACAGATTAAAAATGCCCAAGGCAAAGTGGTCAAAGTCTGGCTGTACTTCACAGCAAAATATGCAAACTCAGCAGCCTGCAACAAGTGCTTTAAGCTGATACTGTGCAAAGGAGGTAAGTCCTCGACTCTGATAAAACACCTGGCGACGTATAGCATTTTGTTAAAAGCCGAGAAATGCACCATATTTGATAGCTTGCTGCGAGACCTCACACCGGGCACATCTATTGCGGGTGGGTTGCCTGTTATTGGACCCGGTGTTAGCAACATCCCCCAAAAACCCGAAGAGGAGAGTCCTGGCCCCTAGCCCTGCCAATGTAGCAGAAATGATGACGGATGATGATGCAGCAGCAGCCGTTCTTCTCTGCGTGAGTAGCTTAATGTTGTCCGTGTGTAATTTAGGTTGAGTAGGCTAACCACGTTATTACATTAATGCACGTAAGGTGAATTAGCAAACATCATCGTAGTTACATGCGGCTGTCTTCTTCTTTGATGGCAGATACTCCCTTCACCCTGGCCAAAAAGACTAAAATGACCAAAGAAAAAGTGGAAAACAGCTAAACATGAGAGGTTTTTGGACAAAGTTTGTGTTTTTTCCATTGATTAAGCACTGCCTCCAGCCAAGAGTGATGCCATAAATCCCCTATAGCTGCAGAAAAGGCTAACATTGTTATCTTTTTACAAAAAAAAACAAACAGCTGAACATGAGAGGTTTTTGGACCAATTTTGTATTCTCCATTCTTTAAGCATCGGTTTGAGCACTGTTTAAGCACCGGCACCGTTTCAAAAGTACCGGTTTGGTACTGGTATCGGATAAAACCTAAACGATACCCATCCCTAGGTATATGTAGTTTTTCATGAGCTGGGAACCAGTAACACCCTCCTGCGTAATGGGTCATAATTCAAATAGCAAATAACATGAAGTGCCCAAGACTTCTGGAAAGTGTCCAACATTCATGTAGCTATCCATGTGGTTTGTGGTATCAAAATTTGCATGTTTTTGTAAATAAGCACATCAATGTGCACGTGCTTCAGACTAGCAGCCATGGGGTAGTGTATCAAAGGCAGCAAGCTAACAACGTATGCTTCAGTGCCTCTTTAAATGAATCATATGTCTCACTGAGAGAGCACAAGGCACTTCAGAAAAATCTACTTGACCTGCTCTATAAGAGCACGCAGGAGTAAAGACAATTGCGCTAAACCCCACTGCTGCTGAACAAAAGGATTTCATTCTTCATTACTGGTGGAGGAGAAAATTAGTTTGTCTTCATGCACCAGTGGTGGCGAAGCAAGCAGGTAGAGTACAAACCGCCTTGCACCTCAGTTTGACAACCAAATAACCAGAACGGCTTCAGAGACTGAACCAAATAACACAGATCGTACACAACAAAAGGCCATCACTGGCAAGCTAACTGTGATTCAGACAGTTAGTCAGTTGGAGGGAGTTGATAGACAAATAAGCATTGCCGCCCTCGTCTCTTTATCTCCTCGTTCTGTTTAAGGCTGCAGTTGTGTGATTGATGGCTGAATGCAGGCCTTAATTTGTAGGAGGTGAAAAGATGGGGATTACAATGCCTGACAAAACAGGAACAAAGGAAGTGGAGATATAGATTGAAGGCAGGAGGAAAATGGAGATGTGAAGATCCATTGTTAATCTTCAGCACAGATAGAGTGACATTTGCTCGCGCAGAAGACGACGCCTGGTTAAATACTGCAACGCATATATATACCCAGTAGCACTCTTTGAATGCAAAACTGCTTAAAAAAAAACATTTTCAGCCTGTCACGATCGGCTAATATTTGAGATAGCAAGGCTTATATTAGGGTTGATGCAAATGCTAGTTGCCATGGTAATCAATGCCAAAAATCTGCATTCAAATGCTTCCTTTTATTGTTCAAGATTACGCCTGAGTTGTTTGACGTTTTACCCTTTGATTTAAGACCCTTGCATTCATGCACCCAGGATGATGACCATAAACAGTACTGTTTATGGTCATCATCCTGGGTGCATGTATATTATATATTTACAGGAGAAAAGTGCAGAAAAGAAAAGGATTTCTCCAGTTAAGTTCTATATACATCATACTTTCTTTTGAGACATTTCACAGCCTTTTTTCTGTCACATACGAAGCATACCTCAAAGAGATAAGTGTCATAACTCGGAAAATAGAGAAATGGACTCGTGAGAGGAGACTCATTATCATCACTTCCTACCTTCCATTGTGATTCCTCCATCCTCCATTCACTCTAAACAACCTTCAGTTTCTGTTTGCATCTCCCTCTTTCCCCTTCATTAGAGACTTAATTGTTGGCCTTGTTTTAGCCCACATTTCACCAGAATGTCAATAACAGCTGTTTTGTGAAAGCCGCTGGCATCTCACAGATACGTAGAAGGTGTTCTTTGGCGTTTGGCTGTACGGCTGTGATCGTTGCAATGAAGTTAAACACACTGGGCGAGTGTAATTCCTCAACGCGACGGATTACTGATTTGAAGTGCCGTACTCTGAACCTAACCAAGTAGTTTGTAGTACTTTTGTCTTGGTTAAATATTTTCCCTGCTGATTCATCAAAGGAAACTGCTCTTTTCTATGATGGCAATCCCTTCGGATTCTGATTGATAGAAGGGCAATTTTTTGATCCCTGCTGTTCCAAACACTATTAAACATTCTCCTCAAGCTTCCCTCGTCCCTTCTTTGCTGTACATTTAAGAGGAGTAGCTGGCAGGTAATTACATTCGCCTAAAGATCTTTATCCTGGTGTAAGTGTGATAGAGTCTCAAGTTAAGGTGGCTGTTTAAAGATCATTTACGACACACTTGTCATGTCACCACCGCAGAAACCGTGAATATGATTTGTTACACAAATGTGTAATTTTTTTCAAATTTTTTTTTTTTTTTTTGCACAGACAAGCTCAGTCTTCAACACGTGCATAATCACTTGCACTTTGCTTCACCCCACAATTACAGAAACAGCCACTTCAGGCAATTTGAAAGCAGCCACAATAAACGAAGGTGTTTACATCATCAGAACACTTTTCCCCTTCAGGAGAAAAGAAGAGAGGAAATTAGTGTCGTTCTTCACATGTCAAGATTAAAGAGCGCTGACTTGAGTAAACACTGCCTTCTCATGTATACTGATGGAGACCCTCTTTGGGCTTACTAAAGGCATGTTATTACACGTAAACAAGTTAAGTCAGTGGATACTCAGTAAGTGTGCGTTAAGAAACAAACAGTGGGTTTTGGCTTGTTTGACATGACAGGCCTGCATAGGGAGAATAGTGGGAAAACTCTGTGCAACAGTGTGGTAAAGCAGACCAGACAAATGGCAAATTACTGCATGTTCGGCTTTATATCACCTGAAACGCAGTACAGACAAACACTGCTGCAGCAAGGGTGTGCTGTTAACTGGCTTCTGCTTAGTTGCAAAGCTTTAAACTGAATTTGATTCAACAAAGCTTTGAATTTTTGGCTTGCTTTTCATTTCTCCCAGCTCTGAAAAACAAACACTGTATGCTGCATTGTTCCTGTGTAACACTGGGCTGCCAGCACCCCTGTTTTATTTACAGCTATAAAAAAAACCCATATGTTTTCCAGAAACCGATAGCAACTGGGACTTGTTTACTTACATTAGAAGATATTAGTGCAAACTACCTTCGTTAGTCATCAGTGTACATTCTTAATCTTCTAAAGAGCAGCTCATATACCTGGCTGTCTAGAAGCTTCCACTCATATCATATACCCAAATGGACTAGTTGGCATAAATTTGTGGACGTTTGGCTCTCACCAGAGATGGGCAGTAACTGTAATCCGATTACTTTTTCAAGTAACGAGTAAAGAAAGGGATTACTATTGCAAAAACGGTAATTAGATTACTGTTACTTTCCCGTAGGAACGCTGCGTTACTGCGTTACTAAGACCGTGATTTTTTTGCGAGAATGTCTCATGACAGTGACGTAAGCGAGTGCGACGTTAGTGACAACAGCTGTGTGCAGATCAACAATGGATCATATATCGAGTGGGGAGAGAGTATGAGCGTGCAGCGTTTAAAGTGTGGAAGCACTGACCTTACTTTGAGTTTGATTCCATAAAAAGTGACAAAAACATTAGTGTCTGTTGTGCGTGAGAAGAAAACTTCTTTTTACAGTGAAAAAAACCCCTAAACTTCCAAGCAAGCACCAAGTGCGCAACGATGTAATGGGAAACTCAGAGAGAAACTCGTGGATTCTTCAACTGACCGCTGCGGCACACCTGCACCAGGGCAAACCTCCGCCTACCCCACTCCTGCTTTACAGGTGAAAATAGAGCAACAGGACCGCTGAGTCTTTGATTTTATTTATTTTCTGCTGTGTTTCACTTGCATCTATTTGAAAGAGTGAGTGTAAACACAAAAAATATTTTATTTTATCTGCTGGAATGTGCAGAAAATAGGTTTAAATATTGAACTAATTTCTTCCAGTCAGAGAATGTTGCATATAATTAAATTTTTGCTTGATGCATAAAGTTAAAAGATTAAAACTAATAAAACAAGTTTTAAAAAGAGACTTTTCCATTTGATTACATTTTGTATGATGGATTATGCAGAAAAAGTAGAATTGGGCTAAAAGATCTATTTCTTTATCACCTATTCAGGTTGTAAATCGTGTTTTTAAAAAGTAACTGAGTAACTAAGTAATTAATTACTTTTGAAAATAAGTAATCAGTAAAGTAACAGGATTACTTTTTTGGGGAAGTAATCAGTAATTAGTTACTGATTGCTTTTTTCAAGTAACTTAACCAACACTGGCTCTCACATACTTTTATACGAATGTGAGTAAAATATGCTTGGAAAAAATGGATGTGAACATCGATGCAAAGTGATAGAAAAGAGATCTGACAATGTTGACAAGAATGAAATGAATATTCAGGTGCGATTGTTTTCTCCTCAACATTTCACACAAACTGAACGCTGACACGTTATCACATTTCTATTTAAGATGATATTTAAGATGAGTCTCCACCAACAGCTTAGGGAGATATCTGCCTTTTTAGCTGCTACTTGTTCACTATAATCTTGCTGCTTAAATCACCCATTTCTGAAGATTTTGGAATATTTGCCATCCACTGACCAAATTTGGCTGTCGAGGTGGATTACTCAGCCATCATCTATAGAAACCTCTGCCCATCTACCGACTGAAAGGGTGCACACACTGCAAAATAGGGCTTATTTGCAGTAAAAAACATCTTATTGTGTATTAACTGCATTAAATACGTTCCAGAGTGCATACCACAAACACGTTTGAGAATGTTTAACTCTTCGACACGGCCTGAACTTTCTTATATAAACCTTTATCACCTTTATGCATTGAATGATTTGACATACCTCAGCCTTTTTTGACTTCATCCTTGTCTTTTATCCTGTAAGATCAGCTTCTTGACAGCCATTCTTCCACTGAGATCTACACTACATGGTCCAACTGAAGGGTCACATGCATCTTTCAGGTCCTGTGTCAGCAGTTTACTCGTTTTTTTTCTTCCTATTTCTTAAGGACATGACAATACTAGCAGTATTTCAGATACCATTCATCTGCTGTTTATATACTATTTTCCTTCACCTCTTCTTTTGTCCTCCACTTGCACAGATTCCTCAAAATTTTAAGAATGCACTACACACCATGCCATGAAATACCATGCCAAATTTCTGACTAAAATCTCTTCAGGAATCACCTTGGTGCAAAAATACAACCGTATAACCGTTTTAGCTTTGGCATTTTTGTATATTCACCTAAAGAGGTGGGAACAAATTACGAGTTTCTGTGACAGGCTGAGAGTTACAAAGTGCCTAAAGATACCGTTTTGCTCGTCTCTTACGCGTAGACGTTAAGGTGCTTTTTTTCTGCTTGAATGATTCATGGGTGAATGCCAAGTGGCTTGACAAGCAAATAGCAAAAAGGAAAAAAAAAAAGCATTCTTGTAAAATGGTCAGGTACAAGGACTGAAAGGGAAATGAGTAAAACGGCATTTAATGTCTAAAGAAAACCCTTGAAAGGCCTTCAGAAACCCTGGAGAACTATTGCTCAAGACCACTTTCAGGTTCCTTGGACACAAGATATAAAGAAATTAAGGATGGCTCAAGACCTTTCCACAGTATTGTATAGCCATGTGGTGGTTGAAGAGGTCACATCTTTTGTCAAATATAACTTTAAGTCTTAATACAATTGAAACAAGTGAGATCATCATCACAAGTGACCGCTTTCCACTTACAGCCTTTTGGACTATCTGCTGAAAAATGCTTTGTTATGTGTGTGAGGAAGAGTCCCTGCTCACTTTGCTGTTCATTATAACGGAATAAAAGTTAGCACGTCTCTCCTCCACAGCTAGTCAGTAAATTTCTATGTAAATCACCTCATTACTTCAGTAAATCCCAAATCCTTCCCCTTTAAAGAAACTTGTGCCAAAATATAGCACCGCGAGAATTATTACACTTACTTTTGTGTGCTAAACATTAGACTTAGTTCATGACCTCAAGAGAGAAATCGCGTCAGTGCTGATGCCATGCAAGAATCATGCAAACTCTCAGCCTAAGAACATTTGTTCCCCGGGAGATGGTGAGCCGACGTCGCACGACAGTGACATTTTGTACACTCTCTGAGGAATAAGCGGGCAAAAATGAGATGCCACTATGATTAATAACCCTAAAAATTTATGCACACAGTAGACTTCAGGTGGCAACAATATGGATTCTATCAAGCGAACAATGACAAAGTTTAGCAATTTTGGCTCCAAGGGTGCAGTCATGCACAACGTCAGGTAGCCAATTTGCAGCAAATGCATGTATAGGCATTCGACTCCCAGTAATCATGTAGAGCTTCCTTCAAAACAAAACTGCAATCAAAGAGGATTCATAAGTGTGTGCAAGACAGTCATCATTTGTGTGTGTGTGTTTACTTGCAGAGTGATGACTGTGTGTATTTTTGTGTGTGCGGTACCTGCCTGCCTCCTTCACTATTCTCCATCAGGCTGTGTGCTGTCAAGCTGTGTTGTATAGCGTGGAACCATTCGATCAGTCTCAGGGAATAGAGTGTGTGTCTGCAGCGCGGCTATGGCCACCACTCTTCTCCCAGGAGTCAGTTCACTTTAATTGAAACTCCACTGAAACACAAGCCCGGGCAGTACAGTAGCTCACACAACACTGTTATCTGCAGCATCTCTGTCTCCCCATAGAAATAGAATTAGACTGACAGCCCCTGGCCTGGAGACCTGCTTTGTGACCAACACACACACACACAGGCAAACACACACACACACTGACAAAAACCACTCTGTCTTGCACCAAAATAAATTCACATACAAAACACAGTAACACAGTAACAAAGACAAAGGTGAAAGCGCATACACACACACATGCGCACACACCATCATATAAACACACTCACAAATACAGTGTGCTGGAGTGGCTGTGGCTCTCTATCAACCAAGAAATCTCATATTGGTCTGCACTATATTGGTCTGAGCTGCCACGGAGGACAAAAGAGAACACGGAGGAGGAGATGATGGAAAATAGAAGGATGAATTGAAGCAGAGTGAGCGATGGGAATGAGACAAGAGAGCAGAAACAGAGGAGAGAAAGAAGGCGACATTAAAGGAGACCAGAGATGGGAAACGAGTACACAGATGGCGGGTGTGTGGAGAGAAAATGAATAGTTACCTTCTTTCTGGGCTTCGCTATGCCTCCTTGTTTGAATTGGGTTCAGGCTAAAGTTTAAGAGCTAATGACTGTTTAAGCCTGTTAATGAAACCATGGGATGCAGATTTCTCACACAATATAAGTAACTGAATAAATAAATGAATAATGTCAGAAGAACCTTTAACTACCATAGCTGCCCAGGAAATATAGATAATTATGTGTATAGGAAATATTTTTGCTGTGTTGTTAACTGTCTCGTAGCAGGAATATGTATATTATATATACAGATATGCAGATAGGGATGATCGTGTCTCAAGAGTTGGCAGTTCGTCTTGTAATTGGAAGGTTGCCAGTTCGAGCCCCAGCTCCGACAGTCTCGGTCGTTGTGTCCTTGAGCAAGACACTTCACCCGTTGCCTACTGGTGGTGGTCAGAGGGCCCGGTGGTGCCAGTGTCCGGCAGCCTCGCCTCTGTCAGTGCGCCCCAGTGCAGCTGTGGCTACAACTGTAGCTTGCCATCACCAGTGTGTGTGAACGGGTGGATGACTGAATGTAGTGTAAAGCACTTTGGGGTCCTTAGGGACTAAGTAAAGCGCTATACAAACACAGGCCGTTTACCATATATGTAGCCACAACTCATGCTTTGCAGATCTACTCTGTTAATAGAAACCTTTGATAACACTGTGGCTATTTGTTGTGTTTGCAAATAATTGTCACGGTTATTGAGGATAACCTCAATAACAAACAAACAAAAGTTGAAAAACTTTTGTTTGTCCTAATAATTGGTCATCTGCCCCACATAATAGATTTTTTTTGGTCATAAAACAAAGGCTAAATGCGTATGAATATAATCCTATTAGAATATGTGGGCTGACTTATATCATGATGAATATCATGATATGAATATGAACATCAACTGCATCAGTTGAAGTGTATGGATGGCTACCTATCTATCTACCTTCATCCCTGCCTATTAGCTTGAACACTCATCATCACGGGGGTTTCTTTGTAATCTCGAAACACAGATGTGTGTAGTTTGGCTTGAATGTGCAGAAATCACAAGTACTGTACTACTGGTAATGTAGCAATGATCTTGTGAGAAGAAAAAGGTGCGTTTCTTAGCCGGCATATCACCATAGCTAAAAACTGAATGAAAATTTTCCATAATTTTATTATATTTAGACTGAAAAATTGGTCATGAAGCAAAGGCTAAATGCGCATGAATATAATCCTATTAGAATATGTGGGCTGACTTATATCATGATGAATATGTGGATAAACGATGGCTTTTGGTAAATGTTTCCTTTGTTAAAAAGGAAAGCAGAGTTCACTACATTGTTATCCACTTTTCTAAACAACATGTAGGAATGTTACAGATTTGTGGGCATGTTTTGCTCATCGTAGATCAGCTTTCATTGATTTGTTATGCTTTTTGATTCCTCTCTCTCTCTCTAAAAAAAAAAAGAGCAATACAAACAAGAAAAAGAAGAAGTGAAGTATCAAATATTAATTCGCCTCTAAACCCTTTGCCAGTTGTCTTGATCCACACCATGATCTGAGCTTCTGCAAGGCAGGGTCACATGGTACCAAGAAGCAACAACATTTTGAGAGGGTACTTCATCACCCTTCCCCAATTTAAAATTTCACACCGTTTGCTAATGCATCCCCACCATTAAGGACCGCATAATGAGCAGCAGGACACTGTTTAGCATGCGGTAAACACCTGCTTGGCCCCAAATCATATTTCACTCTTTCTCATCGTCAGCAGCTCTTACAGAGATAGTGTAGAAGCTGAGCTGTAGAGGACAGGAGGAGCAAGAGGGGCTATTTGTATTCTACTAATCCTCCAGTACAGTGCTGCAGAGGGTAATGGAGGTTAACATGACTTTCACTTAAAAACTCCCTGCTCTCAGGGAGATTCTTAGGGGTGAGAGGAAGGTGCACCTCCAGATACAAACCCTTCCAGTGACATGCTCACCTGAGGACTGCCGAAACTCTTTGATGGGGGTCGTGAAACTAGGTGAATTCGCCCATCGGAGACAGTGGATGGCAAAAGTCAAGACAAGGGAAAATTACAGTGAAAGGGGAAGGGCACATGTGGTCGTGGTAAACCATAATTGTGTCATTGGTCTGTTAATGATGCTTTCGTGAAGGCACTAGAGCATAAGCACACACGTATGCAAATGTTTCCAGCAATACACACAAATCTAACTTTGCTGTAGTTCAGTATTTGTGTAATGGGAGTAACTACCAACAGTGAGGTTTCTTGTGTTTTTTATTGATTTAAGCACACATTTTAACTACATTTCAAAAGTTTGTGTTTAAGTCTTTCTAAATGCATTTCACAGCTATATAATATGTTGGCTACTACAATTTACTACTAATGACTCGGTATAAACTGCTCCCTCAGTCACAAGGGGTCACCGTAGTAGAAGGAGGTGCAAATTGGATTTGGTTGAGATTTCTTCGTGGGATTTGTGTCTCTTCCCAGCCTCAAATTGAGAATCTTTTGCATGTTAGGTAAACGTTAACCACTACACTCTGAGCAGACTGTTCTCATTCCTGAGATGTAATATACTGACGATTTGTCACATCCCGAGGCGTTCCATGGGAATGCAAAAGCTGACCTTCCACGTTCCAATGCTACGCGGCGGGTTGTGGATGAAGTCCAGTAGAATGACGGTCCCGCGGTAATAGACGTTCCAGCCATGTATTACCGTCCTAACCCTAACCCTAACCTTAACCACCACTTTAATGACGCTGACGTGTTTTCCAAAGCGATTTAAGCAAAAATAAACGTACATGTGTAGATTCATTCCAAACGGTTCTCATGTTTCCTCACTTTTCCGCTCTCGTAAAAACGTGGCGTGTTGGGCCGATTATACTGCCGATTTGTCACCTAGCGTAAAATGTTACGCTTTAGGAGTGAGAACGTGTTGCTCTGAGCCCTCTTCACGATCCCTCTTCTACACTTGCCCACACAATCTGAGCCTTGTCTCTCGAACCTTGTCTCCAAAACGCTCAACCCGAGCTGTCCCTCTGACGTCTTCATTTTAAATCTCGTCAGTTCTGCTCGCTCCCAATAAAGTCTTTGCTTGCCATGTCCAGCTTGGCCTCCTTTTGTCAGAGCCACTGAGTAACATCACCTCCCCAGCTATATGAAGATGCTGCTTAAACATACTCTATATATGTTTGTGTATTTACTTCATCCATTTCTTCAGTCAAAGCAGAATGCTTCTCTTCTTTTCGTTACAGGGTGCTTCTACACTGAGCTTCTACATTTCCCCAACTAGACTCCTGTCTGAGTCTATATACAGTATTTACACAGTGAGGTCTTCATCAATTAATCATCAATCCACTCATCTATTTCATGACTGTTTTTTCATGTTTTGCCTATTCTGCTCATAGCTGCATGCCTGGTTGCCAAGCAGAGTTCATTCATATTTAGAGGTATGTTAAGCATTTCCAATTCATCTATTCATTTGTATTATATCTAGTACCTATAGTGAGGGCACTGCATCCATTATATCTTTTATTAAATATAAAGTAATATGAGATGCAAAAGCATGACTGTGGCAAAGACCAAAATCTAGATGAATGCAGAAAAAGCACCTGTTGCTGCACATACATTTGTAAATTACTAATGCTGAATGCATAGAACATTTCCTCTCTAAATCATATATTAGTCTTACATTTGCATATCCCATTTGCAGATCATACAGCAGCTTTACATTCTGAATCCATTGAGTGGAAAAAGATTTGACCTGAGGCTTGCAGTGCATCCATAAGGCTCATAAAGAAAACATTATCTCTAAGAGAACATGAAGTTCCAGTGCTTTAACTGAAAAGATGTGTTCACATGTTAACGCAGTCTGTTTTTTTTTTTAGGCGTTTCAAGGCAGTTATGCTGTAAAATATTATTGTAACCACCCATTATTAATGCATATTATTCAAAAATTATTTCAAAATATATTTTCGCTAGAGTATATCAATTGAAGCTACACATTTCAAACTACACACTTCTTCTTCTTGAGGTCAGGCCCCATGGTTTGTAAGCATTCACTCTGCTGAAGTATCCTTGAGCAAAGCAGTTAACAGCTGCTAGCTTATATTCTCTGTGTTACCCTGGACTCTGACAGTGTTGAGTGAAAATTATTTTTCTATAAAATATAAGCCAAAGAAATCTAAAACATTATTGTACACTAAGCACTAGTGGTGCAACGGATCAAAAATCTCACGGTTCGGATCGGATCACGGTTTTAAGTCATGGATTGGATCAATTTTCGGATCAGCAAAAAAAGAAAAAGACAAAAATGTAACATTTACTTATTCACTTGTTAAGGTATTTTTTGCCTGTTAAAAACAATCAACTCAAGACTCATTCCACGCAATTATTAAAAATAATTGATGATACAATATAGGGCAGTGTAGGGCTCTGTATCTACCACTCAATTCAATTTTATTTATAAAGCGCCAAATCACAACAACAGTCGCCTCAAGGCGCTTTATATTGTAAGGTAGAGCCTACAATAATACATACCGCTCATTATATTGCACTCCGCTGTGATACAATGAACTGTCACGGCCACGTAGCTTTCCGTTGACCTGGAGGTCCACCCATTTGTAGAAGTTAGAGCAACAGAAGATGCCTGGTACAGTTCAGCCATAACTTAAATCTTTTCCTGCTCATACATGCTTGGAACGATCTTGCCACTAAAGTGGACGCGCAACGGGATATCATAGTGTGGCTCAAGCACGTTCATCATAGTTTAAACTCCTTGTTTTGCACAACGGAATATCCGTCTCCCGTCTGCAGCTAAACACCCCAGTAGCTTTTGTAATAGCTTTAGCCCGGTCGGACTGGGCAGCAAAGGGCTGCTTAAATACCGCAAACTCCTCTGCTCCTCCACTTGGACCGCTAGCGCTGGCCATAACTATCGCTTGACAGACCCACCACGCGCACCATACACATACTTTTTTTCTTCTTTTTCGAATCTTCCAATCACGTGCGTACTGAACCGTGGAGTGGGATCGGTTCGGATTACGGATCAACCGTGATCCGTTGCACCACTACTAAGCACTTTTATTCACTGACTTCTATTTAAGGCGACTGGACATCTGGCACAAGATATTTCTAACAAATCAACTAATGTTATCTGCTTTGCAAGATCAATATATTTAGAATAGGTCACTAATCACCACAGACAACTTTTAAAGATAATTTCCAACTCCATATTTTTATTCCGGAATCTTGCTTTTTGTGATCTATAAAGTTCAAACAATTTTTATTTATGGTAAATGGCCTGTATTTATACAGAGCTTTTACTAGTCCCTAAGGACTCCAAAGCGCTTTACACATCCAGTCATCCACCCATTCACGCACACATTCACACACTGGTGATGGCAAGCTACATTGTAGCCACAGCCACCCTGGGGTTTATGTCCTTTAAGTCAACTTTTTATCTGATTGCCTGCCTCTCCGAACTAGAGATGGACCGATCCGATATTACGTATCGGTATCGATCCGATACTGACCTATATTTCTGGATCGGATATCGGAGAAAAATAAAAAATGTAATCCGATCCATTAAATATCACGAAAGCACCTCACAAAACTTGCAACACGCCGTAACTCACCTCAGAACGTTAGCACGTCGGAGCAGTATGCATCACGTGATAGAGCGGCTGTGGCATGCGGGACCAGTCGGTGGTCTGGATAGCATGTGGAGCTTCGCTAGCAACCCGGCATTTCATCTCCGACAAAGTTATCCCGAGAGAAGTAAAGCAAGTGTGTAAGTCCATCTCTGAATGTTTGTAAAGCATTCCTGCGTTAAGCTTAACAAGCGATATATGGAGCGACTGCCTCTCCTGCTGCTACTTCAATCGTGAAACTGCTTAATGATCAGCTGATCGGCTTTTCTGTCGCGAGTCCGTGTCTCTAGTTTGCTTTTGGCCCACTTTGCACCAGAAAGAGGAAACCAGCGGCTGAACAACAGCAGCACGTTTAAGCTTGATCAGCTGTTGTTAGAATTTATTTATTATTACTTTCTACTCGAGGATCTTTTTCTACGTAGCTGACGGCTGGTAACTGTGCAGGGGCGGATCTAGCAAAGTTTAGCCAGGGGGGCCGATAGGGCATTAACAGGGAAAAGGGGGCACAAAGACATACTTTTCTTTCTTATTCTCATTTAAAATGTCTAGTTTTAAATAAATAATTATCCGAATCTTACACCCAAAGTTTTAATTTGATGTAAAATGAATAGAAGTCCATTACTGTATATAGTGACTATTAAGTCTAATATATATATACCCTAGTAAGCTATAGTACTTTTTCCTTTGGGAAGGTACCATCTGTGCAGTCTGCAATTTTGTTGAAGAAAGATGTTGAATCTATTTAATATTTCTTGAAAAATAATTGATTTCTGTGCATTTTTTTTTCACACTGCATCAAATTAAGGTTGATTACGTCGATTAAGCATCATGAGGTGGAGTGTGAGGGGTGGTTCCCTATTTTTTATTTATTTATTTTTGTTGTTGCTGGGAGTTGGAACCCTATTAGTTAGGTTGCTTAATATTTACGCTAAGTACTCTTTAAAATACCAGAATAGGGAGGATGGTGTAGGTTTAAGTTTATTAGATTGATCAGTATTGCTGAACTATGAAATATTTTTTTTTGCATACAGGTATAACAGAATAGCTTTAGTGTAGTTGTTGTTTTAAACTTGAGTATGAACTTATACAAAATGCAGCAAGATATTTAAAAAACAGTTTTGTTGATTAAAAAACACTATATCGGATTCATATCGGTATCGGCAGATATCCAAATTTATGATATCGGTATCGGTATCGGACATAAAAAAGTGGTATCGTGCCATCTCTACTCCGAACCACATGTGTGTGGGGTTTCTCTGCTCACAGTCAAAGCTGGGTGACTGACATTATATTAGGAAAACCTAATAAGAACAAAATTAGCAGCTCTGACTTGGCCTTTTGATAAAGTTGCACATCACCCCAGTCAGCATTAGCTGAGAGTGTTTCATTTGCCGAACAAAGAGCCTTAATGTTAGATTAACTGGTGATTCTGGTTTGGCTATAGGTAGGTGTTTCTCTCTCTGTTAGCCCATGGTGTACCCTACCTCTCGCCCCATAGGAGCTGGGACGTCATCCTCATCCTAGATGCTGGTTATTTGGTTAGAAGTGAAAACATACTCTTTGAACATATAATACGTGTTTTAGCTAAAGGTTCAAACAGCTGGGGCTTATGGAAGATGAAACAAGTTTCCTTAATAGGGAAAAAAAACCAGGAACAATTTCTTTATATTATTAAATTACATGTCTGCTACACTGATCATTAACTGGAGCAGACTTTTTGACAAGACCTCATTTACAAAAGTCACAGTTTTATACAACTGAGCTGTAAGCGCCTGCACTTTTTACTAAACCTTTTATATTCTAATTAGGTAGCTATGCTGTAAGTTAGCACTTCTGATAAAATCGCAGTCTTTGGACAAGGAAAATTAATTTTGTTAATTAATGTTAATGGAAATTTACCAAAAAAGAAAACGTTTTTGGTGATAAATCGCATCTGTTATCCCCTCAGACCATCTGTAGGCTGTTGTAATGTAAGATGTGCTGTGTTAGAAATGTGTTCCAACAATAAGGAGGGGCAGTAGAGTTGCTGAGTATATGACAGAAAGATGAATATAATCTGTGATTTCATGCACATATACTGTATGCTTAGTGTGCCAGTTTTGCACACTGACTTTACTTCATCATTTGAGCAGTTCTTATTGGGAAAAGAACAGTAAAGCAGTTACACAAGCAAAGGCTGAACTTTCTTTAACCTTGCTCCACTTGATTGCTTAGACCATAGAAAAATAAAATAAGGACCATAGTGGACTACGCGGCCTCAAAGAGCCCTCAGGAGGGTTTAAGAAACTTTTAAAATTAAACATTGTCTGCAGACATTCATTAAAATGAGAGCAATGTCAAAAGAACAAGGCAACTGATGTGACTCAAAGACTGAAAAGGTTGTTTTCAGAGTGTCAGGTTGGCTTCAAAGAGACATACATTTAAAAACGGTTAGTGAGAAGGTTTAAATGAGAAGAAAAAATATTCTCCTTCCCAAAAATGAAGAATACAGAAAGTATTCCACTTAGAACTATGAACCAACTTCTCAGATAAATGGCACCATAGTTTAAAAATACCGAACATCCACATGGAGCCTTTTATTCCTACTTTCTGCAACTCAGGATGCCACTGGGGAAAGTATCTGCAGGTATTTTCCTCAATGCTTCATCTTCTTCACTCTCTGTGGTCTGGTGAACCCCTAAGGTGCGCAAAAGTAGTTGTATGTCAGGCAATTTTCCGACAGACTTTGTGAAACTACCAGGTAGAAATGAACAACATCTTCTGGAACAACATTTAAACTGAGGTTAAACTGAAAACTGAACTTTTCTGTTCTCATAACAAGGAATAATTTGCTTGCATTGTTTCTTTTATTCCTCATCCAATCTTCAAACATACAGGTAATTCTTTATTCTATAAGTTTGTGCCTGTAGGTCAGCTGCAAGCTCTGCAGAAGTTCTGCAAAGTGTACGTACTTCGGCCACCTTCTTCACTTGGGAACGTCAGCATATTCTAATTATGTTAGCCCGCTCTGCCTAGTTGCATGGCCTTGCTTTCCAATGAATCACTGTTAATCCCATTTTTTGCTACTTAAATATATATATAAAAAATCGGTCTCTAGCATGCAGCCTGAAAAATAGCAGGGGACCTGCGCTCAATATCTTTGTCCAATAGTATTGTAATTGTGTGGGGCTAAGGTGGCGGGAGCACAGCGCCTTGGTTTGGATATTGCCTGGTTAGATTTCCCTTGAGTCTGATGCAGTGTAAGTAGTCTCTCAAGGTCTCTCTTGCTCACATGTGTCTGTCCCCTCCTCTCTATTTAACTGTCTCTCTGCCTCCGTCTGGCTGTCGCACCCACTGCGCCATGGGAGAGAAAAAAGCATGTCCCACCTCTCTGTCACAAAGCAAAAGGAACAGAGACAGTAGCACAAAACAAAAAAAGTGTGAAACCATGTGAAGGTACTGATTTGACTTTAGTAATCTGGTTCATGGACAGCTCTGTAACCGGTTTAATCACTCACTTCCCACACCTTGATATCTCCCCTCTTTTTGCCTTTTTGCCACTGGGTTTCTCTTCTTGTCTTGGCCTCTTTACTTTTCTCCCTCTCTGACTCTGTTCATTTACACTTGGCAGGAGAGCGAACGGATGGGCCTTAATTCTTCTGCTGCAGCCTGGACGAGCTGGCTGGAGACACAGGGCCATTTTGAGAAATAGGATTAAGGGGGAAAAAGTTCAAAAGTACAAGAGGGGAATAGGACAGCGAGTGACAGCGAGAGGGAGAAAGCCGAGGAAGGGGATTATGAAAAAGAGATGGAATGCGTGGGAAGTCTGACACGTCATTCTCTCGCAGAAGGTGAAAAATGTTGTGTAAAGATGGGAGAGTGTGACAGACTGGCTTTAAGTCCCTGCGCTGCACTGCCTGTGCTGCAAATATGGAGGTGATGAATAAGGCAGCGTTGTTGGCTGCTAGTCAGAATTAAACTATGCAGTTGGAAACTTTAATTTTGACACAGGCCACATATTTGGTAAGCCCAACTTTTGATTGGCTAATGCATCTTAATAGCTTTAGAGGTATAAAAGGTTGGGTGATGTTTGTAGTTTGAGAAAGACAATGTATATATGTGTGTGTGTGTGTATAAATGATGACCTCTTGTCGTAAAATGGTTCACTGCGATGAACTTTGAAGCATCTGTCTGACATTTTCCCAGCGTTCCCATGTGATGGTAAACAAGAATGGATAGCATCCAGGGCTGAACATAATAACAGCAGATGACTGCCATCTTTCTCGGTGGCGTGTGAGAGATGTGCATTTCCGTTGCTCAATTTGTCAAACGATCGCATTCCCATTCTGGTAAAAATGACTAAAAATAGTTCAGTTCAAGTCATCAATAACATTAAAAACTCAGTGACAAAAAGTGAAAATGAGGAAATATGATTAAAGCCCGACAGCTTCATTAAAAACAATCATTCAAGTCTACATCCATCCAGTGGTGCAGATGAATGTACAGAGGAGCATCTGTGTTGTTTAATATGTAAACGTTTGAAATGTAGCTATTAGAAACAACATCATCCGTCAGTTATTGTTTCAGTGTTTGAAATTCAGTCTGATATTACAGAGGATTATGTTTTTCTTTTTTCTGCTCTTCTCCAGAGCTTTTAACAAGGTGGGAGTAAAGCAAACCGCTTTCCTCCACCTCCCACTCTCTTCTCCTACATTACTTTCCTTCCTTTTGAGACAAATAACCAGATTAATATTTCAGAATAAAGAAAATCTAACAATGTTGATATGAAAACTTATTTTATGTTTAATTATTCTGTGACAATAAATCCGTATAGAATTAGCGATGCTTACAGGATCCGTGAGGCGGGTGGGCAAGACCTTCATCACCGCTCATATTCCAGTGGACCAGCAAATGTGGGTGCAGCTGGGCAATGATAATATCCCATGTAGCCACAATCATTAGATAAGCAATTGCACTTACACAGCACATTTTAATTTTGAATTACAATAAACCCGCCTGTAAGTCTCACCTTTTAATAACCTGGGAAATTATGAGTGAGAGAATCATAACCAGCTTTTCAGTCCAACACCTTAATTACACCAGCCTTGCTTTTCCATCATCTGTCAGAGACACTACCAGAGGGCACACACACACGCACGCGCACACACACACACACACTCACAGACGATGTAAAATGTAATTGTGAGGCACTAGATTGGACTCAGCAGACGTGTTTAAAATGTGTAAGAATAGTATCGTGTGGTTGAATGCAGGGTCTCTGTTTATCTGATGTAAATATCATTTAATTTACAGCCAACTGTTAGGAACAGGACATTTATAAGTATGAATTTCATGAGCATCACCACTACAGCCTCAAACCAGCACTGTGGCAACAAATCTTGAAGCACGTTACATTTAGAAATGCATGAAACAGAAGATCAGCACGGAGCACAGATAATGTGTTTCCAAGCCTGGGAAAGAAAACGTGTATTTTGTTCATGTTTTTCACCAAAATATGACCAAAATAGTTTTTGTGAAAATCTGAACAAAAATAAAATGACAGTGTTATTCTGTAGCAGTTGTTTAAGAAGTTTCCACTTGGTAACGATATTAAGTGCACTGCAGCAGGAACTGTTCAAAGCCATTTTTAAAGCTCACAGGAGGAAGCATATGGATGTCACTTACTTCTTTACAGCTAAATACCCTTTGTGCAAATGTGCAGGTTCTTGCATTAATTTGAGAGAAAACAGGATTAGAGCCAGGCACCACTCCCACACTGACAATCTTTAAGGGCCGCTATCAAATGATAGATTCATTGTCATTATTGTTGTTGTAAATACATGGTTTGCAAAAGAATTTTGGAAATAACATGCAATATGCTTCATTATGGCTGAGGGGTACATAAAACGAGGATTAGCTATGAAATGTAGCCAGTTTTTATTTATTCAGAAAATACAAAACTAAATATAAACTTAGACAAAATGTGAAATTGTTACATCCCTACGGAGAGGAAACCAGGTCAGCAATCTAAGATTAACATTCTTATTCAGAAAAACTGAAAGCCTACTCCTGTGGGTCCACTTCCCCCCTCCCACAAAAAAAACCGATGCACAGATAAACAATGCAGTCAACAAAGCAAACGGTGACTCACTCACACCCACATGTCAGTTACCTTCGCGCAGTTCATGTGACGGGGCGGCATCGTTGCTTCAGAGGAACCTTTTACTCTGCAAGGGTTAGCGAGTGTGATGTAGGTGTAAAAACAGATGATGCTGCACCAGTGAAGTTTGTGTCAAACACTTAGCAAACAGAGCATCTTGTGTGCCAGTCGATATGAAACTTGCACAGGTCAAACCGATGTCGGGTTTATGCAATCTCAGCCTGTGCTGCTAATTCCCATAAAAGCTGGATAGAGCATCTCTTCAGGGTACCAGGAAGCAATGTGTGATGTCTAACAGATGGATGAAAGTCACCATGCCCTTCTTTGTGTTTTCCCCCCCATGCAAAAAATTCAAAGTTGCAATGCCCTGTAACTTCTGTCACACTGCTAATGCTAAGCCTGTTCTGGTTTCCACAGTAGTCTATTTAATAATGATGATGTCCTCTCTTTGTGCGGTCAGTGCAACTCACATATTATTGATGTAGTCAACACAAAAAACCAGAATGCCCCCGAAAGATCACATAGCAGTTATGGCCTGAGAAAAGCTGCATATTTTCTACTGCAAAGTGTTTGTTAGAGTTAAATAGACAGTGCTGAAATTAAAGGAACTTAGATGAGAACTACTTTCAAGTTATAATAGTTAATAATAGGCAAAGAAAAAGCAAAACCAAGAGTTATTATGAATGTTTTCAGCCTCCAGGGTCAAATCAGACTGATGGGGAAAAAAGGAAAAAATGTGTATTCGGCCTAATATTTCAACTGATGATTTAATGTGTGCATAATGAAAAATAATATATCCCCCATAAATATCTGCTGGGTAGATTTGGTGTCATGCGCCCCAAGTGTGCAGTGTATCATGATATTGCCGTGCCAGGGCAGTAAATGGCTGGCATAGCAGAGCATGGCCTGCCTCATTCTGCGTCTTATGGTTTCTCCGCGCCCATTTTATAGTGGCAGCACTTAAAACCGTGACGTGCTATAATTCTGCACTTTCTGCAGCCAAACGCTATAACACTGTGTAGAAAAGGTGGAGGTGGAGATGGGGTTGAGCAAAGCACAGAGGGGAGGAAAACTGTATAAAGAATGAGGGAACGGGCGCAAAGGGTGTGTATGTGCATGCATGCATACACGTGTGCTGTACATTTGTTTTACATCCAAACACCTTTGTTATAAGCTCACTGCCCGAGGCGGAACAAATGACTGTAAATGGAACTATTAGTGAAACACGGAGGGTGAAAGGAGGAATTCAAATTAAAGTGTTTTCGCTAGCCACTTGCTTTCCTTCAATCTGCATAATTACTGTTAGGACACCAAGCACTTGTGTATGCATGTGTGTGTACATTTGTACATTCAACCAGGCATTAGGGGTCACAGAGGTTTCCTTTGATTTGCCAAGGTTATGAACACCAAGCATGTTTCCTTTCATTATCACCACAGGAGCTGTTTTAATTACAAAGGAGGGAAAGTTGATGTGGAAGCCATTCTTTCATGTTTAGTGCCTTCATCGTCCAGCTGCGCACAGATTCACAATCAATATAAAACAATGATGATATTTAAGTTAGAAATGACACCTGTGCTAAAATTAGAGGTTTGTATCAGCTCAATAAAAAAAAAAATCATTACATAAATGCATGAATGTGGATTCAGAGTGCTGTGAAAAAGTATTTGCCCCCTTCCTGATTTCTCTTTTTAAAGTTATTATTCTGTTTTTTGTTGGATTTCCTTCATTAAGGGAGAAAAAGCTGTCCAAACCAAGCCCGATGTGAAAAACCACAAATTAACTGTCATTAATCAAAAGTTTTGGAAAGCTGAGTTTAGTTAGTTCATCCCTGAATGCCGCAGAAATGTGGTGAGGTCATTTTAAATAAATTATTGGAATTAAAGTTAAAATGATGCTGTTTCTTGTTTCAGGAACTGCGTCTGAACTACGATGTCTCACCACTATGTCACAATGTGTCAGAGTAATGGAAGAAACTTGAGGTAGGTGGTAAAACAGGAAAACAGACACATTTTTTCTATCTGATTTAAATGTTGACTTTCAGCTTTAATTCCAAGGGTTTGACAAAAATATTGAAACTGTTTAGAAATTACAGCCATTATTGTACACACTCCCCTATTTTTAAAGTTTTAAAACTAATTGGATGGTTGACTGACAAGCAGTTTCATGGCTAGTTGAGGCCCGTTTCCTTGTTCTTTCATGACAAGCTGGTGTTATAAAACTGTCATCCATATTGATCCTAAGTGTAGAACTTGCATTGGGTAGCTGTTCACTGGAACTCTTAATGAGGTCCAAAGAGATGAGGCCATCATTAGAGTGAAAAACTAAATAAACTTATCAGAGAAACAACAAAAAAATTTAACATTCTAAAAAAGAAGGAACGCACTGACCAACTCATCAAAGCTGAAAGTTCACGGATGACACCTAAAGTGAACAATGACATAATCATTAACATGGTTAAGAAAAAAAAACTTCACAACATCTAACGAAGAAGTAAAAAAACCTCCAAAACAGGCAGGTGTATTATTATCATGGTCTAAAATCAGCAGATGTGTAAATACAATTTACAACAAGGTGCAAACCACTCAAGAAGACAGAGGCCAGATTAGATTTAGCCTCTAAAAGAGGCTGCACAGCTCTGGAATAAAATTCTTTGGACAGATGAAACCAAAGTTAACTCGACTGATGGGAGGAGAAAAGCATACCGCATCATCGGTCAAACATGGAAGAGGCAATGTTATGACATGGGCATGTATGGCTTCCAGGGTCTAGCGTTTGTTGACGACATGACTGCTGATAGAAGGAGCAGTTATTAAGTCTACACAGTTAAAACGCTCAGATTCAGCCAAATGTTGCAAAACGGGTTTAACTGAGCTTCCTAGTGCAAATGGATAATGACCCGAAGCAAACTGCAAAAGTAACCCAACAGTTTCTCAAGGTAAAGACATAGGATACATAGCCAAGATAGTCACCTGATATCAACCCAACAAAGCATGCTTTTCAGTTACTGAAGATAGAACTGAAGGCTGAGAGAAGCTGCTGCAACAAAAGTCTGGCAGTCACAGACTATGAAGAATCTTCATCCAAGTATTATGGCCAATACTTATTTTTAAAATGACGTTAGTTTGTCCAGTTAACTTTGAATGCAGGATTATGAATAGTAATGGGTATAATTCTTAAACCAGTGATGCGATACTTTTTGTACAGGATCAATTTTCTATTGTATAAAAGATGCAATGTTCTCTTCTCCCTCGCTTCTCTTTCACCTCAAATACGTGGGGCTGATGGCTGGCCCCTCCATGAGTCTGGTTCAGCCAGAGGTCTCATCCAGTTAAAAAAAGGAGTTTTTCCTCTTCGAGTTACCTAGGGGATCATCTCATCTCCAAGTCGTCTATTTATGTTTTATGCTTTACCTTATAATACTTGCCTTGAGATGATTATCATTGCCATTTCATGGTATATGAAAAACTGAATATAAACGTTTGAACCTGTAAATGTATCACAGTTCTGCAGTGAAGCTACCATTTGTCATCTGATTATTTAGCTTAACTCTGACAAACTTTAGCCATGTATTTTCATCTTCGGAGAGTGACACAGATCTCCAAAGATCTATGTGTTTTAATGCAGACAGAGTTTACGGTATACACCTAGCACGGCGTCACAGCTCGAGTTGTGCTGCTGCTTAGCATCATTGTGCTTGTCAGTAAGAAAAAAAAAAGGTACAGCACTCGCAGAGTAAACTTATTATTTACAGTTTCCTAATGCACAGGAATGCAGCCGCAGGTATGAGATGACTGAAACAATAAATCAAGGTGCCAGCCAGCAGTGGGAAATACTAGGTGTCCCTCATTAATTGAAGCAGTAGCAACGGCTGGCAGACTGGCTGCACTGGGGCCAGGCCATCCTCGGGTCAGTCTGGACGATAATCAAAAACTATGATTGTATCAGCAATGCCCCTGAAGCACGGTGACTGGCAGGAGGCAAAGGAACACCGAACAGTATCAGGCACAAAATGCAGAAGATTCACTGACAGAAACACTGAGAAAGACAAAAAATACACAAATAGAGAGAAAAAAGGGAATAAAGTAAAGAGAAAACAGCTTTAAGAAATCACAGACCTCCAGTGGGGCAGATGATAAAAGATGTGAAACGCTGATGTGTACACAGAAAGTGTGAAGAGAAAAGAGTGAGCGACAAGGAGTTTGGGATTCATAGCTGGTGTATGAAAGAGCAATGGGGGTGAAAGGTTGGGGGGGTGGAGGAAGATCAATCATGTGGAATAGCAAAAAGACCTTTCAACAAACTGGCTTTAATCTTCTGACAATGAAACAAACTGGTCTTGATTTGAAACGTCTTCCTGGGGCGCGAGGGCCCCCGCTTCTAATAGCTCCCCTCTGTGAACAAGCTAAATCTTCAGCGGAGGGCAAGTTCAGCCCAGAACTCGTCTCTCGCTGCACGTACATAACACAGCAGAGGCATGGGAAAGCAAGAAGAAAACCCTACCTGTTCCAAAGAGAGCTTAGTGGGAACATGACCATTTATAAGCAGGGCACTTATGGCTCATATTACTCATGTAGCACCTAAAACACCAAAGTGAAATCAACATAGAGAAAAAAAGATTACATAATGAGAGAGTTCTAAAAAAGCCTCATTTATATTTCATCCCTTAGGCAACCTTTCCTCTAAATATTTATTAAGTAATTAAAATAAAAGTTAAAAGCATCTGAAGCTTTAAGTCCTCTGGTGGTGTTGTGGATAAAAAGCTCACTTACAGTTAGTTCTTTTGAAAATTCTAAGCTTAAACCAATGCCATCTAAAACATATCTGAGGAGTAAAGTACTCTGAAAAAGGGAGCCAGCTATCATGGGATCAATTAATGCTTTGCTTTAACGCTAATGGTGCCAGTGGCCACCTTCTACCAATATAATATATACATATATACCCAGAATTGTGGCTGGGTTGTAGGGGGACAATTACTTATTACACTCAATGACTCAAAATCAATTTATAACTTTTCTATAATGTGTTTTTGGGGTTTTTTGGTGATATTCTGTCTTTCATTATTCAACGAGAAATTACGATAAAAATTGAGACTGCCATCTACAATCCAGTTTTTAGATCCCTTCCCAGACACCTTAATGCCCACTCATATCCTGGACCTTTTGACCTCAGGAAATCACATGATAGGGTGGGGCTAGGTTTCACAATGAGTTCACCTGAAACAATTGCTACATCCGTTTTCACACATTGGCTTATGTGATTAAGTAGAGGATTAATAGGGGTCCATGTCCCTCTTGGGAGACACTCTTATAGGGCTTGAATCTGGGACTGTCCACCATTTGAGCTTAGAACTGAAGAAGCTTCTCAGATAAAAGGTGAAAGGATTCAAGCAACTTAAAGAAGTCCAGATGCTTTTCTCTCCAAGCTCCTTAGACTACAATGACCTGGATAACTGAGAACCTTCACAGACATGTTCCTTTGTAAGTAAGCAAACTTCTAAATTCAGCGAGTGAAATAATTATCATCTCCACTGTACATAAATAAAGTCATCAATAGTTTAGGAGTTTCTTTTCTGTTATAAACCTTAATAATGGACAAATTAAGATGTTTAAATGATGAAATGCTAAAGGACCCTGCAGGCAACTTTCATGCAAATCATGCCACTTAAAAAAAATACATGCACAAACTAACATTAGCAACTCTGTGATGAAATAAAGTTTATATTTTATACAGTGACACACTCACTGTATGAATAAAATCAGATGATATCCCTTTTAGTTGTTTTGTACTTAGTGTTGCTCGTCTGTACCATTTGCTGCAGACCTTATGGGTCTTTAAGGGTCCAAGCAGCAAAGCTATTGTAATTTTTTATTTTCTTTCTCTTCTTCTCCTCCCTTATGTTCTCTTTTATGTTCTTGCATTGTGTTTGTGAGCATGAAACTTAATCACATCGTCCCAAATTGGAATGTGCGATATCTAACACCCAAACTTATCTTTGGTTAGAATAGAAACACTTAGGCTGTTTTAAAGTTTAAAATCAAACTGTGAAAGACACCCCCAAAAATGAACATATGACATCATCGCCTCAGTTTATCAAAAGGTGTGCAGACAGCCAAGCCTCCCTGATAGCGTGGTTAGTAAACCACCTTCTCTGGCGATATAAATGATGCAAAGACCCAGGGTTTAAACCTTCTCACTAATAATACAGCAGTTTATGCATGTGGTTTACTTTCAAGCGTGCACTAAGATCATCAAATGCTAATAGTTCCAATTCCTGCATTCTGTTGGGATGCTGCTGATTGTTGCCTGTGGCAATTGCTTTCATCATGACCCAAAGTGCAGAAAATGTGCAGTGCACAGGATGGTGCATGTGATGATGTGCTCCGCATTTGGAAGTACAGCTTTCTAGACCTTCCATCAACAGGTAAAATGAAAACTATATATTTTTAAGTTTTAAAGTTTCCACTGAAACGAGTACACAATTACTTTTAATTACTCTGCTCAGAACAAAAAAAATGACAAGAGGGAAATAGATAGGCTGACATTTTGGCACGCAATCAAGCATGAAAAGACTAATGGCACCAATTAAAAGTGATGTAGGGTGGGCTGATCACTGTTTCTTACTAAAGGGTTTGATTTAAACTTTTTTTACTCTGCGTTTTAAAGTGGATTACTGTCACTTTTGTGGGGAAAAAGAAGAAGATCAAGTGAAGCATGGGTGCAACAGCAGTATGCATAAAATCTGTTCCTACAGAAACATATCAGATCACATGCATGCATGCTACGAGGCATTTGTACTGTACATTATGCATACTTTTAAAGAAATTGGTACAACACAATGCACATTTTCTGATTGCATTTATATTTCAAAGAATGCAAAAAAAAAAAAAAAAAAAGAGATCAAAGTCAAGTCGGGCATATTATAAAAGTTTGCTTATTCTTCCACGTGTCCTCCTCCCATTTTAGTAGTAATAGTTTGATAAATGACTGTCTTCTTTTCAGATAATGTCCAATTGCAAACAAGACCTTTTTAAAATACTTTTTGTCACTTTTGTTGTAATAACAATTTCAACCCAAAGTCATTAACAGCTTGCCATCAATCATATCTGCCCCCAGAGTGAGAGATGTTACAATAATAATGGATGATCAGTTGTGATGCTGTACTCTTGCTAAGTACGCCGTCATAAATCCTTGATACACTAACCACGATGCTGTACTGGCGTAATATACATCATTTCCTTTTATGTACCTGCTCGTTGCACCCCATTTCCCTCCAAATGTCCTTGGTATCTCGCTTCCTTTTCACTTGACACCATTCTCTCGATCTCCTTTATGCCTGATGATTTTTCTTTGCATGTCTTTCAGTCTCAGCCCCGGCTTTGCTGTCTATAGACGTTTTCATAAATGCACCTCAGCTCTGAACTGTTCTAGACAAAACCTGACGAAGATGTATGTGGGAATGCAAACGTCAAACATAGCTGGAGCAGACATTAAAAACTCTTTAAGGTCCCAGTCACACAGTGACACACTAGAGACCAGACAGCAACCATCTGGCAACCACAGTTTCTGAGGGAAAAATGTTCATTCCATGACCTGTTGGCGAGCAGTTTCTGGAAGTTACTGCACCAACATACTCCTTGATTGATGGCGAATACTGATTTTTTTCATAGTGACCAGCTGGAGGCTGACAGTTCTCTTAGCTTGCATGATCAAGGTCTAACCTGCCAGTTTCCCAGTACAAACACTGTGGGCTGTTTACAGTAGCTGTGCCCTAATGAGAATATCACAGGTAATAGTGCATTGAATTTACAGCAGAAGAGGGGGTGTCATGTGTGCTCAAACACATGGAAAGCAATGAGATGCAAGGTAGCAAGCTTTCCAATGATTCCAGCAAATACAACATGAGAACCTCCAACTTTAAAATATTTTAAATGAACATATAAAGCTCTAGATGGTCAGACCCCTGCTTATAGAGCAACTGAGACCTTATCATTGCAACTGACTTTTTAGCTTTACCCATAATTTTTCCTTCATTAGTTGGGCTGTTGTTTGCTTCAGTTTGCATGAATTGAAGTGTTGTATGTTGTTATGAATGTCTGACTATATTATTATTGTATGATTGTGAGTCTGTGTGCTAGAACGTGTTCACTCATCTTGGCTTTTATTTTCAAACTGTGAAGCATTTTGCAAGTCTCTGCGTTTTGAAAAGTGCTATGCAAATAAAGTTCATATGTTCATACAAATCTCCATATTAGAAACATTTTCAGTATTCCAAATATTTCAGCAGTACTTTGAAAAAGTTACTCTCCTACCAGTATAAAGTGCTTAAACCAGAGCACAGGTAAATGGAATACACCTAAATAGCCCTTTCCTACCAAGCTGCTGCTAATGGACCCATTAACCCAAACAGCCATTTATGCTACATAATTTTAATTCAAGCATTGTTCTAATGCATTATGCGCTATCCTCTAAGTAGGCTGGAGACTTTCAACACTGCAGATCCATCTTATTAATAAATTATCACAATTAAAGTACCATGGAACAGAAATACATTAACACATTGTGGTGTCTGTTCTTATAAGGCATTAACCAATGGGCTTAACGCCACACTACCTCAAAGCTGCATAATGGTTGCCTTGACAAACAGTGGGCAAAACAGCTTCTTGAGTGCCATTTTCCTCTTCTCCATTACACATACGCACAGTAAGTCTGGAGCCAGTACTTGGGCATGTTTATGGGTAATGGCTAGTCTCTGAGTAAAGTACGTGTCCTATAGCTATTGATCCAGGTTACTAAGATCATGAGCAAATGCTGGGAAGCTGAAGGCGTGTGCTCAGGAGTCTGGTCTGTCCACGCTGTCTGGGCTCCTGGATGTCCGGAGGTGGTCAGTGAGGCTGGAGGCAGCTGCAGACTAAGTGGAACCAGCCAATGCTGCCAGGCGACCAGTACGATGACTTCCTAATGGCTTCTCATTTTGCTTTAAACTAATGACTGCGGCTGTGCACAGTGAAATCTTACCCGCTACTTCTGGTTTAAAAAGGCATATAAAAGCAAACTATTGAGTGCTTGGGATTCATCATCTGTGGAGGTCATTTTATATAGAGTTCAGGTTGTGATTTCCCACCATCGTACAGTTTACAGAGTACTTCTGCATGATGCACCAACTTCATTAAGTTTTCATAACTGCTGGCATCCAGACTCTGACAACATTTGGCCTTTGTGGTGCAAGGCCACATCTATACAAATGATATAATGATGGATTAACTCTGTAAATTTTCCCTTACAGCAGTCACGTTACGGGGCAAAAACTACCATAATGCTTTCAAGCCTTACTGGACCTTCGGCAGCCCAGGACTCTCTGGAGACTCTGTCAAAAGTGCAGATCATATCATATGATGTCAGTGGACCTGTCAAAGCAATCTGTTTCCCTCTGCCATGGGTCAGATGGCAGGACACTGAGACACAGACAAGTGCACACACCACATTTGACAATTGCTGATGCTGTTCCTCGGGCTATTCCACCTTTTCCACCCATTCTCTGTCTTCCTTTGGTTCTGGGTACATCTTTCTTTATTATCTCTCTTTATTCCTTTTCATTTTCTCTTGGTTTCATCCGTTTCCTCACATAATTTGGAATTCCAGCAGTGCCCTCTTTCCTTTAGCTTCATTAAGAGATCTGCACATGTTGTTCATACTTGGCTGCATCCTGCTCTGGTGTCCTTGTGAGCCGGAGTTGGAGGTAAGAGCGGGCTTGGTGCATTTATGCATCTCTTGCTTCACCGAGAGTAAAACTAGATGAAATGAGTTTTGCCTAACCTTGATTCTGCTCAGCTATCTGTGCTTTTTTCCTCACCCCCCAAAAAAAGAAGAAGAAAAAAAAGAAGAAAATAGCCAACTAGCAGTCCAGTTTGAAGCGCTTCGAGGGAGGTGAAAAGGGAAAGTATGTAATTGGGGCCCTGAAAAGGAAGATTTCACTGCATGCCAAAGAGAATTATAGCTTGAGGTTATAAGAAATACTCTGAGGAAAATAGGCTGCACTGGTTCTCTTTTTATTTATTTTTTTCTTTCTTCTTCTTTGCTTATTCCTATCAAAATACAACTGGGCACTACTTGCTGTGAGATCTCTGCTATACCTTGATTACACAACAGCCCGGTTGCTTTCCTAACAGGGGAGGCATTTACTCTCTGAGGTGTATTGCTATACAGTGGATGTCTGCCGCTGGGCTTTGTATCCCTGAGACCACTGCCATTAATGGCCAAGGTTAGGTTGCTGTCTGAATGGTGAAACCATTTGCTCCTAACTGACATTTCCCTTGTATGAGCTCAAAATGGCTTTTAATGTGGAGTCACCCAAGGCATCGAATTAATATTCAGAGAAGAGTAAAAATGAGTCTGCGAGACTTTATTAAGAGCGATATTGCCATACGCTCCATATATCTATATGAAAAAGGAAAAAACATGGCTCACTTTGTCAGACATAGGTATTCACTTTGTCTGCATTTTAATCACATCTTTCAGGCACCGCACCATAGATGGAGTCTCTGAGGGAGGAATCTGGGTGACAGGAAATTAAGGAAAATAATTAATTTGACCTTCGCTTGTGGCAGGAAAAAGAAAGGGAGAAAAGGCAAGCAAGCAAGTGAGAAAGCAAGATAGATAGATAGAAAGCAAGAAGAAAGAAAGAAATGGCATCAAGAGAGGTTTAAGGAGGAAGCGCCTCCACAGAGGGCAGAAGCCTGAGGAGAGAACTTGTATAATGAGAGCTCTCAGCTCTCCACACACTCTTGCAAGACATCTGATTTGCTAAAAAGCCCAAAGGAAGGACAGTAGTCACCCTGAGCTCCTTAACTCTTCAGAGTGAGTGGTTTCAATAAAGTCTTTGGAGCAAGGATATTTTGTTCACTTATGATGGCCAACGGGACACACAGATAACCTACGCTGCTGGCCATCCTTCACCAAAAGCCCTGGATGTGCTGAATTTGGCAGATCAAGGTCGCAGAATAAAGACGTTTTGTTCAGTTTTTAATTAAAAATGTTTACATTTGTACACAGTTTCACCTATGAAAATGTGCAAAACATCCAGAGTTAAATGCAGCAGACTTTGAAAAATGCAAGTATCATAAAAAGATGGACACTGCTCTGTGACTTTAAGAGTTAAAAGCATATATGTCAGTTATTGTTTTTCGATGAATCTTGTTTTTGGCCCATGTACTTGGAAGAAAAGTTAAAAACTTTTCAGGCTATTTTTATTTAGTTCTATTTGAACATAACTGGCAACAAAAATATGTCCAAATGTTTATAACTGCACTTTTAGAGTTGTTCGTAACTGCATGGTGATGATACAAAGCCTAGACTTCATGTATTAAATATTAAGGTTAGCCCATGTACAAGTAATTCCTGATTTCATTCTAATTGACAGTTTTTGCTGCTCTAATATCTTTATTTTTTCATCGTTAACTCAGTTTCCCTGGGTCTTTTCCCGTGTGTTATGAATAAATCTTTTTCTTTTTGGTATTGGTATGGGTTTTATTTTGTTGTATTTATCCGCGACACCTTAAAGGCCGGTCTGTGTTGGACATAAACCGCTCTGTGGCGCAAAAAAGGTTGGGGACGCTGGTTTAATGTGGTCATCTTAGGCAGATGTCTTGCAAGCGTGTGTGGAGTTCTTTCCTCTGTACTTAAGCCGAAATTTTATATATATTTGTACTTTTCTTGAGTTTTTTGGACAACTTTTTACTTTTACTCCCTACATTTTTAAACAAATATAAGTACTTTCTACTCCTTACATTTTGAAAACGGACTCGTTACTTTTGGTTCATTTAACGGGTCAAGAGGAGGAAGGGTGAAGGGAGTGACTGGTATTTAAAATGAAATGTTTCTATCAGCTCAACAAACAGCAAGCACACACGTGCTGTTGCCAGCTAAAGGTTAAGCTGTCCGGTTAAGCAGTGTCAGTGTTGGGGGAATAAATCATAATTTTTGTGTTCTTGTGTACTAATATCATTTTATTATATTAATACAGCAAACTCTTCAGCTACCTTTGTACAAAAACGGTTAGTAGAATTGTCCCTCAAGGAATTCCTTTTTACTTTGAGTACATTTCTGAGTTTGTACTTTTTCACTTTTACTTGAGTAAAAAAGTTGCTTCAGTACTTAAGGTTTTTTTTTTTTTAACTCAGGCATCTGTACTTCTACTTTAGTAAAGAAAGTCTGTACTTTTTGCCACCTCTGATCTTAGGCTCACAGCACTAGTATTGAGCACAGCAGCCACAACCACCTGCTGAAATCATCGTGAAGGAGGGCAATAGGACAAAGGGAACTATAAAGGACAGTATAAGGTAAAGAAGGATTATTTTGAACTGTGACTCACATAGAGAGTCAAGAAAAACAAATGGACCTGGAAATTAGCACACAGGTCCAGGGGTACAGCTTGGAAGCAAAAAATCTAAAAGATCTCTTAATCTTGTACATGATCACAGTGTCTTACCACTTCTGAGCCAACCTCACAGTGTTCCCACTTTGTGGTTGTAAGCATTAATGTTATTGATTTGACTGCTTGTTATCCCACAATCACTGGACTGTAAAATGATGCAGTAATTTACTAGAGGGGGAATATGTGAAATTTGTTTTATTTATGGTTAGTAAAGTGTCTCTAGTTACTTGGAATCTTCATTTCGGCACAGTGTGCGTGTCGAACAAGTTAAAAAAACATGGAAAAAAAGCTGGAGAGGGTATCCTGTTACTGAAGAGATTTCCTCTATAAATCCATGAAGCAGGGGGAGATCATTCATTAAGGGGCCTGAAGCAAAGGAAACATAGGTCTACTAAATCCCAACAGAAAAACTTTCTTCATTTACTGCCCCCGGGCCATAGTACTTTACAAAAGCTGTCAGACTGGGAAAGGAATAAGAAATTCAGGCCATAGTTTCAGAGATTTAAGCAAAGAAAAGAGACAGTAGCTCTTGTTATCTGGAAGGAATCAAAAACAGCACTAACATTAAGGGATGTCTAAGATTTATTTGTTTACTTACTTTTGAATGTTCGCGTGCATATATTATGTCACTGATAAAGTATGGGAGCTGAAACTACATTTAACATCTTTTTAAAAAGTGTTTTATACTGTTGATTCAAGCAAACAAACGTGTCAACAACCGAAGAACAAATGCCACGAATCCAGTGGACAATAACAGGCACAAGTGCACAAAGTGAAAGAAAGTGAAACTGTCAAGCAGCTATGTCCAATTTCTTCAAAGGTGTCCTCATCTTCTCCTTTAAATGAGTCTCTGTTACAGTAAATGAAGCATAAGCAGTGAGCCTGTGTCTACATTCACAGATTAGCACTATGTACTCAGAAAACCACTTTCATAGAGCTCTGTCAGCTGTGTAATTCAAGTTTCTTTTAAGAGCGATGATTTCACAAGCCAGTAATAGCATATTTACTGGCATAAGGCTGTTATTGAAAACTCTGAAATGGTTATAAGCATGAAATTGAATACAGAAGAAGAGTAAAATGAGATTTTTTTTAAGAGGAGAAAGACGATGGCTTAACAGCTTCCAATCTTTGTATTTGGAGTTAATTCGTGGAGATTCAGTGCACTCACTAGAGGGTTTTACACACAACTATCTGAATGGCTAAATGGCATTATAAAGAAAACAACCTAATTAATCATAACAATCTCATTCCCTCTTCCATTGTCTCAGAGTTTGACTTTTTAAGGTGTCAGAAGAGTTAATGTGAAGCCATAACTCACTTTAATTTGCTAGAGAAGGGCAGATATTTTTATTTTTCATCCAGTCCTCCTTACTTTGCCTCAGACATGGACAGATCTTTTGATTCTCTCTTAATGCCCAAAGTATGTCAGGGGAAAATATCAAGGATTTATACCTTAGATGAAGACATTTACGTTAACATGAATAGATGGGAGTTGTTCGGTTGTTTTTGTGTAGATCCAACACGAACATTTAATAAACCCTCAAATAAAATGTGACACATAAAAGGAAAAGCAACCTCTGTTAACACAAAAACATATCTGCCCTCTTGGTTGGTAAGTCTGGTGCACTGATAAGTGCTTGCAGCTGGACTAGAAACAACTCTGATTGCAAACAGTCCTGCAAAGTCAAATCATTTATTCAGTAGATCTTTCTCAGAAGAACAAAGTTGGCTACAAAGTCTCACCAGAATGACACAATGCAAGAAATGCAACAGAAATGCATCAAACATGGTAGAGCCAATGTTATGCAATGGGATTGTTTCCCTGCTAGTGTTTATTGATGAGACTACAATTCATCCCACTGCTTTCATGAGCAAAGTTACTTTTGAGCTGCTGAAAATGGGGAACAACAGTTCATCTCTCAGAAGTGGCTGGAATTCCACAAATCCTCCAACAATGTTGCAATAAGTTCTACGCAAAACATCCAAGAAATTACACCTCAAAGTTTTCATGACTACAACATCTGAAAAATCCCTTTTAAAAAAGCATCCATGGAAACAGTTGGTAAACCACAAGAAGATGAATGGCATCATGTCATCACAACTTTTTGGCAAAATGGTGTACAAACTGATACGTTGAATATTGAACTCTGTGCTAGTCAGATAGTGTAAACTGGGGACAACTAAACAGAAAGAACACAATCGAGCAATTTATAATTATAATTCAGAGTAAATTCATTTATGCTCACTAGTTCTCAAGTAGTAATGTTTTGCTTTTATGAAACAGTGAAAGATGAATGTTACCATATTATTTTTAACTTAAGCAGATCTAGATTTAGTTACTATAGTTTTTTTTCTTGCTGCTGTTACAACCAAATTTCCCCTTGTGGGACAAAGGATTATTCTATTCTATTCTATTCTACTCTACATGTTTTTAGGCTCTGAGCATAATTTGCTATTAAGTACACAGCACTGACAAAGCAAGCAATATTACTTTCTTAAAGGTGGCAGTATTAACACATATTTACTTCATTTATAGTTTAATGTGAATTGTTATTTACAGTTTATGCCTTGATTAATTTAAGATTAAATTGTTATTACATAACCAAAAAGGGACAAAAACCACATGAAGGCCTTTATGTATTTATCTGCAGTTTATATAACCTTTTGTTAACTGTCAGAAATTATAAATCTGGTCGTGGAAGCATATTTATACAGCATAGTTATACATTAAATGTGTGTGACAAGAGTGACAGCCTTAAATATATCATGAAATTAATTTCAGTGAATATTTGCAGGAAAAATATAACCAGAAATAGAAATATAAAACTTCAGAATTACTATTAAATGCATTCAGCATGACAGTTTTTCTGGAGGTCTTGTTCATACTATTCTGGTGTATCTGGCATCAGTTATTTGGCTTCTGAGGGGGGCAGCTCATAAAAATATGAGACAATCAGTGAAAATTTCTCCCCAAGTTACTAATTTGTGCATATTTTATACTAAGGAAAGATTTCATTACCACATATTACCATTATCAGGGTAAACCTTAGGGATGTAAGAAAATATCGATAAAACGAAATATCGCGATATTTCGCGCAATGATACTGAATCGATATTTAAAATCACTGTTATCGATTTTTTTTATTGAAAAATGACATGCATTTACTGTTTATTTCTTTTGTATGTTGGAATTCAAACTCCGGCCACTGGTTTGCAGTTTACCACCTTTACTATGACGTAAAAACGAGGTCTCGCGATAACTGTAGAAGCCTCTAGTTTGCCAAAAGAACGAAGTAGAACAGTCAGTGGACGTGTGTGATACTAGCTAACTGATGACTGAAGAGGAGAGGATACAGCCGGCCCCCGCAGCTTTCAAAGCTGATGTGTGGACTTATTTTGGATTTAGGACAAAAGAAGGCAGTAAAGACTATGACAAGAGCTATGCAGTCTGTAGAATCTGCACCGCCAGAGTCAAATATTCCGGTAACACAACAAATTTACGAACACACGTGTCTAGACACCATAGCGACGTAGCGTCAAATGCTAATTTTAAAACGAAACGAGGTGATCCCTCTCAACGGACAATTGAAGAAGTTAACTTTTCGAAACTACCAGCAACTTCAACTCGTGCAACAAAAAAACTGCAGTCAGTACTTGTTTTTATTTGCAAAGACATGCGCCTTCTGAGTGTTGTGGAGAATAAAGGATTTCGTAATATGATTAAAACGCTGGAGCCCCGTTACACCGTTCCTTCTCGACAACACATCACGGACTTTGCTCTGCCAAAGTTGTACCAAGAAGTCAAAGCGACAGTGCTGGACTCTCTCAACTCGGCTGAGACAGTTGCTCTGACATGCGACGCTTGGACTTCGAGAGCCACTGAATCGTACGTAACTGTTACAGCACATCACATAACGGACCAGTGGAACCTTCAGTCTCATGTACTACAAACCCGAGCCATGCATGACAGTCACACAGGTGAGCACATTGCAGTGTTACTAACTGACGCTGTGGCTGAATGGGGATTGAACGCAAAGGACCTTGTTGTTGTTACCGATAATGCACCAAACATGGCTCTCGCGGCTAGACTTGCCTCAGCTATCCAAAGTAGCAAGGAGTTTCCTATGCATTCCTGGAACAAGTGTCTCTGCAGAGAGAGTTTTCTCCTCTGCAGGAGACATAGTAAATGCACAGAGAAGTGTCCTGAGAGCTGACCATGTCGATCAGCTTGTATTCCTGCACAAAAATCTGGAAATTGAAAAATAAACACTGAGAAAACACTACACATGTAAAATCTCTGATATGAGAATGTTTGACATTTTGGTTGAGTCTCATAAGCACTTTTATTTAGATGAGTAAATTCCTTTTTTCAGGTTGTACTAAAAGTGTTCCATTGATGGACACTGCAGAGCTGTACTTTATTTTATTAACACTTAATTGTAATAGCACTTTACATTTTTTGTTAATGTTTACTTGGATGGATTCTTCAAGCAATTTCATTTTTGATTTATATTTGTTTATGTTAAAGTCACATAAAAAGTACTTTGTTTTGATGCTCCATAGAGCAGTTTTTGGATAAGTATTTTACAATCATAGTACTTAGAAAGACTTCAGTGTTACATGTTTACTTTTTTCATGTTAAAAAATACTTGATATTTCAGTAAAGTAGTCTTTGTTTGTTTATTTGACATGACTTCTAATAAGGCAGATGTTAATTTCTCCATTCATTTTGAACTTAGAGTGTTTTTGTTTCAGATGTTTCATGTCAAGCATTAAACAGTTTGGACTGTTTACTTGAGTTTTCCTAATTAAATTTAGTCCTACTAAACACAAATATCGTCTGGCTTTTAGTATTGCAATATATCGTATCGTCTACCCTGTATTATGATACATATTGTATCGCCAGATTCTTGCCAATACACACCCCTAGTAAACCTACAATAAAAATGTTCTATATACTTTTTTCCTTCTGTTTAGGAGAGCAGCTGTTTCACAAGCATCACAAAAGCACTGCCAGGTCTATCATGACAAAGATAGTGTGTGGGAACAATGAAGCCAACACTACTTTCTCTGGTTTTCATGCCAGCCCCACTGAGGCTCACTGTGGGCAAACAAAAACACGTGAAGCCATTTCAAAATGTTTGTACTGGCCACGAATGTCAGTAGACATCGATAACTGGGTGGGTACTCCAAATATTATAACTGTTTTTTTTTTAAACGAGGCTAAAAGTCATTTGTTAGAACTTTCTAATTAACAAAGGTGTTCATTTAATAATTTGAAATTCCCCTGCCACAATAATTGCTCAGGTTTCCCAGTGCACAGTTTGTCAGGCAAGTGCTACTACAATAAAAAACAAACAAACTGTAGAGTACACTCCAATAAAGGCTAGTCAGAGGTTAGAACCTGCAGGCAGCAAATCATAAGAAGTCACTTGGATGGTTGACCAAACATTTTTCTACTAACCATATGCAGATGAACAGTATGGGACAGCCGTACCTGGATGTTCGAGCACTGTCTTTAATTTTTATATGATGAATTTACTTAATATGTCTTTCTTGTCACGGTTCTGGGTCGGTTCGACAGCATTTTGAGTTCTTAGGTTTTGTTTTTGAATGATCGTTTTGTTACTTTTGTGCCTCGTTGATTATTATTTAGAATTCTATGTTTCTGTTTATTCATGTTTAAGGATTTGTTCTTCGGTTGTGTCTCATGTTCAGTATAGTTCAAGTTCCATGTGTTATATTCTGTCTGTCTCTCAGTGTCAAGTCTGCGTCTTTGTGTAGTGTTTTCTTGTTTCCTGTTTTATTGTGTAGGTCTGCGTCTCATGTGAGTGTGTTCAGTTTTACCTCCCTTGTCTCGTTAATCACTCCCAGCTGTGTCCCCCACCTGTGTGTAATCTCCCTGTGTTTCTCTGAGTGTATTTAAGTCGTGTCTTCTGTTGTTGTAGTCGCTGGTCCGTCTGTGTATCCATCGGATTTCATCCGTGTGTTCTCCCTGCTGTCCGTCATCACTTACCTCCGCCCATCCTTCTTCATGTTCGTGTCCTGGTTTGTGTTTTGTAGTTTAGTTGTTCCCAGTACAGATAGTCTGCAGTCCAGTTTGCTGTTTTTCTATTTTGTACTTTACTTTCAATAAACCACCTTCACAAGTGCCTGCGTTTGGATCCTACTTCATTATCTCCACACGGCTCACTTCACTCGCTGTGACATTTCTATTTATGGTTTTCCAGTCATTTGAACTGGTTGGAATGGATCTTACTGGAAAGCTAACAAAAACCAAAACTGGAAATCAGTATGGTTGCATGTTTATTGACTACATCACAAAATGACCACAGGTGTATCTGCTGAAGTCCAAATCAGCCATAGAAGTGACAAACTGCCTGATTACATTTCAATTAAACCTTAATCAGGATTTTTTTTGTCATAATTCATGCATGAAAGGGTTAAAGTATTTTAAGTATCTTAATTTCAGCTAAAACATGAATCCTGGAGGTGACCAGTAGTTATAGGAAGGGCTTAATCATTGTAATGCCATTTTTTATATTGATTATTGATGACATAAATAATTTTTATTATATTTTCAAAGATGGCTATGTCATCTCCTGTCCAAACAAAGTTTTTGATTTAATGATTATAATTTTTGAAAAGAGCTGTATATTGTTTTTCAGGTTAAAGTTCAAACAGAACCATCATCCTGGTATTGATAACTCTGTGTGTGACATTTGTATGACTGGTATATGTTTTAACTCTTACTGTAATGCATTTCTATTTGCACTATGCTTGAAATTTTATTTTTGTAAAGAGACTAAAACCAGTGCATTTTATATATTATTGCAGCTCAGCAAAACGGTGAAATGTTGAATATATATTAGATTAAAAAAAAATATCAGTGTTTGCCCCATCATCTGCAAACAAACACTGTCAGAGACTTCTTTAAAATTGTCGGTGACCACCCAGGAACATGGGTTGACTATATTGATGCCGTGATATTTGGGGTTCGAACAAAAAAAAAAAAAAAAAGAAAGAAAGAAGAAGAAGCAGATGACCACCAAGCACTCACTTTGGCAGGGAGGCTTGTTAACCATCCAAATTTCCCAAACAGTATATGGTTGTTGTTTTTATCTTTCTGTCTGTGACAAACTACTCGACAATCAAACACGATACATCTCAATAAGAATTCATAATCCATATTTTACTAGCGCTGTGCACCTTTTCTGAGATACAAACTCTCTATAAATATTAATTAAGCTACAGTGTAAACCTTTGGTGTGACCACTTTTAGTACTCGACATAGTCTGACCTCTTAAAAAGGCTTTCTTGTGATTACTTTAAGTATTACACATGATTATCTTTTACTGTTCATTTACTGGATATATTGCTTATCTAATGTGAAGGACGCACTGTACACTATGCTGAGAAATGCAAAATTTCATATGAATCATAATCACTATATAGAAATACTATCTGTCTGCCAATTTATATAAAATCCATTGGCTAATTATTTTGTGTTCAGGTTATAAGGTAGTTATTAACATGCCACATTAGATCAAGCCAATGGAGTATGATGTCATTGTGGGAATAGTGAACGAACATCATCACTAGACCTTAGTGGTAAATAACAAATTCATTTTAAATATTCATTTAAATCATTTAACCAAGACAAATGCTTGTGGATACATGGATTTTTAAGGGAAACATTTCTTTATCATTTGTTCTTCTTCACTAGACTTTGAGGTCATACAGCCACAACAAAACAAGTCTCTGTAACTGGATCCATTAGAAGAGACAAAACAGGACATTCAGAGATGTCTAGAAACAACAAGGCAAGGAAAACTGCCCAAATGTTATTCCATTATCCCTTCTTATACGAATATTTAAAAAATATATTTATGGTATTAATTGTATTATTTTGTTAATATGAAACAATGTGTATAATTCTAAAATCTGGACCCACAAAAGTTTCATTTTTGTATAGTTTAAAAAAAAACAACAACAATGGTATGGGTATTCTCTATAGCTTTTAAAATACCTGTCCCTGTTTTTCTTTGTGTTTATTTCTACCCTCATGTCTGTGTCTGATGGTTCTTTCACAAAAGACAATGCGGCACAGGCAGAATCTACACTGCTGTTAAGGTCCGGTACCAAACGACTCACGGACCGATTCACACAGATATCGAGGAGAACTTTTGTAGATTTTAATGGATTGATTTTGATACATCTGAGTTGACACTGGTACCAGACAAAGATTAAATTACCTAATCTATTCATTAGAGAGAGAGAGATAAACCTTTATTAGTTCCACACGTTTGGTCAATTACAATTGGTTTCCAGGGCATTTGTGTGAAGAAAGGCTTGCAACCTCTCCAGGTGGACTTGCGATACAGTGAAACATCCCAAATAAGTGGATGCTACATCGTGTAGAGTTCGCTGTAAGTATGTGTCCTAATCCTCATAACCTTCATATATCCATCTATCCAACCATCCATCTGAAAAGATATGAGTATGAAAAATGCTATTTTTCAATTAATATACCATTTACATTTTGGGTAGAAAATATATATATTTTTTAAAAGGGACAATATCTGTCCTATTGTCAAGAGAAGCCATAAACAAACACAGGCTGCAAACTGCCACCGCTCTCCTTCTTAATACACATATGTAACACATCACCATTCGATTTTCATACAATCCTAATATTTCCTTTTTAACTACTGTTGAAATTAACTATAGCAATAAATATATCTTTGGCTGTGTATGTGGTATTTTTTTGTTTTTTCTACAGATGACCACTGTGGATGTCACTACAGATGTCACTACTGTGGATAGAAAGAGCATGACACTGATGACAGCTGTAAACTTAATCAGAAACACTTGTTGTCAAATGATTACAAGACATCCCCGGAAATTCTAGGCTGAATGAAAAGCTAATAATAATAATTATAAATAAATAATGTATACTTTATTGATCCCGAGGGGAAATTCCTCTCTGCATTTAACTCATTCAGTCAGTAAAGCAGTGAGCAGTGGATAGGGATTGTACCTTGCTCAGGGGTACCTCAGGGTAGTCTTTCAGTGGATTTAAACCCCGACCTTCCAATCATAGGACCACCACTCTACCTACTGAGCTATCCCTGCCCACAGTAATATCCCTGCCCGCAAATGGCACTAATAGAAAAGTCACACAATGTGTGATGTAGCCCCATAGTTCTTGTGGTGATGAAAGATGGAGAAAACGGCAGCCATTGCATCCTGCATGCTTCCCAGTGACCAAAAAAGAGGTGAGATGGTTCTTGGGCCAGTTTTTACTGCAAGACGTTCAGTTAATTTTACAAATGCATGATACAAACATATACGTTTCAGTGCATAATATATTCGGATTCTCTGATCACAACCTGATGTAGGTTAAACTGTTATTTATAAGCGTTTCAGTGGGTATAAAAGCGCTTAATATCTGGAAGGTAGGTACCCCAATCATGACGTTCTGTTAGTAATACTCTTGTATCTTTTGCCTGATGGGAGAAGACTGAAGGTGACTAGCTTTCCTGGTGGCATAGTATGAAGGTATGGAAAGCAAAACCCAACCAACGATCCTGGAGCCTCTATATACTACTTTGTTCAAGCTTTTGTTTGTTGTGACTGGCTGTTCTAGTCAGGATGGAGAAAATAAGGACTATCTGTAACAGCTGTGTAAAATTGGGTCATACCTTCCCGACTGACCCTGTATTTTCTCAGCTACTGGAAGAATTCTCTGGTGGGCTTTACTCACTGGTGTTTAATTCCCACGATAGACTGGTGTATAGTGGTGCCTAGGAAGTGCTTGAAGAAGGAGACACTCTCAACAACCTGGCCAACATCATTACTAGAATTCCCACTGCTAGAAAATTCAGAGGAAGAACATCAGTCTTTAAGTTGAAAACTCAAATGAAGTTATGCAGCAGGACAGCAACCTAGCATAAGACTAAATCTACCTTTGAAAGGAGAAAAAAACGACTTTGCAGTGGCCAAGTCAACGAACACATCTGAAATGCACTGAAATTGGCTTGGGACATTAAAACAGGAAAGAAGGCATGGTGGAAATTCCACCATAGAGATGTTGGAGACTCGCCTCAAGTTATCAGGCCACTTTGTAACAGTGGTTACTGCTAAAGCGTGGCACAACTCCGACCTTTGTCATCAATGCATTGGATAAACAGTTGGTTCAATTTATATAAAAATTCTTACAAAACTTGCATTACAGGTTATTTTTGTTTTATGTTAAATCTGACACAGCACAAATGCACATAAAAACAGGACAGGTCAAAATGCTAATTCATGCTAGCTTGGCACCAAGAAGTGTGGACATCCTTGGAAAACAGAAAAGCGACTGGTAAAAGTAATGCTGAAATGATGCTTCATCTAGTTGTGACAATATGGTGTACTGAATCACCTTATGATATTCAGTTTTATTGGTTTTCGGTCATGGATTCACCTTAATGTCCTTCCTATTCCATATCTGACCCTTTCATATGTTTAGACACTGTAGAAAAGCTGTCATTTGTTGATTTTATCTTTTATTCATTTCCTCCCTGCTGAAGCGGAAATATTAGCAGCTGTATTTGACAGGTGTTCTCAAACTGACAAAAAAAAAAAGCCTTATTTATTTATTCATTCATTCATTCATTTTTGAGGTGATATATTGAGGGCTTCCATACTGTTATACTAGTTTAGTAGTAGTTTTACTTCAGCTAAAGGAGGAAAAGTTCTTTTCTCACCTCTTTCAGCATGCTCACCCTTCAAGCATCAGAAACAGCAACACAAATTATTCTTTTGTTTACTCTCTACACAAGTGCTGGAATAATCTTGCCAATGTAAAAGACACGATGTTGCACAACATTAATCAGATTCCTTCAGCTCCAGTGCTGCTCCACATTTCTCAGTCTGAACCTACAGTGCACACCCCTGCTTTGCTTTTATGCTACCACTGGTATCGTGCACCACACCACTTTAGATCAGTGTTATTCTGAACCCTGCTCTTATTCCAAAGCATCTCTAAGGCTGCTATTAAAAGGCTGGATATACCACTGGATATCACTTTCCATTTGGAGGACTTCAGCCCATCTCTGATGACTGTAGGGAATAAGTGGTCGTGAGCTTCCGCTGTCCTCGTGGCAAAGAGAGAAAGGGAGAGACAAAGAGAGGGGAGAAATCTAATTATTTCTCTCCCATGGCCCAGCAAGCCTTAAAGGTTAATCACTGTCCGTTGAGCTAATTCTGTCTGGGTACACTGCAGTAATTACAACACCTGTCTCTCGCTCTCCCTCTCCTGCTTCCTCTAATGCCTTATTCTGTCTGTTTGTCTATCTGTGTGTCTGTCTGTGTCTCTGTCTGTGTCAGTATTTAGACAAGGGCATAACTGTTCTAATTTGGCGTCTGTACACCACTACAGTGGACTTCAAATTAGGCAATTAAGATATGATTAAACCACAGACGTGTCAAGTTCAAGACAACACTTCTTACAGCACAACAAAAAAAGCTCAGGCAACAGGACAAACAGCCTCAGGTGGTGACCCGGCTTCCAACCTCTTAATATCTCAGTCGAATGAAGTATATATTTGACAGACATAAACCGATAGAAAGCGGCATGGTGGTTAACACAGTCGCCTCCTGAACATCCTGGGTCTGAAACCGCTCCCCAGCTGGGGCCTTTCTCTTTGCATTTTGTCACTTGGTTTCTTTCCAGGTACTCCCGGCTTCCTCCTGCAGTCCAAATATATACACGGGGTTAGGTTAAATGGTGAGTCTAAATTGACCGTAGGTGTGAATGTGAGCATGAATTGCCTGTCTCTATGTGTTAGTCCTGTGACAGACTGGCGAACTGTTGGGGCTTTACTCCGCCTCGCATCCTATGACAGCTAGGATAAGCTGCAGCCCAACCGTGACACTGAACTGACGTGGATAGAGAGATGTGTTTATATAGGTACAGAAAGAGAGATGTATTCATATCTTGCATCACATCTCTAAGTGAGGAGGGTTTCCTTTTCTCACCCCCTCTCTTTCTCACATTCCTCACTCATTCTTTCTTCTCACCGCCTTTTCTCTCTCATCCTACCTTCTCGTCACCTACTGTCTCACTCTCTCCCCACTACTCTCAATGCTTCTCTTCCTCCTCCTTTCTTCCTCTTCATTATCTCAACAGCACTCAACCACCGTCTCTTTCTCACCTAATTTCTCTCTGTCACTGGCTCGGCTTCTAAATGTGTACAGCTGTATCTCACTTTAGCAACAGCTGAAGGAACTTCGCCCTGGGCCTAGAAATACTGCACCATCTCTTCTTCTTCCACTTTTTTCCCTTTTACTACCAAAAGTATGTCCAGAAGCAACAGCTTAAGAGTACCTCTCACTTCCCACCAAAGTTCAGTGATATAAAGTGCCTTGGATGCACCACCTATGACTGCTGAATAGAAGTTGAAGCATGACCGGTGTTCTTGATATTACTGTGAATAAAAAGTGCTTATGCATACTTTAGAAAATTGCTAATTTATGCTTAGTAGACCTTAAAAGACCCTATTCTTATTAATTTCTTATCACACTGCCATACACAAAAAGACATTTTCTACATCCCCTTTCATCCTCTACTTCTTCTTTCTGTTTCCAGATTTCCTACAGTTATCAAATTAGTATTTTTGGTCGTTCTGTTTTTTCTCCCTGAGGCCCAGATAGGCTTCTCTAACAGGCTGCTCCCTGCTGAGGCCAGTGGCCTAATGCTGCTGAGGCTGGTGGGCTGTCATTCCCCATATCATCAATACAAAACAGAGAGGAATGAGAGAGTGAAAAAAAAGAAGAAGACTGGGGAAGATGAGACACAAATTGTGACAAAGAAGCTAAGAGTAGCCCTTAGCAAAGTGTCATCACTCAGACAATCTCCATCCTTTCCACTCTGTCTTTATGTTTTCTACGTGCTAAGGGACCAAAACAGAAGAGGGGACAGTGCCAGCTTTATCACATTCCAAATGTTTTCCAAGAATTTTGCGAAGTGACAAAGATCCCTAGAATTTGTTTCTTGGCCCCTGAGGCGAAGCTCTGCTTGAGAGTCTGTGCAGATGGGTGCTGATGGAAACAGTGGTGATGAGGAGTGCTGCTGGTAGCTGGTGGAGGGAAGCTAGAATTGCTGAGAAAGAGACGAGGGATGCTGAGAATTCACAGGGTGAGGAGGAGAGAGCGAGAGGGGAGAAGATGGAAAACAACAGCACCTGGCTGGCTGTTATGCCTTCGCCAAGGATAGAGTGGAGGCGGATGTATGTTTCCAGTGATGTTTATTTGTTTCTCTGTATGTTTGTTTGTCTGCAGGATTCAGTAAAAACTACTGAGCCGAATTTGATGAAACTTGTTAAAAAGGTGGGGTTGGAGCAACAGACAAGCTCATTAATTTTGGATCACTTTAGAATGTATTGAAGAATGTATTGTGGAAAGTCAGATGAATGGTCTGTCAAAAGCAAAAAATGAGACTGAAGGACAAACTGCATTTACGTATCCTTGTGCATGAACATAAATGGAGGAAAATGGTGAGCTTTTTGTAAGGCTGTTTACACTTCTCAGTTTCTTCCGTCTGTTTCATGTAATCCCCAGAGACTGTATATAAAAGAAAGCCATAACCACCATGAAGAGCCACTGGTCTGAGCTTTGATGTGCCAACATTAGCATTTTTGAAGCCAGATGGAGTGCTAAGTAATCAGCAATTAACTGCACAATGAGCTGTATTATTTGTCATATAACTGCATTCAAATTATGCATTTGTGGATGACATGCACCATTATCCACTTCAAGAGTGCATCAACAAGGACACAGATTAAACCAGAACGACATGTAAAGGACTGCGAGCCTCACTTGTCTCAATTAAAGTCAGAGTTCATGATTCAAGAATAAGATAGACAATGGGCAAAAATGGCATCCACATGAGAGATCCAAGGAGAAAACACTGACTAATAAGAACAATAAGCTTGTCTCACATTTGCCAAAAAAAGCATCCTGATGATTCCCAAGACTTTTGGGAAAATATTCTGTGGACTGACAGGACAAAAGATGGACTTTTTGTGTGCTGTTGCATCTGGTGTAAAACTAATACAGCAGTTCATATAATGAACATTATAGCAACCGTCAAATATAGTGGTGCTAGTGTGATAGTCTGACACTGTTTTGCTGCTTCTGGACCTGAATGACTAGCTATAATTGATGAAACCATGAAATCTGCTTTCTGCGAGAAAATCCTGAAGGTGAACGTCCAGCCATCAGTTTGTGCCCTAAAGCTCAAGCACACTCGGATTATGCAGCGGAACAATGATCTGAAACAGGTCAGGAAGTCCACCTCTGAATGGCTCCAAAAAGAACAAAAAACAAAAACAAAATGAAACTTTTGGAGTAGCCAAAACAAAATCTAAACTTAAATCCCTCTGAGCTGCTTTGGCATGACCTAAATACAGGTCATTTTTATACCCGCTGTATTGCTCCTATACTGCATATTTCTAAAGTGTGTTTGTTAACAGTACATTTACTGCTACATGCATTGAGAGTAAGCTAACGCAGGGAAAGTAAGACAAAAACAGTTAAACCTTGGCTGTCAAAATTATTAGAGAAAGCAATATGTTTAGTAGTTAAAACAGTCTAAGTTAATACTGCAATGTTACTTCTTAAGAACATATTCTGAATTCAGACAGCTCTACAGTATGCAGATAAACTGTCCACTTACAATTAAAATCATTCCTTTTCCTTTAGTGTTAATAAACTCAACATATTGCTTGCAAAACTGAAGGTATTTTGTTCTTCTGTCAGCACACGAGCATTGATCCTATGCCTGTGCTTGCGTTGGAGTTTAGCAGCACCCACACATATTGCTGAGATGAATGTCTGGCATACAGGTAGACTCTTTATAGCTATTCTGAAATGTTTTGTCAAACAACCTTACAGTGTAACCATATAAGTTATCACAGCCTGACCTGTGTAGGCAGGTAAAGTCGTAAATCTTAAAAGGCAGCGACTTCTGTGCGCATCTCTCTTTAGAGCCGTACATGCTGTAAGCGTAGTTAATATATTTTTTAAAATGCAAAGCATATATAACGTTCCAGAGAAGCTTGCAAAAAGCGCACCGTCTTAAAGGGTTTTACACGCTGATGTTGCATCTGGCCTTAAAGAGATATATACACTTATCATGCTCCACCAGGTAAATGTGGAGCAGGATAGCTCTAAACTACGCCTTTAACATCAACAAGTTATCATGTTTACCACTCTGAGCTGTCTGTGATCACAGTACACCAAAAGATACCAAAAGAAACAATTTGTTCATGACTCTCTCAGTTGCATAATCATTTATGATTCACCACTTCCTGCAGGCTTTAAAACATGCAGTGATTGCCATGACTACAGATGGCATGTGCATAAATGCTGCACATTAAATGATTTGAATATTTATCAAAATGTGACATGCTGGGTTTATTGAGAAGAATTTTACATTGCTGACAGGCAGATAAAATATGTGCGCTTAAAACCTAGATGCTGATGAAGATTGACAGCATTATGGTCCAGCGTATATACTGTGTGCAAAGGGTTCTGCTTAGAAGACCCAGCCACAGGGAGGCCAGTGAAATCCTAGTGCCAGAACCAAGCCTGGATAAAGGGGACGGCTTGGGTTGAAAGATTCATGGATGTAGTGAAGGAGGATATGCAGAGGGTTGATGTTCGAGAGGATGCTAGGGATGGAATAAAATACAGGCAGATGAAGAAGAACATGTTCTGCCTAAAAGTTACCTTGTGTGAGAAGTTGAAGAGTCCGGACTTCCTCCCGGACACGAAGCTGCAGGACCTGCTGCAGGATGTGCTGCCTCTGCGCTTCCTGCATGATGCCCATTCTTTCCAGCTTTCTGTCCGTCAATCTCATCAGAGCCCGCCCTGAACAAAACACGCAAAATGAATCTGAAGGTTAAAGGTGAGATGCCTGGGTGAAATTTAACATGCACAGCTGGAGACACTCCAAAAAGGGCTACCGATAACGTATTCGTGCCTGTGGAAGAGCAGAGTGTCAACGGCATTCAAGTGCAAATTCCTAAAGCTGTTCAAGGACGCAATATTTTCTTTTATAAAAGCATAAAGAGAAACTGTTTTACGACTCTTTCTTTTTTATGTGACCGTCACTTAGCCTGAAATTTCCAATTAAGCCCAGTGCAACTCACTGCAAAGCAGTTTCGTCTCTGCATAAATATCAGTACTGTGTATCCCTTGAGCAAGGATCCCTCACAGCTCTTTCCTTAATTGCAAATCCTTGTATAAAAATTCATAATTTAATCATGCAATCAGTTTGTATGAAGGGGATTTAGGCTGCTGATAAAAAGCCATGCAGAATATGGTGTAATTATTAACGCTTCTTATGAGTGCCTTTGTAACATGTGGGATGGTAAGCAGATAGGATAATACTGCAGAGCAATTACTAGGCATTAAAGTTCGTCCCCAGCAGCTCCCTTTCCTCTTTCGCCCTGATGGCTGTCTGGACAAGAAAATCTGATTGGTTTGACTGCCAAGAGAGTAGCTCGGTCCTGAAAGCCTCATGGATGCTGGTTTCTCATATTCGTCCCCATCTTCTTTTTGTTCTAGTTTCCTCTGTTCCACGACTATTTGTGGTTTGATCAACAACAATCAAATGCGAAGGCTCAATAATAAAGATTTAATATAAAAATGTTTCCTTTTGTTCAAATCCAGCCTGCCTGCAAAAAAAAGGCAGACTTTACAATTTCATGTCTCTTGACTTTCTTGGACTATCTGTTGTAGATTGTTTGGGCATGCTGAGCCCCATGCTACCACTTTGCTACCACAGCACAAAAGGGAGTTTGCTTGGAAAGCTAAGTACCCTTAAGTGTTATCGGTAAAATGTTGACTGTGTTTGGCCAATTTTCTTCTTTCTAACAAAAGAAGCTCTTGACTCTGCCCTACGGCCAGATGGGGGTAAAATGCCTAATATAGTTAAGACGCCTCAACTTGAAGTCGCACTGAAAGACTGTAGACATTACAAAAACACTGGGGAACTAAGTAGAGTCATAAAGACTCAGAAGTAAGAGGAGCATATTAAATGGGAAGATGGAAAGACGAAGACTACTGATGTGAAAAAAGAGAGTGGAATCGGAGGCTGAGAGTGGAAAGTCGGGAAAGAAGAGTGAGACGTACAAACTGACAGAATGAAAAAAAAAAGAAGGATGCACACATAAAGCATGCTGTTATGAGTCTATAAATATTGACCAGCCATCACTTGGCACCTGATCTTGTAACTCAAGATAGATTGGCATGGCAACAGAGGTTTGCTTTTTCTGTGCTTCTGTAAAGTCTACCTTAAACAACAGCAGAAACAACAAAGAAAACACGGCGTACTTTACATAATGGATAATAATGCATGCTTAGAATCTTTATATGTTATTATTATCATCTTGATATTATGAATTTGGAAAATTAAAATAAAACTATAGAGCACTTGTGTCAAACTCCAGTCAACTTTTAAATGTGTCCCTGCTGCAACACACACACATGAATAAGATTAGTAGGCCATTAGCAAGACTCTATAGACTGCATGCTGAGGTGGCAACCCCTAAGCCTACTGAAGTAAATGTAAATAAATGGAAGTAAATGCAAGTGTTTGGAAAAATGTACTTTTATTGGACCATCTTCATTCGCTTCGCTTCATTGCAACATGAATCAAATTGTTGAATGCCACCTCAGCTTAAAAGTTTCAGGACACCGGCTCTCGAGGACTGGAGTTTGACACCCCTGCTTTAGAGAAACTCCCCTTAGTATTTATTACTTTACTAAAATTTGTTATCACAACTTGCCTATTGAAGCTTTAATGGGCATCTTTATTGAGACTCAGGATATCTACAAGACTGCTTTAAAAACACTGTGTTACTTACTGTAATACCGACACTAATGTTTCCTAAAGCAATACTGGCAATACTTAAAAAGACTGAAACTAGCAGTGAAACTAATAAAAACTAAACTACAATGAAACATTTTTCAAACAATAAAAACTGGAAACACTCTGGAAATTTTTTTTAATTAAGAACAAAAAGTCAAAACAAACAAACAACAAAAATAAAACTAATAAAGAAAAATAGAAGTATAATAACTACGTTCTCCGCAACTTTAATACCCACCCGTCATTATTTATTTGCCCACACATTGTGTGATCACCACAGACAGAAGATTGGGATACTTAAAAGAATCAAGGTAAGCTAAACCTCATATATCTTATTTCAGGTCAATAAGTTTAAGGAAGAACTTTCATTCAACCATATGTTCTTACTTTGTAACATTCCCTTGCTTTCACCTGTTTGTGTACCTGCTGAGGCTCTTGGTGTACAATCTGAAGGGCAGGCTTACAGTCTTTTCCTCTGTTGCCATTATTATGTGCTGAAACTGCTCTCATTGGACCCTGACATTACTTTGTTTGTAGATGGCTTGTGACTCATATGGCGTAGTAAGTGGACCTTGGCATGATGTTTTTAAATGTCTTTTTCCTCTTCTTTCTCTACAATGTCACCATCACGGGTGAATGATTCCCCCGCTGAAGCCAGTCCAACATATAAGCTGAACAGTTACGTGATAATTGGTTTTGATCTCTTCCACCCAGACTTTCCCTGTTTGCTTATCCTAAGGACAGCTTCAACCCTTTTTTATCTTTACTCCCAGATTTTTTTTTAATTATTATGTGATTGTAATTTTAACAGATTTTTATCATGAGGCATGACAACAACATGCACTGTATTGTATGCAGATATTTCCCCCATTGTTCTTTGTAGAACTCAGAACTCCTAAATTGATTCTACTTTCAAACTTTTGAATATAGCGATTTGTAGTGTGTTACTTTGAAGCCGATAGCCTGTCACTTGCATATGCCTGTTGCTTCGGTTGCCTAGGTAACTCTCTAATGTACAGGGTGGGCCATTTATATTGATACTAGAGATGGCACGATACCACTTTTTTATGTCCGATACCGATACCGATATCATAAATTTGGATATCTGCCGATACCGATATGAATCCGATATAATGTTTTTTAATCAACAAAACTGTTTTTTAAATATCTTGCTGCATTTTGTATAAGTTCATACTCAAGTTTAAAACAACAACTACACTAAAGCTATTCTGTTATACCTATATGCAAAAAAAAAATATTTCATAGTTCAGCAATACTGATCAATCTAATAAACTTAAACCTACACCATCCTCCCTATTCTGGTATTTTAAAGAGTACTTAGCGTAAATATTAAGCAACCTAACTAATAGGGTTCCAACTCCCAGCAACAACAAAAATAAATAAATAAAAAATAGGGAACCACCCCTCACGCGCCACCTCATGATGCTTAATCAACGTAATCAACCTTAATTTGATGCAGTGTGAAAAAAAATGCACAGAAATCAATTATTTTTCAAGAAATATTAAATAGATTCAACATCTTTCTTCAACAAAATTGCAGACTGCACAGATGGTACCTTCCCAAAGGAAAAAGTACTATAGCTTACTAGGGTATATATATTAGACTTAATAGTCACTATATACAGTAATGGACTTCTATTCATTTTACATCAAATTAAAACTTTGGGTGTAAGATTCGGATAATTATTTATTAAAAGCTAGACATTTTAAATGAGAATAAGAAAGAAAAGTATGTCTTTGTGCCCCCTTTTCCCTGTTCATGCCCTATCGGCCCCCCTGGCTAAACTTTGCTAGATCCGCCCCTGCACAGTTACCAGCCGTCAGCTACGTAGAAAAAGATCCTCGAGTAGAAAGTAATAATAAATAAATTCTAACAGCAGCTTATCAAGCTTAAACGTGCTGCTGTTGTTCAGCCGATGGTTTCCTCTTTCTGGTGCAAAGTGGGCCAAAAACAAACCAGAGAGACGGACTCGCGACAGAAAAGCCGATCAGCTGGTGATATTAAAGTCCTGTTTGTGGCACATTAGTATATGTGAGGGGGCAAACTCCTCAAGATGGGTGGTGACCATGGCGGCCATTTAGAAGTCGGCCATCTTGGATACAACTTTTGTTTTTTCAATAGGAAGAGGGCCATGTGACACATCAAACTTATTGTTAATGTCACAAGAAAAACAATGGTGTGCTTGGTTTCAACGTAACTTTATTCTTTCATGAGTTATTTACAAGTTTCTCTTTGTTCACAGCCATTGACATGTCGAAGAGGTTAACACGTGAGTGGATCGAAATTGTGTTGATATTTGGTGAACGCAATAACCGGGTCATTGCAGTAGATTTCAATGCAAGACACCCTACGAGACCACCCGTCTCCCATGCTACAGTTAGCAAACTGCTTGCTAAGTTTTGTGAAACTGGTTCAGTGTTGGATTTGCCAAAATGTGGACGCAAGAAAACTGTCACTAATGAAGAAACATCAGTGGCTGTCCTAGCTTCATTCAGCAAGAGCCCACAGCGTAGCACTCGCCGCATGTCACTGGAGAGTGGCATTAGTCGAACATCCCTTCGGCGGATATGAGCTCCCCTCCTTCTAGAAACTTAAAGTTTAAATTCAACCATAAGCTGCACAGTTGCAATTTGAGTAAAAGTCTAGCTTTTTTAATCTCACAAGTCTAGTGGAATATTGTGAATGCCTGCAACATGACAAGCTCTGCAATTATCATGAACAAGCTGCCAGTTCTCAGCGGTGAATGCCAACGCGCCGCTTCTTCCGGTCAGTGAGGCAGCATTAGCGGGGTGGAACAGCTTCTGTAAGGCATCCAGGCTTTCACTCTGCTTTCCCGCAGTTCTGAGCCATTTGCTTTGACAATCCCACCAAGACTCAGCTGGGAGTTTTTCATACCACAATTAATACACTGTGCACTGTAGCGTGGTTGTGAGGAGAGGAAGAGGAGGAGAAGGAGGAGGTGGACAGCAGAGGAAATTGGTCAAGAGGAAATAAATGAGGTAAGGGGAGGAGAAGATTTAAGAAAGGCTGAACGTAAGGAAGCGAAAGAAAAACAGTGAATCAGCAGTAAAAGGCCCCAGAAATGCAGAGGTGAGAAGAAAAATGAGATAGGGCCTGGGCTGTGTGGACAGTGGTGCGAACGAAATATTATGTCGGCCTGGTGTTCTGCTGCTTGGCCAAGACAGTTATAGCACTATGATATAGCATGGCCTTAGTTCATTTAACATGCCAACACATAAAGATCATGGCAAAAAGACAACATGACAGAAAACCATTAAGTTATCATTTACTTAAAACATATAGTTTACACACTCACACTGTGACACTGTCATCCTTTCCCGACCTAAAAGCGTACCGTTTGGTCATGAATCTAGTTCTCAACATGTGCATAATGACTGTCCTGTTACTGTAGGCAAGAAAGAAAAATGCTGGCTATGATCCAGTCACCACAGCTCGTTCTCTTTCAGAATATTGATTAGACAAGAAATTTCATCCATCTCTGAAAACCGAAAGGGTTTACTCTCTTTCTTTTTTTCACTATCATTCTTTTCCATTCATTCCCCTTTCTCGCTCATTCCATTTAAATGCTACTTCAGAGTTTTTATTTATGAAATTTAGGCAAAGATGACAACCCTTCGACTTTCCAATTTTGGCCATTGAGCTGTTAAAGCTCTAGTATTTTCCTGTCCTCATTAATCAAGCAGCAAAAACTGATGAATTGTGGCAAGTCATTGTTGCAGACGCGCCGTTGGTGTTTATCCAGTTAATTCATTTGTAGGCTGTGGTGATCTGGACAAAGCTGGGGACATCACACACACCCCTGTTTCAACTATGAGTGTTGGACATTTACCGTATTTTTCGGACCATAAGGCGCACCGTGTTATAAGGCGCATTAAGTGAAACAAATCAAGTCAAACTTTACTCAACTCATTCTTCTTGCTTCCTCCACTTCCGTACCATTGCTTCATTTATGTTGAATTCCATCACAGCTGCTCTATTCCCGTGTTGTTGCAGTATATTAATGACTAACCTCGTATTGTTGATGGATTATCTAAGTTGTTCTCCTGACTGAAATTTGGTCCGTTTACAGCATCCTGCCATGCGATCGCATTTATCCCTAACAGTGTTGCCAACTCCTCAGTAAGGAAAATCGCTATTGGCTGTCCTAAAAGTCGCTAGAAGTCGCTAAATGACGTCATTGCCTAATTTGCATAATTGGCCATGCTAATGTAATTGTAACCTACGAGAGAGAAATAACATCGGGGAAGAGACATAAAGAAGAGATTTATTTATGACGAAGTCTCCAATAACACCAGAAAAAGTCACCAGATTTGTCGCTAGTCGCTTTTTAGAAAGAAAGTCGCTAAGGGGGTCTGAAAACTTGATAAATATAGTGACAAAGTCGCTAAGTTGGCAACACTGGTCCCTAACCATCGGGAACCCTCACGTTAACTTTTATTGAGTGGAAAAAAGTTAGCATTCATCCTCCAGCTTCACTGTTTGTTATGCTAACATAGCTGTGTCGCTGTAACGTAGCACATCATTATATACCAGCTAGTCCAACTTCAGTAACCCTACAAAAGTCACTGCTGTTTAGTTTTCTGTCGTCATTTATGTTGGAAGTGATAGCAGAGCTGTATGTTTTAATTTTTTCAGAAATCTCTCAGTAAGAACATGCTATATCATGTTTAGGTGGAAACTAGCGAGCTAACGCCTGCTAACTCCATTAAAGTTAATAAATTCTGTTTTCATGGATGCCTGGATGTTAAAATTTATTGTTACACCTGGTAAAGCAGCAACGCTGATCAGTTTATTAAAGATGAAAGAATTTAGACAGTTTTAAAATCTCAGTGATGCTGCAGTGTTTGTTTGACTTTGGGACCTGACTTTGGGTAAGCGAGGCTCCCGACTAATGCTCCGACAATCCATCAAGCAGTGCGGCTTTGTAGCTTACCAAAGTCATACCAAAACATTTTTGACAGATTTTTCAGCACCGTGTACCACATAAAATCAGTTAGAGGTCAATAATCACAACTAGAATTCATACATAAGGTGCACCAGATTATAAGGCACACTGTCCATTTTTGAGAAAATTAAAGGATTTTAATTGCGCCTTATAGTGAGGAAAATATGGTAATCTACTTTAAGTGTCCAATAAGAAAGTCATAGATCTGAAACAGAAATTCAGAAGCTGCTCCACAAATAGCAGTTAAGTCGCAGCAGGAGGGCGATTTAACTGAAAAAGGACAAAGGCCCTTGGCAACTTTGCTTTTATATAGGAATATAACAACAACAAAAAAACAACCAATTGATACCGGCAACGATTGCAAACTGTTGGCAATCAGCTGTCTGCAATTAGAAATTTGCCTCATCTGTCTGGGAGTGAATGCAGTGAGTGTGAGACAGACCTCATTTATTCGGAGACAGGCTGTCTCCCATCAGGCAACCTGTGGGCAATGAGCTGGTTGCTGTAAATCACCGGGCAACTGGAGGTTGCCATCTTATTTTTACTTTGGTGTAACTAAGCCATTAAACTAGTTGCCTGAGGCCTATAAGGAGAGACCCAACCCACCACCATCCAAAATAATAAATACAAATATAAACAACCACCCAACTCATTCAGGTCAACCATGTAGTGAATTGAATGTTGAGAGGATTGAGATGATACCCTTGTCACTGAACTATTTTCCACAGAAACAGAGGCAGAGTTTGTTCTACTCTAGTGTTTTTACACGCAATTTGAAAATGTGTCTATCAGTTGTGTCTGTAGGATGTTAAAAGGAAAGGGTGTATATGTGTTGCTGCACATGTTCTACCTGCAACACAAATGTCTGAATTTCAAGTGTTGAACAGCAGGGAGATGAGGTGCTCTATTTTCATTATACTCTGTGTATTTTAACACACAAACCAAATATGGGTACACATGTTGTGCACACATACTTCCTAAAAACACACTGACGTACACACAAACACATTGTCCCTGGGAATTAGATTAATGAGTGGTGGGTGAGCAGCAGTGTTGGGCTGCAGATTAATCTGCAGCTATAGCGTGACCATAGTCAGTGATGAATGGGAGCTTAAAGTGCATCTGTACACACGCACGCACGCACAAACACAAATACATATACAGACAAAGCACTCACACCCAGACACTGATCCTGCAGTAGCCCACTTCATTTTGCAGGTGGAGCTAAAACGGCATACTAATTATGGCTGTGTGTGAGGCAGCCATGTGTAAGGACAGGAGTACAAAGGCAGCAAATTAACAGTCCTCTGCCTCCAATTTCCAAAATGGCACTTTTCAGCCCTGACAATTTTTGGCAGCTGTGCTCAAAGCTTTCGATACGGAGCAGGAATGTATTCTAAGACTTTTCCTCAGGTAAGTCTTCCATACCAGTCACTCATCTCAAATCTCCTTCTCAGCTGTGCCCATATGGGTGTCCTCTGGGGATGAATGTCACCGAGCTGCATCTGGAAAACTGCACTCCAAACCCGCACGACAATCTGTCAAGCGCAGAATAACAAGCCATGCAAGTGTTGAGCGCTGGATATCCAGTACACTTCTTGCTGCCATATGTGATAGGATCCCCCTCAAGAATAAAACCAAGATAACAGAATTGGATTCAACTAGCGTGCAGTGACAAAACTGTGGCAGCACTGGGCATATCCTTCACTAGTATTCACTGTGATGTGGCGCAGCTTGAAGTCCTTAAAGTCAATGGCAACTGATTGTCTCAGTCACGCAGCTGCCTGTAGCCCTGGAGCTAAAAGGCTACTAAAGCTACTGAGCACCTGTGATCCAATGCTAATGCTAATGCAGAGTGTAGGAGAAAAGCCCAGTTATAATCCTAGAGAGAACAAGGTTCAGTCTAAGTAATGAAGACAGTCCCACCAGAGATGGAGAGACACACAATTACATGCACCCAGACAGATAATAAGCCGCCTCAATCCTCCACTTGTCACATCAGTAGTAGCCTCATGCTGATTTCACCATTACTGATGTATTCTAAGTTTGCCGATCATTATACTGCAACTCTGTTGGATAGCCACAGCTAACAACATGCAGACAGCTCACTTGGACTCTAACACTGTGGAATCCATCTAAATTACTGAGATGACTTGAAGTTTGCCGTGGCAATAACTAGCCATCTTTCGATGGTTATTATGGAAGGACAATCGCTTGTCATTTTAGATAACTACCGTTCTGCGAGATGAAGTAGATTGCTGGATACACTTGTGAGCCAGAGAGGTTGTGATGACCCAGGTGAAACCTGCTTTGAATCTGTCATACCAACCTTGAATTCACCTACACTATCAAGTAATCTATTGCTGTAGTAGGAAGAAGAAAGTTATTATTCTAGAATTATATTTGGGTAATATTTACTTTTTTGGTGGAATACTGTAGATTTTCTGGGCCTTTGATGTTTCTATATTGCATTTATTTCTATGTGGCGCATGGGCATGCTGCACTTAAAACGCACTGTGAATTCGTAGTTTCTAAATAGTAGGTATTAAAAATGTGGCAAGCAAAATATGTAAACACATATACAGTCCTATGTGCATGGCGTTAAGGAAACCTTGTGAGACTAGTTTTACTGATGCAGGAAACATTTAGGAGAATCAGATGTCTTACACAAAAATATTTATTGCAGAGAGCTTGGTCCTGCTGAATAGATCACAGCAATTCAGGCTGACACGTAAAAAAGCCACCATCCACTTAAGTGGCCATTATGATAACAGCCCATATTTTACCCTACACAAAAACAAGCCATTCACAAGTATTGCACATTGCTCTCCATACACCACTTTGTGAATGAGATATTATATATGGGGCAGGTGTTACTTGGAAGGGAAAACTTGTAAACTATTCAAGGTTTTTCTAGTGAAGCCATAAAGATGGAGGATGGTAGGAAGATGTGATTGGTTAGTTGGTCTGCTGAACTACCTATGAGAGACCCCATCCTCAGGGTAACCCCTTGAAATCATAGCTAAGCGACAAACATCTTCACATATACACACAGACAATAAGCATGAAATATATATATTGGGGCTGAAATACAGCGCAAATCAAGACAGAACCTAAACAGATAACTGTAAACACTGTTGTACCTTGCTCCTGACCTCTTCTTTACTGATAACAACTTGAACCAGATCTTTGGATTCATCACACCATCAGACACATTGCCACAGATTTTGGGTTCGGTTCTTTTTCTCTGGCATACCTCAGCCTCTTCTTCCTGAATGGCTTCAGATAGCCTGGAGGACTATTTCTTAAGACATTGAGGGTAAGATGGTAAGATGGTTCTCTTAGCAATAAAGTTTAAAGGCACTGAGATCGTCCTTGTAACCGTCACCCACCACTGTTGTGTCATCAGCAAACTTCACAATGAAATTGTAGATACTAGTGGCCGTGCAGTTGTAGATGTAGCGTGAGTACATGAGAGTTCAGTATACACCCCTGACGTAACACCACGCTGCCGTCTATGAAGGCTGCATGACGTCACACCGCGCGACACCGGTGATAAGACCCACCACTGTTGAATTGTTGGCAAACTTCACAATGAAATTGGAGATGCTAGTGGCTGTGCAGTCGTAGGTGTAGAGTGAGGACAGGAGAGAGCTCAGTGTTGGGTCTGTGCTTCCACAGGGCCCGCTGGTTTAGAGACTTATTCCCATTAACGAAGCAAGACAAACAGCTCAACCGGGTTTTCACATGCTAGCAAGGGAAGGATCTCAGAGCAGCCCTTCTGCCCTCGGTGTCAGACCACTTTGAAGAACCATCTCCCCCTGCAGCCTTTTATTTCTGTGACACACAGTTTACACAAACACCCACTGTAAAAAACCCCATGGCTATAAAAGGTTAAAACACTGTGTCTTTGTGTGTGTGTGTGTGTGTGTGTGTGTGTGTGCGCGCGTGTGTGCGTGTGCGTGCATGTATGTGCGAGCATGTGCGTGTATGTGTGTTTGGGGGTGCGTTTGTCTGACCTCCTGCTCACCAAAGGGTCATAAAGGCAGGAAGTTTAAAACAGAACCTTCACATAGGATGTGTCCCTATAATAAAACACTATAGCCTCCTCCACCATTCAACAGCCTGGGGAGGGCAATAGAAACAGGAGAATGTCTTTGACCATATAGTTTGAACCAAGACTTGCAAATTTAAGTAACACAATGACAACATTTAACAATTTGACTCTAACACTCAGTATACACCCCTGACGTAACACCGAGCTGCTGTCCGCGATGGCTGTATGACGTAACAACGCGCTGACCTCTGCGAAAGCTGCGTGACGTCACACAGGTCACACCGCACTGCTGTCACACCGGTGTCACCGCAGCCACCATGCTGCGCTGCGTGATGTAACACTGTGCTGACTATGAAGGTGTATGCTGTTTGTATGAACTGACCAGATGGTCTGCCAGATGTACAGCTAGGAAACGGAAGCTGTTCACTCTTTCCACTGTTCACTCTTGATGGTGATGGTGATGTGCTCTTCTACACCTCCAGAGGTCCACTATCATCTCTTCTGGTTTTGTAACATTTAGGGTGAGATGGTAGTCTTAGCACTGGAGTTTAAAGGCACTGACATCCTCCTTGTAAACTGTCACCCACCATTGTTGTGTCATCCGCAAACTTCACAATGAAATTGTAGATGCTAGTGGCCGTGCAGGCGTAGGTGTAGAGTGAGGACAGGAGTGAGCTCAGTATACACCCCTATAAACCCAAGTTAACATTATTCAAGAGAAGTAAATTGATATGAATTCCAATCACATTGCCTACTCCTCATCATAACTCACAGGTAGGCTAAAGCAGTGGAAGCAATTTGGAACCAGGGTTCCTAATTCGTGTATATAATTAATGCATGTCATTTAAAAAAAGACAAAAATTAAAGAAAAAATAAAAATAAAATAAGAACATTTAAAAAAAATGAAAAAAAGCCATGCACATGCCTTCAGGCTTCTCTAAGGCACTGCCTGCTTTCAGGCTTTGCTTCCATTGCTGAATCACACTAGTAAAATACTTGGGAGACATAAGCAGAACAGTGTGACACGATTACTGTGCTTGAGACTGTAATCATATGAACACATAGTGGCAATGAGATAAGTTGCCTTTGAATAAATGTCCTATTTTCTCAAAATCGTTACAAAAGCCTCACTGGTACACGAGCTGCAATCACTTGGATATCTGCGCTTCTCTTTTGGGCCGAGACATTATTTTTTTTCTCTTTTCATCAATAAACGAATATCTCTTTTCAGTTTATTATTATATCACTATTTAACGACAAGTCATTCACGGTCTCTACAGATTAATTTTTAATTCTCTATATGAAGAAAATTAAGAACGCCATTTTCTAAACATGCAATTGGCAGGACAGTAATTAATAACATGTAACACACTGACATGTAATCGCCTTGCTAATGGTTTCATTAACCATGATTCCTTCTGCCTGTGGATCAAATTGTCCCCCTAAGAGCTCATCAGCTCACTGCACAACTCAATCACTCAAACAACAACCACCGATGGATCTTTTATGTGGCTCGCCACTTGATTTGGAGCCATGTTAGTCCCTTTGACTCATTTGCTGTTTGCGTTCTCATCTATTACCTGGAAGCAGTCTGTAGAAATCACTGCTTTCATGAAACAAAAGCTCTTTAGATTATGAGTTACATTTATATAGTGTTTTTTTGTCCTGATGACAATTCAAAGTGCTTTTCACTGCAAGACACATTCACATTTTTTAAAACTATGAAACTATAAATATAAACAGATGGTAACTTTTTTTTCCTTTTTTTTTTTTAAAAAGCACCCTGTGAGTAACCCTGAGGCACACAAACACCACCACAAATACCCTGGCATATGCTAGTGTGACAGCAACCGGTTGGAAGTTTTTACCATCTCATCCAATCCTAACTTGAAAACTGTTGTATAAATGTGGTTCATCCTAAAAACAAAACAAAACACTGCACTCAAATCTGGACCCCCATCTTCGACAGTTTTCTAAAACCAGCCCCTGCAGCCAGCCTCCACAGCTGCTTCTAATTCAGTCACTGTACGCCCTTAGAGACACTCTGAATTTCCACACTGTGATGTAATGGTCTCCTCTGACAGAAAATATAAGTTAATAGCGACTCGCCCATTTTTCCTCCTTCATCCTCTTTGCTTCTGATTACCTATGTCATCGCACCTTTTATGCTGATTACATCTAAAGTATCGGAAACGGTGTGTTTAACTAATTTACCATGCCAAGCTATTCTCTCAACCAAAAGAGCTTTGTCTTTGTAATTACAACGGATTAGGGACTAATATCTAATTATGCCTTAATATGCTTTAATGCATTTTTAATGGCAGCTGAGTGTTAAAGTCAAATTCGTTGCCGTCTCTGTTGGGGGTGGGAGGTGAAGATTGAGGAAGGGAAAGGGTTTCTTGGCAGCAGAGGCTGGAGGGAGGATAGGAAACATTGATTTCTTTGGCAGAGGTTAGAGGAGCCTAGAAGGAAGCCAGCTGCTGCATACTGAAGTCGCTCAACGTTAAAATGTTGCACCAGTCCTGATCCGCAGTAAAATGCATTTCCCTCGCCGCTGTTTTATGTCAGGAGCGGGAGGACACAAATGCCTGTTTGAATTATGATCTGAAATAGAGACCGTTTATTGATTTGCTACTTTATGAAGGGACGACTACGTTGCCAAGACAAGTGAGATTGAGTACCGCTGGCAGCCAAAAAGAGGGCTGACTTTTCTGTCAGAAAATACAGTCAAGAATTGCTACGGTCTGGAGACTCCGATGCTAAAAAGCCAAAAATCTATTCATGCATACACATGTGCACGCACACGCACACACACATGCACGCATGGTTCTGATTTTCAAGGGTCACAGCTCATGGCTAACAAGCACACTGAACAAATAGATATTCTCAGACGCACGCCTGCATGCTCTTATAAATGTATTCATACTCACTGTTTGTTTGTCTACGCATGATTGTTTTCCACAACAATATTCCATCATTTGTTTCCCCCTTGTTTATTCTAATAGAGTGTAGGAACAGAAAAATATCTGCATAATATTTCAAAGATTGATTGGGATGCAAATTGCCTCGTGAGCCCAATTGGTGTGGCTTGGCCTGTTTTAATTGGGCTCTGTTAATTAATGCTCAATGTGAAGACAAACTGAATTACTTGCAGGTTTTGTGCATGTCATTATCTCCTAATTGTGCCAGCGTGAATGTGTATGTGTGTGCGTGTGTGTACAATATGAGCATGAGTTTTCATTTGGTTAACCCTTTCCACACCTGTTAGAGCCCGCAAACATTATTACACCTTAATAACAATCACAGGTCATTAAGTTAATACACTATTAGGAAGCTAGGTTCCAGGGTTTTATTAACTGGGAGACTAAAAGTGTAATTAATTTACAGACTAACTGGATGCACTAGAATTGTTAGGCACACAGAGGTGTTTAATCTTAAAGTTAGATTAATTTTTCCGTATTCAGATATGGACCTCATGAGAAATTTCAAATGAGTGGATGGATAAGCGCTCTAACTGCGTGATTAAGAGTGTTTTCAGAGGCAGGCCCTTTAAATCATCCTTTTATATTTGCCTTGTAAGTCATCTGAATCGGCAAATATTTTATTTAGCACACGAGCTCCGAATCAGTCCACAGAAACCAGAAGCTAATGTTTCACAAGTGACTCGTCAATACATCACTTTTAGCTTTTACCTTGAGTGAAAAGAAAACAAAATAAAATCTGCTGAAATGTCTTCGCTTGAAAACGGATTTAAAAACAAAAAACAAAAACGCAGCAGTGGTTCAGCAAGCGTGCAATGAACTGTGGATCTCTCAGACCTCTATGCTGGTGATGAGATATATCTGCAACTTGAGCTGCAAAGTGGCGAGATTCATATTTTCAGGCCATTAAACAGGAGATGCTAAATCTCAAAATCCTCTATGCAGACGTATAACAGAACAAATGCATCAACGGGTGAAATGGGAGCGTGAGTCATTACACCACTCATCATGACCACCAAGTGATTTATCCTGCCAGCCAGTCACTGAGTCGAGGAGGTCCTCGACAGCAACAAATAAACATATTAATGCGATCATTCGTGCTCTGAGAGGTAGAGAGTGCGGCAATTAGCGCTCGTCTGTTGCCACGCGGGCTGGAGTGTCGTTAGGTCAGAGTGACCTTGAGTAGCCTCGTTAGGAAGATGATTGACATGGCCGGCTGTTTTCGGCGGGAACGCTGAAAGTGGGAAGCGAGGGATGTAGGCCGGGTGGCAGGTGGCAGACAGTGGGTGCAGAGAGCACCTGGGATGTTATGAATGAGATCTGGTTTTGTCAAGAGCAGATGTGATAAATGTACCAGTTTCATGAACTTGACTCCAAACCTCATTTAAAGAGAGATATTCAGTGATTTAACGTTGTGATATTTGCTGCATATCATGTTACTTGCACTTTAGCACTTTTTCAGGAGCAAAACAGATTTGCTTTGTTTTTTCTTACTTTCTTTAATTAGTTAGCAGAGGTCTGACAAAGGTGGCTGCAAATATATTTAAACTCTTCACACATGCATGTTGCACCTTTTCTAAATAAGCCGGTAATAAAAAATTGGAGTTTACCAGGCAGGAAATGCTAAATCTTTAAATTCTACAGTTAGCTTAACCTCTGTGATTGCACAGAGCTCTCAGGAAGTGAGTATCTCAGAAGTGCACTTATTTAATTACTGATATCAAATGGAAACATGTTTGTAATGTTACGTTACGTTAAAAGCCGCCACTATGAGTTCTACTAAACTGTCCATATAGCGGATATAGCAGTTCAGTATCTATACATCCATTTCGTCTTATCCTATTGATCATGAATGTGAATGGAAAAAAAATCAACCAGGTTTTAAAAGAGCAACGAGCTACTAGAAACCCGTGGATAATAAGCCATAAACCTCCTCAAATGAAGCCACTGTACAGGTGCCAAAAACTACCTGTGATGTCGTGCTGTTTGAACGAATCGCTGTAGATCTGGTGCTGATTGGGACAGTGTTTCTTCAGCCATTTGCACACGTCCTGTTGGGTCCACAGGGCCACTGGCTTGGACAGCTTCACATATCCTGTCTGTATAAGATACAAACATAATAATAAAAAAAATAAGAACTCCTTATTTTAAAATCTTTTTACACAGTCACCATTTATAACCATTAATAAACCCTGATTATGACGTTTATGGACTACCGCTTCCTCTTTTTGGTCAAATCGTTTGATCTAGAAGATGCAGGTAAAATACTGTTATGTGTCAGTGTTTTCCGTTTTGACCTGGTGGGATCATGCCACTTTCACTTCTTAACTGTATTTTAGTGTATCTGAATTTTTACAGGCTGCTTTGTGACATTTTCCCTTCTGCATCAGTGATCAATGGCTAATAAGTGATTTTTTTACACTATAACTCCAGAAAAATGTTTAAAAAGACAGTCATGAAATCTACAGCTGGGAGCTCAGCACAAAGTAAAATATTAAATTTTGAATTACACACACTGTTATGTATGAATTAAACATATGTTCTCAACATATGTTCACATTGTACAGCTCAGAGAAACGTATCGCTTGCGTTAAAGTTAAACACTAAATGGCTCATTTTTCCTCAACAACAAAAAAAATCTGTATCTAAACACACACACAAAAAAATGATGACTGAGAGAAAGGTGGTGTTAATTTGTGCAAATCAATTCTGTGAGGAGAAAACTGAGAAACACAAAGGGATCAAAAACATGGACTCGAAATAAGCAGCTAGAAGATGAACACCTTGTGCTGTCGTCTCTTTACATGTGCGGAAATTTGGCCCCTGAATTATAACACGAAGCTTAGAGGATAACTTTAAGTTTTCTATTTTGATTATTTGCTTTAACGCCTGATAAGCACGTTAATCAAAATTACAGATGTCAAGAATGCATGCAAGCTCTGAGCGCTGCAAATGCACCAAACCAGTATAAGAATATTTCCACACAAGCAGTAGACCAGCCAACATCAACACCACCAAATGTCTCTGCACATATTGAACATATGTTATTCTCTGTATATCTTATTATTTATTGTGATTTGCTAGGCTTTCTTTAAGCGCCGATGTGGGACAGTACCACACTTTCATTGTACTACGTGTAATGGCAATGAAGAGTTAAACTATTAGTGCACTTCTGAGGGAAATTAAAAGTATGCCCCTTCAAGTGTCCTGTTAGTTTTCTTGTTGACTGACTTTTGCTGTATGCTGGGAAGTCTTGCAGTGTTTTATTCTTTCTGTATGGGCATCTGAAATAAAAAAAGAATAAACTAGACCATAAGAAAGACAGATATCATACTGTAAAAGCACAAGAGGACCAACACTTACTGCTATCCAGGGCCAATAGTATCCAAAACCTATAACATTGTAGCTGTAGCCAGTTTTGACAGAGAACTATGAACGAGTGCATGCATACACTTCTCTGTTTTGCATTGCAGTCTTGCTGCAAGACACCTTTCTTATTTAAACGCACTACTTCAACAGCGGGCTATGCAGTAGACTGCCAGCGGATTGCTCTTGAAAGTGCTGGCAATGGATTTGATTTTGATTGAGGGGGCTACTAAAATTACAAACACAGAGAGGTGATTAAAATTTCACATCCACTCCCCTCCACTTCAGCCTGCTCTCTGGCTGCCGTGTGGTGCGGCATAGCAATGGAAGCCCCCTCTTTCCTCCACCCAAAGAAAGCAGAGCAGCAGGTACTGGCAGCATTTCTCCCGGCTTGTGCCTTCTCGCTCCTCCTTTCTATCCCGTCTCATCTCTCCCCAACGTTCAATCTCACGCAGGCCCTGTCAGATCTATCGCGTTGTCTTTCTCACTTCTTCTCCCCGCATATTGTAGCCCTCGTCTCTCCCATCGCCCTTCTCTCACCTGTTTCTTATTATATGGTGCTACCTCACTCTTGCCTTTTCGGTGTCTTTTCACCGCTCCTTCCCACTCATCACGCGGCATCCCTGAGAGAAAGAGAAATTGAGGGATGTGTACATGCTGATTTGGGCATATGGTCTGTATCCCGTGTAGGTAGGCGAAGTGACAGACAGCCAAAGAAAGCAGGTAGCTATGTACGCAGAAAGGCGAGGCCGCCTCTCTTAATACGATTGCTTGGCAGCCTGCAAAGGATAGGTGTAGAAACTGCAGAGAGGGGAGGGTGTGGTATTACAGGAAGAAACCACATTAACCATTAAACACAGCTCAACTCAATGCTAATTAACCCCGACTATAAGCCTGAGGCGACAAAAGAGAGAGGGAGGCCAGGATGTCGTAAGAGTGAAGGATGGAGAAGAAAAGAAGAGAGAGAGAGAGGAGTGTGAGTGTGTGTGTGTGTGTGTGTGTGTGTGTGTGTGTGTGTGTGTGTGTGTGTGTGTGTGTGTGTGTGTGTGTGTGTGTGTGTGTGTGTGTTATGAAAGCATGTGAGAAAGTAGAGTGTAGAAAAGGAGGAAAAAGAAAAAAGAGAGGAGGCTGGGAGTGTGAAGGATGGCCGGACTGACAGATGATCCAGAGGAATGAAAAGCAAAAAGCCTGGTGCTCCATGGTAGACTCAGCAGAGTTTGACACAGGAGACTCTCTCATTTTCCATGAACCCATTTGTGAGTCAATGGCCATCTGTGTTTTACATTCTGCACTGATTTAGCCCATAGCTGTGTTCCCTGGGCCTGTACAATAGGTGAGCCGGTGCCTTTCTGCCTGCCAGCCAGCCTGCAGAGCCAAAGGGCGGAGAGAAAACAGAACAGAGAAGAAAACAAGAGTACAATCATGCTCAAAGAGCCGTGTTCAAGAGACTCCAGGCCAATTAGAGTTTTGAGTGACAGCGCAGGGGTGAGAGAGGAAGCCCGCTTTATTTCTAAGTGGAATACGTCTGGGAACGAGCACACAAAGACGCACGCATTTATCCACATGTGCAGCCCGTTCGCACAAATGCGTTCACACTGGAAGGAATGCGCATAAATGCAATGCATACGCGCGCACGCGGCACATTTATATGACCGCCATCTGTGCCGATATGCGTACAGTGTTGTGATGTCCTTGGATTTAATTGATATCTGAAAGCCCAGTAGAGCTTCCAGTATTCTTCACGTTACCTTAGCAACAGAGCAAGGACAACCTCAAAAATTAAAAGATGAGAAATAAAGCCTTTTGGGGGGAAAACGCACAACCCTAAGATGAACCAGAGTCTGCGAAAAACATACATTTCCAGTCACACTGGAAAAAAACAACTATTACATACATAATGAAGCATGTAATCCCACTAACGCTGATAAGCATTTAAAGATCCAATATGAATGCACTCAGCTAAATTAATCAAGAGGCAATCACATGGCCCCTTTGTGAGGACAGTATTGGAATACAAAAAAGAGCTGGGAATTAAAAAGCGCTGAAAAGCATTCCAGAGACAAACACCATGTGACTGAGAGAGTGAATTTGGCAGTGGTGTTGTACGGCAATAATTGTTTCTTAGGAGAACTGCAAACCCCCCTCATCCCCGTGCCGCGGTTTTCATTTTGCCTCCAAGATTGTCGGGCTGATTGCAGGGTCAAATGGCTTTTCACTCAATTAAAAATGTTAACTACAGCAGCAATTAGCTCATGTAAGGACATTGTCTTGTCAATAATTTGAATTTAGTGCTAAACTGACCACAAGGAGCTTATGAAGTGAAACAGATTTATTAGTTCGTCTGAGTTTTGCTTAGTTACCAGAAATAACTCAAATTCAACCTCGGCTCTGGATATTTCCCTGGACAATATAAAGTGGCAGAGTTCATTTATTGAGCAAATGCACACAAGGGCAGAACAAATACTCGATAGCTATTTGATAGCAAAGTGCTGTTCCTTTTATTTAAAACCGTTGTCTAGTAGCCTTCATTAGGCGCAGCGGTGTTTGTTGAATAAATCGTAGCTGATTCCCTTTTTGTCCTAAACAGGTATGAAAAAAAAAATGGAAGTAATGTTCACACAGTACCAAAAGTTGCGTGTAAAAGTCAGCGTTTCTTAATATTTTGCTTCTAAACAACCAGACTTTGTTGTTTTGTTGTCTTTAGGCTTTCTGAAGGTCTTTCAAAGTATTTTTTTGGACATTGCTTTTGCACCGATTTTCCAGCCTTTGTACTTGTTCATTTTTAAAGGAATGGTTTTCTCTTTTCTTTGCTAAGCCACTTAACAGCACTGACCTATGAATCACTCAGGCATAAAAATGGCACTTTACTCAAGGGATGAACCAGTGTTGACACAAAACAGATAAGACAACTAAGCAAAAACACAATTTTAACTATTGTAACAGCAGACAAAAAACAAAAAACCAAAACATAATTTCTGACAGGCATATTGAATTCATGATAACAATTCCCAAAGAGCTATTGGGTTTTTTTGTATGTGAAGTGTATTTAGTATTTATTTATTTATTGTCATTGTCAAGAACAATGAAATTGCGTTTGGGGCTTCCATACAGCCCAAAAAAAAAAAAAAAAAAAAAAAAAAAGAAGAAAATAATAAATACCCCTTAAAACCCAAGTGTACATATTTAACCCAGTGTGACTCCAATGCAATAAGACAATCCTTAGCAATAATGTTCGTAGAAATTCAGACAAAGACCTGAGAAACATGACAAAATACAACAATGCAACCCATTCAATATTATTGTACTGTGAGATATGATATCAGATATGATAGTTATCTATTTAAGAAAGAGGGGGGGGGGGGCAGGAGGGGGAAGAGAATAAGGATATGATGCACCAATGCAGACCAGTTCATTGCTATTAAGAAGTTGGATATGGTTATTGTCCGTGAGAGGGGGGCAGAGAGTTCAGGAGCCTCACAGCCTGTGGATACAGGCTGTTGGCCAGTCTGGATGTTCTGGCCTGTATAGACCTGTACCTTCTCCCTGAGGGCAGCAGATGGAAAAGGTGGCGCGCAGGGTGATGTTGGTCCCGCAGGATACTGTGCACCCTCCTCAGACAGCGAGTGGGGAAGATATTACTGATCTCTGGCAGACTTGTTCCAATAATTCTGCCAGCTTCTTTCACCACCCGCTGGAGTGCTTGCTGATCGGCCTTGGTGCAGCTGGGGAACCACACTAGAAATCCATACGTCAGAACGCTGCTGATGGCACAGTTGTAGAAGTTCAACATCAGAGATCTGGGAATGTGTGCGCTCCGCAGTCTCCTCAGGTAGTAGAGGCGCTGTTGGGCCTTCCGTACAACTGAGGTGATATGGTTGCCCCAGGACAGGTCCTCGGTCACAGTTACCCCCAAGAATTTAAAACTGCTCACCCTCTCCACCGCCTCACTGCCAATGAAGAGAGGCAGATGGTTGTTATGACCCCTCTTCCGGAAATCTACAATGATCTCCTTGGTCTTTTTGGTGTTTAAGACCAAGTTATTGTCGTGGCACCATGACTCTAGTTGTTGCACCTCTGTCCTATAGTTTGTCTCATCATTGTTGGATATAAGTCCGAGCACTGTAGTGTCATCTGCAAACTTAACAATGAGATTGGACGCGCAGGAGGAAATACAGTCATGGGTGAAGAGAGTGTATAGCAGAGGGCTCAGAAAAGTGACTGGCCTAGGTAAACAGTATCTGAAAGTTGTGTCCTTTTGCACATTACTATAAATGTAGGATGCAAAAACTGTCATGGTCCTGAGTCTGAGGACTCAGTGTTTTGTGTTTCCTTATGCTTTTGTTCATTCCGAGTGTGTATTCTGTTGTTATTTTGCCATTTGTTAGGTTTCTGTTCTTTGCCTGCCTGCTCCCACTTCTCTGTGTTCCCTCTGTCTGTCCATGGTGTTATTGTGTCTGCTCATGAGTCTGCCTGTCAAGTTCAGTGTCCTGTCTGGTTCTCTGTCTGTTAATTTCCTGTTTTATTCTGAAGGTTCATGTCTGATGTGAGTGTGTTCAGTTTACATTTCCCCTGTCCCGTCAGCTCTGATTTCTCCCAGCTGTGTTGCCCTCCTGTCTCTTATCCCCTGATTACTGGTGTGTGTATTTAAGCCCTGTGTGTTCTCCTGCCTGTTGCCAGTTCGTCTGTATTACTCCATGTAAGTCCGCGCTTTTCTGCATTCATCTGTGTCTCTCTGCGTTTTTGTATCCTCCGTCAGTCTGCGTCTCTCTGCCTTTCACCCCGTGTCCTGTGGATTTCTAGTTGCTCTTTAGTTTTCCCAGTTTAGGTTTCCGTTAGTTTGTCTCATTATTCGTTTTCTGTTCCTGCCACTGACACCTTGTAAATAAACTCCACTAATCTTTTCATACACTGCTTGCTCTTGGGTCCTTTTTCCAACTCCACACGGCTCGCCTCGGCAGCCGTGACAGTACGAACCGGCCACTATGGACCCAGCAGCAGTCAACCCGCCCGAGGAGCTCCGGGAGGACATTATGTACTCAGTGGACAAATTAATTAACCTATGGCTGGAGCATGAGGGGAGAGAATTCCGCCAAAGCATAGCTGTTCGGCTACAGCGCTTACTTTCTGGTCTCCCCTGGTTGCTCAGCTCACTTCACCCGCTCACACAGAATTTTGTTCTGAACGAGCTTCATCTTCTCCCCCTTGCTACCACCCACCCTGCAACTCATGCTTCACTCCCCGACCCGACGGAGAGTGTCCTGCCCGGCCCGTCGGTCCAGCCTTCAAATGGGGATCAGCACTCACGCCGTCGACGCCCCTCGCCACAGTCGGACCCCAGGATATCAGAGCGGCCGACTGAGGTGAGTAGGAAGGATAACAGTTCCAATTCGGACCTTAAGACTTTTTCTTCCGGGATTGTTCGGGGTGTGTCAGTGGGAGCTAATTCGCTAAGCCTACCTACCTTCGTGGTAACCGATCTCTCCCAGGTTGGCATTTTTAAGACTTCAGTGAAAGCAAAGGGCTGTTGTTCTTCTGAAACTGTTAAACCCGTGTCAGCCAACCCAGGGTCTGCTAAAACTGTGACATATAACCCAGAGACCATTAACACCAGCTCTGATGATACTAGGACTGTTTATTCATTTGAACCGCGGCCTCAAGCTCAGTTAGCCGCGCGGCCTCAAGCTCAGTTAGCCGCGCGGCCTCAAGCTCAGTTAGCCGCGCGGCCTCAAGCTCAGTTAGCCGCGCGGCCTCAAGCTCAGTTAGCCGCGCGGCCTCAAGCTCAGTTAGCCGCGCGGCCTCAAGCTCAGTTAGCCGCGCGGCCTCAAGCTCAGTTAGCCGCGCGGCCTCAAGCTCAGTTAGCCGCGCGGCCTCAAGCTCAGTTAGCCGCGCGGCCTCAAGCTCAGTTAGCCGCGCGGCCTCAAGCTCAGTTAGCCGCGCGGCCTCAAGCTCAGTTAGCCGCGCGGCCTCAAGCTCAGTTAGCCGCGCGGCCTCAAGCTCAGTTAGCCGCGCGGCCTCAAGCTCAGTTAGCCGCGCGGCCTCAAGCTCAGTTAGCCGCGCGGCCTCAAGCTCAGTCTCTAATTCCACCACCGTTGTCATCACAACCACTATGTCAGTCACCCTCAGTTCAGCCTCCTGTTCAGCAGCCACCAGCCCTGCATCCTGTGTCAGTTGTTCCACCTGTAAAACCATACAAGTCAATTCTACCCGAAAGACACTGCTCCTCGCCCATCCACTACAAGCAGAGAGACAAATCTAACAATACTGTCAACAGTCCTCAAAAGCTGGCCAGTTCTGAGACTGCGACACACTCCAGGGCCTCCCCAGAGGCCGGGATTCAGCCCCCAGCTGATTCTGGATCCCTGGAGGTCAAGAAGCCAGCTGAGGACTGCACCCAGCTGTCACTGCCTGAGCAGAGTCAACGCTCTGGGCAGCTGAAGTCTGCTATGTGTTTGCCAGGGGCCACTGTGCCTGCTGGTTCTGTTCTGTTTCTGCCAGAGGTCCCCGCGCCTGCTGGTTCTGTTCTGTCTCTGCCAGAGGTCTCCGCGCCTGCTGGTTCTGTTGCGTTCCTGCCAGAGGCCCGTGTGCCTGCTGGTTCTGTTGCGTTCCTGCCAGAGGCCCGTGTGCCTGCTGGTTCTGTTGCGTTCCTGCCAGAGGTCTCCGCACCTGCTGGTTCTGTTCTGTGTGTGCCAGGGGCTCCAGTGCCCACTGGTTCTGAGACTGTTTTTGCTGGGGGGCCCGAGGAGCCCGTCCAGCCATCTGCCTCGTCAGCTGGGGGGCCCGAGGAGCCCATCCAGCCACCAGCTGCAGTCTCATCACCCTCGCCTGCTGCGGCCTCAGAGTCTTCGGCCTCGCCTGGTCCGGTTTCAGCATCATCCTCATCCTCGTCGCCTGGTCCGGCTCCAGCATCCTCATCATCCTCGTCGCCTGGTCCGGCTCCAGCATCCTCATCATCCTCGTCGCCTGGTTCGGCTCCAGCATCCTCATCATCCTCGTCGCCTGGTCCGGCTCCAGCATCCTCATCAGCTTCGTCTGGTCCAGCCTCCGCTTCGCCTGGGGCTGCAGGGGCCACGCAGCCTTCAGGTCCCCTACTACCACCTCCACATCGTCGGTCATCTGCCAGGCTGCTTGTTGGGCATCTCCGCCACCGTGGACGCCCTCCTGAACGCCCTCCTGAACGCCCTCCTGAACGCCGCCACTACCTTCCACGTGGCCGGCCTCCGGACCTGCCCCACTGCCGCTGCCTTTCACACGGTCGGCCCCCGGAACTGAACTGTTTTGGCCTCCGGGTCGGCCCCCTGACCTTGTCCGTCTGGGCCTTTTCGGACTGTGTCCCTCCGTCCTGGACCCCCACCGCCCGCCCTGGTCGGGTCGTTTTCTGTTTTTTGGTTCGTGGGGGGGTTTTTTGGTTTTGGTCCGTTTTTGTGTTTCTGTTGGGCTGTCTGGTGCCAGCCCTTGAGGGGAGGGGGGGGGGTACTGTTATGGTCCTGAGTCTGAGGACTCAGTGTTTTGTGTTTCCTTATGCTTTTGTTCATTCAGTTGCTCTTTAGTTTTCCCAGTTTAGGTTTCCGTTAGTTTGTCTCATTATTCGTTTTCTGTTCCTGCCACTGACACCTTGTAAATAAACTCCACTAATCTTTTCATACACTGCTTGCTCTTGGGTCCTTTTTCCAACTCCACACGGCTCGCCTCGGCAAAAACAGAATCATGTAATTTTAGAGTTTTTCAATTGCTTTGTTTTGTATAAATGCTTATTTAATGTGCTAGCAATTCACTTCAAATAAATAACTATGAAGACTAGAAGATTGAAAAACAATTCCCACACTGGCTCATAAACTTTCATAGACAATACAAGGTCCTGACAGCCAATCTGAACTTATTTTCATAAAATTATGGATGCCTCAAGTAGAAAGAAGAGAGCCTATTATCAGTGCTCATTTCAAAAGTCACCAACACGCCACAGTCACACCTTCACACACTCATTCAAACAGAGGTTTATTCTATGCCTTTAAGAGCTTTCTAACTATTATACCAGACTCACAAACTCTTGATGTTTGATCGCACAGTATCAGCAAAATACTGAATTTAGTGTTCAGTATTTTGCCCAAGGACATGCAACATGCAGACTGGAGGAGCCAGAGAGTGATCTTTCAATTGGTGGATGATTAACTCCTGAACCATTCATGGTGGTGCATGAGTGCACACGGAAACCTTGAACTACTGTGAAAACACCATTAATGCTATCCAGACATCTTTTTTTCAGGAAAAGGCTTTGCTTATTTTAGCAAGATGATGGAAACCTACGACAACTGGGATAGGATACCCTATAACCCCCAACTGGACAATAGATGGGTGGATGAATTAAGCTAAATATATGATAAACTAGGTCCTAAAATGTTAAACAGTGCTGATTGTACATCAGTAAAGGACGGGAAAATGTATCATTTGAAAATATAATTATCAAAACTACTGAAATGCTTAAAGTGTTAAAAATGGATCAGGATGCAAGACAGTGGTTCTCTTAAATGTGCTGCTGACATAAATTTCAATGTGAGTGTAAACAAGTCAACATTAAAACCACTGTCTATAATACTGTGTGCAGTATTTTTTTTTTTTTTTTTTTTTTTTTTAAAAACGGCCCTGCCAGGGGTAGTTTGCATCTCAGCAACAACAAGTGGTCCGAGTAAAAACCAAATGAATGCCAGAAATTGAATTTCCCAAGCAGAAAATTGCATTGTAATAAAATTATTGGTGTTAGTCACATGGCTAATCAGTGTATATTAAAAGAAAAAAGCTCATTAGTTTCAACATTTCGATTGTTTTTTTATTTTTACTTTCAATTAAATCTAGAGATTAAATCAACTGCAAATTTGCAAAATTGTATTTTGGTTTTTATTCTAGACAACATTACAGCTTATTTGGAAACACTGTTATAGCTAAATATACCAATATACTCACAGCTTCTCAAAAATGCAATCCTGTATTTACATAAGGTCTTAAAACAAAGTGCTACCACATTATATCTCATTCTTTGTATAAGTTATAATTCTAGACTCTAAATCTAATCTTGATTTTACCTTTTAATTCCATCCCTCAGTTCTCAACAGCAGCGGGAAAACTGAAAGGTTGTATTAGACGCTTCCTTCTTCCTCCACCCTGAACTTCCTTATGTTACATGAGTCACATTCCCTGTTATATACTACCCTCTAGTGTCACCACTAAACACTGCCTCCACGTTTAACTGCAGACTGACGGAGAAGCACTAAGAAGAGCAAGGCAGCTGCCATTAATGTCATGTTGACTGAGTGAATGGGTGTCTGAGACACGGAGCCCTGTGTCGCCTGCCCTATCTCCACTGCACAGCTAATTAACAGCTCTGGCATGTTCTCTCTCGCTTTCTTTTCTTTCTGCCTCGCTCCATTTCTCTCGGCAAGAGCTGGCAGGAGATGAAAATTCCCTGTATTAATTAATCTGTTACATACAGGAATTGGGATGAAACCGTGATACGGGTGCGTGTATGTGTGAGTGGACAGGGTAGAGAGGAGTCCAGAGAGCTGTGGATAGCTGACAGAATAACACGCTGTGCTGGAAAAATTAATAAGCCTTAATAAGGAGCCTCTGTTTGAAATTGGATTTACAGGCGATGCCAACTTTACTCAGGCACATCAAAGAAAGTACACCAGATCCCTTCAGAGCACCTGACCTTGGGATTCAGCGGGGTCCATAAAGCATAGCAGGGCGTGTTAACACCAAACAAGATATATTCACCTTGGGCTTCATATTGATTACGACTGAGATGAGGTTATTTGCTATGGATGTTATAGCTATCCACAGAGTCTAAATGGCTGTTTTATGCTTCATGTTTAATCTATGGCTGAGCCTTGACTCGATTATAAATCCGAGCAGGCGCATGATTCAACTTTAATCCAATATTTAAAAATTAACGCCGCTGATGTGATGAACTGAAATGACCTGCTGTATGCTGTTCCACAGAATGGCACAAAGGTCTGGATTTATTATGTCTTCACATTTATTCAGTGCTAATTGATGGATCGTTAAAACAGGTACTTACACTCCACATGAAAAATGAGATGAATGAGCCCTAGCATCAAACTCTCCCTCTTAGTCAGCAATCCTGACAAAATGTTGAGTTTCTCACCGGAAAAGCCGATGAAGCTTGGTAACGTTTCTCTTCTATCAACTGAAATGTGTTTGTAGGGCTGAAAAAGCACTCGAATGTGGCACCGGAAAGTTTCAGTTAAACAGGATTTAGATTTCTCAGGGCGAGGTATCAATCACGAGTGCTGTGTTGACTCTAGAATTAATACAGACTCTCAGTTTCATCTGCGTGGCTGCTGTTATTTAACAGCCAACAACATTTGATTAGAATTTCTATTTGCAAGATATATAGTCCCTGGACTCATATGCATATACACGGACAAGCCAAAACATTACGACTGCTCACAGATGTAGTGAATAACATTGATTATACAATGATGCATTTCAAGGTCTGGGATTAATTAGACTATAACTGAACATTTGGCTGTTAAAGCTGCGCAAATGGGCAGCAGTAAAGAACTAAGTGACTGGCAAGGGTGAAGTTGCAGCCAGATGACTGGACGGGAACATATCTGAAAGAGCAACACTTATCAAGTGGCCCAGTTTGGCACTGTTGAGTACAAACCCGCAGTGGTCTGAGGAGAGACAAGGCATGAACTGATGGCAAGATGTTTTAACTGTTCCCAGTTAAACTTGAGAGGCTTGATGCACCCCGGGCAGCAACATTTGATGGTGCAACACTCCACACGGCACCTTCAATGGTCTTGCCTTGATGGGTCCATTGACTTGGCACCACACAAAGACCAACAAGCAAATGAGTTGAGACATTGTAATGAGGGGACATGACAATCAGGGAGTGCTGAAGAGAAATCTAAGGGGAAAATACTGTAACAGAGGAGGCAAGGAGCCAAACAACAGTGTAACCTGGGAACATATGAGCCACTGACGCCTGCTCGCAGCACAAATGTTGTTGTTAAGATTGTTGTAAAGATGTAGGAAAGTGTACTTTTCTTGGCTTTTCACCCATAATATTATTATTATCTATATTAGTAAAACACTCTGGCAGGATCAGGTAAAGACATTGACGCTAAGGTGCTCAAACCTTATTTTGCAGCAAATAAACATCAAATTTTTTAAGTATCACAGTACAGGATTTGGTTGCAGTTTCTATGCTCTGTGCTTTTTAAGATTATCACCTACTGCACATATAACTGCCAGGAGGCATTCCCTAGATGACAGCCGAGTGGTGAGAGTTTCACTTATGAGGACTTTGATATGAGGGAACGGGAGGTTTTGAAGCATCACCGTGATTTAGACTTGGTAGTGCATGCATATTTATGAAATCAAAAATAATATGCCGAGCCATACAGAATGTGAAAGAATGTGGTCATATAATAGCACACATATGTAATACTAATTGAAATTGAACACCATTTAATTAACCTCAAATCCTGTAAGTACTAATAAATACTATCTGTCCTGTGTCTCCAAAGCTTGATAGTACAGATTACTATGAGACATAATTAAACTCTTTCTAGACTAGTCTACTTAGATTTTTCCAAAGATAGGAGATATTAAATCTATCGCACAGGGACATGTGACATTGAGGCTGAAAGTTGTCAAATAATTTCTGCAACTTTCTGTTTGCACTAATTCAACCAGGCCAGGCTGCAGGTCTGGTATTTCAAAGAGGTTTACACAGAAGCTGGTGTCTGACTCAAAGTACTTTAATCTTCTTTCATTGTCGTAACTGTTGATCAGGAAAGAAAAAGAGCATATGGCAGTTTGCATACGTTGGAAGTAAACACTACTCTCCCAATCCGTCTATTTCTGGAGAGGAAACAACTTATGAGTCTTCACTGCTGTTGATGGGTCCTTTCATCTATTATCAGGGACACCAAGGAAAACAACAGCTTGTCTGTCACTGCTTATTCCACATTAAAGTTATTGTTGGTGCTTACAAGGTGGACAGAAACATAAGGGGTTACTTTATCTACATGACTGGCATACTATTTTGTGCGTGGAAAGCAAAAGGATGTGTGCCGTCCACATAATGTGACAACAAATACCATCAATGTATCATCAAATAAGAGTAATAAGTGCAGTTATATCACCACAGTGCAGTTAAGCATGCTATGTGAATTCCTTGTGAGATCTGAGAACTTGTGCTACAGTGTTTCAAGTGCTATACTTTTGTTTAGATACAGTGGAGCATTTCATTAACTTGGTTTAGCCTGTTAGCATTCCAGCATTTGCTAATTAGCACTTAAGAAAACACAGTAATTACACTTTTATCCAAAACAAAGCAGCTAATTTGAGGGGTCACAAGTGTAAATCTAATACTAAGACTTTCATCATTTCAGTTTTTAGTGCGCTCGAGGTGGCCTATATTTATTTTGGGAATTTGGACACAAAAAATTGGACAACCTGAAGCTTGCTGTCAAGCCAGAATGTAGAGCAAACACGTTTGCAGCTAATCAGCCATAAAGCAATAAAAACTGAAATAACAGTCACCCCCAAAGCAGGTTTTATTTCCAGGTTTATTGTTTATTTTACTCTAGATTTGATTGATTTACAACATTATGCTGAAAGGAAAAAAGATCAGAAAATAGCAGCTGAGACCATAACTGGGCAAAATGTTTTAGTCAAATGAGGATTAAGGTCCTTTTTCTCATAGACTTCTATACAGCCACACTTTCATTCTGCCCATTCTGGCTTTTAAAATAAATATATATTTATGACACACTGAGAGCTTATATCCAACTTTTACGCACAGTCTGTGGACTTGATGGATTTTTCAAAGGCATTAAAAACCTTTTGAAAATTTCACAGTTAAAGATCAAACTACAACTCCCTCAACAAATGCAAAGAGACATTCTTTTTTAAAATGTACCTAGCAGCCCTGAATTTTTCAAAACACTACGCATCAAAAGACATTAAACAGTCTGTACCCCCCAAATAATATAAAAGATAATACATGTAACAGTTCAGTGTATTTAGCATTTGCTAGCAACTGGTCATTCAGCATGCTGCCACCTGCAATACTCACACAGCACCGTCACCCAAATCATCCCAGTAGTGAGAACACACTCCCCCTGACTATTTCAATTCTAAACTCACGTGTCTAACTCACAGACTTAATGGACAAACATGTAATATAAATATTAGCCATCAGTCACCTGTTTTCTTTTATTAATCCAAGCTTCTCTTACAGTTACCATGAGTCTGAAAACTGCTGACTCTGGCGCCCCTTAGCTGCAGTATGATAGAAAACACTATGAAGACACTATGGCAGCGGTCCCCAACCCCCGGGACACAGACTGATACCAGTGAGTCGTTTGGTTCCGGGCTGCGACAGTTGAGGCTCGGGTGTGAAATTTATGGTTTCCAGGGGGTTTTTTTTATCGTTAACTCGGTTTCCCTGGGTCTTTTCCCGTGTTGTAGTTGTGTGTTTTCAAAGAAATATTTACACGTTACCATAGTGACCAGAGAGTATTAAGGGACAGAGAGAAGGATGTTACACTCAATTTGTTGGTCATTGTAGGAGGATGCTGCCAATAAAGTTAGGCAATTACACAGTGAATTCGCATTTATTATTATATTTGAAAAATACCCCAGTTTGTGTCTTGCTCGTATCATTTTATTTTGTTGTATTTATCTGCGCCACCCTAAAGGCAGGTCTGTGAAAATATTGTCTGACATTAAACCGGTCGGTGGCACAAAAAAGGTTGGGGACCGCTGCCATATGGCACTATGGAGACACAGAGTACAGATTTGCAAAGAAAAAGAGGAGTTGGAGTTGTTATATGCTTGAAATAACAGGAGATTAAATAATTAATAATTGAAAAATTAAAAATTGAAAAACAAAAACAATATATGCTATGCTATGATAGATAGTCTTACCCGGGTCAGCTCAGACTCTGAGACAGATCGGTGTGGCGGGGAGCGCCGCTGGTACCTAGGAGGGCTGACATCCTGATAGCTTGGGCTGTCGTCATCCAGCAGGACAGACCCCACGTCCACAGACTCTTCTTCCTCCTCCAGCTGTGACGTCATATTCTCCTGGCACATCTGGTGGTCGATGCCATTCTGGCTCAGGTTGCAGTGAACAGCTGAGTGTGTCAGAGGCAAACATTTCCAAGTGATTAGCAAAGGGTAACAGCAGACATTTGCCATAAATAGGACGAAAGTGTAGTATTGCAATTTTAACTGGAGGTGCTTTGCATTACATTTGAATCACTTAGGTTCAGGTATGTACTAGCTAAGGTATGTACTAGCTACTAGCTAATAAATTAAGATTGCAGTTTTCTATAAATGGGCCTTTCAATGCTTGTGTAGTACACAAGAGTACTACATCGTTTCTGTAATAGTATAACATCTTTTTTTAATGGTCTCTTTTTACAGTTCTCTTAAATGTTAGATTATTAAATTTCCTGGTGAAATTCCAAACTGTGAGCAACACATGTTGAATAACCCAGTCCTCACACACTGAACGCTACACTTCAGAAATTCCACAAGATGGCAGCAGAGAGTGACTTATGGTGAGTAAGCCAGTGAAAGTCTCAGTAGTTCATTGTAATGCAACCTGTCTCCTACTACCAGACAGTTCTTAATACAGTGGACTGTTTGCAGACAGTTATCCAAAATCTGTATTAGAGCATAAATAATAACAGCAAAGTTTCAGGAAAAAGCTAAGTGTTATCTATTATTCACTAACATCAGAGAGACAAGTCCCAGAATGATTCTACATGATGAGAACAACCCAAATGTAAGGCACAAAAATATCTTCTGCAAACAAGAAGATGAGCAAGTTATGCAGGAGATGATATGCCCCCACGGAGATAATCTGGAATTTACATAAACAGGCAAACATCCACAGAAGAACCATGACAAGTTCTCCAAAAAGACAACTTAACTGAAAACTGTGAAAAAGCACAACAGCAAAGGAGTTGTCTCATACATCAGAAATTTAGTTTTTCTATCCTTAATGTAATGACCCTTCTATGAATCTCATGCTCTTAAAAGTAAAGAAGACAAAGAGAATTTTGTTAGTGTGGAACTACCAGCAAAGCCAGCGTTCAGGCATCCATAAGTTGAAAATTCCAACAAGTTCAGGCAGGCTACAAAGTCGAGCTCAGCTGCCGGCCTGGCAGATCAGATGATATCAGTGCCAGCACAGATCAGCTAGTCTCTCAGCAAACTGGCACATCTCATTACGTGTGTGCTATTGAATATTCTGTAACCTGCCAACAGTTTCTGTAACAACTGCAAGCCGCTCAGCAACCCACCTGACTTCATGTCGACTCTGTTGTCACTGATGCCAGCTGTGCTAGATCATTTTGTTGCCATGCCACGAAATACAAATTACTCCAGACGGAAAGAAACATTTTCTTTGGACTTCAGTGGACCACACTAAATTTTTTTCCATGTTACACTTGCCTAAGACTTTCAGTTTTTATGGAAAAATATTGCATTGTAAATTGACGACATTCTCAGCATAACCCAAGACTGGCTGAGCACTACAGCAGGAGAGTTTATCTTTAGCCACAAAAGCCTTTTTTCTTCTGTTTTTTTCCCCCTCAAAAATCCTGCACAGTTGATTGCCTTGATAAAAAAAACAACTGGAAATCTGTGTAAAAACTTGTGTTATGACTGCCACAAATTGGCATTCAAGGACATGTCTCAGGCAGATGACTTAAAAAAGAAAACAGCAAAAGCAATTCCTGTGAATCAATTTGCATGCATGTAAGAGATGAATGATAATAGTCACATATTGGCAGAAGGCTTGTATTACTCTGTGTAAAACCGTATCGTACCATTTCCTCCATGAAGGGCTTATTTTTAGTTGTGTTTTTCAGGAGGTGTCAGACTCGAACACTATTTTAGTCTCATCAGGCAGTGATGCAGGAGCAGAAGTGACAGCTAGCAGTGACTTGTTAGGTGTCACTAAAATAGGCCATTTGTCATCATAAAACCTGAGCACTTGTTCTAAAAACACCAGCGTCTCATTCATGTGGAATGGAAGTCAAAAACCCTTTTCATCACACCTGAAGTCTGCTTGGATAAAAGGTCAAAAAACATGTTTTTCGAAAGCCGCACATTCGGCTTTACTTAAAGGTCTAAAAAGAGTAACCGAATGAACTTGAAAAAAGGAGGGGAAAAAAAAGCACAACCGTGCAATGTGTCTCATATAATTGCCTGCAATAAATACATATTTGAATGTCCTTGATATCTTGGATAGACACATAGGCTTTGGGGAGGGTATAAAAGGACGACAGCTATCTACTACCCACGACTGCAGACCTGCTGACGGTTCCAACACCATCATTAAGTTTGCAGATGACACCACGGTGATTGGCCTCATCAGTGACAACGATGAGGCCGCCTACAGGGAGGAGGTGGATCGTCTGGCTGAGTGGTGCGACACAAACAACCTGCTGCTTAACACAGAGAAGACCAAGGAGCTCATCGTAGACTACAGGAGGAATGCTGACCCACATCCACCCATCCACATTAAGGGGACGGCTGTGGAGCGTGTGAGCAGCTTCAAGTTCCTGGGAGTCCACATCTCCGAGGATCTCACCTGGACGACCAACTGCTCCAAGCTGGTCAAGAAGGCTCACCAGCGCCTCTTCTTCTTGAGGACTCTGAGGAAGAACCACCTGTCCTCAGACATCCTGGTGAACTTCTATCGCTGCACCATCGAGAGCATCCTGACCAACTGTATAACAGTCTGGTACGGGAACTGCTCTGCCTCGGACCGGAAGGCGTTGCAGAGGGTCGTGAAAACTGCCCAGCGCATCGCCGGAGCACCACTTCCTGCCATAAAAGACATCTACAGGAAGCGGTGTCTGAAAAGGGCTGGGAAAATCATCAGAGACCCCAGTCACCCATCACATGGACTCTTCACCCTCCTGCCGTCTGGGAGGCGCTACAGGAGCCTCCGGACTAAGACCACCAGGTACCGGAACAGCTTCTTCCCCACAGCTGTCAGACTCCTGAACTCTGCCTCCTGACATCTGACCCACGTTAACTCATGGACTGAACATACACACACACACACACAATGGACAACTGTACCCTCAAACACAATAATAACATGGAGTGAACCACCACTCACAACCACTAGCACTTTATATAGCCTCTGTAGGAATTATATCTCACTTATCTTAACTGCACTACTGTATAGCTCTGTGTAAACAATCATTCTGTACATACGATAATTTTTAACCCTACAACTGTTTACAACTTGCATAGTTCCCATTTCTGTATAGCTGTATATCTCAGATTCCTGTAAAGTTATTTATTTCATATTCTGTATAGTTTTTCATATTTATATCCTGTTCATATCCTGTACATAGCTTGTACTCACTACAGCCTGTACATACTTATAGTTATAGAATATTCACAACATACTTCATACCGTGTACATTATAACATAATAGACCCATTTCTGTAATATACTTACATATCTATATTATTGCTAATATATATTGTAATATATCTATATCACTAAAGCACTTCTGGATGGATGCAAACTGCATTTCGTTGCCCTGTACCTGTGCATGTGCAATGACAATAAAGTTGAATTCTATTCTATTCTATTCTATTCTATTCTACTGGCCAAACAAAAATGCCAGTCTGCTTGTTGGCAGACAAGCACGGCCAGGAAAATTGCCAATTAGCGACTTATTTGAGACCACTGTCAGAGAGCAATTACAAGTCTGACACAGTTCAGACTGGACTGAAACAAAACAGCAACAATATCCGTGCTGCCATTCAACATACCAGCGGGGCCACCTACAGTAGATTTCACTTCTATAGTTCCTCCTCATACTGCAACATGCTATACGTCTGGGAAATAGAGTGTGAACACATTTAAAATAAGGGAGAGAGTGCACTACATTTGTTCAAATATCTGACCTAGAATCACACCATAGATAGATCTCATGGCTAAAGCACTTCTGGGTGGATGCAAACTGCATTTCGTTGCCTTGTACTTGTGACATGTGCAATGACAATAAAGTCTATTCTATTCTATATAGTCACAGAGCACTTGAGCTAATACAAAAGTTGCCTGAATGACTCAGATTTTGTTCAGATTACTGTTACCCTGTCCAAATGCCAGAATACAAAGACCACTTAGTGCTTTACTTGCTTTTAAAATATTACAATCTTTTTGAGGACCTATGAAGTCACAATAAGATTCTTATTAATAATTTAAGTAACTTATATTTGGCAGTATAGCTCTCTTTATGTGCAACAGAAGAAAAGCTAGAGCCAGAGATGCAAAGAACAAAGCTGATACCACAGCTAACAACAGATCTAATATTTATTGAGCTGTACACAGAATGGAAAGAAAAAACTGGGGCAGGGGTGGTTTGCAAAGCAGCTTACAGATGATTATGCTCAATACATTGAATCCATTATATAGCTGTTGTGATGAGCCTGATGATAATTTGTTGTAATGTTAAAATAAAGGGTGCCATGCTGGAGGCGTTACTTCTAAAAAGTGAATTTGTACGCAATATAAAAGTGTCCTATCATGATACTGATTATATATATAATCTGCATTTATGTTGCTAGTGCACAAATCCAGACTGCTAGAAAGTTGTTACAGCTAAAGGTGGGAAAAAACCCCAACTTGAGGCAAAACCACCAGTACAAAGAGGAGACATGGCGGCTGAAGTGAAACCAAAAAGTAATCAACCGAGCATCTCACTAGTTAGACTCTACATGACAGGAGGACCAAGTGGTGGATGGAAATTAGTGATGCAGTTACATGGCTTTAATCAACTGCTTAAAAGGTCTGAGCCAAGATATAACATCTCAGATGGAAGATATTAATCAATTCAAGTTCTATTATTTGATAGTAATGTGCAGGCTCTATAAAAGTTTCAAGGTTACATCACTTTACTTGTTAATATTATTATTATTACTTACTTAAATGTTTGACATTTGGAAAACACTGACTAAGCTGCTTTTGGGTTTGCATTTGATGTATTGCACTATAATGCTGCTGCACCTTGTGGTAATGGATTCACACTGTGAATTAGGCAGTCTGTCATCAGTGACACTAGTTCATTGGAAAAGAAGGAAAAGGAAAAAGGTCGCTCATGTTGTTTGCACCAATAAGTAAATGCTCCTGCCTGCAAGCTGCAATGTCTGACTGGATGTTATTTAGTATTTGTTTTTCCTTATATCGACCGAAAAATAATTATTGGAGATTTTCTTGAAATGTTGTGATATCATTTTGCTATACCAACCACCTGTAATTAAAATAATTAAAATCTTTAATTTGTGATTTAATCCCTACATTAGGAATCATTGGAGTGAGTTACCTATTCTAAAGCAAGATGAACCATGCCTTAAATAGCCTTAAAATAGTACGCGTGCTGTGATACGTCACCGTTAACTACCTCTGCTACTTTTATGATTTAAATTTTGTTTAAGCAAAGCTTTTAATATATAACTATATATGAACTATTCCTCTCCCACATGCCTCTTTTCTTACTTGTGTTTTTTGATACCTGTACTCAAAGTGTGAGGCAGTCTACTGATTGTTTATGGATCACTCTACACTTGGTTAACACACTGACCGACTCTTTGTGTGACATCTTTAACCAGCTTTCTTCGTTTTCTAATAGGACAAAAGGCAAGTTGCTCTAAAATATGCCACATTAACTAACAAGGCTTACTTATAGATGGATGGACTACAAACGCCTATCAGGTGTAATATTATGAGGCTAATATTCTGTTGGTCTCCTTTTCGGTGCCAAAACGGCCCGGACCCACTGAGGCACGGACTCCACTTGACCACTTGAAGCTGTGCTGTGGAATCTGGTACCAAATTGTCACCAACAGATCCTTTAAGTCTTGTGAGTTCCGAGGTGGGGCCTCCATGGATCAGACTTGTTTGTCCAGCACATCCCACAGATGCTGAGCGTATGAACCACGTGCATCGGTGAGCCTTGGCCACCCGTGACACTATCACTGGTTCGCCACTCTTTCTGACTTCGACCACCTTCGGTAGATTCTAACCACTGCAGACTGGGAACACCCTACAAGAGCTGCAGTGTTGGAGATGCTCTGAAACAGCCATCTAGGCACCACAGTTTAGTCCTTATTAAACTCACTCAAATCCTTACAATTGTCCATTTCTCTTACTTTAAACACATCAATATTGAGGACAAAACGTTCACTTGCTCCCTAATATATCCCACCCATTAACAGGTGCCATGATGAAGAGATAATCAGTGTTGTTCACCTGTCAGCGGTCATTATGTTATGTTGTGTATTACTACTTTAAAGAAAAATGTCAAACATGACACAGCTATAGTCCTGCTGTTTGATTCCTGATTAAAGAACAGAGCCCCGTGAAGCCCCATTTAAACCATACAAAGATCATACATGAGCGGGCCATGTTTTAAACAAAGCCGAATTGAGATGCGTGGCACGATGCATTGCTCCCTCTCACTGCTTCTTTATTCTCTCCTCCCAGCTCACTCCTTCCCCTTCCCCTCCTCACCCTGACTAAATTCATGACTGGTGTGCAACCACTCTGGAGGAGAAATGAATTATACATCCTCTGCTAAGAGCATCTGAACAATGGTACAAGTAGACTAAATGGATGGACGGGTGAGAAGATGGTGAGAGGAGTTAGGCAAAGGGGGAGGACCACAGCAAACAGAAAGGACAGCCGCACTGGCCTGTCATCGTTTCTGTGGAAGAAGGGTGAGTGGATAGAGGGCTAAAAGATAGATTTTCTTTTCTCTCTCTCTTTTTTTTTAAAATAGCAACAGTTGCTATAAATAGCACCATTACATTCTTCCCTCTCTCCTCGCTGACATGCGCCGTGAAAGCTTTGCGAGGGAAGAGAGATAGATGAGGGAGGATATCCGCCTCCATTCTCCCACTCCGTTCTTTTTCTATCAATGGAACTCGGTGTTGGGAAATGAGGAGAGAAAATGAATGGAGCACACTTACGTAGAATTGTTACCGAAAACTGCCATCGCTTCAAAGCCAAATGCATTTCTATTAGAGGAGGATAAAGTAAGAATTAGATTAGTCTTACGTAACTCTGGTTCTCTTAATTACTGTACATGACTTTTAAACGAGCAGCCATTATCAATTGAATCTGAAAAGGACCAACCAGCAGGAATCTGTTTGTATGCCTGCCATGAAAAATTGTAGGCACACTGAATAAACTGACTGCTATAATAAAAATTTTAAGGGTTTTGGACTTGACAAGTTCATGCCGACAAAAAAATATATACAGTGATTCAGATCATCAAACAAAGATTAGACAGAGATAACCTGATAAGCACAAAATGCACTGATTTCATATTTTAAGGGAAAGAACATTCAAACTCTTCTGGCCCTATGTGAGAAAGTAATTGCTCACTAAACCTAATAACTGCTTGTGTACAGTTGGCAACTGCAATCGAGCGCTGGCAATGAGTCTTTCACATCACTGTGGAGCAACCTTGGCCCACTCTTCCTTGCAGAACTGTTTTAATTTAGCCACATTGGAGGGTTTATGAGCATGAACAGCCCATTTAAGGTCATGCCAAAGCATCCCAATCAGAGGTCCTTGACTTTGACTGGGCTGCTTTGAGCCATTCGAGTGGACTTGCTGGTGTGTTTTTGGATCATTGTCCAAGCACTTGAGCTTCAGAGCACAAACTCATGGCTGAACAGTCTCCTTTAGGATTTTCTGGTGAAAGCAAAATTCATGGTTCCATTAAATTTGGCAAGTCATCCAGGCCATCCAGGTATCACACTACCACCACCATGTTTGACTGTTGATATGATGTTCTCTTTATGAAATGTTGTTGTGGTTTTACAACAGATCTAATGGGACTCAAAACCTTCAAAAAGCTAAACTTTTTCTCATCATTTCACAAAATGTTGTGGATATTCAAGATGTTTTTGTGACACAGGACTTAGTATCCTTTTTGGTCACCAGTGGTTTTCTTATTGGAACTCTCCCATTTGGGCCCAGTCATTTTATTTTTGTTGAATACTGAACACTGACTTTGTGAGGCCTGCAGTTCTTTAGATGTTGTTCTGGGGACTTTTGTGACCTCCTGGATTAATCATCAGTGCAGTCTTGGAGTCATTATATTCCTGAGAAGGTTTACAAATGGCTTAGAAATGTCTTTGCAATCACTTCCTCACTGATGTATGTCAATGATTTTGTGTCACTTCACACTTTTGAGATCGTTTACCCTGCTTCACTTTGTCAGACAGCTTCTATTTAAGTGATTTCTTGATTCATCAGGTCTGCCAGTAATCCGGCCAAGGCGTGGCTAGCATATGCATATGGAGTTTTGCATGCATTTTCTTTCCTTAACATTTATTTAGTCTAGAAGGCTTTTCGGGGCTGTTTGCAGAGAAGCCCAGTCATGTCATATTTGACCAGAAATAATCAGGATCTTTGTATTCTCAGACTGTGCACTCCTGAAGAGACAGGCAGCTGTGTCTTATCTTTGCCAGAAACTGAAGTCCAACTTCAGTGACCGCAGGGTAACCCCTCTCAGGCAGAAGTTCACAGACGTTGAAAAACTGGGATTCATAATTGAAAGAAACGACAACTGCAACAGCTGCAGCTTTTGTTCCATTTTAAATTTGGATCTACTGTTTTCAGTGTAATAGCAAAAAAAAAAAAAAAGAAAGTCAAACAGTCTTTTTAAGTTTAATAAGTGTTTTACATCAATGTGGAGTCCTGTTCACATCCCCTCATACTTAAAAAAAAAAAAAGCATCTTGGTGACACTGCTGATACATTGGCCATGAATTGGCTCCTCTGCAGCACTATAGTGTTAAAGGTGCAACAAGCCGAATTTAGAACTACTCAATATTGCATCAGAGTACCAGTGAACACTGAGATTTGACACACCTCTTGAAATCCTACAGTAGAGCGTCAGCGCTGCAGTCCATGACTTCAAAGTTGGGTGATGTAACAAGACAGTAACCCAGACCACACCAGTAAATCAACAAGAAGTCATTCAGAATTCCCAGCGCTTTCCTTAACATTACTGAGATCCCATGGCATGACCTAAATCAGGACATCCTACAAATATCAACGAACTGAAACAGTAATGTCAGGTCCAAAAATAGCTTCTTATTTGAGTAAAGTCCCTGAGGCTGCTATAAAATGTCTAATAGAAGTTTTTGCTGCTAGAGCTGGTACAAAGAGTTACTAGATTCACATATTAACTTTCCTTTTTCAGCATTGTGAGTTATTACTAGGTGTATTCAATAAAGATGGAAATGACTGAAGTTAGTGTTTTGTTAGCTCAAATAATGTTTGAATAGCCTACAAATATGAATAAGATAAAGATCAGAATATTTTTTTAACTTCTTGAAAATATGTTTTGTGTGTATAAAAACAGTTAAAGTAAGCACAGTGTGGAAAACCAGTTTAAATAAAAAGCACTCAAGAAATTTATTGATGGTTGCAAATGTCACCAACTGCAGTTTAATAGAGAGCATTGGAGATCTCATGGAAAATTAGATATATCTAATGGGTAAGTCTGAATGTATTTATTAAGTGAATATTTAATATTTTACTGCATTGGACAGTTATTGGGTAAGATTTTAATTGATTAGTGTGATGCTTAATAGATAGGGACATTGTCTGTAGCTGTAATACAATCTGAAATGGTGTAATATTACATACAGTACTTTGCAAAAGAGCAATAGTTATTCAGGCTTTTATCTTTCACATTTTTTCTTTGGATGTTGTCCCCTTTCACTCATTTTTAGTCAAATCCTTATACTGATCCATTTTCAGAGATATATTTTTGGTTTCTTAAGCCACTTAACTCTGACCATTCAAATATAAAAAGGGCACCGAACTCAAGGGACGTACCAGACAATTTAGAAAACAACCCATTTTGAATTATATCATCAGACACTTTGTTGCAAGAAGCCTAACGCAAAAACACAATTTGTTCCCATTTCTTTAGACGAATCTATGAAAACTTCCAAAGATGGCAAAATATAACAAAAATAATGCAAAAATAACCTTATTTTTGCACTTAACTGTGATTCCCAGGAAGCTATTGGCCCAAAACATGGCATATCCTGGCATGCTGTACAGTCTGCTGTAAAAATTTTAGGAAAATGGACAAGTGGAGGAAAAAATAAGAAGTGGCAGACCTTAAAAACTATCTACAGCAGATAAACCGTATCTCAAAGTCATGTCCTTAACAAATGGGTAAAAGGGTACAGCGAAGACCAGACAGAACCTGAGAGACACATGTGATGCATCATCAGTTCATCCATATAATATTCACTGAAGCTCAAAAAAAGTGGAAGGTTGGGAAAGACCGAGATATGCCAAATTACACAAGAACTGGACTGAAAATCTGGGACAACACATCTTATGGACTCATTAACCCAACTTAGAAATTTGTGGTGTAGAGTCGACCATCATCGTCAGAGGTCAGGAGAGATGTACAATAATGACTCTCTACAGCCATCTGTAAAACATGCTGTTATGGTTTGGGGCTGGATTCCAGCCTGTGGTGTTGGGGATCTTTTCAAAACTGATAGAATAATGAACACAGAAAACTATTCAATTCAGTCTTACTTACAGTATAAAGCACCAAAACACAGCAACAGGCGCTTCAAGGCACTTTAAACTGTAAGGTAAAGACATTCCAGTAATACACAGAAACCCCAACAATCAGACGACCACTTATAATCAGTCACTTGGTGACAGTGGGAAGGAAAAACTCCCTTTTAACAAGGGGCCGTCATCTTCTGCAGCTGGTTGGGAGTGAGGAGAGAAAGACAAAAAGACACATGTCTAAATACTGACTTCCATTAGAAACATTATGCTGTATTTCCATTTATGTTCGCACCATTCAGTAAAACACCGTATTCCCATTGTCCTACCAATTTATAAAAAAACGAGCGGTAGCTTAAGACTTGAACAGGACTGTATGTTGCATATTTACCCACTTAAACAACTGTGTAAATGGCATTCTTGTGCACTTAACATTCAGACTCTTCCAGGGGTTTGGGTATTTTATGTTCAGAATTAAATTGGAGATATTTAAATATAAATGCAGTCCCCCAGCCCACTGCATCAGCTGTACAACGTGGTTGTAGCCTGACATTTATGGTTTTTCTTCATGCAAAAAAAGCTTTCAATAAATCTAATGACTGAATGACCAAGTGAATTCCTATAATTGAACACTTAACTGAGCTAACAGAGGGTGAGATGATTTAAATATGTACCGAGGCCGATGTGTTTCCCTATCTCCTCATAAAACTACACCCATGCAAGAAACCCAGTGGAAAGAAAAAGCACATTTCCAAGAGGGGAAATGGAAGAAGCCAGACAGCAAATTTCTGCACTAACTTTAGAGCCAGTGTTTCACAGCACGAGCTGGTTCAAAGTGAAACCAGTAGTGGGTCCATAATCAAAAGTGATGTTTGCTCTGTGTGGGTGCTCAGGCTCATAGTGATCTCTTTCTCTTTGGCTGACTCCCAGGGTGTAGCAGAATGAAATGTTTGTGAATAGAATCAACTGTTATGACCCAGAAACAAAGCCTAGAGAAAGAGGCCAGGGCGAGCCAGATGACTGGAGACTGTACAAACTGCTGCTTTGAGACCTTGAGTTTGTTTTTTTCCTGCTTCCAGAACTTTTAGTGAAACAAGTTAATATGTAATAAGCTAACAGTCATGTACACAGGACAGGAAGGACGTGGGTGCCTTCATTCCAGAGCAATTGCGCCAGCAGACACTCTAGGGGAATTTGAAGAGGTTTTCTGGCACCCAAACTAGCAGGATGTAGAGAACATGGCATTTCAGTCAACTGCACAGCTGTGACTCTTTTTATATGTTAACGGTAGCTTAGAGCTGAATCAGAAATCAGTCTCTGTCACATGGCTGGAAACATGCAAAACTCTACATCTAAAATAACTAAGGCATTTGGGAGTAAATGTGCGGATTTGCACATATTTTCCAGGCACATCGTCAGTTGCCCCCATCTGTTATCTCTCTCCTGTTAGCTCCCACACGTTCATGTGTGCCCAGGCGAACACTGCATGCATTCAGAGTGATGTGCAGACGTTACACAACCCTGCATGTATATATGCAGACAAAGACGTACGCACAAGCTGTGAAGACACCTTCCAAACACTGTGTGCGTTTGTAATTCTCGCCCAGTCTGCTCGGAGAAAGTGAGCAAACCTAGCAAATCTACTTGTGGTGTCCATCCTCTGCTTTCCAAATTAGAAAAGAAAATGTGAGAAGAGTGTGTAAACGTGTGAGAGGAGTGTGTCTGCTCAGTTGTCTGCCCCCGAGGACCTTGGAAAGAGCATCTCCATCAGTCAGGGACAGCAGACAGTTATATCCTTGTTACATGCTAACTAAAGTACTAATTAGAATGTATCTGAAAACTAGAAGGCGACAGGAAATGAACCTCATGGCCTCCGGTATCGGATGTTCTGGACAGGAGCCTGTAGAATAAACTCGCTGCCCAGAGAGACAAAAGAAAGTTACATGTACGTGATCGCTTTACTTATTCTTTTGCAAAGCTCTTTAAGATTAAAAAGGATTTCAAAGGCTCTTCTATCAGAATTAAACAAGATCAAGATATTCTTTGAGTTTGACAACCATATGTACAATTTAAGCATTTTCTGCTCAGTAACAAAATTTAATTGGCAGTGTTTAATAAGAGACTGCAGCAAGTTTGTTAAAAGTATTTAAAGTGCCTTACAGAAGAGGTGCTGCTGCTTTGAGTAGAAGGAGAACACATGGTTATGTAAACCATTTGCTCTGTGGTATTTGACTTCAAGCTGTGCATAGTTTAGGTTTTTATGCTTCTGAACACTGAAAAAGTAGGGCACCCTTCTTTTACACTAACTGATCCATGAGTTATTAATACACCTACTGTTAAAGCCTTCCCCGGCTACATTAACATTCATGAGCTGCCTCTGCAATCTGGGACTCAGGTGAGCTCAGGTAACAGTCACAGAACATGACGTTCAGTGGGTCAGCTCTGTTGTTGTCATCACCAGATTTGAAGTCAAACATGCACTTTTCTGCACACTTGAAATTGAATCAGCTCACTTAAGTTTTTGTGGCAGAAGAAACAAAAAAACTAGTGGAGTGGTCTACAATATTTGAGGAGTCCAAATATAAATGCTCGCTTTAATTTTTATTTCACGAAAAGACAAAAATGTGATGATAAAGTCAAAACTGTGCCCATGCCACAAACAACTACCCACTATCTCTATCGGAAGATCAGCTCTTTCTGCAAGCATCATGACAATATGCTTAACTCTGTTACACAATAATGCACAACCCTGGACCCCGGTTGATGTTAATGCCGAGTGCATGCCGACCAACAACAAGCCGCCAGAGCCTGACCTTCAACAGGTAGCAAAATCAATGATCAGCAGTTAGACCTGCAGCATCCAAAAGGATCGCTGTGCGCACGAGATTTTTCTGTAAAGTGCTGCGATGTGCTTTTGCCAACTTTTTGTCAGTTTGTTAATACTCCTGTGCCTTCATTAGAACAGAGATTTGTGCCAGTGTGTACACAGGTGGCCTAAGGCTCATATTGTTAAATCTCAAATATGCAACAGTGCATCAGAAGCAGAGTATTGCTAAAGTAATGCAAAAGTAATATGCCCCATGGTGCAATGCATTTTACATTTTACATACATACATGTTTGTTTTTGCCGTTTGTGAGCAGGTAGGTGCGCCAAGGATTAAGATCAGGCTGACTGTGCATGGAAACACGAGCGCGAAATGTTACATTTAGGTTCAGTGGCTTCAGTGATTCGGTTAAGCAGTAAAAAGTTATAATATGTAAGATTTCCACATTTATATGTCAGTGATTTTTTTTTAGTTAGCAACAGTGCTGTCCCCAAGAAGCTATCAGGTTTTGGGCTCCTTTGATCACAAAATACTGTTTATACATTTTTCCGGAGATGACTCGAGAGGGTTTCAGGAGGAGGGCCGGTTACAGAAAAAAGTTGGTAAATCCTGCAATAAAGTCATTAAATCGGACACAGTAACCAGAGTGGAGAATGAGCTTCCAAGCTTAAATTGTAGCTACATATGTCCACATTTTATAAAAGAATATCAGAATATTCTGATATGAAAAATTGAACATCCATGCAACAAAAACAAAACAAAAAAAAATATTTGGGGATTTCCCTAATAGCAATCAACATTTCATTAGTAACCTGTGGCTGTTTAATTAGACTGAAATGACACAATATGAAAACATCTTAAACAATTAGAGCACAATAATTAAGGATTTTTAAGATTGATGCAGATATTTTCATCCGTATATCCATTTTCTCCCACATATCCAATTCAGGATTGTGGTGGCGCTGGAACTTATCCCAGGGTAAAAGGCGTGGTAGACCCTGGACAGGTTGCCATTCTGTCGGCAGGCTAACTTAGACACACACAAAATCCACACAGAAAGGCACCAGCCAGGTGGCGGATTCAAATTCTTCTTGCTGTGAGGCAACAGTGCTAACGACTGTTCCACGGTGCTGCTCCAGTACTGATTTTATTTTTTCCCTTTCAGACACACGAAACATTGGTTAGTAAGGAGTTATTTAAGAGTTCTTACTGGGGAAAATATGACAATGGAGTTGAATTACTTGTTTACGCTCTAAACATTAACACTAATTACAGTTGCAGAGTGCCCTCTGTTGGACAAACTATGTAATATCAACACTCCTAACATGGTTGAAGGGTGTTTCTCATATCTATTCCTTATTTCTTAAATTTATCAGTCATTTTAATGCAAATATATCGAAAATATTGTCTTATTTTCTGGGGGAGCCCAGAGATCAATTAACAGATGTCCATAAGCAGCGGTGAGGTCAACAACTACGCTACTTCGTGATTTCATTTCAATATGCTTTTTGTTATTTTTGTGATCAAGAGAGCCCCATGCAGCTTAATTTATAAACTGTGCATTTAATACGTAGAAAGCAAAGAGAGAATCTCACTACTCTGAAATGATTAGATGGGATTTTAAACAGGATACTCAGACGACTAAGTCAGCCTTAAAAGAAGCTTTTTGGAATCGTTGCCATTAATTTTGCTCATGCACACTCATAAGGCTGTGGTTATGTTCATATGTCAGCTGCTGAGACAATGAGGATTGACTGCATGACTAACTATCAAAGTGAAACCATGTAATGAGTTAGCCAGCCAGCTAGACTCTACGGGCTCTTAATTCACCCTGACATCCCATCAAAAGTTAACTGCATTCAAACTTCATAGACTGCCCTCTACAACCCCAGGGCTCCATCAGCCATGGCTGCTTGGGACTGTGTCAAGCAGGCGCAGATGTGCTCAGCTTTGAATATTTCTTAGGTGCAGAGTGTGAGGGAGGATAAAAAGAGAGAGAGAATGATGGATTGAGAGACGGTGGAAAAAAAAAAAAGTTGGACGGTGACTTAAAGTAAAAATCCGAAAGACAGACACAATGAGTCAAGTGAGACAGAGCTGGAAAGAAAAAGACAGACCGAACTGACCCACTTTGCAAATACATATGAGCTAAATATAACTGCTTTTCACTTTGGCTTGCTGTGATGCTGCTTTATGCCTGTATTCCAGGCATAAAGCTGTTAGCATGCTCTGCTTCAAAGGCAGACAGTAAAAGGGTGAAAAAATAGAGTGTCTTAATTTAGAACTGAGTAACAACTATTAATATTTAATGAAACTCAAACTTCCTCCATTTGCCCAAAACAACAGAAACTATTACATATTAATATCAAAAGTTTTTGACTCAAATCTCATCAGTTACCAGGTACGGTATACAAGACATGCTTTGAACCTTTCACTTGTTTTATTTGAAGAAGTTTGAAGCTGCTTTACCAATATAGCAATCCTAGACATCGTATATGTTTATATGTGTAATATATTTCAATATCAACTAGCTTTTACTGCCTTAAGATACACGTAATGCTTACAATGCAGAGTCATGATTCGGTATCACAGTGTCACTTCAAAAAGCAGAATTCATATAGAGACACAAACTGTTTACATTCTTCTGCTTTAAGGAGGGACCGGCTGATTAACAGCCATCAGGCATGATGTGACCAATGCAATTTCTCCATTAGTTCCAGTCATATTCGATCAAGCCATGGTTGGTCAACCAATATGGTAATGAAAGAAACCCAAAACTACAGCTCTGTGTGGCCATATGTTAACTTGACAGAATGACTGTATGTAGGCCTCACGCCGCGCGGCACTCATACAGTTTACTATGCAGATATTAAAGACAACCCAAGAAACAAAACTAGATAGAAGATTTAAATACTGGAAAGGTGCACGAGAAAAAGTCTGTCCTTCTGATTCTATGGTACAACACCACCTCTACCCACCTTTGCCAAACACTTTGACAGCCTGATGTTCATATCCACTTCCCTGGAGCCTATCCCAGCTGGGCACAACCTGGACAGGTCGCCAGTCTGTCGCAGGGCTAACACATAGACAGGAGACAACCAGCCACACTCACATTCACTCCTGCTTTCACATCTATGGGCAATTTAGAGTTTCCAATTAACCTACTAACCCCACCAACTGCATGTCTTTGGACTGTGGGAGGAAGCCGTAGTACCCGGGGAGAACCCACGCAAACACAGGGAGAACATGCAAACTCCACACAGAGAGACTGATGGTGGAATTGAACTCACGACTTTCTTGCTATGAGGCAACAGTGCTAACCACTGGATTTTAGTCCTTTAATTGATAATTATAGGATATTATATCTAACCTATTTAAAAAAAAACTATTTGAATTTCCCACTGTAAGGCATATCTAAAAGTGCTCCCCTGATGTTTTCAGCAATGAGCTCATTGTACCCCAGCACACTGCTGTTCTTCAACGGCCTGATTAAATTAGTAGTGATCTAATTAGCTCTGTTGCCACCCCCCTGAAAAACACTTCAACTGAATTACAATTAACATTTTGTCCATTTTTGGCCTTCACTGTGGAGTACTGCTGTAAGTGGAGGATGCGTTTCTGTTACCATCTGCCTTTGCTCATATAGTTTAACAGAGTACTTCTGAAAGTACAACTACTAGAAAAGTTGCATTTTAAAAATGTAATTTTACAGTTATCCATATTGTTATGGGCCATATTCACACACACTTCCTAACTGAACCAAAGCTCCTGTTTATTCCACCTTAAGAGAACTTTAAAGAATCAGCTTCACAGCACTAAAAACGCCACATAACGATTTTCTTCACCTGACAATGACTCTCCATCTGTGCCCACTATATCATCAGTGACACCCAAACTCTCAGATCAGCAGCTTCAATCAGTCAGCAGAATGGAGCGCAGATGACTTCATGGTCACCAGGGACTGAAGCTGACACAAAGCCAAGTTTTTGCACTTGACACACCGGGGTGCCAAATATTCACAAAAAGCAGAAAGGGCATCCTTTTGGAAAGAGACGAGAAGTGCACAAAGGGCCGGGAGCGCTTTGCAAGGATGAAATAAGCAAAGAATGACTGGAACATTCAGCAAAATTTGTCTCCTCCCCTGGGCTTAATTTCCCTGATGGTCACACTTCATAAAGGTCGATAAAGTTACTGTATACAGTAAATTTTGTTCTGCCCTGTTTTGCGGTACGGACAAGAACCCATGCAATCAGCCAGGTATTTTTACAATGCATTTTTAAGAATGCCTTCACAGAGGTTAGACAGAAGCTATCTGCATAAAACAACATTATTGTCTTCATTAATTTGCATATTCATCACTTCTAAATGTGGAAAATTTACACTTTTTCTCCCTTTCATCGCTATAATTCTGAGAACAGAATTAGCATATGGCTCATGATTCAAGTTGATTGAGCTGTACCATGAAGCATCCCGAGGCTACAGATGAAACTTTAAATACAATGAGAGGGAAGTATTAATGCAGGTGTGATAGGAATAGATGAATAGAACAAAAACTACAATTTGTAATGGTGCTTTTAAATTAGAGAGCTGGTTAATGGTTACATCATTTTACATCATTTTTTTCAAATGATAAGGATGTAGTTTTGTAGAACGACTTTTATTATTCTTCAATCATCTATACATACATTGTGTTAAACAATGTAGTTTGAAAAGTGACACTAGGCATGCAAATTTTTTTTTATGTATTTATTAAGTGCAATTAGGATATTTGTTTTGGATCTATGGTACTGATGTACCCCTTAAACTTCTAAAGCAAATCAAGTTGTTCCTGCAACAAGAAACAATATTAACACACATCCTCATTTTCCTCATGAGATGCAGGCTTAATATCTTAACTAATATAGTATTTCTACCAAGTGAAAATAGGCTTATTTGTTATTAATATACTTAAGTGAAAGATGCCAATTGTACCTTCTGATGTAAAGTGAGCCAAACAGTACCTAGTTAATGTCAAACCCATGCTATGGAAGTCACCAGAATCAATATTTTCAATTTATATACTGTAGGCACAGTATGCTGTTCATGTACAAATGCTGCAGTTCTTCCAGAACTACCAGGGGCATCATATGCCTCCAAGTGTTTTAGAAAAGAAGAGGAAAAAGAGGACACCCAAAAGCAGCTAGCGCAGCTGCTCTGACTATATGATAAGAATAGCATAGTTGGGTATGGTACTTTGCGCTTCAGGTGGATAGCCCAGGGGTGATGCTCTCTGGCTTATTTCAGGCCAAGCGAGAGAATACTTCCAATTTAGCAAAGCACCTAAAAGATCAGCATACAAAACTTAATAAAGAATTCAAGGTGAATGAGTTTCAATTTAACATCAATTCAAAGTATTATCCTTCTTATGTTACCATTTTTTAGACAGATGTCCCTGTAGGCCAAATTGTTTGCAATGGTTTACATGAATTAGCGTTAATATTGTATATGCAAAATATAATGTTGACATTTCAAATAAACAGTCTGTCACCAGCATTTGGGTACATGGAATATTCACTTTGTAGGAATAGAAAATAGTGTAATTTTGCTGGTACTGGTACCAACTACTACATCCCATGGTATCACAGCATCCCTAGCTCACACGTTAGTGTCACTTTGGTTTGGTTTGTTGTGCACCTCTTGATTTTGTAAGATGGCCGGGTGGAAGACATGAGTGTGTCTATACTCAGTACAGGAGCTCAAAGATTCCCAGAGGACTGAGAGCAAGATGCTGCAATAGTCTTTAAACATGAGAAAAAACTCTACAAGCACACCCAGTCACACCCATGCAACAACAGTAAGCCAAACTTTAGCCCACTTTCCCTACTAAATCAGTCTTTTTCTTTAGGTTGAATACGTCTACATATCTTGATTTGGCACACATTTTTAAACCAGATACCTTTCCGACATAACCCTCTGCATTTATGTCTCCCCCTGGTCTCAAACAAGTGGCTTTTAGATGTTAGCTGAATTTATCAACCACTACACTGCTGAGGTACTACCAAGAAATCAAAATAAGAAAAGGCATTAAGAAAACATACCATATTTTATTAGTTTAACATTAAAGTCATTGCCTTTTTTTCTGTGTTTTTTAATTGGTCCTTTTACTTGTACAGAACACGTTCTAGTAAAACTGAGGGAATATAAACTAGTGCTGCGGAAAAAGAAAGTGTCCAGACCAGACACACTTGGCCTTTCCTTCTCCTGGATTTCTTTCTCTCAAGCTGACAGTCAGAGACAGCAATGCAAGCTGAGCCAGCTAAAGCACTCAGACCAGGGACAGGTCCAATAGAATTGTAATGAATAACCCATTGACATTTGTTAGACAGACTCTTTCAGGTACTTGCCCTTTACATCAATCCATGGAAGTAGTGGAAATCTCTGCAAGTCTGTTAATGAGAAAGTCTCCTTTGTGCACGTTGCTTGAGGGCATGTTTGTGCCTACCAATACTTTAATTTTCTATTTTTAATTTTGCTTATCTCTTATGCTAAACTCCAGGCAGCAGCACTTTAGTATGGTACATCAAACATGGCTGTAGGCCTACCTAAAGGAGGACGATTGCACAACACTGCTCTCCCTCGACATTTGCTGCATCCGCTTCTGTCATCTTAATCCTATTCCTGCTGAGTAAGGTTTGAAAGATCCTCGTCCGATGTAGTAGCTCCTTATTAAATTGACTAAGATGTAATCCCATTCCACTGACTCAAATAAACATGTTTATTCTCCTAATTCTATTCCTGGGCTAGATCCGGGGGAAGGATTTGAAATGAGTTTTCTGAATGGGTGCACAGACAGGCAGAGCAGGGCAGGGCAGATCAAGGAGGCTGGATGTATAGAGGCAAATAGAAAGAAGGGAAATGAACAACCTCAGCCACAGGGGTAAACACTACTGCGGCTAGACTTGGGGTCCAGCTCTTGCCGCTTTCTATATGTGTGTACATGCACACGTCCACATAATTCATGGTCCTGACACATGTTAGCCTTTTAGTAGCTTGCCTGGTTAAATTATAATGACGTTAGCATTGGAAAAATGTAGAGCCTCTGTCATGCTGATAATAACAATGAATGCTGGCGGCTGAATGATTAAGACGTTTACTATGTGGTGTTCTCACCCTGATTGGGCTACCGGATCGCTACCAGATATAATCAAATTTTGTAGGAGACACAGCTGCTATGCTGTCCTACAAAAATTAAAATCTACCCAAGATTATCTTAAAACTGAGTTATCTTATAAAACAGTTTCAGCATGGGCAAGTTGCAAGTGAGGGAATAAAACATCACCTAGCAGGTCTGAAGGGTTAATCAGATACACTGGAATGTTATCACAGCTACACTGACTTGCTGCTCTGAACAGATGCTTGCAAACAACAGATTTTAAAAAATGCTGTAACATAAATAAAACAAGCTAATCTACTTGAGCTTATTCAATTTAGTTGTGTTAGGGTATGTGGAAAATGTTAAGCAAGATTTAATTTGCTTAATAACCCTGTTATTGTTTTGGTTTGCAAGAGTCCTCCTGCATTGGCGACCGCCGGTACCAACACTTTCAGTTTGACACTATTCTATTTTTGGTCCCAACATGGCCTTAAGGCACCAATGTCTTCTATCAGAACTGCTGTTCAGAAGTGCTCACACCTTTCTGATGTGGGTGCGTGTGACCATTTCTGTAAAGTTCCCAAACCAACAGTCCAACATTAACACCCACGCATCTACTCCCTCGTGCTTCATACCCAAAGTGAGCCAGCATTTAAACTTCTCTCTTCGTGTCTCTTCTTTCATTTGAAACATAATTTCTGTCACATAAATAAATGAGTCAGACACTAATACACTATTATACTCATATTTTAACAGTACTGCGTCCCTACCCTCCATACGATGGTTAGCTTCACACTCAGTCATTGTACCAGTACATTTATGATACAACCTTTAGTCAGCAGAACGCTAAAATTAATTTCCCCCATTAAGTCATGACTTTGTTTACATAAGCTGTTATGAAGCAAGGTCACTTGATGTCTCCATCTGTGCTAAGGGCCCCAGGTGAAATTATCTTAAGCTACATCACTAAGGATCCTGTGTCAAGTTTCTGGAGTATAACCTCAGTGCCTATCAAATTAACTATGTGTCAGAATAGACATCCCAGAGATGCACTGATCAACCAGCCAGGTACCAGAATCTGACAATTTCCAGCAGTCTTGGCTTTGACCAGTGACCGGTCAGTTAGCCTCATGTATGTCAGATGAGATGGTTGGTTTCATGCAATAGCAAGCAAATAGTCATGCACATACTTACTGCCATGCTATAAGCAGCATGCATGACGGCTGTGGCCAGTACTCAGTCTGAGTGTAGAATACACAAAGTTTGCCAAAGTAAACCAAGGGGGAACCCTAAGTATGAAAATCTTCCTAAAATCAAACCTAAGCTGAACATGTCCAGTTTGAAGAAGCTAACAAAGCCAAAGTGGCTAAAGCTAAAGCTATTCAGACGCAAAGCTAGCCACCAGCTAGCAGCCTCAATATGAGCGAACGATCAAAGCGAAAAAGAGAAACGGGTGAATGTTTTGTTACCTAAGTTATTCTGCAAAATTGAGTAAGTACCTGTGATTAGTTTTGTTATATGACTGCTGCATGTGCTTATTTTCTTAAGGTAAAATATATCAGCAGGTAAAGGTTCATCTTCAGTTAATTACAGTATATGTAGCTCTTTCCAGTAGCACAGCACATTATATTTAGTTGCTTCACCGAGAGAAGATCCTAAAATTTTGCTAACAACATTTTGCATTGAGGAAATGTTGACTTTTGCTCGCATTCTGTTATGTCAGTTAAAGATCTATGAAAGAAAAATATGAATTGTTAAAAAGTTAAAACATCATCGGAAGATCACTCAGAAAAAAATTACTGGAAATTGGAATGGGACAAGAAAATTGCAATCAATACACATGTACATCAATCTCTAAGTTGTTCTGAGCAATCAACACACCCTCACTTACTCAGAATCTAATGTGTCAAAGAGTGTATCAGAAACATGACCATCTTCTTTCTCAGATTTTACTTTTTTCATTTAGACTAGACTTTTTTCTAGAATTTTTTATGCTAACAAAAAAAGCAGTGCTTGTACAAGAAAACAGTGGCTCCTAAACAGATCATTTAAAAGAAGCTATAATCAAATTTCACACCATTTAAAAGACCCTAATTAAACCTTCCTCTCGAGTGTAAAGTAAACTATTTGCCGGCTTATCATTAAAGAGCATTGCAAACATTTGTGCTTCCTTTGTTATTTTGTGTAAACTGAATCGGCTAAGCACAGCTAATCAAAAGTGCCTTTCAAAGTAAAGCTCAGTGGGGTCCTGGGGTGGCAGTCTCGAAAGCCCTCATTTCCCAAAGAGCTTTTTTGTCCTCTCATAGCTTATAAATTATTAAATATCTGACCTATATTCTCTGTCTTGGAAGGGTTGGTGGAGAACTGGAACAGAACACAATGACACAGCAGAGTTGTTGTGATGTTTTTTTGTTTTTTCATCACATCTCAAATTAAAAGTGATGATGCTGCCGCAAGCTTTGTCCCACCCGCGGGGACAGTTTAGCAATAACTGCAGAGAAAATAATGGTTTTAATTAGATCTGATCTAAAAAAAAAAAGAAAAAAAAGAGGCATTTTTAGCCAACTGTGGCAAATTTAGAAGTAGAGATCAGTGAGCATAGGAAACCAAAACAGGAAGGAGAAATAACAAAAGCAGGACATATAATTTAATATACCTGCACTGTATGCAAACCTTACTTTTATTTTCTGTTTGATTGTTTAATACGGCGGTCCCCAACCCACGGTCCGTGAGTCGTTTGGTACCGGGCTGCAAGAGTTGAGGCTCGGGTATCAAATTGATGGTTTTCAAGGGGTTTTATCGGTTTTTATCGTTATTTTTTTTAAGCGTTTTTATCGTTAATTCGGTTTCCCTGGGTCTTTTCCTGTGTGTTATGAATCAATTTTATTTATTTTTTTGGTAGTGGTTTTGTTTTGGTTTTGTCCGCGACACCTTAAAAGCAGGTCCGTGAAAATATTGTCAGACATAAACCGGTCCATGGCCAAAAAAGGTTGGGGATCGCTGGTTTAATTTATAAAATGCTCAAATAGAACCCTGACCAATATAACTTTTCTGTTTTAAAAATAACAAAACACAAAAAATCATGGAAAATCTCTTGTATTCAAAAAAAAAAAAAAAGACAAATAGTCACTGATTAATTTTGCAACAATAAACTATTTCATTTGACAGGTGATTTGACTATAGAGAGCTTGGACTCAAAAAGGTTTAGTGCCCTTTGCTTAGCAAATATAACACAACAGCAAATAAAAACATACTATGTCATAAAAACATCTACAAAGTCTTACCGGTACTTAATTAAAAGTTTAGAATCACGAGGAGAAAACTGAGCTAAAAGCATCAAAATTAAAACTACTCAACTGCAAAAATACATCCTTGTGAGTGTTATTAAAAACAGGAAGTGGCGCTCGTTTATGTGTCCTTACAGATTAAACATTTAATCGTTAGTTATTATTCATCCCTGGCTCTGTTCCACAGCCTGTTTTTTGTCCTGTCTCCCTGCCCCTCACTCCACGGCCACACCTCTCTGGAGGTTTCTTCCTGTTAAAAGCCAAAAGCTTGCTCATGTGATTGTTGAGTGTGCCTCTCTCTTAATGTAGAAGCGAATATTGTTGTGATTTGGTGCGATATAAATGACACTGAACTGAATTCAATTATAATTATAGAGTTGAAGTGTGTGCCTCTGTGGTTACTCACATAAATATGTGGGATGATTAATCAAGTAATCTAAGCAAATCTGCACTCATGTTTTGATGTTGGACTGAATCTTTGCTTTACTGTCAGGTGCTGAACTATTTTACTTCTTTGGGCCTTGAAATAAAGTGTGAATTTAATTTTAGGATCATGCAATTCTAGATAACTGAAACATTACAAGACACTCTAACCAAACCCCGAAGCTGTAGCCCACTCAGGTATCACACACCCAAAGCCTCCTAAGTTCAATGTAAGATCCTTTTTCTATGTCTTTTATAATGTGAAAAATACAGCTGTCAGATGAAAGTAAACATTTCCCTCTTAAATTTAAGGAAAAAGTGAATCAGTAAGAGAATACCATATTACTTTCTTCTACTCCGAGTCACAGTATTTCTGTAGCATCAGTACATTTTACCTTCAGCATAAGGCTCCGCAGGATGTTTCTGACAGCTTTGGAAAAGTTTGTGCGAGCTTGGTTTGTGTGTGTGTGATTTTCTTTCAGATTGTGGCTGTTGCAGCTTCAGTGAATAGGGACGTGACTCATAATTCATCTCTGTGAGTGACACAAGTAAATGAATCGTGTTCGAATGCAAAGATTTATTCCATAGCTGCATGAACTGCTCAAGCCTTAAGTGGTGACATTTTGTTTGACTATCTCCTATAGAGGTGCCAATCCTGTAAGATGATTTTGGGAGCATTAAATCATTTCATGGGAAAAATGAAGTGATGTCATGACTTTTAGCTGTGGTGTGGCTGAGGACTGATGCTATTGCTCCTTGAAGAAATGGTTGAAACTGGACAACAGACAAACTACGCAGCTTTGGAACAAAGAGTGCATCTGCAGACAGCCTTGCTCTTACAGCTTTGAATGATGAATCTCAAGAGGTGCATGAATGAAACTATACAGGGGAATATTCTGGAAAGGTTGTATCTAAGATGCTTTGAAACAGATGACGTCTCTATACCTGTTGTTCAGCTATCTGCCCTATTAAGATGCAATATCATCGGAGCAGTAAAGACACAACTTCGTGGCTGCAACATTTCTCGACTGGGGGCCAAACACAGAGCTTGAGAATGTTTAAAGCGGCCTTGAACCTTACAATAGGTTTAACCAATGAGGGGAGAAGTATGATCAAAGGCTCTAGGGGCAAGCACAAATGCTTCACTAAAATCTTAAACAGGACCTTAACATTAGAGAAAATGAAGGGAACAGCAGTCAGACAGCATTTATCTCATCTCGCTGTTTAATCTGTGCTATCAATGCCACTACACATACATCCTGGACAAAACAAAAAAACCTGTATCCTCACTAAGATAACTTAAACCAAAGAAAACAAGAGAGACTGGTTCAGGTCAGACAATACACAGACATGGCTGTGCACACAAACGTCCCACATAAAAAACCTGATCTTGGCTATGCAAGCGCTTCGAAATGTCATACCAAACATACCTGCGTGGGGAAATACACAAACAAAGGACTGGAGAAGCCCTCACAAGCGAGAGAGCTGGCTGCACTCAATGCGTTTAAAGCATGCCTCTGACATACCTCTCATTGGATTCTGGATCCACAGGATGCCTCCGATAAGGTGAGGAGACTGGCCGAGCATTGTGACTCACTGACTGCCACTTCCCTCACCTCAAACGTCCGGAGCGAGCACCTTAACTAACTGTGTATTGACACTCACGGGGAGAGGCAGGTGACCACCCCTGTCCACATGCCACACCACCTGCTGAAAGGCGAGCAGCCTCTAAGAGACTGTTCTTGTGGAACAGGTTGAGCGCTCACACGGCGCGCTGTTGCATCACGAAAAAGACCCGTGAATAAATCCTAGCAGAGATGGGTTTATCTTAATGTTCTCTCATAAAAGTGATTCAGAATCCTCCAGAGAAAATGCCGAGGCGACCGTGTCAAAGGACTTCGGCGATCCTCGGTCGCAGACCTGTTAACCGGGGCTCCAATCGCAGAGCAACGTCGAGGCGCACAGGCTGCCACAATGTAAATACAGAAAGAGGCTGCGCGTTAACACGAGGCTTTATGGTGTGTGATCATGGATCAGCACTCTGAATACCAGCCGTACATTGATTCAATTGTACAGCGTAATAATAGGCTCGGAGAAGATGACCAAAACGGCGCATCTAACGCTGACAGAGCAGAGGCTACAACATCACCCAATCACAGCCTTTCACAGCTGACCTGACTGTGTCTTGGCTGAATCGTGTAAATCCTTTCATATGATAACTATACTATTGTATGCAATATTAGAAAGGACACAAAAAACCTGACACGCCGGTGTGGGCAGCGCATTGTGAGGCGCCTTACCTTCCACGGCCATGGTGCTACTCCACAGATTTGGGCATCACTCGCAAAGGGGAGCAGACGAAATGTAAAAGTCAACGCTCGCTCATTGTACCTTGTTTGGTGTGTTATCACCACTTTGCTGCGGGCAAGCCGGAGCGCACAGCTGCTGCCGCGCCTTAAAGGATTCTGGGAAGTGTAGGCTCAGCGCTTACTGGAAGGAAGAGGAAGTTTCCTGGGTTTTGCAGAGAAAGCAGTTTTAGCCGTAGCTGGAAACAGCGAGGCAAATGTCTGTGTACGCAGCACATTTCAACGCAATTAAATCAAAGTCTGCAGGACAGAACACACACACACACACACACAAGTTAAAAAAAAAGAATAAAAAATTAGCTTGCATATTATGTGAGAGAAAGCACGCCCACTGGATCTAGATTTTAAGCTTGGTACAATTGCACAATGGAAGCCAGGAGCTGACATATAAGATAAATCCTGTTGTCTACGCAGGAGAAATAATTTGCTTCCTCCTTTTAACTAATTAGGTCTTTGGTCAGTAGTTCATGAGCCAAATGTTTGAACACAATCCCACCACTTTGTTACTGTAGCAGCTAGAGAACAATCAAGAGTTAATTTCACTGATAATTACATTGTAGCTCTTTGTCTGTCTTACTGGATCCTGATAGAACAGTGGAGCTTTCACACACTGGGGCCTGATGACTGGATGTGGCACCTCCTTTGTCACCTTCCAAATCTGTTTCAAGTCCATTGTTACATCAGATGCTTTTGTTGTTGTTATTATTATTATTATTATTATTATTAGTAGTAGTAGTAGTATTAGTATTAGTATTATAGCCTAAGCTCAATCTGTCACTATCCAGGTGGTCTGTGCTGTCACCATATCTCTTGAGTGAATGATATATCTATGACAGATTTTAGATTGACATGCTAGACAGTGCTTGACCAACATCATCAAAGCACCAAATTCGGGATCTTAAAAATTAATATAAACCCTACGCTGCCTACAGTGACTACAGTCCAGTGATCACTACAGTCATCACAAAACTATAGAAACCCTTTTTAATCAGAGTATAGCATCAAGTCAGTCAAATTTCTGGGATATTGATCTAGTCAGTTAGGTAGCAGAGGGGATTGTTAATCAGGTTCAGCTACTACTAACAGGTGGATTATTGAGGCAACAATGCAGGTAGAGGCCACCAGACATAGTAGTGGTGGACAAGCAGAGGAAGATGGCTGTAGTGATTGATGTAGCTATACCAAGTGATCGCAATATTAAGAAGAAGGAACATAAGAAACTTGAGAAATAACAAGGGCTGAGAAAGGAGCTGGAGAAGATGTGGAGGTGAAGGAAACAGTGGTCCTCATGGTAACTGGAGCCAAGCTCGAAGGATAAAGACAGCCCCGTGGGAGATTGGGGAATTAATATATATGTTACTGTTACTAGTACTAATTACGACAGTACAAGCATTTTCCAGAGAATTATGTCTTCATTACTTAGGAATGCTGCTCCCCTGTTGAGCTACTTCTTGTAGCGACACAATATTATACGTCTTAAACACAAGATGGCGCCAGAGCCTTTGCAACGTCAGTTTTCATTCAATAAATCCAGACTTTCATTCAATATAATCTGACTTTCATCAAATATATTCGAGTTTCATTCAGTATATTCAGATTTCTATTTTAACTGAATATTTTCCTGTTCGCTTAGTCTTCAGCCAGGCTGTGTCCCATAATGTGTCTCGCGGCTCTAGTTAAAGTGGAACGTTTTGTTCAAAGAAGATCTATGCATCTATGATCTATGCATTAAGTAGATGTTTATTGCTTTCTTATTTAAAGATACAGGAATTAAACTCCATCGAGCCAGCAAATTAAATCGACTAATTTCCAGTTTACACGTATAGTTGTATTTTTGTTGGATCGTGTGGAGGACGGTGAATAATGGCATTAAAAGTATACAGTGAGTAATAGAAAGATGACAGATTGCCAAAAGAAAACAATTACAGTTATCAACACCCGTTTTCTCGATCACTGATGTGTGCAATTGGGCAAAAGCAGTAGGTTAACTACTTTATAAGGATAAGAAGAAAAAAATAGTAATTATAACTTATTTTCATGTAGATACTTTATCATTTTAGATACTAATGAAAATACCCCTAAAGAATTTTGTGCAAAGTGCAATTCCTGTCCAAAAACTGAACAGATGATGCTACGGTCCTCAGTGTGCAGTGTTGTTGTAGTTTGGATCAAAAACAGCCATAGTGGAACTGAATGCTGATAAATAAATGAGACACAGACAAAGACAATGTAAGATAATTGCTGGTGGTTAATATGCTGCATTCTCATGACCAATAGATCAATAGACCTATCTCTTTTGTGCTAATTTTGAATGAAAGCAGTGTTAATATCACAAGGTGTAATTTTATTTTTTTATATTCACCCTATGATGTGGCCACTGTAGGTTTCCCAGACCCTTACAGCTGTGATCCTATCTTCTCCAGTGATAGCAAATTAGGTGCCACTTCCTGACCCGACAGAAGGGGAGAAAGAGTACTGAGGCTGGACTGCAAGGAGGAGAAAACAGACGTCATGAGGCAGCTGAATTTGTTTGACAGCGATGAAGCAGATCATACTTTGTGAACACAGTGCACAGTTTACTATTATTGCTTGTCACTTAATTGTAAATCCCTAAAATGCTTTAAAAACACATAATTGAATGCTGAAATATCAGATACACCTCATTGCCACTTACAGGAAGCTGAAGCAGAAGCCACAAGAAGCGCAACGATAACAACAACAACAACAACGACAAGCATTCTGTGAACATGAACACAAAGAACTATTTAATTATTTAAGAATTATTTAAAATTGGTGTTGATTGTAATTATAGTAAAAATGGTCTCACCTGTCTGCTTGGTTGTTTAGGTCAAAAAGATGAAGACGCGAATACTGAAACGTGCGTCTAAGTTTAGGCAAAACTGTGCAGCTACACTCTCCAGTTTACAGCAAGACGCAGCCTGGTTCATTTATACTCCCTTTAGTGCTTCAACATACAAATGATGGGCGGTATTTTCTGTTAAAGCATATTTGCATGCATATAATGTGTTCACATTGAACACCTGCAGACTTCACAGTTGATTTCACTTTTTGACTAAAATTACCGTAAGTACAGATATATAAGCAGGAAACAGATACATTTTAGTCTCCCATTATCAAACCATCCCTAGGTGCTGCTCGGCAGTGATAATGCATGCTACATTCAAAATTATATGCAGATTTGTCCTAATTAGTTAAATGGACTGGTTCTTATATAGCTGCGTAGCAAAGTTTGAAACTTTACAAAATCACATGAAATCTTTTAAGAAAACGTCCTTGAAAGCAGTCCTTGAGTGGGATTTAAGTCTGTATGTGAGCTTCAAGAAGGCTGTGTGAGTACACTATCCAGTTTACAGTAAGAAACTGGCTACCATGTGTACATTTATAGTGCCTCACATTTGAATTAGGAGATAAAAGTTTTCACTGGTCTGTTGCACAAGTATATGCAGTAGCTGGCGTTCAAATTTATAAAGTATGTCAGCTAGGCATGTTTCTCATTGTTAGCATGTTAGTAATCTGAACATGACTGAAAATCCTGCAGAACCAGATTATTAGTTGTTCTTGATTTTACTAACCACCACTTTACTTAACCACCACTCGGCCTTGTTTGGCAGTGATATTGTCTGAAACCTCCAAAACCTTGTGCAGACTTTTCCTGTTCACTTGGGGTTCAGCCACTCTGCAATGAACTAATGGATATCTGGTTAAGAACGCTTCCTTGAAAACAGTTACTATTTAGAATTTTAAAGAATATCATTTTAGTTAAAGAGCTTTACATAATGGGAGTTTATGTTATCAGCTCTTACATGGTGTCTCATGGTGATCCTGTGTTCTTGACAGACATGTCAGGGTGTTCATATCAGTTCCAGTCAGAATACAATGTTCTATTTGATAGAAAGGAAAGCCAATCTGCACATTTTTTTTAATCATACAAGGAAGAGGAAGACATGGAGCCCGAGCAAAGACTAAAATAAAACCTGAAAGAGGACTATATCACCTTAGCAGCCGTCGATCACTATTGCACATTTTATTTGTTCATTTTTTCTGCTACTTTGTCCTCCATCATTGTTTCTTGTGGTTTTTGGTTCATTTGCTATTTATGAACATATTTAAATGCAACTTTTACAACAGAATAGAAAGGTGTAATGGACTTTTTCTGATGAGAGTAGCAAAAGGGCATGTCTGCCTTCTCAAACCTAGATTAGAGAATGTTGACATTAAAAAAATGTAACTACGGCGTTACAGTCGGAACCAACCATAACACTAATAAGCAACTGTGTAGTAAAAATACTTTGTTTGGACACTTTTGTGATAAAACTGATCAAAAAGATCTACAAAAAATTGGACCTGGCTGATGTTTCAGTTCATTATTTAACCACATGCAGCTTAACCCATTTCACACTCACCACTCACCACGATATTAGTCTCGTTTATAGCAGGCAACTAAGAGGTGCTACTACACTCAAAAAAAAAAATAATTAATTGGATGAACGTAATTTTATCTTGCCACTTATATTCCATCTAAACAAATCATGTTATATTAATCCATCTTGGTTGTGTTGTGTCAACACGATATATGTGTGTAGGTTTAACATAATATTAACATTAACATTCAATTAATTTGATTTGATGTTTCTATGGCGAACGTAATTAAATCATGTAGCATCTACATGAAATTCAGCAACTTAATTTGTTCTTGTTGAGATGACATGATACAATCCAGTAAGAGTGGCTGGATCCAGGCAACTAACCACTCTTACTAGATTGTATGATGTCATCTCAACAAGAGATGGTTTACCTGGTAACATTACCTTCCTAAGCGAGAGGGAGGGTGATGGGGCTTCTTATGTGTGTGTCTTTTGTGTGCATCACCTGTGTGATGGAGGGAGACTGCAAAAGGAAAGTGCACAGTCTGTCTCTGAGAGAGTCGCTTGTAATCCTCAGACCCTGCTCAGTCTGTAAATTGCTTGCTGATGAAGCTGAATGTTCACTGCAGCCCAAAACGACCCTCAGGCAATCAGACAATGTCCAGGTGCTCCCGGAGGCCAGTCCAGCCCTCAGCTTAGTAAGTGATTAACTGGTAAACATATCCAAGCATTTATTTTTATCATTTCTTTTTTATTTTTAATCCCAAGACAAAAAGCATCACAAAACACAGAATACAGCAAGTCATCATAGGCTACTGTATGATTAGGAATCCAGCTTATAACTATAATTTCGTTCATTTCAGCACTTTAATTTTGACTTATTCACACTTTACTGCTGTGCACTCCTGTAAAGCCACTGACAGTTGAAGCGATTAACACTGATTATCCTGTTCTAATGTGATCTTGTACCAGCACATCCTCTAATAGTAAGCAAAAGCACCTCGAGCAACACACTAAAAGAGGACAAAGTGCTCACCAGGCCTCAGTACTTCCCAGATTGTAGAATGATCCCAAGCAACAGCCTGATCAAAGTAGACCCTTTGCTGCAACCCACAGGAGGTTTTCTGCCATGTCTTAGTGCAAAAAACCCACAGGGCAGCCACAGCTGTCTTGTGGAAATGACTTAAAGACTATTAGCCGTCACTGAGGACCTACACAGTATTGGCCAGGTGGTTTTCATGAAGTGGATTTCTCCAATTTAATGAGTTTTCCCATTTTCCCTTGCAGTCTTGGTCAACCTTCGATACCATTTCAAAGAGCTGTGGTCTAAAAGGCCACGGTGTTTTAAAGTACTGTGGCGTTCCACTGCATTGTGTCTGGTGTAGCGCAATGAAAGCTGAGCTGCATGTATTCAGGCAGCGAAACCCAACCCATGTTTGAATTAGTGTACAGAATACTGCAAAGCTGCTGATTATTTGGTACGTTAGCACATGCTCAAGTATCTCATTAACATAAACCATGAAGTGAAAAAGAGACACTCGTGATAATCTGCAAGCTACTCTGAATGGATTTTAAGGAACCAAAACCCCAACACTTTATCTCTTCAGCGCTTGTGATTTAAAGCTTTTAAGTCTCTGCAGATTTCTCAAAACACTGAGCAAGACAGCTACAGCTCAAACACTGACAGAAAGAGTCGTCAAGTATCTACCAAAATAGCAGCAAAAGTATTCTTTGGATAATCCGTAGAGAGACACATCCGCCGAGCTCAGCTTGTATCCTTTTGATATTGTTCTGCAAGTGTCCACCGAGTAGTCCTGGGTCAAACTGCATCTTAAATCCTCCTCTTAGTGCTGTCTGACAATGACGGGGGTTATTTCAGGTTCAAATTCCAGTGTGCAAGCAAAGAAGCTGTAAGAGGATTTCAAGAACAACTTTGACCCAGGTGTTAATATCACACCAGAAGAGTAATAATAACTCCATCATCCTGGCCTTGCCACAGCATCTCGCCCTCAAACTCCACTTTCCCATGTTTCCTGGCTCTCATCAGAATCCCCACCACCTTGTCAGAGATCCGAACGTATCTGTCAAACAGTTCTCCAAATGTGACCCGGGTCTTTCCATCTGGGTCCGGATCGGCCATAGTTCTGATCACATAGCACATGTCGTCTATTTCACGGTGGATATGTTTCTCCGCACGTTTGGCCCTTTCTGCCGTCTTACTACCCTCCTTTGGACGTCCGTAACCCTCTTGACCTTTCTGGAGGCGGAGGGACATGGAATAGTCATAATCAAAGTATTCACTGAAGGGGTTGAGTTTCTGATTAACTGTGTGCTCAGAGGCCCAATTCTGCCAGCGGCTCTTGAGATTTCCCACGCTGCTGTATTTCTTGGACAACGTGTTGATCTTGTTGGCATCCTCAGCTTCTTTTTTGTAGCTGTGAAGCATGTCAAGTGACACAACAAGTCAATACAAAATGAACAAGACACTCAGTACTGGTTTTTATTGTTATATTGGTTATCATTTCTGCTTCTCTCTTGGCCAGATCTGATTTGAAAAAGAAAGGTGTAATCTTAATGAGAAAGTTACCTGTATAACTAAACAGGGTTTCAGTAATCAACAGAAAGAACTTGTGGTTTTACTTGCTTTTAAATGTAATTGTTGGAGACAAAAATGATAAATGTGTGCAAGTTTTTGTGTGGTCTAATGAAAACATCCAGTCTGTCAGCTCAATTCTCTATTTCTTAAATATTGAAAAGAAGTAAAGAGTGTTTGAGTTTTTAGAATTTGTTGGATGAAAGTTGATTTGGTGAACATTTTATACTCCCTCTTAACATTTTCTTTTTTGAAAACTTAATTCTGAATACAAAATGAAGCCCAGTGACACTACTTACATTGGAACTGAGGATCTTTTTATTCCCACTGCTGTCTCAGAGTCTTCTTCACAGTTGTTTTCCTCTGCTTCTTCTGAAAAGCTTGTTCTGTGTGTTTTATCTACTTCCAGTCCCTCTACATCTGCCTCGAGGGGCCCACTGTCCTCTTTACGCCCACAGGTGAATCCCTCTCTTGGATCTCCTCCTTCTTTAACAAGCTTCTGCTCATTCTCCACCTGCTTCCAGCTTTTGGTCAGCGATGACACCATGTTGGAGCACTTCCTCCGACGGGTGGGCGAGCTTTTCTTCTTTAGCAGTCTGTCAATCTCCTCATCTGATGGGAGATGCTCCCTCTTGATTTTTTCTGTCAGGAGCCCAATACCTGCACTCTTCTCCTGAGCGCTGCTGGTCACTGTCTTCACCACTTGCTTTGTCTTGATAAAAGACGCCGCTGGTGGCTCATCCGATGTCTTAACCTCACCAGTCTTTGATGTCGTTGTTTGTGTAGCTGCGAGACCTTTAGAAGCTTCTGTTTGCTGCGTTTGAATGGATGGAGGCTTCTTTGAAACCCACTTCTTTTTGGGTTCCTCTGGTCCACCCAGTGAAGACGGAGCCCAGCCGCTTGGCTCGCTGGCCTGCTTGTTCTCATTCTCTGTCACCCATTGCTGCCAGCTGCTTGCCAGGTTGCACACCATGCTAATAGTGCGGAGCTTCTTGATGTTCTTGTTGCTGAATGGTTTCCTTTGGGAAACTTGGCCATTGTGTTTGTCTGACATAATTGTCTCTATTAGTCTGTAAATACAGGCACAATTAATCCTCCCAAGTAAGCTGTAAGATTTGCTAAAATGAACTCATATCCTCTGCCTGACTCGCTGTACCTTTGTTGCCTCTGTTTCCCTGCTCCCACACACAGCTCCAAACTGGGGAGCGTAAACCCTAATGGTGGAAAGTATTCGAGTCATCCCAGGCTACCAACGTGATCGTCTTTCTCTGACACTGGTCACCCCCATGCACTCATGTTTCATCACAGATTAAAGCGCTTGTAACTAGAGGTGGACAGGGCAGTAAAACAAGTGCAAAACAGAATGACAAAAAACTTACCATTTTATATGCATTCAACATGTTCAGCTTCATAGATATTAATGATGATGATGTATACTGGGAGATATCTGCAACAATTACACAATATTCTACTTCGCTTTGCTAGCTTTTGCTAACCTTTTGGTTAAAGTACTTGTGACTCTTGATAAAAAGTATAAACCTGTTTTACAAAGTCTTACAAAGAATACGTTGAACTCATAAGCAGTTAAACCCACTTTTAATGGTATCATCTTTACTGCCACAAGCTGACATTTTTGGTGTAACACAAGGTTATGGTGGCTAATGTTAGCCAGTGTTATGAAACTTTAGAGTTGCTGAGCCCATTTGCTGATTTCCTTGCTACTATAAAGCTTTCCGTTTTACCCTTTAACTGTCTGAATATATTTTGTGGTCAAGGGGTAGTGGGGCTTTAAGGGAACGTTTCAGATTAACTCTCTGAAGACAACAGTGATGCATGAAGTAAGAAGGAAAGAAATGCAACAGTACATTAGTATAATGACTGAAACTAGCACCACTGAGGGAACAATGGGCTGGGAGGTCAGTTCCTTCGTCATAATTATGCAAATTCACATGACCATGAAAACAGAAATATTCAATTTAAAGTACAAATTCAGCACCTTAACTGTGTACTCGACTAGCTTTTAACGGTAGCTAGTTAAGAAACTGGTTATAAAGAAAAAGAACAAGTATAACAAAAGGAAACTCTGGGGAGTTTCAACCAGGAAAGAATATGATACCCGCAGAAGACTGGGATGTCTTGCTTACGCATGCAGTGGTTTAGTCTTCCAATGCAGAGGTAAGGAAATCTCATCTCACTCAGTGGAGAGTGGCATGTATTCTGACGTTAGCAATATCATCAAAACATACTGCAAGCCTTAGGGGGTGTTTAGTCCTGTTTTAAGAGCTGTTTTATTTGAAGATGGTTTTATGTGTGTTGATTTTACATATGCATGTCTGATGAGGAAGGGGCCTGTTTATAAATAGGACTTGGAACATACACACGCACACAGGCATTAAGTTGCATCTGTTGGCAGTCTGTCATGGAGGGTGGAAGTGACTCAGAGAGCATCAGCAGAGGACATGTTCTCAAACCAACTCAGCATGTTAATATATACAGTTTCAAACTGTGCAGAGAGGAAGGCTAGTGCTCCTCCACAAGGACAAACGGGCTCACTATGCTTTCAAGTCTGGGGATAAAATAAAATCTGTGCTTGCAAATGCTTTGAAAATCCAAACAAAATATTAATTTTAATCCAAAGTAACAAAAAAACTGCATTATTTTTAATGCTTTTAATGAACAGACTGTATTTCATTGACAAAACATGCAGCACTTCCTTATCTAGAAACTGCCAAAGAGTTTGTTTTCAAACAATAAATGTTGTGTTTAGGTACAAAAAATCACCCTGAGACAATTTACCTCACAGGGCTTCTTTGTTTTTATATGACACACAGCCACAACTCGAGATTTAAAAAAGAACTGACCTCAGATAAAAGCTATGAATGTCTGGCTGAAACTAAATTTGGGTTTAAATTTAGGAGAAATATGAGGCGAAAATAAGAAACAGGGCACTTCTGCCCAGTAAAGAATGTGATACTTGCACAAGATGAGAATGCCCTGCCTACTCAGTAAGTGGTTTGGTCTTGCAGGCAGACAGGAAATTCAAGCTCTCCATGCCAGCACGCATCAGCTGATGTCTGCATGTTCTGTACCCTGCATTGTGTCAGTGCTGCTTTCCCTGCCTCTGTTTGGCTTCATGTATTTACATACAAAGGTGAACAGTTCCCAGAACATAGCCATTCTGCAAAATATAAAGTACTGCAGTACTATTCAACATGGTCTTGCCTTTTTTGACTGATACTTTTATTTTATTTTATTTTATTTTATTATACATATAACTGCATTCTATTTTGTGTTAATTGTATTTTCTTGTAGGGAGTCCAATATGCTAAAACATTAAAGTTGGTCACAATCAAGGCAATGCTCAATTTGTTTTTTAAGAGTTTAAAGTTTAATTTTGGAGAAGGAGTTTTTAGTTTGGTTCTCTACCACTGGAGGTCACTATGACTTCATTGTTGGAGCAGTACACGAAGCATCAGGCTACAAATAGTTTACCTATGTGTTTAGTATTTTCACACAGAGCAAAAGGGCCTTTCTACTATTAAGGAGACAGGAAGTTCCACTGCATATTGAATTTAATCCCTATAATTTGCATTATAAATAAAATATCCAAATATCCAAATAAAACTCCAATTCCAAAAAAGTTGAGATGCTCTGTAAAACGCAAATAAACGATTTGTAAATCTCTTGAATCCACATTTTATTCACAATAAAACATTTTACTTCTATGACAAATATTAGCTCATTTTGAATTTGACGATAATAGCGCTTCTCGAAAAGTTGGGCAACAAAAGACAAAAAAAAAAGTAACTGTTTTTTTAAATTATTTAGGTTAACTGGCAACAACTCAGCAACATGACTGGGTATCAAAGGGTATCACAGACAGGCAGAGTCAGAGTAAACATGGGCAGAGCTTCACCAATCTGCAGAAAACTGTTTGCAAATTCTGGAACAATTTCAGAATAATGGTCCTCGACATAAATGTGTGAAGACGCTGAGAATATCATTATCTGCAGTTCGAAATATCGTCAAAAGTTTCAGAGAACCAAGGAAAATCAGTGTGATCTTCGGGGGCCCTCAGGTAGCCCTGCATTAAAAACATAGAAATCCCTGCATGGGCTCAGGACCACGTCTAGAAATCACTGTGAATGCAGTTTGCTATGTCATCCACAAATGCAGTTTGCAATTACAGTTGCTCCGAGACAGTAACAGTAACAGACTAAACTATTTAAATAGTACAATATGTTACAGAGTTTACAGATTTAAGAAATAGCGCTAATATATACAAATCGCTCAATTATACACATTAAAAATATTACAGAGGTGATTATAAATATCAAGAATATTGACAAATGCTCCAGAAATGCTGCCATCTTCTCTGGACTGAGGTGAGGTGGAAAATTGCTCTGTGGTCAAATTAATTAAAAAAAAATTCTCTTTGGAAAACATGGATATCACATCCTCTGGACTAATTGGGAAATTATCCTTGACCCGTGGTGGCGTGTTCGCAGACAGCCTCTGTTGGGGGCAGTGCCAAAATATATGGTACATCCAGTCTGTGGGATACGCATGACTGTGATGTTGTTGGCCAGTCAGCCAGAAATGGAGCAGATCAAAGTGATAACAAAGAAACCGAGTGTTATCCTCTCACTGTACTTACTTTTTTACCACTTGGATCGACTACAACTTTACATGTGCACCATGAACACGTCACAGAGTTGAAAAAAAAAAAGGGCTAAGACAGGAAATTAAATAAAACAAAAAACATCCTGGATACATGGGGGTAATTATTTTAGGGTCTTTACCATATAATACATTTTTTTTGCATTGAGCCGAATGTCGTTGTCATGTGTTGGTGCTCCATAAATAAAAATGAAGGGAAAATGTCTCCGTGAACAAATCCTGACCAAAGTTACACTTCAGTCATAACCATACTTTGTAAATGGAATGATGCTTATATAGCACTTTTCTACTCGTGGGCTCAAAGTGCTTTATATAACACACACACACTTTTTTCTATTTTTTTCTACCTAAGTGCTTTCTATTTAATATTCACACTCCAAAGAGCAACTCAGGTCCAAGGATCTTGCCCAAGTAAACTTTGGCATACAGACTGCAGCAGCAGGGGCTCAAACCGCCAAACCTTTGATTTGCAGATGATCTGCTGTTTCTCCAGAGCTACATCCAGATTGCTGGATGTAGCTCTGGATCAACATCCCAACATTTATATGTTGGGATGTTGATTTGATCATTGCAGCAACACTTCAAGTCTGATGAAGAGGATAAAGACAAGCACAGACAGAGCACAGAGCACAGACCAGTCTGCATTCTGAGCAAGACATCCCAGTCTTCTGCATGTACAGCATCACATCTATTACTGAGCAAGTATCTCTGTGCTATCTCTGGAAGCAACAGGCTGCAGCAAGCAAAAATGAACTCATTTGACAGTAATAACCATTAACCTGCACATCAGATGTAATCAGAGGTTACAGCTGGGTAGAATGATCCAGAACGACTCAGTGTTCTGGGACCCTCTGTAAATGAACAATTACATCTGATAGGCAGGTTAATGCATTTTGACATTTCTTTGGGCAAGATACTCAACCCCAAGTTGCCCCAATGTATCCACAAGAGTGTGTGTGCGTCGCATGTGTGGATTCGAGTGAATAAAACATGTAGTAGAAAGAGCTTGAGTAGAAAGGCATTGTATAAAGACCAGTCTGCTTACCATACACCTCAAGAGTGGTAGATATCAGTTTGATGATGATGCTGATTAGATTCACTCATCGAATTCTACCCCTTTATCACGTCCAGAGGTTGGAAAATCAGCCATGCAGCTCATGAAACATCTACTTATATGTTGCTGTTATTATTCAGATAGCTAAATCCACAAAGAGCAGTGAAGTTATTATGTATCTTATTTCTCAACGCTGCACAACTAAACCTGATCTTTCACTGTATAATGAAAAATTAATGACACAGAATCCATGGAGCTAAAAGTGACAAAGATGCTTCAGGTGAGGAGAAAGAACGTTCCTCTAGACTCAATGAGTGCAGAGGAAGTCTGAAAGGAGAGACACTGCACCTGTGCTTCTTGGTGCTTATGAACATGTGCAGTGTTACTGCTGTTTTGTTTACCCTGCACTGCTTGTACTGAATTTGTTTCATTTGGCTGCAGATATTAATGCGCCTCAGTTGTACAGGAATGCATTTGTTAGGGGCTCTCAAGCTGTTACTCTGACCTTTGCCTGTGTTCCTAGATTTGTGTTGTGCTCGCTGTTATCCTTTTGATCATACTTAGAGTGTTGCTAAAATGATCAAATCAACTTCCCAACATGCAGATGAAACAGATGTGATTGAAAAAGTAACTTTGGTCAGGGTTTGTTTGCAGGGCCAGTGTGAAATGACAAGATGGAACAGCTGTAACTGGGATGTTTCTTTTTTCCTGTCTGTAGACCTTCACTGATTTGTTGCCTCTTCATTTTCAGGCCAATAAACAATATCTATAACTGTCTAACTGCTCTTGACAAATAATTGGAATTACCTACACAAAACTGCAGTTTTAACGCAGCTGTATTGAGCTCTTGAAATGCTGCAATGCTGACCCTGACAAAGAAGTCAGCCGTACAAATCTGTCTTGGCACAGGAAAAGTAAACCACTATAAAATCCACTAATACTTCCTTCCGAAGAGGATAGATGTTATTGTTTGACTGTGTGATTTGTCTTTTATAAATAAAGATGGGAAAGACAGTAAATTAGCGCTAGCTCAAAGCAGTGAGGCAAAGAAGAGACCTCGTCCCCTGCGGAGGGATGGACGGGATGACAGAGTGCACTGTTGGAACCAGACAAGTTGATTAGCTGAAGGCCGAGGGAGAGTTTAAAGGTCCCTGGTTTGGATTTATGCGCTGGGTTTGATGACAGTGTTTTACACAGCGAAGAGCCTGGAAGAAGACGAGGAAGAAAAATAACAGACAAAACAGGAGCATAGTGGCAGTGTTTACATTTATATGATGTATTAGTAGTGCTGTTTAATGTTACAGATTTTTTTTATGTGTAACTGATAACTGCTAAGGCTTTATCAAGGATTAAATGGTCTCCTTGAGGGGCTTTGAGGCTCTCCTTATGCACACACAGCACTGACTTCTGACAAATCTAGACGAATGACGCTAACGCTCACAGTTACAATGCTAACATGATAACATTTATAACTTTGAATATTTATAATGTGTTATCGAGCTTAGATTTTCGACTTTGTGCCGTAAAACAAAGTCTGCACAGTGTTTTGGAAGTTCTCAGATGCTTGTGGGTGGCATTTCTCAGTTATAGTTCAGTTACACAACAGTGAACCTCTAGGAAAAACACTGGCTGCCCAGTGATTGCACTGAATGTCTTTGCTGTTGGAGAACAATCACAAGCAGTTGGTGCTGCAACCAAATGGTTGCCCACAGTTTGTGCGTGCAACACCTTCAACCTCTGGGCGATCACACAGGTTGCCTAGTGAAAGGCAACCTATTTTCCTCTGACTGCAGTCACTCTCAGAAAGATTGGCAAAGGTTTGCAAAATGATTTATGGCTGATCGCTGTGTTATCAACAGATTGCACGAAATTGCCAAATTGATCTTACTCAGTCACAAACTAATAGCAGATTTCTTGGAGATTAACTTTGTTTTAGCTATTTTATTGACATGTTGATGCTTTGAAGACAGCAGTTGACTGCAAGTAGTCACAGATGCTGTTGCCATTTTCAAAGAACCCAAGTTACAAGTGTATTACACACAGTCGCAGTTATTTTGGTGACCACAGTGTGCAGCTTCTCTTTTGTCTTGTGTTTGCAGAGTTGGGCATTTATAGTATAAAACCAGCAAAGATTTATATGCATAATCTACATGTTCCCTGCAGAAAAATGATGATTTTCCGTTGCTATAAAAAAATCAGACCACTTTATATAATGCACTTCACAAAAACAAAGATTTATTTTACCCAGATAAAGAACTTTCTCTCATTAAATATCATAATGAATAAGAAAAATGATAAAAGACAGGTACTTTAGTGGTAATTGGCATTGCTGCACCATTGTGTCATTGCTTCACAGCAAGATGGAGCTGGGTTCAAATCCACCAGTGGTTTATTTTTTTCCCTCTGGGTGCCCTGGCCTTCTCTACTGAGATTGAAAGTAGTTTTCTGAAAAGTATATCCCTGTGTTTTAAAAATGACACCTTTTAATATCTTAATCTAATTTTTTATTAAAGTATTTACACTAATTAATGTAACTTGTATTATTCTCAACTATCTGTTTTGGCATTTTATTCTTTTACATTCCCGTTTTGTCTCTTGCACGTACGCCACTTTGATGCACATGCTGGCTTTTGTCACAGCTGCTAACAGCAATTCTGTGTTAAATTTGTGGCTCGCAAACAAGGAACATATCAAAGTGTTCTGACATAAAGACGCAGACTTGCCAAGTGCAGATTGTGATAAAAGGTTTATTGAAGATTAGGACAAATCAGGCTGCTTTTCAAAGTATTCTTGATCATTTGCACGCCTGCGCCTCTGCATTTTAGACGCATTGAATATGTTAGTAAAACACATGCTGTTTGTTTTGTGTCATGCTCTCGTTACCAGATATCTTACAAAAACATGTTGCTTTTGGCTGGCATAGCGTCACTCAGCTCTCACACTTCATTACTTCTAACCGCAGCAGCCTCTGGAGCAATAATTGACCACACACTTCTCACTTGTTACATCATCTTTTATGGAAAGTGAGTTCCAAATTAAAACGACTAAAATACGGCCCTCATATTCTTTAGCCACTACTTCCTGACATGCAAACCAACTACCCGTGCTTTTTTGCAGATTTTCCAGCGTAATTAAGCAAAAAGTATATACTATGTTCCCATAACTTCAGGATGTTTAACAATCATCTAAATCCATTTGGATAATTTGTCCTTTGCTTAAATTGGTGAACAAATCAACATTTACAGCTGAAAGCTTTCAAGCCCTTCAGTAACCACGCAAGTACAAAGCCTTGGTGTTATTATCAGTTTGAATGGTCCCTTCCGTTGCCTGCAGCCTTTCTTTGCTTCACACCCTCTGTGTACAATAACTGTCATTCTTACTCCCACAGACCATCAATCACGTCAGGCTCTTTTTGAGTTTTTCTGCATGAGAGAGTCCCGCACCTCAACATACGTTTACTTTTCTATTCGTCTCCATTTATTTTGTTAAACTGCAGGACTTTTCGCTCAAGACCAGCATATACAATTCAAACTGCTTTATAATCGACAATCTGAAAAAGTAAATCATGACGATACCAGATAAAAATTGGTCTTTTGTGGTCTTGAGACATCAGAGAATTGTTAATGTACATTTGGACAAACTCCGACATGTAACATTTTAACTGAAAAAAAACTGAATAAAGTATCATTCCGTTTGATAAGCTACAGAGTACCAGAGTGAGAAAGGGAATGATTTGAGTTACATACCTCAAATATGAGGAATATCAGACCTCATTCAATCTGATGAATTCGAGAGGTGACTACACCAAGGCTGTTTCAATATCATGCTTTGTGCTGTTGCATCTTTTTAAATGGCTTGCTTTACTGGCAGTTGATTCTGTCTATTGTTGCTAGTCTTGGAGCTTCCTCCTCATGACTGAAGGTGTATGAGATCCATTTAAACCTCAGAAAAAAGTTGTCATAGGAATAAAAAGATAAAATAACATGTGGCTAAACACTAAATACACTTCTACCCTAAAAATGATGGAAGGAGCCTTTTCTTGGTCGCAAATCTAACACATGGATTTTAGTTTTAGCCTGCATCCAAAAATACTGGGTTTGTAATTTGAAACTTTAGTTTGGTTGTCACAACACTTTTTATGGAATGTAAATCAAACACTGCATTATTCCTGCTGAGATAAGCGCTTGATAAAGGTGGGTGTTTTTCTCTAAACCTTTCAGCGAGGTTTTTGAGTTCACAATGCTTTGTCTGCCAGATGAAGACGTACTCAAATTTAATCTACACACGTGGCTTAACAACCTGATGTGGCTTTGCTTGCATCACGAGCTTCCAAACCAGACCCTAAATGGATATTTACGCCTCGGGTCTAATATGTGCAACAAGGCTGGTTATGTACTGAATCTAAACTCTAAAATATGACTGTGTGAGAATCATCGACAGTATATAAACAATCTGTTTTTAGAGCGTCGTCTGTCATGTGTAGGCACAAGCCAAGAAGTGTAGCCGCTGCTGCTGTATTAACCTGCTGCTCAGCTTATAGCTTGCATTCTGTTTTCCTGCAAATGCATATTTGTCTTACTTAAATGTTTCAGATCAAACACATTTTTATATTCGACGAAGATAACTCGAGTTGATATTAAATGCAGATCTTAAAAATGATGATTTCATTAGTTAAGGGAAAAAAGCTATCCAAACCTACCTGGCCATTTTTTTCTTTTTTTGCACCACATTCGACGGCAAGAACTGCAATCAAGTGTTTGCAATAACTAAAAGTACTTTGTCTCACTCGTCTTTGCAGAAATAATCTTCAATTATTTTTTCAATAGTGAAGTATTACAGTTGTTATAGTAACAATACTAGTATATGCAACACCTCCAGTTGCATGTTTTTGGCATCTTGATGCAAATATTTACTTTGCAGAGTTACAACCAGCGATGGGAAGTTATTTTAAAATAGGCGTAAGAGCAACTCTGTGCCACTGAGTCTTTGTGTTTTACTTGCATCTATCTGAAAGAGCGAGTGTAAACACAAAAAATGATTTTATTTTATATGCTGGATGCAAAAAAATAGGTTTAAATGTTAAACCAATTTCTTCCAGCCAAAGACTGTAGCATATTAAATTTTTGCTTGATGCCATGTGCATAAAGTTAAAAGATTAAAATTAGTAAAACAAGTTTTAAAAAGAGACTATTTCATATGATCCAATTTTATATGATAGGTTATGCAGAAAAAATAGAACTGGGATGAAAGGTCCATTGCTTTAATACGTATTCAGGTTGTGTTTTACCTTTTTAAAAAGTAACTAACTAATAAAGCAACTAATTACTTTTGAAAATAAGTAATCACTAAAATAACGGGATTACTTTCATGGATAAGTAATCAGTAATTAGTAATTGCTGATTTCAAGTAACTTGACCAACACTGGTTACGACCGTAGATGACCACTATGAGCAAGATAAATAGTAAATGCTAAATAAGTGATGTTTGGAGACCTTTTGTATTATTTTTTCACATGTAGAACAAAAGGACATTGAATAGAATGTATTTTTATTGTCATTACAATACATGTATTATACAATGCTATATATATAAAATTAAAAATGATCATGCAACAGTGCAACATATAAACAAGATATGCCCACTAATGATGTTGTTGCTTTTTCCTACATCACTTCAAGGTATTTCAGGTTCCCCACAAATGAACCAGACGTTTGTTTGTGGAAATGTAGGAATTTTTTCCTTTTCAGGGGCAGCAACTGCAACACAAAGGCCCACTGACCACTGGTTCCAAGATAAACACATTCAACGCACCAAATGCCACTGATGAACAAACAGATGGCTTTAGAGCTGCAACACTACACATGCACACACAGATTCTCAAAGAGTCACGAATGTACTTCTGGTAGCTGTCATGGCTTTATTATAGTCACTGCCTTTTTAGAAGAGCAACTGAGATTCCAGTGGACAGGAGGTCCTGCCATGAGCAGTGATTTTTTTTAGCAGAACTTTAGGATGTAGTTACCAATTTAGGGTTAAGACTCCACTGAGTACTTACAGTTCTATATGCTTTATAGCAGGCTGATTTGTGGTCTCCACTAAATGCAAATCTACAAAGACGTATGCTTTTTTCTGCTCTTAGTCCAAGGGCAGACTCAACATACATTCATGTGACAAACTTTGTTAAATTTTGGATTCAACCAAGTCTCATTACGGCCTCTTCAGTCTGGAGACGAGTGTGTTTTGTTGCTTGTTCCACAGACAGCTACATTTTGCACAAAAACAATTCCAGTGATAAACATCTGCTTTTGATACAACAAATTTATTTCGCTGACACCATTCATTTAGTTTACAGTTGCAATAATGGACATAGCTACAAAAATACAACTGCTTCTTCTTCAGCACATTCTTCAATAATAATAATATAACAATAATAATAATAATAAAACAAAGAATTACCTGATTTTTGTTTCTGAGAAAAATGAGATCCACATATCAGGACGTTTGTTTTAAATTTCGATAGAAGGGTAGCAGGCCCTTGTAGAGCAAAATTTAGTATTTTGGTCTAGACAACTGTTATGTTCCCCTAAAAAGGTCCAGGGATGAGGTTGAAAAAAGGAGACAGGGAGGCAAAATGGTTAAATTAAAGAGTTTTATTACTGCTTCTATTAATAACCAAACTCAAAGAGACAGACAAGCCCCTATCACCATTTAAAGAAACAAAACTCAAGCGTTGGTCAGTGAACTGAAAAGCAAGTAAAAAAGGATTAGTTACCAAACACACTCCTCTCCACCGAGTAGGAGCCAACAGTCACAAAACACAGCTCACTAGCTGCAACCACTAACATGGCTCTCTGGCACTAGAGTTCACCTTTCTCTGGCCTTAAATACTTCTAATTGCTGATGAGAGTCAGCTGTACAGAAAAAAGGTGACACGTAAGACAGGAGAGACAGCAGGACACACCCACCCAAGGGCAAACTCAGGAGGTGGCCCCGCTAGGGCTGTGACAACAACTCAAAATGTGATGTCCACACATGTGGACGCCAGGTCCTAGGAGGTTAAAGGTCACACTTTTTTGCTAATACCTGGCATTCAGCCTATTCATCCTTTGTTTCCTCTTTAGCCTGGGCCACTATTAAATGCTTTACTTTACTGCTTGTCAACACTTTAGGAATTATGATACTAATATTTTGTACTTTTTAAATCGTGTCCATTTCAAAGCCTTACTGTGTGGTTCCAGGTGCATCATGACAGGCCTGAGTGTTTTCCGCCACCTCTGGAGCTGGCTTTGCTACCCATGCTGCAACAGTTGGCTGTCATGTTGGAAAGATGGCATGCTGCTGCAATTGGTAGTGATATTCTAGCCACAGATGTAAATGTGAGTGTGAGCGGTTGTGTGTGTCTCGGTGTTAGCCCTTTGATCGACTGTCGACCCTGCCTTTCGCCCTATGTTAGCTCAGATATGCTCCAGCCCATCCACTTACAATAATCTTTCTTAAGAAATATGAAAATGAAATCCGATATAATTGAATTAACAGATGGCAGCTACACTTATGTTTTCAGATTCACTTTTCTTCTCTCTGAATCCTCATTACTTGTATTTGTTTTAGTTGAGCAGGTGGTCTCTTCAGGGGGTTTCAAAGGCCTGCGGTATGACTGTTCATACTGCAGGCACTGTATTGTGTTATATCTGATTTGGTTGTGCTCCAGTGCCGTCTGTCCTCACCTCCTTCTGGGAGTCCTCGTTGACCCTTAGCTTTTTCTGACTTAACAGGAAAGGATCCATTTTCAGCGCGGTAATCTGTCTGTCAGTGTAAGAAACTGGTGGCGTGTGTGTACGTGCGTATATGGAGATTACAAGAGGAACACCACTTTGCTCAACATCCCTAAGCCATCACTGGAGACAAAACTTCCCAGTCTTTAGTACCTCCTGTCTTCACACCAACAAAGGACAACGCTTAGGACCACAAAGGTGTTTGCCAGGTTTTTGTGGACCCTCTTCACACTCCACTGCCTCTAAAGAACACATTCCAGTGAGGGTGTTGGGTCAGCGAAGGCGCTGAAGGACAGTCTGTGGTCCACAGGCTGCAGTAATTTGTTTATTCTGAGTAGGCCCAGGAATGTCAACTATGAAGAGACACTACAAGTCATGACAGCTTCGTTTGACACTTTTAGCAATCTGTCATTAATACTAGTGAGCAAGCAAAGCGAGCCACCACTCAGCACAATGCCACTCCACTGTGTGGACAGGGAGAGAGTTTTAATCTCTGCAGCATCTGGTTGGGTTCTTCAAAAAAAAAAGGAAGATGAAAGCACGTCTGTTTATCTACGTGATTTATCTCGTGTCTTTCTGCACCAACACATTCACTTTGCCCGGCTTACAGTACAGCATTTGTATATGAAGATTTACACTCCTGTAAAAGATCTTATCGTAAAAGGAGGCTTGTTGAAGCAAAGGAGAAATAAAAGGGAGATGTAATGAGGGCTAAATTCTGAAGCCCCTTGTTTAAACCTTTGTCTATCATCACATCATTTTTGGATGACAAAGTCCAGCCTAAACGCACATTGAAAACATTAGTGCATCACATGCGCTTTTATTTAATCTTAGCAACACAACACTGACCACATGTTACAAAAGATGTTTAAATAAATCAGCAAATCTAGAAGTTAACGAGGTAAAAGCAAAGTTATCAAAGGCACATTTTTTCCAGGGTTATTATTTTAACTTCTATGTTTTATGCTCAGCTTCAAAAAAAAAAACACCACTGTACCTCTGGCAGAGTGAAAACTGCAAAAAAAAGAAAGAAAAGAAAAAAGCAGGAATGCTGCTTTACATGCACACCCATTAAATTCTACAATTTTAGTATGCTAATAAACATGTCAATTGTCATTTTACAAGTTCCAGATACACTTCATCTTCTCGCCGTGTGTACCTTTAGTAAATACACCACAGTAGATTCTGTTTTTATAAGCTGGAAGTTATGAAATACATGTTCACACGGATCAGTTGGTGGAATCATTAATTTCATGCTTCATATCCAACCCAGACTCCTTCTTTTTCTCTTAAGCCGAATTGATGAGAAACAGAAACTGGCTGGATTCTGTGGCTGTGTCATGTTGATGTCTGTGGAAAATATTTTGGATGTAACTCGCCCTAATGATCTGCTCTTTGTCGAAAGTTTAGAGGTCGGAATTCGATGAAAGCTATTGGACAAAAAAAAACAACCCCTTTCACCTCAACTCGCTCGAGACGCTAGCTTAATATAAGCATTTACACCTTTGTGAATATGAACGAATTGCTTTGTGGTATTATATACTGAATGCTATGTACAGTATATATAGTGTAAATCTGTAAGAATAACTTGTAGCAAGTGTGCAAATGTGAATGTTTTTCCCTCAGAGTCGCATATGCATTGGGATTAATGTCCTTGAATGATATTTGTCTTGTTTTTTTACAGTCAGCAAAGGTAAGGTGATCACTCATATCGTGAACTTTGGCATGTGTTAGTTGCTTCTCGGCCAAAAACACAAGGCAAATACATCTCAGTCCAGAATCTAATCCAATAATAACCTCACACGGTGAACTCTAAAAATAATCACACTCTGTCAAAAACAAGTGCATAATTGCCAGCGAATAACTGCAAGCGACCTTCCTAATTCTTACCAACTGTATATCACCACTGGAATTTCAAGGTCATCTTAAAAGTTCTTACAGTATCCATAATGCAGACAGGAATTCAGTATACACTGTACGAAAGATAGTTTCATGAGTACAGTTAGGATAACAAAAAATAATACTAAAAACACAATATGTAACACAACCGTGATACTGATGGCCTGTGTTCTGTTAGCAACATTTTAATTACAAGTTACAAAAAAAGTCACAATGCTGTCCTGCAGTTTTAGAGTCTGTGCAGCTCTGTGGTAGCTGCTTTCTATTCAAACAAACAAAAAACGTTCAAGTCCTTGACATTATTGCAACACAGGTCCAGGAAAATAAATTGAAGTGCGACATTTTGTGTGAATATTCCCTACAAGCTCACACATTTACAACGTCTTCCTCATTTGTAACATCAAACTTGTGAAATCGCTTGGGAACAGAAAATCAGTTCTGGTGCGTCGCGCCTTGATCTGCGCTCCTCCTCCTCGCGCCGGCTTTTTCAGCTCAGTGTCGGGAAAGGTTACGAAGCAACAGCGGCGCAGGCTGAAGAAAAGATTCACTGGGTGACTCCCCTGTCCAGCGAAAATGAGATGAGACGAGAGTAGGAAATAGGAAATGTCCCTCTAATGTGTGGAAGTTGAGTTCACAAGTTCAAAAGACTAGGAGAAGTCCAGTGGGCGGATCATCATGGTTGTTGCTCGAAGTGAGTAACTGGGGCCCTTAAAGTAGTGCCACTTGATACCGTTCAGCTTCCCTATGTGTTGTCCTTGGTTAAAGTACATACCATTAAGGTTTGAAGGGCCACAGGCATCAAACCACCAACCTGGGAAAAAGACAAAAACATATACGTATTATTAACATATAATACAGACCAGAGAATTATTCCTGTATTGTTGCTGTAGTTATAAAGTTACTTCAACCGCAGGCTTTGTGCTTTGTGAAGGTTGAAAGGTTCCCATGGCCTCACCCGCAAAGGCTTGGCATAAGTTCAGACACCGTTTCCTGCTATCTGCTGAATGTGTTGCTGTCAGTGGGTTCATCAGCATGCCAGTACCTGTTGCTGAACACTTTTGGGACCTTCTTCTATTTAAAGCAGTGCATGTATGTGCTTCAGTGGGACATCAGAGCAGTGAGAGGCATGGGAAACTTTTATTCCACCCACAAGGTGACACATTTTATAATTTCTCTGAACTATATCGGTTAGATGAAGAAGGGGCCAAAACTCAGGCACCAAACTCAGGCATGTTGAGTTTTTAAGAGGGCCTCTTTTATAGTTTTATCCAGTTTCTCAAGTACATGGGAATAGCTTTCCATTTCTTCTTAAAGGCTAAAACTGTGGACCAACTGGCAAATGTCTGCCGAGGAACTTCTACATCTTTGGTAGCCTGAATCCTATTAGTAATCTTTCAGAAGTACTTTTAATCTTTAATCATATATTTAATGTCCACCTTTTAACTCATTTATTTGAATGATACGTGATATTTTCCACTGTGACAGCGCTGGTGATTTCCACCCGAAAGAGACTGGTGTCTGTGCCAAGAAGTTAGTACCAGCAGAACACTGCAAAATGGATGTGCCTAATGTTGGAACAGCCGGTGTCAGTGGTTGCTGGGACAGCTACAGCAAAAACACAAAGAAATAAAAAACAAAACAATGATTTGTTGACACAGCCCACGGATTTTGAATCCCGTGATTTTCTGCCAATAAAAATGACAATGGAATCACTTTCAAAACTAATGATATGTAACGTTCTCAAATCTGCCAGAACGTGAGCTGTTTTGTGAAAATGCACTAGCACGAGCATCCTGCTGGTGGGAAATGAAAATCAAATTTTGCCTGTTAAAGATTTGGAAACTGCAAATCATGCTTTACTTTCCTCTCACTTCCACGGCTCTAACTTATTTTCTATGCAGGAATAACACAGTTAGACCCTTATAGCCCTGGCCTCTCTTCACCAAGGAGTGAATACAGAACTCAATATTAATTGATTATTAATTCTCCGTGTCACCTGTGCAGTGGGCGGAGAGTTACTACAAGCACATCTTTAAACTCCTTCTACTTTTTCAAAAACAAATTGGAAATAACATTAAAAGCATCTTAAAAACTTTATCTTTAAAACAAATCTGGGTAAGAGGTCTTTTTTATTTATTTAAAGCCTATCAGTGAAGCTTGCAATATTGTTATTCAGACAGTTTCTGCTCTTACTTTTAGACATTTGTTTCACAAGTATAATATCTCCTGGTTTGATCCTGGGAGAAGACACAAATTCCTTCGGGCTTATGTCACGAAGGGCACAAATCAAACATGCTACAGGAGCTACCTGCCCCTGTGATCCTTTGTGAATTAAGGGAAAAGCTGTACCTTTCTATCTTATTTGATGATGATATAAAATGCTGTTTATGTTATACTTTCATCCACAGAGTCTGCGCTCTTAATAATTCACTTCTTGCTTGTTTCTGTGTGTTTCACATCTATTTAATTTTGCGATTTTGAAAAACAGGAATTCATGAATTTCTGGTTTATGTCATCCTATCTGCCACTGATCAGTTCTTATATCTGAATCACTGAACACACACGGGAACACAGTCAGATATAGATGGAGGAACGGAATGTGTCAGTCACATGGTGACAAATGGCACTTCTCCCTTCTGGCGGTCCTGAATACCACAGCGCACAACAGCATGACATTTCACTGAGACCTGTCAGTAATCAGGAGCAGAGTTTTGCCCTTGTTGCTGGCACACATCACACAGATATAAGTTTCACATTGATTGCTGCTTCATCCTAGGACAAATGGCTAACCTGGCATGGAAACCAGTGCACTCCTCTTTATATTTCCACTGCTGCGTATCATTTCAGGTGCAAGTGCCAGTGGGGAAGTGAAATTGCACTTGTGGTGGTGCAATTTCACTTCCCACAAGAAATTCAGTGAAGAGAAGGTTAAAGCCGGCTATTTTCTGAGCTCGAGAATAAAAAGTATAATTAAGGAAAGGGGTTGCTTAAAGTGGCAGGAAACTCATCAAGCATCTCAGTAATTCTAACAATGCATGTCCAAAATCCCCATGTAGAGAACCTGCACTGCACCAAACAAGAGCTAGAAAACAGCTTGTCCTTCAGCAATGAATGTGAGCATTTAGCAAGTAGGAGAGAGATATTTTCAACCCAGCACTTGGTGGAGAACAAAACAGAGCTGTGAAGACCAAGAAAGACTTAAACACACACACACACACACACACACACACACACACACACACACACACACACACACACACACACACACACAGAGACACAGATCGAAATGAAAAAGCCAGTGTTTTTAATTTTTTTACACCTAATATATCAGGACTAAACGTACTATAAAAATAACAACTGAGACAAAATTAGTCTTTAAACTGAAAAACCTGTTTTTTTGCAACGCGTTCTGTTGAGTCTGCTTTATTTTATTGAAATTGCATTCTTTCCTCCCATAAAGCAAATGTGGACCACTTGCCATCTTTTACAGTACTTGCTGATATACTGCAGACCACACAACCGCTGCCATACACATAAACATTTAGTGTGCACATCTCGATCCTTTGGGATTAATGATTAGTGGCCTCCCGGTTTCCAGCCCACAGCTTTTTACGAACTTGTAAAATATTTGAGGATGTTTTCCTTTGAAAAACTCTCAAGCACTGCAGTTTGTTCTCATGATGAAAGATGTCCTCCTTACTCCCGATGTCTGAGCGTCATCCCTACTGTACGCTCTGGAGCTGGGTAAATATATATATTATGTGTGTCCGTACTGTATCCTCCTCTGTATTCTTAGCACGGCACGCTGTGGTTGTCCTCATAAAGGTAACAGAGACATATTTTCCCCTTGTATATTCAAGGTACTGACGTCATTTAATGTCAGACTTGTTCTTATAAATGCAGGGAGTAAATCAAATGATATACCGCATACAGTACCACTAACTCAGCGCTGGGTTCAGCTCAGCCTCGAATCAGGCTACATATTGTCATGCTTCTCATTTGCGGCTGGCCACAGGCGGGCCATGAATCAAGCAGAGTAGGGTGTTGATCATTGATCAATTCCAAGTTCCCTGTAATCCACTGCATTTAGAATGACCTAAGAGGTAATTCTGATCTTAAATTTGCATTTAGAAAATCCTTGATTGGTACCAGGTCAGGAATCCACAGCAACAGAGCTTCTACGAGGTGACATCAAGGGTCAGCGGGCTCCACTTACACAGCATGAGAAGCAGAGACGTTTTAAATCTCTCTGACACTTGGTGCCGCGCCCAGGGATTTTTATATTGTGCTTGTTTCCAACCTCAGTGTTACACATGTGGGAGTGGATGCAGAATATAGACTAATAGGTACAGATAGATCTTTAATTGGCCACATTTGCAGAACGAGGAGGTTTGTGATCACAGTGACCCGAGCTTATGACTGTGCAGTGAAGGTTGTGGTTATGGAATAGTTATAGTTCTGCATCACGCCCTCGTAAAAGTGCATTGTGTCCTGAGCACTGCGTAAGAAAAGCGATACTTCTACCTCTTCTACGTTATCCTTTGGGGTCTTTTTGTAATTGTTGAAATTGCGGTCGTGGTAACGTTGACATTTACAAAGCAATCTGGTGAGATGGGGAATGTGACAACATTACGAAGAACAAAGTCCGACGGAGCAAGAAACCCAAAATGATAACACAAGAGTTTTAAACAAACCCTTAGGGAAGCCAAACAATTTTGGTTATGAAAAAACAAACAGCTTTGATAGTGTGTGCCCAAACTGACCAGGACCGAGCTGTACACAAACATCGCAGACCCATTCAGCAATTAAAGAGTCAGTCATTTCTCCCAGGAGGGCCCAAAAATGAGCCGAGACACACGCGGAGCAAAGACCGGACTCATATTTTCCAGGTGACTTCAAATGAATATGTTTAAACTAGCAGCATTTTTGAGACATTAGCGATTTGATTATCTGATCGCTCTTCTTCCTGCGCTTGACTACATGTGTAACTACAATGTTACAACCACTGCGTGAATGCACTTACCACCAGTTAGCATGAGGGCGCATTTGCACATGCAGTTGTCATTGTCCATGTCCTTGGTACTGAAGTCTGCTCCGTGGATTACTAGACTGCTCTGTCTGCCTGCAGTCCCACTGTGGCTTTTCAGGAACAGCCTGAAAGACATCAGGAGGAAAAGGAGTGAGTCAGGACTCGAAAACATGTATGTGGGAGGAAGTGGGGGAGAGAAGTACGGCGAACATTGAAGGCAATAAAAGCACAGAGAAGACATAACGTGGTGCAGGAAACATCTCCTGAGAGATATTTATTTTTCAGTTGTGAGAGAGTACATGTGGAACACCTGGAACAACATTAAGAACAGGGTAGAGAGAATCTAAAATAAAGAATGAAAGACGGAGTGTATGAAAGAATTACAGACGAAAGTGTGAGTGAGACAGAATGTCTGGGAATCGCATGTCAGCCTGCAGAGCCAGTGAACGCTGATTTACACCGCAACAACAGGCTAAATCATTAAATGCAGACCTGTAACAGCTACCTGCAGTAAAAGAGGAATAAATAACCTGCTTAACAAATCATTTATCCATAGCTGGACACACAGGGAACAATCTCAATACAATATTTCTTCCCTGGCTTCTTGTGTCAGGTACATAGTCCTTGGACTTCTTCTGTTCACGATGTAGGACGATACTTTTTTGTCATGAAACCAAACATGCCTGTCAATTTTCCTACCAAGTCCAGGAAGATTTTGCAGCAGGAGTGCAGTTTTCTCATGTTATCTGTGATTTATCGTGTAAGTTCTCTTGGATTGTTTGGATACTGTGCACATGCTACTATTAGTAATATTCTTTCTGCAGGTAAAGTTTATTTTTTCAAGACTGAAAATGAGAAGATGGTTCAGTACTACCAGAATGAAATAAGAACGAAGTATTTCGCCTATAAGTACACTAGATTGGGTGGCATTGTGGAGTGGTGGTTAGCACCTCTTTGCCACAGCAATAAGGCCTTTCTGTGTGCAGTTTGCATGTTCTCTCTGTGCTTGTGTGGGTTCTATCTGAGTACTCTGGCTTCTTCCCACAATCCAAAGATATGCATGGGGTTACATCGAATGGCGATCATGTAGCACCCCTACATGATCCTGATTTGGATAAGTAGAAATAAATGGATGTGCAGATAACACTTACCTGAAAACAACATTTTAGTTGTGGAATTCTTGCACAGAATTTTTAACAATAGCTACATAAAACTAGTAACTGATAATTATCAGTGTGCTTCTGAACCAATTTAGTGATTTACTTTCAGTAGTACGATTCATAAACATCCATCTACTCATATGATGACTACTTTTTCTAGTTTATTCTGAATTAACTGCAAATGGCACATAAAGAAGGTATGATTCTACCTTTCTTGCTTTATCCCTGTAAACACAGCCATAAATGTTTCTTAATTAGCTTTTTTCTCTCTTAATTACCTAATTAAGTCTAATTTTAGCAAAGTAATAGATGTGCAAGTTTACTAAACTTCTAGTTAAGAGAAAAAAATCAACAGAGCTTTTTCAAAACAGCCTGAGTTCATTTAGGTGCATCTATTTACTTTTTCACTAACTTTCATCTTCCCTTGCAGTGCATTAAATCCAAAGTGCATTATTTTCACTGGCGTTTAAAGCGTCTGCAATCATAAGCTTACTTAACCTTAAAAGCTTCTGCAGCTCAACGTGGCAAAGACCAAGGAACTGATCGTGGACTTCAGGAAGACCAGGAAACACTTGACCCCTGTTTCAATCCAGGGGGTCAGTGTTGACATTGTGGAGGACTATAAATACCTTGGAGTACACATTGACAATAAACTGGACTGGGCTAAAAACACCACAGCACTTTACAGGAAGGGCCAGAGTCGTCTCTATTTTTTGAGGCGACTGAGGTCCTTCAACATCTGCCAGAAAATGCTGAGGATTTTCTATGAGTCTGTTGTGGCCAGTGCGATCCTCTATGCTGTTGCATGCTGGGGGAGCAGGCTGAGGGTCGCAGATGCCAACAGACTTAATAAACTAATCCGTAAGGCCAGCAATGTTGTGGGGATGGAGCTGGACTCCCTCAAGCTGGTGTCGGAGAGGCGGATGCTGTCCAAGATAAAGACAATGTTGGATAACACCTCCCACCCACTCCATGACATGCTGGTCAGTCACAGGAGCACGGTCAGTGAGAGACTGAGATTACCGAAAAGCACCACTGAACGACACAGGAAATCATTCCTGCCTGTGGCCATCTCCCTGTACAACGCATCCACTTAACACACTGGTTACTGCTACAACTACACATGTTTCTTTTCCAGCTATTTATTTATGAGTGACTTATGTATGTATATATATGTATATATTGTACTATTCTTAGTTAGCGTATTGTCTGTCTTGTCTTAATGTTGGTTTATGTTGGTTTATAATGGAGCACTGTAACAAAAATAATTTCTCCCAGGGATCAATAAAGTATTCTGATTCTGATTTATACTTATCTAAGTGTATTTTAGGGATACTTTCTTGAGGCCTCTAGAGCAGAGCTTGGTAAATATCCTTTTAATTTAAGAGATGCTATTGAAATAGCATGTTGGATCCAGCATGTTTAGGGGACTGATGAGCCATCACTAAGATGAATTCCTTCACACACTCAATGCACAGAGCACAAGCTGAAAACTAATATGAAGGTTGGAAGCAGATTTCTCCTGGGTGTGGCCCACTGTGAATTCAATCCTGGTGTGAGTGATATGTGCTGCATGGGGATATGACAATTCCTGCACCCATTGGACAGAACACGCCTTCTCTTATCCTGCCATATCGCAGATTTACTTTTTTCTCCATGGATACCTTTGTTTTTCTCACGCTCTCAGTTTCACTTTCTCCCAGCAGAAGGAATTGCACATCCAAAGATCAGGATTGCATCACCAAGCCAGTGAGGTCTCCATTATTATTATTGTTGTTATTAAGTACGGTTCACTCCCAAACAAAGTAATTGCTTGAGATTATTTTATCGACAACAGGGGAGCTTGGGCGTGTTGTGAACTTTGAGTTCACACTTTGAGTTTTCTGATGAGAAAGTAATAAATGCAAAATGCGGTAATTTATGTTTTAAGTAAACTCACCCAAAACCTTTTTGAGGCTTGTAGCTCTGAGGCATCAGGTTGTGCATCTCAAAGAACCAGACTGATAGGCTTCCCAGGAAAGAAAATCACTCAACGTGAAAGACTCCTGTATTTGGACAGCTGTGTAAACGGCCGATTTGTGCACCAGGGTAAAAAGTATGTCTGCTAGTCACAGAGGGGAATTCGCTAAGCCACTAAACCAGAAGGCACAATCCTACGACATAAGGGTGAGTCATGTTTCTAATCAGTGGCAGCAATGACCGCTGGACATGGCAAGTTTTAATAAGGACCAGTTACAATTATGCAAGCGGTAAAGTGTCTAAATGTGCAAGTTCCTGTATGGGTGTCCAAAACTTAATCAGTGACACATTGGAGTATTATCTGGTGTCTAAAAGGCAACAGATGTTTTTGGAGATATTTTCCAGGTCAAAGTAAACTCATCCCAAAGTGCTGCCTCACTTACATGTAGAATGACTTCCATCAGCTAATTCCTGATCCCGACAAATACAGCATTCAATGTCGAGGATGTGGTCTGCTAACGCTCTGATAAAGAACAGACTGTGCTTCACATTTACTCTCTCTGTTTTCTTTAGCTCTTTACGATCTGCGTTTGCCTGATGAATCGCCAAAGCAGATCTTCAAGAAGTCTTTTCGAAATGATGCTTTGACAAACTGCTCGGAGTATTCTGTGGCTGTGCTTACCAGCTATGCTGCACATTTAAAAGACCAAAATCCCCTAATAAGACTGACATCTGCAGTTTTTCCTGTCAGATTCCATTAAGCACGTAAATGGTAAGTGGGATAATCCAAAGAGGGGCCAAGTTATGAATACAAGAGGAACAGATGCCTTTCCCGAAGCCTGTTTAGAATTAGACAAAGAAAAAGACCTTGGCAGATATGGCATCTTCCTGTTAATGAAATGTATCAAAGGACAGACATCTGCTCAGTCAGACTGGAAACTAAAAAGGCAATACACGCTAATCTGATCTGGCGTTAAAGAAACTTAGTAATGCAATTCGTCAAGGTACATTAGTGAAAAAATAATTTTGGAATTATTTGGTTGTCTTAGTGACAGGAAAGGAGTTACGTGTCATCTCAGGTCTCTAACATCCACTGGAAATGCTGGGTGCTTCTGATGCTCTAAAGTTACAGTGTGTAAAATGCTGCTAGATGTCAATAGATTGCAGATTGCAGTCAACTGAGTTTTGCTTTATTACTCCTCCTAATTGAAGTGCATAATCGTAGCTATGGTAACAACTTTGGCTGCCATTCATCTGTAGTGAGTGTAGGCTGTTAGTTCACTACTTACCTCAGCAATGTGTTGTGTGTCCTGTCTATTTACTCTACAGCGTGTGGCTGTAAAATCTTCTCACTTGTAACCAATGACAGCAACACTGAGGTGAATACTGAGCTGTTGAGGAATCCTGTCAGTAAGCGCTGCTGTTAGCCTCTGTTAGCCTCTGTTAGCCAGCGTAATAAAACTTTCTTTGAAGTGTATCAAACATAGTTCGACTTGGTAACTTGGCAAATAAAGCCTTACATAATGTGAGAATGTAATCAAACTGTTTATCTGGGGGGAAATGGGACTTTTAGGACACTTAAGCGTAATATTAGCTGGCATAATGTTTGCTTTTAACCAACTGTTGTTGGAGACGGGAGGGTCGCACACAAAATCCTGTGTTATCTGCTGACAATAAGTAATTCAACATCCTGACAATATCAGGAATAAGTAAACATGTTTTGTGCATATTTTCATGTTTTAGAGCCCTGACTTTAGAAGAAGAGGCTGAAGTTGAAAGAGTGGAAGAGGATGACATTTTTTTCCAAATACTGGTCATGTTTCCTATGTGCTCTCACTCCTTTGGTGAAGGAGACCCCTTCTCAGATCATAAATGAACTTTCATATCTTGAGTCTGAAGGTGCCAACATGAAGTTCTGCTAAATAACTGCTCATCGATAACATTAACCAAGCTAAGGCCTAAGCTTAGTTTGAGATGCTGTAAAATGAGGAAAAGCTAGGCCTACTATAAATATGCTCGTAATGTGATTACTCCAGGTCAAATCGACTTTTTTAATCTTAAAAAAGAACAAAGAAAAACTGAAAGAGATGTGAAAACAGAAACTGTAATAAGAGTTTCTGAAAAAGACAGAAATATCCAAGTTCGGTGTCACAAGAAAGTCGTATTATATTAGGAAAGACACATCAAGGAACAAATAAACCTGAATATGGAAACACAACTTAAGTAAACTGAGTTTTTATAAGTGTTATTTGGCTGAGCTGAACCCTTAAACCCTTAGATACAGATTCGGTTTCAGTCATAATGAGTCGACGCTCTAGAGTATTACAGCTGCAAACTGTGTACGTGGGAAATCATTTGTAGCGCTGTAAGGTGAGCTATCCGATGACACTAATATGTTTATCTGAGACTACTTCCAAGTGAAACTAGGTTACAGTGATTGACATTTTATCAGACTGTAACCTAAAACACAGTCATTAACATTATTAAGAAGAACAATTAAGGCCGTGCACGTTTTAGTTTTTTTTTTCAAGTTTAGGCTAAAATTTAGCACAAAGGCTGCATTAATTAACACAAACTCAACTTTATATGTGTAGAAATCTGTTTCATTTAAAGTAGTAAAGTGTTCATGAATGACCCCTTAAAGCTGTTTTTTCCCAGACTTAGCGGATTACAGCTGAGTACGTGGGATTCATGTGGGGTCCTAGATCTGCAAACACGTTGCCTCTTTGAACTCTTTTTTTTTTTAGCTGACATGTTCTATTTCTCAACACTCTGTGTTACTCTGAACTGGGAGAACATTTCTGTCATATTGTAACTTCATAGAAGAATTATTCTGGGAAGGTTTGGGTCAAGTCCTGAAGCAATACTTCTAATGGAATGTATGGCACACTAAAGTTCAGGGTGCTCTTTGAAGAAAATGCCAGAGATAAAGTACGGATGGTGGCTAAGCATGCTTGTTTTTTTCCCATCTACTTATAGGCGACTACCCTGTCAGCTGAGAGTCCTGCATTAGCCTCTGCGCCTTAAGCCACTGCAGAGGTTAATCACTCTGACTGAGGGCTAGCTTCCTACCACAGAGCCACAGAGGTATCTGGCTGGCTACTCTCTTGCCAATGGGTGTCATATAGCTCCACTGAGAAAATCATTCAGGCAGGCATTTGTCATAGTGCTTATAATCTGGCAATACACTTTATAATTTACATTGTTGCGTTGAGTAAGACCACTGCCATATCCATCTTATTCATGCCTGTTAAAATATGCAGACCTATTATGCTTACTGTCACACATACTGACCCTGGATTTTCTCCATCTGACCCAGAAAATTCTTAGCATTGATGGACGAAAGTACAATCAGTTTTATGTTGCATATCTGAAAGCTGTGAACCGTCGAGAATCAGAATCTATCTAACTTGAAATTTGCAGGGACGGGATTCAATTAGCTCCAATTTAAGGTATCCCTGATAATCTCAGAGTGAGTCTTGGATAAAGAAGAAGGTAATCATATTTTGCAACTCAAATCTCTGCCAATTTCTTTTGTAAATCTCCAAATGAAAAACATCTAAACGAGATCTGATTCTACAGGGACCTTAGTCATTACCATATGGAGAAATCACTGAATTTTAGGAACTTGGCTTTCTCAATGGGGAATCTGAATAAAGATGTAATGGCTCGTTAAAAAATAAACATACTGCATAAGTCTTCTAGCTGGGAGATTTTGAACACGCATACTAAAGATTTTTTCATGTAAACTTTAATTTCTGTATGTGCATATACTGAACTGATGTAAATCTTTCTATCTCAGACAATTTTGGAAACGATTGCTTTACATATCTGGATCTTCAGATGTGCATTATTATTTTAGGATGCATTAAATTCAGTGACCCACATTGCTTTCCCTGTGCTTAATGAAATAATTACATGAAACTAAAGATTACAGAGGCTCACTCAGGCTATGAAAAAAGTACTAAAGTACTGCACAAACATTTTGAACCACGTCTCATTGCTTTTTATCTTCTAGCAAAATGGGAAATTGGTGTCGTTACTGAAACATATCCAAACCTCAATATAAATATAATCTAAGTAGAAGAAAGAATCAAAGTTTGTATAATTCTCAAAAAGGTTGAAAGTCAGTTAATGTCTTATACAGCCTGAACTCTCTTATGTAAGCTTTATTAAAATTTCTTCAAGTAGTCTTCGGGAATAGCTCTCCAGGTTTCTTGAAGGACATTCAAAGCTCTTTTTTGGATATTGGCTGCCTTCACTCTTTCAACATCCCACACTGCTACATTAATGTTAGGCCCAGGCTTTGGGGAGGCCAGTGCAGGAATGATGGCGTTCCTTCATATGTTTTTCTATCAAGGTATGCTTTTATACTGGCAGTGTTTTTGGGACCGGGGTAAAAATAAAGCTGTTGCCAATCAGACGCTTCCCAGATATTATTGAATTCTGGATCAAAATCTGATGGTACTTCTTTGCATTCATAATTCCATCAGTTTTGGCAAGATTCCCAACAGCACAGATGCAAATGCAACCCCAAACCATGACAGAGCTGCCACCATGTTTTACAGAAGACCTCACTGGTGTATTCTCCTGACTTCCTCTGTACTTACTGACAATGATTTGAGCCAAAGGTTTCAAAATATCATCACTCCATAAGAAATGTTGCCACTGATTTTCAGTGTAGTTTTTTTTTTTTTTTTGGCATACATCAGGCTTTTCTCTTTATTTCCTCTTGCCTTAAGAATGGCTGTTTAAAAGCTCTCATTTAAGGAAATCTCCTGGGACAACTATGATCTTTATTTAGTTCAGTGAAACTATAATCCTCCAAGAATCAGACTGACAAAAAAAACCATATACTTATACCCATTGTGAAAATATGATTGTGGGCTATTCTTGTGAGTGTCCAGTGCAGTTTACTTTCTGTGTATATCCTGTATTTGTCAGTTTTCTGTGTTATTCCTTTGTTCCTGCTAATTGTGTTCACAGCTCTCCTGCAACTTTTTCTACCTTCTTATTTATTCTTTTGCTGGCTAGGATTCATGATAATAATGGTGATTTATTAATTTACAAAGAAAACCTTTTATAAAAGCATCATAAAACAACAGCAAATGTCATTCTGTAGATCCCCCCTCCCCTTTAAATCTTTGTTGTTTTTGTTTATTCCATTTACGTTTCACAGTTAGTCATTTTTAATTCTTTTTTGCATTACTTTGCTATTTAACTTTCATTTTCATACTGAACAACCATGTTTTCTGGTCTCTTCTATTAATATTGACAATGCAGAGCCATTCTATGAAACAACAAAACTTTGACAAATGACAGTAATTAACTGATTGTGTTCATCTGACGGCTATAGTTAGAACAATATTTGGAGGTCATGAAATGATTTGACCATTTTCTTTTCTGCAACCCATGCTGTGGCACACCAAGCAGATTAGATATGATGATAGGGAACTTTTTTCAGCTGTTTATAAGGAAAGTAACCTCTGCAATTATGGTGGCTTGAGTCACAATGAAGCAAAAAACCAAAATAGACCTATAGAGTTTTCCACTGAACCACAATTCAAGCTTATACGATTGTGAAATGAGCTCACTTTACAATCATGTAACTTTGTGGTTCAGAAGCAAACTCCATAGGTCCAGTGAAATGAAATACCTGTCAAAGTGTTAAGATGTGCACATTCATGATTAAGACAACCTTGCTGATGTCGGCGTTCTCCCTGCAGATACTGTGTAGATTTCTGTCTTTTTTCATGAGCTGTTTCTGCATTGATGCAGTTCTCCTGCTCTCGCCATATTATCGCTTGTGATTTATGGGAGAAACAACGTTTTGAGGGCATGACTGCTTAATATGGCCTTCAGTGCACTCAAGAATACATGCAAACAGTGCACTCATCTACAATCTTATTAGGTACACCTTGCTAGTACTGGATTGGACCTCCTTTCTTCCTCAGAAGTGCTTCAATTCTTCATTGCGTAGCTTCAACAAGGTGCTGGGAACACTCAGTGATTTCCACATGATAGCATCACACAGTTGCTGCAGATTTCTCAGCTAAGCATCTATAATATGAATCGTCTGTTCCAACACATTCCAGTTTGCACTACTGGACTGAAACCTAATGAACTAAGTACATTTATTGTCAAGTTCAAGAAACCAGTTTGAGATAATCAACTTTGTGACATGGGATGATATTCTTCTGGAAGCAGTACACTGTAGCCATAAAAGGATGAACATGGTCAGCAACAAGACTTAGATAGGCTATGGTGTTTAAACAATGTACACCATCAGCCTGAACCGCTGGTACAAGGCAGAGTGGATCGATGCTTTCAGGTTGTTTAACCAGTCAATCTGAACATCTGAAACCTTAGACCAATTTTGGTCTAAGGTGAACTGTAGCCTCAGTTTACTGTTCTTAGCAGACAGAATTGGCATCCGGTGTGATGTTCTGCTGCTGTAGCCCATCTGCTTCAAGGCTCAATGTGTTGTGGTTCCAGGGATGTCTTTTTGCATACTTTGGCTGTAACAAATGGCTTGTTGAGTTTCTGCTGCCTTCCTACCAGCTTGATGCAGTCTGGCCATTCTCCTCTGACCTCTGACATCAACATGGAATATTTTGTCATTTTCAAACCATTCTCTGTAAACCCTAGAGATGGTTGTGTGGGAAAATTCCAGTAGATGAGTAAGGATGAGTGAATAAACCAGCCTGTCTGGCACCAATAACCATACCACGTTCAAAGTCATTTTAATCACCTTTCTTCTCTGTTGTGATACTCGGTTTGAACTTCAGTAGGTTGTCTTGACTATGCCCGCATGCATAAATATTTTGAGCAGCTGTCATGTGATTGGCTGATTTGAAAAAAAAACCCCCAAACAAATCAGGTCAGTTTAAAGGTAAATACTTTGACTCTTTGTTTTAACGTCCAGTACCAGCATTTGACATTTGACAAATCAATTAGAGATGGCACGATACCACTTTTTTTATGTCCGATACCGATACCGATATCATAAATTTGGATATCTGCCGATACCGATATGAATCCGATATAGTGTTTTTTAATCAACAAAACTGTTTTTTAAAATATCTTGCTGCATTTTGCAAGTCTGCAAGTTCATACTCAAGTTTAAAACAACAACTACACTAAAGCTATTCTGTTATACCTGTATACAAAAAAAATATTTCATAGTTCAGCAATACTGATCAATCTAATAAACTTAGACCTACACCATCCTCCCTATTCTGGAATTTTAAAGAGTACTTAGCATAAATATTAAGCAACCTAACTAATAGGGTTCCAACTCCCAGCAACAACAAAATTAAATAAATAAAAAATAGGGAACCACCCCTCACGCGCCACCTCATGATGCTTAATCGACGTAATCAACCTTAATTTGATGCAGTGTGAAAAAAAATGCACAGAAATCAATTATTTTTCAAGAAATATTAAATAGATTCAACATCTTTCTTCAACAAAATTGCAGACTGCACAGATGGTACCTTCCCAAAGTAAAAAGTACTATAGCTTACTAGGGTATATATATTAGACTTAATAGTCACTATATACAGTAATTGACTTCTATTCATTTTACATCAAATTAAAACTTTGGGTGTAAGATTCGGATAATTATTTATTAAAAGCTAGACATTTTAAATGAGAATAAGAAAGAAAAGTATGTCTTTGTGCCCCCTTTTCCCAGTTAATGCCCTATCGGCCCCCCTGGCTAAACTTTGCTAGATCCGCCCCTGCACAGTTACCAGCTGTCAGCTACGTAGAAAAAGATCCTGGTGTAGAAAGTAATAATAAATAAATTCTAACAACAGCTTATCAAGCTTAAACGTGCTGCTGTTGTTCAGCCGCTGGTTTGCTCTTTCTGGCGCAAAGTGGACCAAAAACAAATGAGAGACAGACTCGCGACAGAAAAGCCGATCAGCTGATTTAAGCAGTTTCACGATTGAAGTAGCAGCCGGAGAGCGAGAGGCAGTCGCTTGTTAAGCTTAACGTGGGAATGCTTTACAAACATTCAGAGATGGACTTACACACTTGCTTTACTTCTCTCGGGGATAACTTTGTCGGAGATGAAATGCCAGGTTGCTAGCGAAGCTCCACATGCTATCCAGACCACCGACAGGTCCTGCATGCCACAGCTGCTCTATCACGTGATGCATACGTTCTGAGGTGAGTTACGGCGTGTTGCAAGTTTTGTGAGGTGCTTTCGTGATATTTAATGGATCGGATTACATTTTTTATTTTTCTCCGATATCCGATCCAGTAATTTAGGTCAGTATCGGACCGATACCGATACGTAATATCGGATCGGTCCATCTCTAAAATCAATTACCCAAATTATCTGAATCATCTGACTATTACTAATGCGCTGTTTTAACAGTTTTATTGTAGTGGGCAAACCCCACAAGAATCCGATGACCGAGGAAAGATAAATAGCAGGTCCAAATTTTTACAGCACTTGTAATAAATGTGACATTTATGCTGTGTACATGATTTCATCTGCAAAGGATTAGGACCCAATATTTCACAAAGAAATAATTGCACACCTCCCTCCCTCTCAACAAGTTGAGTGGTTTGTGCTTCACAGTATACGTAGATGAAACAAGACGCTGGCAGCAGGACAAGCATTTCCTGGCGAGCAATTCTCAGTATTGTTTATGATAAATGGTGAGTCGTGCGCAATGGTGGACCTAGATTATAATTCTGCCTTCTTTCCAAGTGGTGCTTGTGTTCACAGCCTTGCTTTCTTTAGTGCTTAGAGAGTGCATGCTCGTGAAAGAAAGAAAGCAAGAAACACGCTGACTGACTGTACAGTATAAGGTCTTTATAAATGTTTGTCTGACTAGTGCTGGCGCAGTCAGGATTCCAGTAAATTGCCTCAGATGAAAGAAAATATTTTAAAACCAGCTAGAACACAGGCCCTATCACTTGCTATCGCTTTTAAAGTTTTAAAGCAACATAAATGCAGTCTGGCGAACTTTCTGGCAAACTTGCAGATTCTTTTACATTTAAGAGGAAGTAGGTGCCAAAGCAGAAGAAAAAAAGCCCAAAACAGAATGTGGCAATACCGGTTTGTTTGGGACTGGCCATCTGGTTTGTTTTGGCCCATGTTTCAGAGCAGCAATGAGTGATTATCATACCACAACTATTTTTCGAGAACATATCTATTTATAGAGATCTGCATGTCTCCTTAGCAGTATGAAACTGAGTTGAAAACAGCCTGGATTGGCTGGGGATGCCCTTTGCCTGCTGCTGTGTGACAAAAACAACAGTTTTTACATAAAAATGTAAGAAATCACTGTTAAATCATGTGTGAAAAAAAGCAAACGGAATTAGGGTGTTAAAAAATAAATGCATTTGTTTCTGTAAAAATGAGTGTGAATGAAATGCATGTAAATGTGTAGGATGGTGTTTAGCTTTTGAACACTTTCATAAAGTTCTTACTTTTACAATAAAGTACATATTGATCAATACGTTTGGCCTGCACTTCACATATCTGTGAACCACAGCCAAGAAATAAAGACCGAAAGCAACAAGGGATGGAGTTTCATTCGGCCCTCACATTTTGAGTGCTCAAAACTTCAACTCATAACAAAAAAAAGACAACTTGATCTCTTCCGCCTAAATGAAATCCATTCTCCAGACCCTTAGAGAAAACACACAGCCCACTCCAGGTACAAGCTTCTCAACACAGAAAATTTGTAAAGTGAAACCCCTGTCGTCGCAGGACTATTCTGAAAATTAGATATGGCAAAAGGCCTACCGGCCTTGCTGCTGCAGGGAAACGCTTGAAGCTTGTATTCTTTGATGGAGCTCTGGACCGATTGTGGTAAAGGCTTTCAACCACAGAATCTTGTTCCTTAGTTCATCATTCAAAGATGAACAAAAGTCACTTTGAAACTAAAAGGACTTCTTATCACAGAGAACCAGCCATCCAGTGAATTGGAGATGTCAGACCTTCGCCTATGAAGCCAGCAATTGCTTGGAGCTCTGGAATTTGCATCAGTTTTCCACATCTAAGTGGGCCAAGCATCTGCCATAGTTTGAAGCCTGTTATCATTAACCCCCTCAAAAGAAAACAGAAACCTTTGCCCTGCAACACGCAAGGACAAAGCATCCATCAAATCAAAGTACAGTTTGCAATGAAGAGACGATGACAAGCAATACATTTGGGCTGGAAGGAATTTGCTAAGAGACAAACCTGACCACAGACTTATATAACAGGAAAGACATGATTGAGGTGTCTGGAAAGCTCGGTTACAATTCATGGTTATAATCTTAACACTTTTGAACGTTTTTTCTTACCGCTAAAGTATTATTTTCCTGTCTAATTTTTTTTTCCTTGCTTCGTTTCAGATATATGCTATAGATACAGTCTTAGAATGTCCAGACGTGCAATGATGTAGGCACGAAAAGGTGAAGAGAACACCAAATCTTTGTCCACACCCTGACAAGTCCGTGGCTCAGGAGGCAGGTTGATCCCAGACTTCTTCAGCCTGCAAGTCTAAGTACCCTTGGGCAAAATCCCGAACGCACATTAAACACCCCATTGTGTTGTGTGATAGTTGAGTTCTGAAAGCACTTTACTGTTTACACAACAGCCGTTTCAATCATTCATTTCACGGCTGTCTGATGGAACAAATATACTTCGCTCTTAATCAATTCTGTCCACACAGGCTGTGTAATAGCTTTCATTTGACTCACTCTGTGTATGTAACCGTGACTCAAAACATATTTTTATGCTTTAAGACTGTTTGCTTCCATATTACGTGAATAATTTTGATTGTTTGTTGGGCTTTGAACACTGCCAAAACTTGACTGACACTCTGCTGTGTTTGGACTGAACTGTGTCAACATTGTGCAAAAGCCTAGAACTATGGCAGGCTTTGAAGCTGTAATGAGACACAGCAGTGCATTGGGCAAAGCGCTAGTGGCATCATGCTAACACGTGAACAGTGACAAAGCTAACAGGCTAATCTTCACCATGCTGGCATACTAATATTTGCTAATTGCTACTAAACACGAAGTACGAGTGTTTGGAATAGCATTGGTTCTGGTGGTATTTGTTCTAAGCTAAAGAGTTGGCCTGAAAGTGTTGCCACACTGAAGGTGAAGTGTGTGTGAAGAGAGATTTTAATGTTAAACTGCCTTTTAGCTGACAGTCACGCTAATAAGGCCGGGCCGCTAATCATGCGCAGTTCTAACATCACTCGGGCTTCATTCATTAGCTTTGTGTTAGCATTCTCCCTTTAAATAAGCTACATTTGATGTCAAGGCAACAAGACATCAAGACAAGATGTTTCTTTTTGTCTTGATGTCTATAAACACTTTAGTGATCAGTTTATGCCTTCGATCACTCGTTTTGTGTCATATTCAGTAAAACATGAAGTCTATTTTGCAAATTGTAGTCATACCATGCGATTCAAAGTCAAACAACCCTCCTTGTCTCATGCGTTTGTTTGCAACCAAGATGGCAATTGCAGAAACTTTCCACTTGAGTCTTCAATATGGGACTTCAGAAACCAGTAGGTAACCTCACAGAAGCTTCGACCATCTTTTAAAGAGCTTATGGTGCAGATGTTAGCACAGACTGAGTGTTGTGTTGCAGTATAATACAGTTGTTTCTGTTTTGGATGCAATTTGCACTTTACCATCATGCTATGTCCTTTTGTGCAATAAAATATGACTACAATAATGTGTTACTTTGTAGCTGGCTACATCCAACACTGGTAACATGGCAATAATAAGCAAATACTGGCCTGAAAACACAACAATCCCCCACTTTGTCTGCTATTACCTGTAGTTTTGCTTCTCACTGCCTATTTGGAAGCGATCGTACAGTGAAAAGGCTTGGAGCCCGTCCCAGTCGGTCAGCTCTACACGGAGGGCATACTGCCTCTGGTTTGTCAGCTGGTAAACGTACTCATTTCCCAACCAATGCTCTGCAGACAGGGTCCCAAAACCCTGCAATGGAAAAGAAAAATTCAATAATCAGCATGTAAATACCACTGACAATACTTTTTGTAAAGCATAAACTTGAGATTATTCATTGCTCATCTCATCACTTTTCCCTTGGATGATAACATCTTCACACTAGAGGATTATGGCATGAATGGGAAGGAATTTTCTAATTTACTTTTTCCTTTTTATCAATCAGCAATTAGATCAGAACAAACCGTCTCTGATAATAAATGCTGTGGTTGTTTATCCACCAGCAGAAATGTTCTTGTACTGCTGTAGCGTCCTACCCCAAATAGATAAGACTTCCATTACATATTAGACATATTTACATGTTTCTTGAGCATGCTTTTGGCCCAGTCTTTAACTTGGATGGACTTACCTATCTATAAAATTACAAAAATCGATACCAGCTGAATTAGAAGCACACCTTTTTTCCATTTCTGTCTTCCACTAAAGTCACACATGTTTAAGTCATTATTACTTAAAGAATTCGTTCCCAAAACATACACCGCATGCATGGACACTCCTTCAAACAAACTCCAAAGTTTGTATTTGATCACAGTGGCTCCCGGTCACAGGCAAAGTGCTTCTGACAGCAGCGAGAGCAGTGGATTACAGAGGGGGGAATATCACTAAGCAAGATGACATTACAGGTCTGACAGGACAGTCAAGGCTGCTCCGTTAAAGATTGTAAAACAGAGGGGCTGAAATTGTCAAAGCGGTAAAGTCAGAAAGAAGTTGTGTTTGTGCTCTGAGTGTGTAGTGACAAAGAATAGCAACGAGGGAACACAAATACGGGGCATTCCTATGGCCTTAGCCATGTCTTGCTGAGTGGGTGGAAGAGAAAAAGGCTGGGGCCCATTACCACTTTCTCTCTTTTTCTCTCTGTCGCTACAATTGATCTTGCTCCTGATGAGATGTTCCCATCTAAAAGGCTTTAAGTTTGATCCAATGCCTCCTACTGTGACCACAGTTTATCTCAAAAATTCTTGCTTGGAAGAGGCTGCATGTGGGGATCTTTTGACAGTTTTCCCTCATATAATTCTGAAGCTCTGTGATTCTTCACACGCAAACCTGATCTACATCACTCAGCCCACAAAAAGATGAGGAGATGGTTAGTCATATTGTTGGACTGAGCGCTCGGTTTGCATGTCAGTTACACTTTCAAAATGTCCTGATAAAAAGGAAATGTGTATGTTGAGCACTCATATCTCATATGTAGATCTCATATCTCTTACTGACTTACTTGTTCCCAACCTTTGTTTTTTTTTTTTGGTTGTCAGGGGAGCTTTAGTCATTTATTAGCACCACCCATCCTATCACTTATACACCACACAGCCAAAAAAAAAAATAAAAAAAAAATCACACACTAATATTTTATTGGACCGCCTTTAGCTTTGATGACGGCACCATGGCGATCCTTCAATAAACTTATACAAATTCTTTTTTTTGCCCAGATCTTGTCCCGATGATGGGAGGGTTGAACATCCAAATGAAGTCTTCTCCAGCACATCCCAAAGCTTCTCAGTGGGGTTAAAATCTGGACTGTGGAGGCCAATCCATGTGTGAAAATGATGTCTCATGCTCCTTGAGCCATACTTTCACCGTTTGATCCTGATGAAGCGTGGCGTTGTCATGTCGGAATAAGCCGGTGCCATCAACGAAAGAAAAAAAAAATCAGCTGATGGGAAAACCTGGTCATTCAATATATTCAAGTAGACAGCTGACTGTATTATCTGGGAACATAACATTGATGAACCTAGACCCGGCCAAATAAAGAAACCGCAGATCACAACACTGCCTCTGCAGGCTCGTTTGTAGGCACCAACATTTATCTGCTGCTCTTCTTAACATGTTCCAGCCATCACTTTGGAATGAGTAAATCTAGACTCTCCGAAAGTTGATTCTATTCATCTGGACTCAGCGTTTTCTGTGGAAGACACGTTTCATCACTCCTCCAAGTGACTTCTTCAGTCTCAGCTGACTGCAGGTTTCTCTAATCTTATAAACCGTACATTTGTATAAGATAAGATTATAACTTTGGGGAAACCTGCAGTCATCTAAGACTGAAGAACTTACCTGGATGATTGAGCATGCATCAAGATGTAAATCTAGACTCAGACCATATGATCTTTTTCCATTGCTCCAGAGTCAAATCTTTATGCCTTGTAGCAACTTAAAGCCTTTTTTTATTAGCCTCACAGATAAGTGATATTCCTAAGGTTACATAGTTTTTTTGTTCCAATTCCTTGACTTCTCTTCACATCGTCTGTGTGGAAATGCTCCCAGTTTCACTGCTAAACATACTGTTGATTATTTTACTATTTGATTTCACCACTCCAATCATACAAGACTTTTTTTCCAACTACATTTCTTTCTCATTCCAGATTTGAATAACATGTTGGGCAGTTCCAAACCCGATTCGCTTCAATAATCTCCTCAGTTGTTTTCGTTGATTGAAGCAGGCCAATAACTTGATCCTTCTGAAATGGCCTTTCGCATCAGTTAGGATTAAATAATCTGTTGCCAGCCAAAACAATTAATATCTGAAGTTATTGTGCAATAGGAAGGCTCTTAACTATTTGCTTAGTTAAATCCAGGGTTTTTTAAAGTCATGTAGTGTATGCACATTGATGGGTATTTTTAAAGGTTTTTTTTGTTTCAAATGTTTATCTACAGCTTTTAGCTATATATATATATATATATATATATATATATATATATATATATATATGTTTTTTTTTTCTTAAACTACTTAAGCTCAATAATTCAACTGTTTTTGCATTAGCTGAAGGTCCAAGGAGCCAGTTTTCAAGTACTATCTAGTACTACAACAAACACATTTTAAATGCTTGCTTTCTTGCTGACATTGATCCCCCTTAAACACATGGCATGATATTAATACATTAGAAGTGACTCAGACTGATGGGCAGCTGAGCAGTTACTGTAAATAAAGGTGTTACCTGATAATGCACCTACATGCATGATCTTCAGATCATATTTTAATGCACACGCCACATTCCTCTGTGGTCTCACAAAGAAACTGAGTCTGAGGTTTTGCTGAAATATTAACAGATCTTCTAAATACAATAAATGTGTAAGTACAAGACTTGGGAGACCAAGAATGTGAAAATTGATAACACAATAAAACACTTGTTGATGACTTCTAAACTTTTCAAGGAGACTCTAAGCTGTTAATTAGCCACATAAATGTCAGCCAAGTCCTGCGAATGCACTCCGTGCACTCCCTCTGTGCACCTGTTCAAGGCAGGAAGGTTTCCACTGGGGTTTTTTTTCTTTTCTTTTTTATCATTTTATATCTTTCTGTTACCGTTTACGCTGCTGACCTTTCACCTTTTTATTTTACCTCAAAAGAGTGAGATTGAGGTCGCTTTGAATGAGAGATTTCTGCCTTATTCCAATATTGCTTTTGTTGATTTTTGTTCAGGCTCTTTCAATAAAAACGCCAACATGAAGATTTCTCATTGAAAAACTGCTGTGGGTTTATATCTGGTCCAGTGTGCAAATTCTCTGCTTTGTAATTCCCCAAATGGCTTTATCTTTTCCCACTTACTGATAAATTGTACAACAAGAGCAGCTGAGAGATGAGGTAAAAACTCAAGTAGAAACAGATTATACGGGGAAAGAGGAAACATTAACTGAAAGCAAGTGCAAGGTATACACAGGCAGCTACTATAGCAAACACTAGCAATTCAACAGGCAGAAAAAATAAATCCAAGTTACCATCTAAACACAGCCTAGGTAGGAAATGTTAACACCCTCAATGCAAATATGCACAGCTTTATCCTTGATGACAAACACCTGGCCCAGCTCGACTGAGACTAAACAAATGCTTTGTTTTCAGATTTAGGTAGTAATTTCCTGTTGGAGAAGAGGAAGAATAACAGCAGTGAAGCCTCGGCTAAGGAGCAGTGCAAGTCTCAGACACCCTAGACAATTTTGCTAATACAAAAACGACAGGGGAGATATTGCCGAAGAGGAATGACATCTGGCCGAAGCGTTCCAAATGGTCTTGGATCAGTGCATCCCGACTCTCATGTTTTCATCATGTTCAGTAAAGGCCAAAGTGTGCACGATATTTTTCATCATCACACAGTGGAAGCGTATTTTTTTGAAACAGGAGGTCTCGCTCATCGTACGGTTTCGTAATTTATGCTTAATGGATACAGATGAGCGCGCTCACTCAGTTTCTGGGTGTGTATTCACTTACTGTCTCGTGTTTAAAGAACAAACATTATCCTCTCGTTTTTAATGGATATGAATGAGTGCATGGATGGAGAAGTGCGTGCACGTATTTGTCTTGTCTCACCATCTTGTACTCCTTCCATGTTCTCTGGAAGTCCACGCTGCCATCTTCTCTGCGCTGGATGACTGTCCATCCGCCACCGGCTGTTTCCATTCTGCAGTAGACCTATGCAATGTTAAAAGGACAGAAAGGGAGGGTTGGAAAGTACTGTGTATGAAGGTGATAGAACACTGATAACACCCATAGGTCTTTGCATAGCCTGAAGATGTAACGTAACTACCAAACTAATGAATTCAACATTCAACATTTCAACTCTCAGCGGCATTTACAAACAGAGCAGGGTCACTTGGACAATTATTTGGTTCTAGACACTCCTTTCTCTTGCTTTCTCGATGAATCATCTTTGGGAATGCAATGTATCTAGGTCCTCTTCAAACTCAATCAGCGTCTCCTTATCCCTCAACAGCTCCCTCGAGATGTTCCTCATCAGTGGTCCTTGTTTCTGCAAAATCAAAGCGGAGGTCCAGGATGGACACATGCCAGCAGACACCTGGGTGTAATGTGGCCCTTAACCCTTAACCTCAGTGTGTGTAAGCTGATAATGCAGTACTGGCACTCTATCTGCAGTGTTACTCTTTGTTTTGAGGCGGATACCCCGGGGTTTAGCGGAGAAGGTCTCTCACCTCAGCCAGACCACACAGCTGAACACACATGAACAAAGCCTGGGTATAATTAAAGCGGTAGCCCAGACAGAACCCTTCTTTTTAAGACTAGCTCTTCATGCATGCCAAACACACACACACATGCTATGACCATCCACTTTACAACCATCGCTAAAAGTATAGAATAGTATAAAATAATGTTTTTTTTAAATTAACTTAAATTTTTTCGATCTTTTATGCATAGCAAGTAACACACACAAAATAATTTTCAGTGCTGACATGAAGAACCCAGGCTAAAGACAGGTAGGCTAGCTATATTTCCTCAGCAGCTAGTTTTCCTATATAGCTCATTCTAAAAAGACAACTGTCTCGCCCTGTGGCAGCTGGGATAAGATCCAGCCCCGCTGCGACCCTGAACTGGATAAGCGGAAGGAAATGGATTGATAGATGTAAAAAAACAGACTTTTCAAACTTGGTTTGTTTGAACAAAATTAGCAGATCTCTCAGTAATACACCATGGAAGTCGACAGGACATCTTCCAGCCAAAAAGACGTCAGACGCTTCTATGGGAGCTATCCACCCAGAGGCTTGAAGCTTAGATAGCCTACTGTTTAACAAATATCCTCCATAGTTTCCTCATCTTTCGTGGAGACTGGAATAATAAACAACAGCTCAAGTAACATTATACATTAAAATGCTGTGTGAATTTAAATTTCAAAAGGAGATTAGCCAAACAGCTATGAACAGAAATTCGCACACAAACTCCCTAAGTCATGAAATCATCGCTCTCATCAATCAGAGAACGTAGCCAAGTTGGCCAAGGGCTCGCTCAAAGGGAAAAGCTGGGTTTCTCTCTTAGATTAGTTATATTTGGTGCCATAACAGATAAATACACTTCAGTTAAATTCAATAGCGTAGATGTGAAATACATACACACACATACCTTTGTCACCATGCTCAGCAGTGTGGTGTCCTGTTTCGCACCTAACCTCCCTAGTAAACTCCTGAACTCTCAGAGCTGCCAAATGTATTTTTAGCTTTCAATATTTCCGCAGCAGCTAGCACTCATCATTGACACTCATCATTGGCTAATATCCCACGGGTTGGTTTTAGCTCATGCAGAGAAAGCGGAGTCCAATATTTATAAAAAACCAAGTCAAACCCTGTAAATTCACTATAAAAATGCTCCTCAGAGGTGACGAAAGCTGAGATATTTTCACATTACAGAGAAATGCTGGCTGCATGATATCACGGCTTCCCACCTTTTTGGTCTCCTGTGCATTAACGTGGATGGTGTAGACGCCATTCTTATGGAAACCAGCCTGGTACAGGTCGGCACAGTCCCGAAACCTCTTCTCTTCTTCCATGACCTTTGTACTGTTAGGAACAACTGCAGATACACAAGAAATTCGTCATGTTTTTGTCTGCATAACCTCAATGAGTGAAAATTCTCTGGAAAACACTAGGTTACGTCATATTTGACTGAAGTTTACAATTAAAGCCATTTGTTTAACATATGTGGTGTTCAAAAGTTGAAAAATAAAATCTCAAAACCTCCAAAACTCGACAATTCTCTTACTTGCTTAATGAGGAAAACAAAGAAATTTGGAAATGACAGGACTGCTGGATGTGAAAAATGAACGACTTCCTGCCTGGTTGTGTGACAGGTTAAGGAAGTCTTATATGAGCTGTGGAGTGAGCTTGGACAGTTGTTTCCACATGCTTCCCATTTTTACACTGAGCTCACTCCAGCTCCATAAAAATGCACAAACGTGAGTTTACTTATCTTCTAATCTCACTCCATGCAGTAAAAAAATATTAACTAATCCTTCTTGAAGTCTCAAACAATTAAAGCACATTTTTTTTATCACTTGAACGCCACAAAATGTGCAACCTCTTGTATCTTAAAAGTAGAGTTTAATAAGAATCACAAATTGGCACCAAACCCATAGCTGATACAATCTGCAATATTTCAGATCTACATATTTCACAGGGGGAAGAAAAAAGATAATAAAATTCTCACTGCGAGCGTAACCACCAGATCAACTTTTAGAGCAACCAATTCATTTGCAGCACAGAGGTGATCATTGCTGGATATTTTCACACTCTGAGAGAAGGCTTTAGACTGTGACAGACCAGCTGCATCCATTTCCATCTGCTGATAATTATGGCAGCGTTATTTTGAAACCAAGCAAGGGGGTAAGGACAAAATACTACAAGCTATAAATTTCAAGTTCCTGTTATAACAAGTGGTTTTTATTTACTTTCCAAGCCATACTATATTGGTGGAAATACCTTCCGATTCTCTCTCCTCGCTGTCCCTGCCTTTCGCCTCTCATAGAAGGGGGTTGGTCTCAGTTTTCACACCACTGTTTTTTATTGTTGAAACGGTTGAGTCAAAGAAAATGTCAGGCAAAAGTGAAATGTGTCAGTGATCCTTTGATCCGCCCCACCCCCTCTCCTGGATGCAGAACTTCTCAGCAGAAGCAGGCTGCTTAGTTGGGCGTAGTATTGGAACATTTTGACAAGGTATTGAGTGTCGGCAACAAGAATCCCCCGCTGTGACAGGTTGACGGAGTGGACCCTTGCTCTGCAGACTCTAATACAACAAAGAACGGCCCTGTCGGGTGGTAATTGACCCCAAGCTGGCAGACAGCGGGACACATTTTAGAGGCCTGAAAGATCACTGTCAGAGGGGAGCTTTCTGGTATTCAATCTGTAACAGCGTGGACAATTATTTCACAATTGCCTTTGACATCTACCCTGGTGGAAGAAGACTGTCTGCTGAGGGGACCGGACCCTCCAGCTTCATAGCGGCTCCCTTGAACAGCTTGCTGCCCAGCTTTACAAATATTTTTTATGTCCCAATATTTATTTACCAAAAAATATTTTGTGGTTCAGCTGGGACTCGTATTCACCAGGGGGTTCATGTGAAAAGACCAGCAGGGCTTGGGTGTTTGCATAAATCAGGATCCTTGCCAAATGAGCCCAAATACTTGAACTAGGAAGGTTGAATAAAGGAGCTAAATGGACTACCACAGAAATCCCTGCTCCCATGCGACTATAATCAGTCCTCAGTGCCATTGAGAGTTAAAGTGATTGCAAGCGAATTTCTTTATTTTGCGTACTTGCAGATCAAGCATGAAACACACAAAAAACGATGCCAATTCCTTCCCACAACGCATTTACCGTAATGCAGTGATGATTAATAATTGCCCTTGTGATTTATTACAACATGATTTACTTTTGTCCTATTTTTGGATCTCAGAAATCGCATAGCAAAGTATTAAAATCCTATCCCTTCCCTTTGCCAGATACTTGTCAAGTTGATGAACACGATGCTATTTATATTCAAGGTCAACTAGACCCAAGCTGGGTCTCTAATGAACGAATGCAAGTAACAGAAATCTTAACAGACTTCAAAGAGAAATTGGAAACAAGGTACTGTATAAAAATACTAGAGCATGTGTGCCCAGGACAGTGTAGAAAAATCATTTAAAATAAATCATTAAATATAAAAAAAGAACTGACAATGTAACAGGGTAAAACGGTCTACAGAATGTCAAACAGGGAATTGAGGGTAATATATAAGGAGGGTCACTGGTATCGTGAAAATGTTTTGGGTTCTCTCACTTTTATATCAACTATATCTCTTGAAAAAGTACACATAACACGTACACGTGATTTGCTTTTGGATATTCCTTCCATAGAAGGTATACTACATGCAAACCATGTTTTAGCGATACTCAACTCTTTATACTCAACATTCCTATCAACATTTACATGATTTGCCAAATTTTCGCCACCAATAGCTAAATCATTCTTTTACTTTGATGTTTTTTATGTTTGGGCTTCAAACGCCATTTGGTTGATGCTTGTAAAAGGGTTAGAGGTTATTGTGTTCTAGTTAACGAGAGAAAAAAAGTCTGACTTCTAAACTAAAACCATTCTCCCTTCTCTAACCTGAACCAAGTGTTACCGCAACCTAAATCATTGGAGGAAAACGCCACAAACCCAAGTCTCTGGTGCCAAACAAAGTTCATGGACTGGAAAGCGGCTTTGTTTTGAAATATTTACCGTACCAAATACTTTTCTTTTCGTGACACAATTCTTTATGCAAGGCCTCTAGTGGGGACATGTGCCGTCTATGTAATCTTTTTAGTTTTATTATGTAGAACAATTTAGAATGCTCGCTAATTGTAATTTGTAGCTTAAATGTATAAAATTGCAAACTTTAGCTTAATAAATATCAGAATAAAATATGCAGTTTTACCCTTATACGTACAACAACAGCGTGTTTGATCGCTACAAAGAAATTAAATATTTCGGTTGCACCCTTAGAAAATGCAGCAGAGTTATCCCTACTTTTGGATAGGTTATTCAGGTGGATGGAAATAACTGCACACACTTTACAACCAGCCAGTGAAGCATGAAAACAATCGCGTGCAGCAAATTTGGTCTGGAGCGTCTAACGAAGTGGTTTACCATGCTCTTTTTTTTAGGACATTACACAGAGAAAAGGCCATGTTTTTTAGGCATTGCATGGAACCTTAAAATAATTATATTCTGACTAAGCAGCTGTAAAAATGATGAATGTCATTCATTTAGTTGGATAATAGAACACTGTAAAACAAAATCACATTTAGCAGCCAGATTTTTTTTTTAGCACAGTGTTCCAAAGCTGAGGTCAGGTATTGTTCATAACAATGTGTGGCTCAGTGCTCTCTAATGAGGTTCGAGTAATGATTGCAACCTATATAAGAAATCCACTGCAGCATCTGGTCATTCTGAAAATATCTCCCTGGCCTCACTTTGCATAGCAACAGCTGAAACACACACTGGAAACTTCAATTTTAGGAAAAGCAAGCGATGGACAGCTGGTGGGAAAGAGTCTTTTTTTAAATTTAGGGCTTTTTGTAAGCATCTGTCAGTTTCCCCGCACTCAAAGATGATTTGAGGCCACGTTTTAAAGGAAGTGCTCAGGCTCCATTTCCAAACAAGAAGTTATTAACGCAAGCAGACGCCCCCCGATGGCATAAAATGCTAAATCTTCCCTCGAATGAAAACACTCATTTGTTTCTCAAACAAACTAAAGCCCCCCCCTGAACATAGAAAAACAAGCTCTGCTTCTTCTGTGCTTTAAATGCTGCTGAAAAGCAGGCGCGGTGCATCAGATGACCAGTGAGCTCTACCAACTCCTTCACCTTCTTCAGACAGGGCTTCCCCCAGGAGCTATTACAGTTTGACTTATCTGGGCTGGGGTGAGGAAAGGGCAGACCTCTGACCTGCATGCCCGCCCCAACCTTCAACACCCCCTTGGAAGAGGAAAGGACCAACCACAGAGCAGCAGTGGCCATGTTCCATTTCTATCCCCTCTTATTAGGGTAGCCACCAATCATGGGCTGGGGGATGGGCTGGGATACCCTGCTCACCTAACCAACTCTAAAAATGCCACACATGGCACTGAGTTATATGCTATAAAATAATGATTACCAGAGAATTTAATCAATGTTGTTAAATTACAACAACAACAGCAAAACAGAGATCTACAAGTCTCACATCAAGACACGCATCTTAATATAAGGAATGTGCAGATGATCCATATGGCCCAGGCAGCCCAAAAGGGTCCCAAAAGACCTCCGGTAATTAAATGTAATATATACAAATCCAGACTAAGCATAGAGGCAGTCCGTGACCTTTTTCTGCATGGAACATTAAAATTACAAAAGTCAGCAGCATGATAAATACAAAGCATGTGTTAATCATGTGCAGCAGCTATCCGCTCATGACTCCTTCATCCTTTCAAGCCCTTGTTGTTTCCTGTCTGATGGGAAACGTCGAGAAGCACTGTGGGGTCTCGAGGCGTCTCTGCAGGAAATCCACAAATGGAAATGAGGTTACAACCATCCCCCCTGACACGGACTTGCATGTCAAATCTCCTGTGACCAAAGGGATTTTGGGCAAATGTTAGGATCAAGTAGGTTTTAATGTTTAAATGCCTGAGAAGGGGGTAAATGAGTTCACTGCGTTTGACCGAACAAGAAAGGTTGCATTGCTGTCGGGTCAAACATTAGGCCAAAAGGGAAATCCCTAGTCTCGTATTAACAGTGAGGGACCCAGAGGAATGAAATAAGCCAATTACTTCATGGACAGAGTCGTGTCTAACATCTCGCTGAAGCCGTGTACACGGACTTTATAAAATTAAAGCGTCAAAAGCGATTGTTGTGAAAAGTGCACCACGCTGGTTTACGAGAGCCACTAAATTGCTCTAATGGGAGCACATCGGGTTACAATAAGAAGCATGTTTCTTTCTTCATGCTGCTTTCAATGGTGCTCGGCATTATAGCTAGTGCATCCCTGTGTTACTCTGCATGGGGTAAGGTTTGTAGAACTGGTTTCATCATAATATCGCATGGATTGTCAAATCAAAGCTATTGTAACAGAAAGATCTGACCAGAGGAACTAAGTAATCCAAAACAGCTTGCTGCCTCACGGGTCAAACTTAACATAGCCAATCCACAAACTTTGCTTTTCACATTGTGGTTTGGCAAAGGTCAGTAAGCATCTTCTTGCGTTGGGGTCATCGGTGATGGGGGTAGAAAACATTTAGAGCAGTGCATGTCCGACCAATGGATGATTGACAAGTCTTAAAGAAACATAAATATAAACTTTTCTTCCCCATTATAGTCCAAGCCGGTGAATTCTGGACAGTCTTGATTTTTGCTTTAGGGTGAAACAAGAGTAAGAATTTAAAGTTAAGCAAGTGTCTATTTGAGGCTGTATTTACACACAGCAGTGGGTTGCCAGTCACAGGATCTCCCTGTACAACTCCTCCATCCTAGTCACTGTACACAGTGCAATACTTACACCCTTTTGCACATTCTCTACTGTGAAAACAAATAACAAAGTTTACAGTTTAGGGTAAAATGTCAATCATATATATTTAATCTCTGTAATATTCTGCATATTTATAGTTGAGCTGTTTGTATATATGTTAGAGCTATTTCTTACATTTTGTAACTTTATAATATATTGTATTATTTGATTTAATTCAGTTTGTTACTGTCTTTATTGTCTTATAATAATAATAATAATAATAATAATAATAATAATACATTTTATTTATAGGCACCTTTAAGACCCTCAAGGTCACCTTACAATACCACAGAACAGAAGCAACAATAAAATATAATAAAACAAAGCAAAATAAAATTTAAACATAAGGTAAATAAAAAAAAACAAGCATGAAGATATAAAATCAAGTATAAAAGCGGAGCACTGTAAAAATGGACTAAGACAGATCAGGTGTATGCAATTCTGAATAGATGGGTTTTGAGATGTGATTTAAAAGTGGTGAGACTACTAAAGGCTCTGAGTGTCATGGTAGTCAGAGCTGAAGAAGAGCAAAGTGAGTATGTATGGAGAAGATCAGATGAATATGGAGGAGCGAGGTTATGAAGTGCTTTAAAAGTAAGAAGCAGGATCTTGAAATTGACATGGAGGTGAACTGGAAGCCAATGGAGCTGTTTAAGAACGTTATATGTTCAGTGGATCTAATTCTGGATACAATATGAGCAGCTGTACTTTGAACTGGAGAGATTTATGAGGTAGACCATAAAGAAGAGAATTACAGTAATCTAAACGAGATGTGACAACAGCATTGACAAGTATGGTAGTTCTGTTCGGAGTGAGTGAAGTCGAAGGCGGTTAATATTAAGGAGAATAGGAAGACCGAGTGATATTATTTATATGTGCTGTGAAGGAAAAAGTGCTATCGAGGATGACACCAAGACTCTTGACCTGAGGGGAGGGTGTGACAACAGAATTATCAATGGATAATGAAACACTTCTTGTTGGGACTTTAGTCAGTTTTGATTTGGTGCCTGTTAAAATGAATTCTGTTTTATTGCTATTAGGTTTAAGAAGTTGGAGCAACTGTAACCACATAATTTGCTTAGGGATGAATAAAAAGTATTTCTCAAAGGTTTTTGCTCTCAGAATTCTTGACTTGTCTTCATCTACTTCTTTGGCACCACAGACCTCTCCTGTGTTGTCTGTTGTATCTTATATATATAGCACCATGGTTATGGAGGAACGCTGTCTCGCTTCATTGTGTACGGTACCATTGCACATGCTTGAAATGACAATAAACCCGCTTGACTTCACTAGACATCAAAGGATATGCTTTTCCAAGATGGCTACAGTGTAAAACAATATTTATGCTTTGAAACATTCCAAACTTTTACACATTTATGACTCCAGTTTGCTTACCTCCATCTTTAGAGCAGAGGTTGAGCAGGTTGTGGACAGTGTCCATCATCTCCTGCTGCTGTCTCTGCAGTGCCGTGCTGTTTCCTGTGGTCCGGCTCAGCTGGGCTTCCAGCTCTCTGATAACGCCGCTCTGCCTTCCCACGAGGTTTTGGAGACTTCCCTTTTCCTGCTTCAGTGTCTCTAACTCCTCACGGTGTCTCATCTCCATCTCTAACATCTTCTCCTCTAGGAAGCTGAGGGGAAAAGCAAAACGAAAGAGTTTATTATGGAACATGGTGAAGTTGTTAATTATTATTTCCTTCCAGGTCATCCAACGTCTCTGGAATTGCATTTGTTTTCACAGGATTTAAACTGATCCACAGTTGTTTGGCAGTTTATGCTTTAATCCTGCCTCTGATTTACTAGTTATGCAATACATATCAGTTTCATTTATTTGCAATTATGAGCAGGGATCAGGTGATTAAAACATATTTATTTAAATTTCTTCATATTTGACTTTTGGTTCCCACTGCGCCGCCTATGACAGACACCCAAAGTAATTATAATCAACATGTGGCAATACTCCCCTCACTATCTCCCATGAGGTGATTAGAGAACTCCAATTCAGGAACTTTCCCTGACTAAAATACAAACAATGATGTCTGTAGGGTTAGTTGCCATGTTTTCCTCACACAGTATAAACATGTGCTTCATTGTTCACTTTGCAGGCCCATTTGAGGTAAGTGAATACGCTATTACGGAATCTGAGCTTTACAATCTAATACCTCAAAGATGATAGAAGTTGACATCAAATTCATAATCATATCCTCCCTGCAGTTATAAGATCGGTAAAGGAAATACATATGAGATTGAATAATGTCATAATTGCTTAAGCTTAGGAAAATTGCTCTCGGAAATCTATGTCCATAAGCTTCAAGCATAACTGAAGTCTGATTCACCAGAAACTATGCTTTCAAATGGCGATCTTTTTTTTTTTTTAAGTGATTGTCTCAGTCTCTGCAGATATCGCAGTGAGACCTATGGACTGAAAAACTACATCATGTAACACAATCCCGCAGGACTAATCACTGTAAAGAACATGGTTTAGAGTTATGAAAACATATCCCACAGCAATATTTTAATTGCTTGATTTTGCAACAAATACAAAGTGGTCCAAAACGGAAAGCGAGGCTTCGTGGGGTTTAGTTGGATCTACTGAGCACGAAGAGAGTATGAGCTTCTTATCATTGCTGCTGTTTACATAACTAAATATTATTTTGGAAAATCTGCTAACAATGTCAGAGAGCGCTGGTAGTAAGCTTTTGATTTTGTTTATGCAATCATGCAGCAAACAGCAGCAGCGAGTGAAAAATGTTTAGTAAATTTGCTGGCCTTTCGCCCATCGATACATCATCTTTATTACCTCCGGTTTATCTTCGGTTGCCAGTCTGTATTGTGTATTGTGTGTTTACCTGTTCTTGTCATGCAGCTTGCTGATCTCATTGGTCTGGACCATTAATTGCTTCTCCAACTTGTTGGTTGAAAGAGAATTTTCCAGCAGCTGGATCTCAAGCCTTGATGTTTGATTCAGAACCTGCCACGGCAAAAAAATACGGAATACAAAAAATCAATATTATACTTTGTTAGTCCCAGTAATCATAAATCAGCAACAATGTAACAAAATGTAAGATAAACCAAAAGCACTTGAGAAAAAAAACAAAGCACTGTACATTCAAGCCACACATAAATCCCCAGCTTTGTTTTCATTTTGTCAAGCCTACACCTAGAACATTGGAATATGTAGAACATATTTATCTCTACTATGTTTATACTTAAAAAAAAATTGTGAGCAGTTATCGTTTTAGTGCTTTTGTAACCAATGACGTACACAATCTATTGCAATTTGCAGATTATTGCCCATAAAACAATAAAAATGAGCACAGCTTGGGTGAAAACCCATTAGGTGATTCAGTACGTTGAATAAATGAGCTAAAAATGACCCGTGCACTTACTTTTCATCACCTTTTACTCAAAGGTCAACTTTACTCAATTTTCAGTACTCAAAGTACTGAAAGTAATCGATAGGCATTCATACACCATCGTTATTGTCTTTGGCCAGTTTGCTTTTTCTTTTTAAGAAAAAATGTGTAAAATAGTTAGTGAAGCACAGGATATACCTACACAGTGTTATTATAACAATTCACTCAAATATGTAGGCATCTGAAAACATTCGAAAGCATTTTTTAAGCGTTACCTGAGTCTCAACATCAGTGAGTTTGCGTGTTTGTTCAGCAGTCTGAGAGAGGAGGTTGGTTCCCATTTCCAACATGGCTGCAGTGTGGTTGTGGACAGCACTCTGCTGCAGCTGAGCCATCTCTGTTTTCATACTCTCTTTGATGTAGTTCTCAATCTACAGAAAAAAAACAAGGAGAAAGAAGCAACAGATTTACACCCAAAAAAGAAGACAGTGGCATACTGACACTGGTGATTACTGACGGACATCCAGAATATACCATCCACTGTGTATGTGAAGATACTGGCCCATTAATATATAAATGAAAAAAAAAAAAATAATCCCAACATCTTCACCATTCAGGTTTCTTAAGTTTATCTAGAAAAATACACACATACTTTTTATTTGTCACGATCTGCAGACAGGCCGTGCGGTGGTGTGTGTGATGGACCCAGGTGCATACACAAGTGAGTAGACGGGGGTGGACTTAACAGAAAGCGAGCCTTTATTATGGCTGAAGACAAAGTGCACAAACAAAGCAGGGATGGCGTGACTAGACTATAACTAAACTGGGAAAACTAATACTGCGACAAACTAAGAAAACTCAGACTATGATGATCACTGCAAGGACTGACCGTGAAAACATGGAGGTGAGAACACAGACGACGCGACACAGACTACATGAAACACAGAGACTAAATACACAAGAGGGATGATCAGGGGAAGTGGCCACACATGGGAACACAGCTGACACAGATAAACATAACAAGACATGGCAGGAGTAAACAACACTGACGGGAGACTGTCAAAGTAAAACAGGAAGTACACAGAGGTGCAAACAGGAGGAGAGAGAGAGCACGGGCATAGTGGGCTGGGGAAACATGGAATGAAACACGAGGGGAGATGAGGGCTCACAGATACATAGAGGGGCACACAGGGGATAAGAGTCACAAGGGGAAGTCAAATAAGGAACAACATAACAGGACAACTCAGGAAACATGACCTAAATAAGGAACGAAATACAAAAACACAAGGAACTGAGAATACTGGGCCCGCATGGCCCAGGACCATGACATTATTTCATATTACTTGAAAGGAACTCGATTGAAGAATGACCTTAGTTCATACAGGTGCACAAACATGCTGGTGGTTAGCTGATGCCTGAACAGATGAATAGATATTAGCCGAAGCTTGTCTGGATAGAAGTTTTTCCTCCTTATCTCCAAACTAGTCTGTGCTCCATAGCCAAACAAATGACAATACGGCGGTAAAGGTTTAGGTTCTCCTATAGATTAATTACATAGATCACCTGGATTAAGAATAAACTCTGAATTCTGTTATAATTAGGAAATTTCATGTTTTTCTTTTGGTTTTTTAAACAGTGAAGAATATAAAGGTATGGATACAGGGTATAGGAATAATAGCAGGTAGCCAGAAATCCACCAAGAAACTTGTGTCCAACTGCGGCCACGCACAACTGGCTAAAATCTACGCACTTGGCTAAAAATCTGTCAGATACAAACAAGGAGAAATTATGCTACATGCTACAATGCATATACTTCACATACAGTTTATATTGGTGGGCATAACATTTTCAGAAGTGACAGAAATATCTTTTTTATCTGTTTGTATAATTCAATAGAAAACATTTATCCTGCAACTATTTCCAGTAAATGATTTGTATGCAGATAAAAAAAAAGACTTTTTTGCTTTCATAGCAAATAAATGAACTGCAATATTTTAATCAATCCAAGACTGATGGATAATAAAAGAGAACCGAGGCGGATCCCTGTTGCTCTTCAGCAGACATTGCCAGTTCTCAGCTATTGGTGTGGCTCTGCCAAGTTGAATTAAGCGTACAATGCAATATCCTCTGTTGGCGACAATATAGAAGTAAAATTAAACATTTTTGCAGGCTGGATTTCAGACATAATATGGCTTCATCTAGCTGTGAACTACACAAGACTGATATAAGTGTCACTTTTCATATAACCTCCAATGGTCTGGCGTCAAGACATAGAAAGAAAACAAGGAGTCTGGAATTTGCAAAGTTCTAATAATGATGGATTATTCTGGCTGATAATGAACCACAGACTATGACTGAGAAAAGGTGATCGGTAAATCTGGAACTCTATGGTTCGTGTGATGATTTCATACAATCATAGACCCCGAGTCTCAGGGCAGTGAGAGGTTTGGCACAGCTTAAGTCATCTCGGAAAAACAAAACGGTATTGAAGAGACAAATGACAGAAACCTAAGAACAGCTATCACTTCACGGTTTGTCTCAGTGTGGCTGAATCATGGCTGGACCTTGCGAGGGTCATAAGTGGAAAGTACCAAGGAGAAAAGAGATTATACAAACACGCCCATTCATGTAAAATCAGCACTTTGGAAGCTGTAAAGTAGGTCTATGTGGGTGTTGGGTTATTTAGATGGTTTCTAACCTCGACTCCAGTTAAATGCAGTGTTTTTTCTTTTACTGACTACCAGCAGAAACTATTGTCGGCAGTAAAAGCAAATAGTTCTTTCCACTGCCGAGCTGAATTTGTGTCACTCAGCAGCAAGATTGGGATAGTGAAAAATGGGTGTATAACGAAAATGCAAAGGTTTTATTCTGCTAAGATAGAAAAAAAACAGGGAATTAAAAAAAATGAATATTCAGCACAAATAATTTGGTTTAAGCCTTCACTCAGTGCTTATTGCTGTTTTAAATGTTCATTCAGTAGTAATGAGTAGTCACAGAGGCCTAGAAAGTGATTCCATGCAACTACCGTTTACTAGGGAAAAATATGTATTCCCTGATGAGTTGGTAAGTAGTTGCTCAAAGTTGCTGGCCTTCACTGGATGAAATCAATCACGAAGAAGGTGCTTAGCATTTACTCTCCAAATGACAGTGAAATTTGAAAAAGTGTAAGTAAAACTGGTGACCGTTTGCCTTCAAAGTCAAAGCTGTGCCTTACCACTGTAACCAACACATTCCAAAAGGTCCAACTTTTACTTTGAAGGTAACGGTCACTTTTTTCAGTTTGTTTGCACTTCTCTCACTACTGCTTGATGAGTACTTTGTGAGTATTTGCAGACAAGTTGGCGTCTTCCAAGCAAACTACTGGCGAACATGGAAACCAGCCAGCAACCCAGCAAGCCAGGACGTTTTTTTGGTGCAGCATCCTATACCTTTTTATCAACTTCCTCCATCAACCACTCAGCATCTTCCTGCACTTCTACCTAGTAGCTGGTGATTGGCAGAGGGGTCACTGATTGGTCTCTCAGCCTGTGTGAATGAGGCTTAGCAACTGGTTTCAAAGGAACTGCCACCAACCATTTAGCTGATACTCATTTTACCCTCACAACCAGTGGTTGCAAGATGGTCATCAACTGGTCTCTGTGCCTTTATGAGTGGGGCCTAAGATCTGATATACAGAGCGATCTAAAGAAACCATATTAACATTAAAGTGATTATATTAGCAGGGGCTTTTAAAGTTTTATATACTTTCAAGTGAAAAATATTACTTAGAGCTATGTACCCCTTATAACAGTAACATAGGCAGACTATAGACAAACTTGTTAGCCACATTAAGGTACAGGTCATCTCAGGTCAAAAAGGTTAGTAGAACATATTTGTCTCTCACCAAAACTAATTAGTCCACTTTCATAACTATGACCTTAAGTAACTTCTAATTTCTAATAGTTTAATACTATTAGAGCCTTCTTAATTTCTTCTAGAAATGGCTAAATCTATCATCTCTTTTCAGATAATCATTGTTTGCTAAGTGAGAGTCTCATAAACACAAGTTTATGTTTCCCTAAGTGCTACTTTACAGAAGTATTAAGGTTTTATGGTGGTGTGTTTGGCACAAGCTGACTTCATGTGGCCTGCCTGTGACTTTACTAATTATGCTCCGCTCCATGACATTCATCCTTCAGTACCTTAAGTGCACTCTGTACCCTTTGCATGCACAGACTGGTCAGAGTAAACAGTTTATGAGGCACAACTGGATGTTAATCACCAAACAGGCTGTTTTGAGCCCTTTAGAATGTAAATGACAGGATAGAGACTTTAAAAGCAACTGTTGCTGATAGAAACGTTCTGAGCAAGCACATTTTCATACCAAGCATAACACGCAAAAAGGTTGGAATGGCATCATGTCAGACATCCAACATACGGATCCTGCAAATAATTATGGCAGATCTACTGAAATACCAATGCTTGAGAGCCAGGCACAGGATAATCCCTTTAAATGATACTCTCTGTTATGATTACTATTTAAAATAACTTCTGATCTTCTTCTAAACAATTGCAGTAGCAGTGCAAAGAGACACTGTGAAAGTAAGAAACTGCAGGCCTGGACTTTTTAAAATACTTTCCAGTGGAGCTTTGTCACATCTCTACTTATCTCCAGCTCTTTGTGCATGCAGGGAGGTGATGGTAATGGTGTTACTGGGGCAGCCTGGCTTCTGGGATACATCCCTTTCACTCATGCCTGGATGCATTGCAGGCCACTTTAACAGAGAGGATGGGAGTTATTACTTACCATGATCTACCCCCCGCATCAGCCCTTCCCAATGTATCACAGGCCTATTTGCTGGCTTAGACCCAAAGCCAGCAAATAGGCTCCACTTATGCATTCTTATCGTTCACTGACAGCGGAAGGTGAATTTGACACCACTCTTTAAAATCCGGGTCTATAATTCACTCTAGTAGGGCTTTAGAAGGTGCTACCCTGACTTACTGCAGGCCACTTTCTGCAGCTGTATAAAATAGGAGAAACTTCTGCCGTATCTTAAAAACTGTCTAACTCGGTCACTCGATTGTTTGTTTTAAAAGCCACCTTTAAATGGTTTTAGGACCGCTGTCTTAAAGTCTGTCAAGATTAGATGAGTAACAACTCAGACTGAACTTGTAGCAGATCTCTGTGACCTTTGCTCCAGTGGCCAGCATCCAGAGATTTACTCAATTGCTGCCACATTTTTTGTCCTCTAACAGGATGTCATGTGAGAAAGACTGACATAAAATAAATAAGAAACAAACATAGGCCCGGCATGTCAAAGTAGACAGTTTCATCAGGCAGTTTTAAAAGAGCTGTTTGCTACACCACACCTGTAAATTACTGAATAATATCCAGGCTTATATGCAGTGTTCTGTGACATAATTTTCTGCTGCAGCAAACTTTATTTTAACAAAGTTATCCTTTCCGTGGACTGTTGTAAACTTGCATGAAGAATCTACAACTACAACAAAAAACTACAACTGGAAACTCAACAACACTGTAGTTTGATCCTATTTAGTTCACCTTGTAGATAAGCGCTCTAACAATATAATGAAAGTTAACAACTTCCAGAGTGCTCACTCATCTACTTCCTGACAGACATATCAGCTAGCTGCAACCACACAAACCCATCCATTGCATAAGATGAGTTGTCATGTTTACTGAACAAATGCTTGGGGTATATGGTAAATCTTATTAACTTTTTGAATCAAAGTTTTTTGCTTGCAGAGAGCTGGAAGTTTCTACGTGTTTCTTGTGTGGTTCGTACTTGCGTTGGTGTTGCGAGTCACTAACTGAGTCATTAACTGTGTCACTCCCTCTGCTCTGGCTCACACAGACTATTTAGGTCTTGCAGTCACGTACCCGCTAACTATGTGATGTCAACTTGTCTGCCATTTTGAACGTGTTGCAACATTGGATCAAGTGAATAAGGCTTCAGTCAGACAGGATGAGAGAACGGCCCAATATCATATTGCAGCAACCAGTCAATTCAATGGGTATTCTGACCAGTTGGTGATTGCTGGAGGTTGATGCAGTCATTCTGATATTCATTCCAGAAGCAACAGTCACACAGCCCTATAGATTGGTCAGTGACCCCGGTAGGAATTTTGGGTCTTGAGAGAAAATACTTCCCGTTAATATCCCAATGAAACCTCCTTGATATAGTCACTAGCAGGTTGCTACAGACACCGGTATTTCAAACTAAATATGCTGACTACGAATACTTGCTGACCACTAGTTGAACATTTGTGAAACTGTGCAAGAAATGGAGACCATTTGCCTTGAAAGTAAACACCGCGTCATTTGAATCATGCAAATTGCAGTGCTGACGCACAACTTTCACTTTACAGGCAAGCATTCACCACTTCGGGTTTGTGTTGCAATTTTTCATGTTTCACTTTTTCTCAGTGTACCGTTAGTTAGCACAGTTAGAGTGTTGGCAGACAAGGTATCATCTTACATGCAAACTGGCAACTAAGCAATCTGTTAACAATCTGTTAACAACCAAAATAACCAAAAGGAGATTTTTTTGCACCACATCCTCTTTGTGACTGATTTCGCTCAATGACAGCCAGCAACCACCAGAAACCTCTCGATAATCCATCTGGGAATATGCATTTTTCCTTCAAGACTGGTGATTCTATCATGTTCAATATGGTAGACAGCTCTTGAGCACTGTGTGTGAACCTCTATAGTTGATGAATAAAGCACCTTTCAAGGCATATGTCTTACACAAAAAGCAGAAGACTGAGAACATTGATATTAACAGCAGAACCTCTAGAGGATTGCTGCATTGGTTGGCACCTTGAGTGCATTCACTCAAGTACCTAAATGAAGCACAAGTAAGGCTGGGGAAACTTGCATTGAGTCGAGACTGAAGAAATCACTTGGATTAGGGATGAAATGCTTCTTCGACTGAAAATGCTCCATCCAGACTACAAAATCAACTTTCTGGAATTCCCTCACCTGAAATATTGAGCATCGATCAAGGCATTATATTTTCTACTCCACAGAGTATAAAGTAGAAAGCTTAAAAAGAGAGGCAGGGGGACTTCCCATTTCAAAAACTGTGGAAGTGCCCTTGGTGCAGAAGGATTTTATAGGTCAGTATAGACTTCCTGCAAGGAGGTAGTTCCCACAGAATGTATTATTTGTGAAAGTCATGCCACTACATTGGAGAAGGTCTGTAAGCAATACAAGAAAGCAAGTAAACATGCTGATGGTGGATAATTTAGAATAGGAATAGGAGTGCGCAATGAATTGGGTTGTCCAAACCCTCTCTCAGCTCTCTTGATCTGTGTGAATTTGGCCATCTGAAAAACAACCAAGTGCCTGCCAGCACCTGCTTGATCCAACACTGCCTTTTCTTCCCCCTTTATATCTTTCTTGCTTGTTTTCTTCCCGTTTGTCAACCTGTCAAGACAGTATTGATGCTAATCTTGTTGTGGTTTTGTATTTCCAAGGACATAATGAAACATGTGTACACAACTTTAAGTAAACCAAGCTCTTTATAAATGATTAGGTCAATTATAGTGCGTAGTTTGAAGTACCCAAAATTGCTTGGCAGGTTCAGACGCACACCATTTTTCAACCTTCAAAGGTTTACTGTCATGATGGTTTGTCAACAGGGCAGCCAATAAAAGAAAGTGAGATTTTCTGGCTGGTATATTCAAGGCTGGGTGATATTTCTTAGGAAAAACAAATCAGAACTTCTAACCAGAGTGCAAAAGTTTTAAGCCAAATTGAAGTTCATATTTTCCACATTTTGTCAGATATTCTTAAACTATACGACTTTGCATATCATTACTCAGTGTTAACCATTCAAATAAATCACAAACACAGAAGGGGGAATATACATAATACCTTTTGATGTGGGGATTTTTTTTCCCAAACAACTGATGAGATCTCTGTGTAGATAATTTAAATGCTTCAATTGAAACGAGGCTTGATTTTCAACAAGGTCTGGGTAAAATTCTGATGCTCTTAATCACGATTTCGAAACACAAACCCGAGTCAAATTTAGATTTAATACTTCTTTTGATTATGTTAAATCTGCAAAAAACATTAAAACCCAAGAAAGAAGAAAACCCGCTTGTGTTGCTCTTGTTGCTTTTAGTCTGTTTTTTTTTTTGTTAGTTTCTTTGAGACATAAATTTTGTGTAATCTGTGTTATGCTTTCTCTTACGTGAATGGTCAAACTTGGAAGGACCTTTTAAATCAAAGTCTGACAGTGTTATGTCTATAACACATACATTCAGTGATAAACTACTAGAATATACGACAAAGAAAGTCTTTTATTTGTCAGAATGACAGATTGAGATATAAAAATTGCAATGTTGGCATTGTGTTATGAAAAGCACAGATGGACAAACACGGTCTTTTGACATAAAATAGAGAGACGGACATTTTAAAGCCTTGAACTTGAGTTTTGTAGCACTTGTGTGAGAACATCCAAGAGCAATGTTTGGTTTTCATTTACTGATTTTGATACGATTATACAGACACTGCTTGTTTTCATGAGGAAAATTTATTCTGGAAATGAATTTTCAGAGTTGCTCTGCTCGGTGCTTCTTTAGGACTAAATTCCAGTGAAACTACACATAACTCAAATCACTGCAAAGTGTTAGACAAGAAACATAAAAATATCATAATATCTACAGGCTACAACTCCTATAAAACCGAGAGAACAAGCCCATCTCATAAAATCTACGGTAGGAACAAGCTTTTATTATTGTTATTATTATAAATTTAAAATTGTATCTTTAGGTCCTTACTTTAGGTTACTGGCAGTCTGTCGCAAAAACACACTTTATTCTCATTTCTTTAGCTGAATCTATGAACAATGCCAAGATAGCACTGCTTGACAGCAATATAATAGTATTTTTGCACCAACAAGGCAATTCCCAAAAAGCTATTAGCCAAAAACTTGGCGTATCTGAGCATGGTGTGTAGTGTGTCCTTAAAAAAGTTGAGGACACTTGACAAGTTCAGATCAGTTGATCCATTTATTGTTCGAAGCCTAATCAGAAATGGCATCAGGGGAAGGGTGGCTATCAAGAAGCCATTCTTAAGGAAGAAAATGCTGAGGTATGCCAAATTAAGTAAAAACTGAAATTACACAAAAACCAGTCCCCACTGAAAATCAATGGCAAGCAGTCTTGCAAAGATCAGGAGAGAGGTACAACAGTGAGTATCTACAGCCTTCTGTAGAATGGGTCTGAAATGGTTTAGAGCTGCATTTCAGCCAGTGGTGTGAGGATATTGTCAAAGAGAATGGAATTATGCACACAGACAAGTATCAGCAGATTTTGATTCATGATGCAATACCATCTGGAAAGCATCTGATGCTAATTCAGTAAAAGCATCCCAGAGTAGAGAAAAAAGACAAGAAGAAAGACAAAAGAACACCATCAGTCATGTACTGACTTTCTCAGAGCCCAAACCTCACCATGATTGAAGCAGTATGGGATCACCTTGATAGACAACTGGGGAGCTACTCCTGCAGAGTACTTAAAGAAATTACATGCGTGAGACAGTTCTAACATGGGAATTCTTTTATGCCAAAGAGCCTTTATTTACTGCATGATGGACATGATTCAATAAATCACTGTACCTAAAGAAATGAGGGGTGGTTCAAGACAGCATTTAATGTATGATTCCTAAGTCAAGCAGATGTAACAGTCGCTATTAGAGACAAAGCATGGTTTCTTTCAATGACAAATGTAAACAAATACAGTGAAGGAAAGTGTGCATATGAATGTATATTTTCATAAATACTCCAGTTACATTGGTGCTATCTAATGTCAAAATGGTCCAAAAATTACTCCAATTAATTTTGCTTATCTAGCCTTATGGGAGAGGAAGTTCTTGCAGTCATTCAAGACATGGGAATGCATAACGAAAAACAAATAAGCAAACAAAGCTGGACCTGCTACCATTCATCCAGATGTCTTAAACTGGGAGCACCAGCAGAGGGACAGTCCTGAGATATTGTGGCTCACTTAGTCATCCAACATGAGAAGCTTTCCTCAGGGACACATCTGGACAGGAATGCACCCTTTTTTAAAAGTCTTTTTTTGTGTGTCTATGCTGCTGGCCATGTCAGTCTGCCCCTTTACTTAAGCACACAGGGATCGCAAACCCACCATCCCATGGAGGAGTCTATTACGTCCAAATATTTGAGATAGCATTCCAGTATACCCTCAAAACATCCCAGCAGGAGATTCCTCTGCCAGACAGTTGTAGAAATATATGAAAGGGGGCATGTTTTGTTTTAATTTCAGCCATGACAGAAACCTTACTACATACAGCGTTGTATGTTAAACCTCCTAGTCAGGCAAAACCTCAGGGAAAAATGGTTCCAGTAGTTTGTGTGCCAGCCCCACTACCTACCAAGCTGGGCGTCTTTTTAAATCAAAACGAATGAGCCTTTAATGACAAGGGTTGTTTCCTTCAATGTCACGTTCGTGTTTATCTTTCATCCTAACATCCCATTAAGCATAGACTCCGGAGTTTATAAACTGTTCCTATAGTTAATCACCACAGTGTGAGCTGAGCACGGCCTCCTTCACTTTCTCTTTCTGCCTCCCTCCATCCCATATCTGCACATCTACACGTGCTTGCATTTCCGAGTCTTTCTTACAATCTTTGCTTCGCTTTGATTTTAATACCGAAGACACAGAGACACTATCGCACCAGGTCCAGATTATGTTACTGTTCAGTCATTTTGCACGCTTCCACTGTTGCTAACACGCACTGTCAGTGGCTGCACGAGGCACTTCTAAGTAAGTGAGGCCGAAGTAGACCAGCTAACATGCACACATGAAACAGCTTTGACCCGAAGTTTACCACATATGTTTAAAAGGACGTGGACGCTGCTCTTATCGACGATGTGCAGCTAATGAGCAGTTTGATCTTTGGCTTCGGTTGACATGTTGCATGTTTGTGCATCTTGATCATTAGCTGCTCACGTGTTTGATGTTTTTCATAGAAAAACTGCAGTACGAGTACATTTGTACACACATTGAAAGGTTCTTGACATAGTATGTCATTGGAATTACATCACATCTTTTTCTGTTGTGCAAGGTTGCTAAAGAAAACAGAAGTAGAGAAAAGGATCATTTAGAGAATTGCACACTGTGTGCATTACCTGTCTAATTCCTGGGTTTCTGTGTTCAGTTTCTGTTTGTTTTTGAATTTCATAGGCAGCGGCACTCAAGACATGTCTATAAACAAAAGCAAAAGCAAAGGATGGATCAAATGATTTCAACCAGTGCAACCAAACATAAATGGTCATGCTCAAACAACAAAACATCTTATCCATTTTTTGTGATTAGTTTGAGGGCTTAAAGGTTCCAGGTACTAAATGGACTGTAAAGCAATAACACTGTGGAAAAAAAAAAAGAGAAGAGGCTTTGTTTTCTTTTTGAAAGCTGCCATCTCTGAGGACGTGAATGAACTTTAAACCTTAACTGTTAAGCCAACATGATGAGTACCACAACGCTCAGAAAAACTGAAATATGAACATCTAATCTTGGAACCGAACTCCGTCTGGTGCTGTTGTAGGACTGAAAACCATGAGAAAGCCACGAATCTTAGTTGTATCATGGCAAACAATGATAATTACTCCATACAAGGTAGATTTTAGGAAAACAGTGACATCACCCATTCTTTTTTGCAATCTGTAACTGTTAAAAGTTATATCTTCATCCTTCCCTTAGACGAGACATCATAGACATCATGTATCACTGACGTGTATACATTTACATGGATAATGTGAGTGCTGTTTGACAGCATGTGTCAGCTTCTGTTCCAGTTTCTGCACCTTGTGATTGCACATGCCCAGAGAAGTAACATCTCATATGATCCTTCTCAGACTATCGGCTAAGCTCAAGGTCATCTCATCCAAACACAGGCGAAAAAACAGGCTTGTGCAGATAAAACAGTGTCGTGCACAAACCCGCATGCAGAAACGGACACGAACGTGACACACTCACGCGTGCAGATTTACTAACGTCCATGTCCAGGCCTCTGGAGGATTAACCTTTCCACCTCAGAATCACAGCAAACATGTCAACTTAAATAAACTTCTGGAACTATTTGTAACCATTTGTATTTTCGTTGTAAACTCAGACCAACAAGCACATCCATCTTTTCAATCAACAACAGATTTCTAAGTTAGTTCCTGTTAAGTCACCGTGCAGCAGCGCAATTTAGAGGTAGTCTGTCACTGCACCGTTGCTGCAGAGGGGAAGTACATGAAGAAAAATGTTACGCTACATTTTTTCCATCCCTAAATGTGTGCAAAGTGCTTTCTCTACCAGTAATCACAACACTGACTGCTAAAATCCACCTGTACTAATCATTACAGCCAACTGTTTGCCTAAACCAAAAACAGCTTGATGCTTCAGGCTGACACCAAATACAGCAGTGTTTTTACAAGGTTTTCCCCTGTAACACGCACTCGAATAACAATGTAGCAATAATAAACAGTCCTAAATGAAGGTCCAGATTTCTATAAAGGTCAGAATTTGGTGTAAACAACATGAAAGCATGGATTCATCCTGTATTATATCAGTGATACAGGCGTGCTGCTGGTTGTGTAATGTTGTGGGGGATACACTTTGAGGTTCTTAGTACCAGCTGAGCATCTTTTAAATGCCACAGCCTATCTGAGTACTGTCGCTGACCTTGTCCATCCCTTTATGACCACAGCGTTCTCATCTTCTGATGGCTCCATCCACCAGTATAAATCTCCATGTCACAAAAGCTGAAATGATCTCAAACTGCTTTCTGGAACATAACAATGAGTTCACAGCTCTCAAATAGCTTCCACGGCAACCAGATCTTTGGGTTGTTGTGGAAAATGAGATTTGCAGCAGCAGCCCACAAATCTGCAGACAAAAAAGGGTCCAACTCGCAAAGGTGTAACTGAAGAAGTGGCCAGTGAGTATATGTATCAACATGTTTGTATGGGTTTTGCATTGTGAGCACAGAGAAAAAAATATGTAGGACTAGATAAATTAAGTATAGACTGATTTTTACAACATTTATCATTTAAAGTGAATTTATGAATTATATAAAAGAGCTATTTCCATGTCAATTTGGGTGGGTTTTTTTGGTGGGAGAGTGATTAGCTATAGTTTGGTGTAATGCAACAAAGCAAGTTCTAATGAAAATCTAAATCAGTATCTGCTTATATGTAATGTTGAACTTTTTAGAGCCTTTACTAGAAAGAAAAAATCCAATACACAGCTTGCTTGCCTAAAAGATTATTCGTTAGAGCCTCTTGTTACCGTACTTGATTGAATACTTAGATTGTGTTTTAAAAACAAACGAATTATGCGTTTTAGGCGTGTGAATTGCATACTTGGTGCAATTCATCACCAAATTCTGTCGTGCAGCAGGTGTTCCTTATCAGCTAATCGACAGCTCTGATAGCAGCGTGACCGAAAGTACAAACAGCTAAAACGACCAAAGAAAAAAAAACATACTGAAACAGTCGACGGAGTCATTGATTTTATGAGGACTCTTGAGTTGCACTGTACGATGTTTTGAGGGTGTTATTGTTTAACAGCAGGGAACATAAGAAATGTCACAGGGTAACCCACTTTACTGACTTTCCTCTACATGTCTGCAGTGAGTGTGCCAGCTCCAGCTGTGGTATTCTGTGAAATATGAGAAGTCTGGCTCAGGTCCCCGCTAACGCAAACACAACTCTGTACAGGGTTACGAGTGTCTTTGCTTTCAAAGCAAATATTAAGATTTGTGGGTGCAAATGTGTCTGCATGTGCGTCTATATCTTTTCGTGCATGTGCGTATTGCCACTAGCAGGCTGAACGAAGTGTCACACCAATCACAGCACTTAAAGCGATAAACCGAGACCCGACTCACTTCATGTGCCCAAAGCGCCCAAAGAAAACAGAGGCAGGTTATAAACAGCCTGCCCTTCTGAATTGCTCCAGACTGAATTCCATCAAGATGTGTGGGTCTGAAGATGTAATTCAATACGTTGCACAATACTCACAGAGCAGCTCGCCTCCCTCACTCGCACCACAAGACAATAAACGATTAAATAAATACGTGAAGTAATGCTCAGATGTGACACGAAGGGCTTAAGAACAAGTGGCTCACATCCTACCACCATAAGAACGCAACAAAAACAATGGAGACAACCATTACTCATTTGAAGATCTATGTAGGCCACAGTGCAAGGGAATGAAGCTGTTTATGTTTTCTTTCCTACTATTCTGAGTCTGTCCCAATCTTCTTCTGTCTTCTTTTCACCGTTATGCGCTTCCTGTCAACAGTTTTCTACAACTTGGCCTCACTCTACGGCCTTTTCTCCTCATTTTGGAGCATCTGACCTTGATTCTTGTGTTTCTTTGCTTTAGAATCCGAGAAACACACAATCTGCAAGGCTAACTCCAAGCAGGGTGAAACGGCGCTGCCCTCTGGAACCTCTGGAAGGCTCCCCAGCGTTGACAAACAAAGACATCCACTCAGAATGCAACATCTGTCAGGGAGAGTCAAAGAGACACTGGAGGGAGAGCCGGCCTCAAAGGCAGCATCTAAGGCGGCTTCAGGAATTTTTCCTCCACTTCACAGAAATATCTACGGGATTGAAAATTATCATAAACGAAGATCAAACAACACAACTTAGAGTGAACTTCCAAATTGGATGAACACAAACTGAAGCATGTAGCGAGAGCATTCAAATTCACAGCGTATCCTTATTTTTCATTCTGCGGCACATTGCCAGAATCAGCAATACAAGAAATTGATATTTTATCAGTTATCTTTTCCTGGAAACAAACCAGTTGGGAAAAAAAAAGAGAACATCTGACAGATTACTGCAAATTCAAACCGAGTTAGACGTCTTGGGGTATTCTCTGCAAACAGCTCAAATATCAAATATCCAAACAGAGCTTTGTTTTTAATGCCATATCAGTTCCTTTGACCTTAATCAAACTTTGATTTACAGCGTACGACCTGCATGAACCGAAGTCTGGAGGAAAACAAATAGCAGATATGGGTGAGTAATATTATCTATCATCTGCTCTGTTTATCAAGAGTCATTATAAAACAAAAATACAAAAAAAGATAACAGGCAGCTCTGCGACTGAAGTAAGCTTAAACACACTCGTGATTTGCTGCAGGCTAAAATAACAGCACATTACATTACTAACCGTGCACTTACATCGACCATAATGTCTAATGTTCCACTCTATCTAAGTTGTTATTATCTCATATTTGGCTCATAATCACTCAACCTTAGCAGTGGCAAAGATGCAGACAAGAACCTTTTTGCTTTTGGCAACTCTTCTGACAACAACTTCCACTCTAGTACTAATGGCTTTCACTTGTCTGCCCAGAATAATATTATGTATGGTTGTTCTGTTGGGAGGCAAAAAACCAAAAAACCTCTTATTTCAACAATTTTATAAGAAAATATTTAAATACCACACTAGAATAAAACCTATACACATACACTTACCTTAAAGCTGATATAATCTGTATTGCTGTATAAACAATGGCTCTGTGATGGTCTGTCAACCTACCCCATATCTTGCCCCATGACAGCTGGGATAGGCTCCAGCACCTTTCACCCTAAGTTGAACGGGTGGATGAATGGATGACTTGGTGTTATTAACTCTAAATAATTTCCCAGAGCTTTTACAAATATTGAGATATAAATAAGTAAGGAAGTAAAGTTTATTTCTAAAGTGCTTTTTACAGATATATCTTCACAAAGCAATCCAAAAAATAAAATATAGGAATTAAGGAAAACAGCTAACTAAAAACAGGTACTATCCATAAGAATCTCAACAAAAGGCCTCCTTGACTAAAAGGCGTCCAGAGAGTCAGCTAAACAAAGTTGGAGTTGGAGGCTATTTCAAAGTCTCAGTGCTGGAATTGCTTCTGACTTCATTGTTTGGTTTGTTTCTCTTATGACTCTTCTGGTCCTGGCAAACTGCTGTTTAAGTAAAAAAAAAAAAGCTCTAGTTAAACCGCTTTGTTCTTAATGTCAACTAAAAAGCAGACTTGCAAAGTTAGCAAAGGTGAACATAATGGAGTGTTTAGCAGCTGAAAAGTCAGATATGTCCCTCTGAAGTTGGTGGTGACCAGATTAGAGCTAAAAGGAATCTGAATACAACCTCTCATCAATCAGATGGCCTGGGGCTAGACTTCAGACTACCTCCAAATTTTTTTTAATGATGATTAAAAGTAATAATACGGTATAGCATATGTGCGTGACTTTTTTCACTGTGTCCAAGTGGCCAAATCACAAGAGTACCTACATTCGTAATACCTCTAACGACCAAATGAAGAAAAATTAGCACCATTAGAAGAGTGAGAGTGCACGGAAACATGAGCCTATAAGAGGAAACTCTCAATTTATTTTACAGATGCACGAATGGGTGCCAAGCTACAAGCTATAGCTACAGTGTTTTCAGTGGGGATGTCATAAATCCTGCAAGCATTTAGCCAAATGTATAACCTTGTAATTAAAGCAAAATAAATCCTCAATAAAGTACCCACCTGAGAGTAATTCACTAAAATGAATGATGGAAAAAGAAACCAAATGGTAACTTTGTATCGCTGCACTAAAGGAAACTAGACAAATTCAAAATGGACTGTCACATTACCTAGAAATGTACTGCTTCATTCATGTGACTTTAAAGAGACATAGGTGTACAATACCTGCCTGGCCAGTATCAAAGCTGCCATCATGTTCGCAGCCACCGGTTAATTGAAATACGACCTCTGGAAAAAACGGGTGAGTCTGAAAACAAAGCGGTACGGCTTATTGAGCATGACAAAACCGCTAAATGCCCCCTTTCCCTGAAAATCAGAAACATTAACAGTGTTGAACCCCATTTTCATGTCCGTGTGGAAATACTGCGGCATTGTTGTAATGTTTTTCCCTGCTCCCACGACACGCAGAAGCAGAAAGTTCTCTTTCCTTTTCACTTACAGTCAAAGCACAAGTGCAACCAAGAAAACCCTTCTGGAAGCTGTTATTGGAGCGCCCTTCTGTAATTTCTATGGTTTCCTTTTTGCAAGTTTAGAGGTCCAGAAGGACAAGACTTTTTATTCCTTGGAGCATTTGCCCGTCTTTATGTATCATCCGATTGTTAGCTTTGGACAACATTACGAGTGAAAAATAAACTCTTATAGAGGAAGTCACTACTAAAATAGATAGGTTTCCCCTTGGATCCCCAGGCACACTGTGTGGCCTTCTGACAGCATTAAGTAGAGAAACATATTCACTCTTTCTCAAATGAACTCCCAATATGGAAGGGAAACAAGCTGCTGCCCACATGTTGGTATATCCTCTAAAGCACTGTTTATGCAACGCAGTCAAGTTCGTCAAGAGGCAGAAAGATGGGAATTTCACAGGGATAAGACACCCAGGATGGTCATTTCCCCTCCATGTTCAACAGCTTAGTTTGGCAAAGGCTTCTCCAGAAACTTTCTGCAGTTTCCACAAGAGGGGGAAATGAGAAGATCTTATTACACTTCAGTGCACCAAAGAACACCATCTGTTGTTAAAGTGCACTAAAAAACACCAGTTTCATCTTTTAACATGTCAATAAAGCTGAGTTTTGGTATTGATCTAAGTATGTCGCAACACTAAATATTGGAAATTGTCGAACATCAAAATCTTATTAGCTCAGTCAATATTTTTGGTCATTTCAGTTTGTATATCAGTTATGAAAACTTGCCTGTATCCACACTCTATCGAACAACCCAAAAAAAGGGGGGGGGGGGGGGGACTCCAAACACAATTTAAAAGTAGATGCTGATAAAATGTAGCTTTTAAAAATGTTTCCACCACCAACAAAACTCATTTTATGCAATGAGTGCATATTTAAATCTGGCTCCTGGTTACATTTGCAATCTTCTGGCTTCTTTATTCCATGACGGCTGCTAACATTTAGTCGAGGTGAAATTGTCCTGTTGTTCTGATAGCATTAAGATTTTGGGACAGCCTGCTTGAAGAAAACATTTTAATAGGAGGTTTTTAGAACATTATGGCCTGTATATGTACATAAACGGTAGGAGACCTTATGGCGAGATGACACTGGGAATCCTTTTTGTGCCCTAAATTGCACAAAGTTATAAGCACGAGATATTTTAAATCCCAAGAAGATCAACTCATACTTAGGTATTTCAAAAATAAGGTTTGCTGCATTGACCAGACAGTTTATGTTATAAAAGCTTCAGAAATGGAAACGTTAGCTTGCTGCTGTTTGATGCTAAATGATTATGTTTGATGTTTGTGAGACACTGTGGTTGAGATTTATATATATTCAAAGTTTAATTGTGGAATTTTACAGGCATACACTGGATTTGGATTGAAAATGGACGATTTTTTTATGCACTTTGACGTGACATATGGTGACATATGTTTGAAATAAATAAATAAATAAATAAATAAATAATAATATTAAATAAAGCTGACTTGCCAGCATAAGATAACAAAATCTCTTCTAAGCTGTAACCGTATTGCATTCTAGCAAGGAACTAACTAATAGCAAAAACACCTGTTTATGAGATATGGAGAAAATTCGAAAAAAACTCGTACTTTACCTTCCTGCTGCATATTGAGTATGTATTTTAGCATTTTGTTAGCTTCAGTATTCTGTATCACTCTGTGTTGTACTAAGATTGGCTGGTTTGTAACAGATAGGTGAGTTGCTGCAGCAGGTGCATTGTGGGAATTGAATCCTGTGAAATGTCTGATGTACTGTCCCAGTTTTACAGCCTGTCTGATAAAGGATTTTGATCTATACTTGTTTGGTTCTTCCTTGTTGGCAAACACCTGTTGCCAACAAGTTGCAGAGCGCCCTCAGGTGGACAGACTATGCAACATCAACACTTGTAACATCACTGAAGGGTGTTTCTTCTCTATTTTTTTTTTTCATTTTCAGCTATTGCCCAATATAAACCCCATTAAAGTACAAATCAGTGAATAATTAATATCACTGTGGACAATATATTTGGTAAGAACAGAAAATAAAAGTATTATAGATAAGTGTCAAAAATAAAAACACATTTGCATACCAAACACAGTCACCTACCTGTTGTCTTTTATTTTCTCTCCATTTCTTGTTTTTTGTGGGGGTTTTCTGCCCGTGTGTTCCTTTTATAATTCTGTGAAATTCTGGTAAGAAAGCTTATCCATGGCTCTTCACCTTGCAGACAGGAAAAAGAAGTAATCCTTGAGCAAACACGAGCCACCTTTGACTGGTTAGGAATGTTATCCGGGTCCATATACTTTACCCTGGGTTGACAAAGGTAAGATCTCAGGCTTAAAACACTTCCCCAACAGCTGTTTGCTACATCACTCTTAACTGTCTACCCCCCACACTGGACTGAAAGCACAGGCACAGGGTTGCTATCTATAATAATCTTCTCTGTCCGTCTCTTTCATCAGGGCTGGTTGGAGCAACATCAGGGCGAGCTTTCTTTTAGACAAGCAGTAAAAAGACCGGCGTGATTAAGATAGATAGACCGACTGAGACGCTTAATCTTCTGTCCAATGAAAAATGTTAACTGCATCCTGATGTTCTCCCCCCCATGTAGTGCAATTAGCGTGAATTACCACTGTGTGTTTAAACTTCCCTTATGAAATGACCAAGAGCTAATTCCTCTTTATTTCTGATACTTGTTTTTTCTGCTTTTGTATTTAAATTTACAGTATTTAGAAGATACATCAGAAAATTCATGATAAGATTGTCTTTGGTCCTGCACGATAAACTCCTAGGTGTCAGGAGAGAAGCACAATGGCAGTAGTGGTGCTCTCTTCCTTACATCTGAGGAGAAAGTTATTCTAGAGGTCCCATTAGTCAAACCTTCAGTGCACGAATGCTGCCGTTGTGTTTTCACAGGGTCCCTTGTACTGTCATAGACGGATGAGGTTCACTGAGCAAAGATAGAGCTGGTATTATTATAAACCATGGCCTTTCTCTGCACTTAAGACACAGACAGAAACACATACACAAGTTTTCAGACGTTTGACTACTAAAAGTCTTTTCTCATTTTTCCTCCCTTTAATGGTGACTCTACATAAACAACTGTGACACACAGAATGCTAAATGTAGATAAAGTCAGTAGTAGCGACAAAATCCTCTTGTGCTATACCCAAGTTGGTTTGAGACGCATTTCTAAGTTCTGTAGTTTCGTAAGATATTCTGAATTTGCTGGAGGGTGGAGTAGCCCCCAACACTACCTCCCTTAATTACGAACTCAGTCAACATCTCGCTCTAGCAGACCGCTGCCACTACCTGGTTAATTGATGAGAAATGACTATTTCCTCCAACTCGTGGAGTGAAAATTACTTTCTCTGAGAAAACGAAAAGCAGACGCAGCGTAGCTCTGAGAGCTTTCGAAGGACATGTTCATTGCATACAAACAGATTAATCGGTGAAATTCAGCTTGATAAATTCCCCGTTACACTGTGATCCATGAAATCCATCAGTTGTTAGCTGTGCGCGTGTTTGACTTACAAACTGCGGAAAATAAAATAAGCCATCAGCTTTTAGGTGTTGATGGCAGACTGGACATGCTAATCTTATTTGGGAGCAACAACACTGTAGAAAGAGCAGGAGCACGAGATCCTGTGATGCCAAAACTGAAAGTTTGTTTGTTTGAATCGTGTATTCATTTCAGAGAGACGGTCTTGGGCTTTTCGGAGACACAAAGCCTCAAAGCCTGAAAAAGCAGAGTGCCTGCCAAGCAGTATCAGATATGGCTTCAGAATTCGCATCTTATTAACATATTTGAACAAAACACCTCACAGATCTTCAAATTCCCATTAAAAGGATTTAATTTAGGAGTTATTTAACCAATAAATTCTTCCAATAAAAATATTCACATAAAACTTCTTTTATATGAATCTGGATTTTCAGGCTAAACTCACACTTGAACAAAAATAAAGAGAGCATTCTCCTTCCATGTCTTTTCCTCCTCTTTGAGTCTCTTGGGGCTCCCTCTGACTTCCTGCCATTAAAGAGACAGCCCACTGGAGAGCAGAGGGTGACTGACATATAGCTACCTTTGCTGTATGAGCATCTGTGGAATTTTGCGGTTAACACAGAGAAAAGTAGGAAGACGTCAGGAAAACAGAGATGTATTAGACAGAGACGCAGTACACAGTTACGTAACCAAATACTCCAGTCTGTCCTCTTTTGTGTGTTATCAAAAACACATATTTTGTTAACTAATAAAAGTCTGTTTGTCAACTCAGAAGCAAAGAAGATTAATGCCACTATGAGACCAGGCTGCTTTCTCAACAACTGAAGGAGTTATGAGGTGTAAGTCAACCAGTTGACAGCCGTGCATTTTTAACATTTTTGATGTTGTCAGTGTTTTGTGTGGTAATCTCTGGAATTTTATTTTGAAAGTGGCCACACAGCATCACCCTTTGGGGGGGGGGTATGGGTAAAAGAAAGCTGCACTTTTCCAAGGCACATAAACTCTCCTACAGACAAGCACTTTGACAAACTACGTGTCGACTACATGAAAACAGCAAACACTGCATGGTTTTAGTCTGACAGCCTTGTCCACAAACCAAAACAAGGTATCTAGTGAAGCTACAAACAGACCACACACCCAAGCAGACACAAATATCTCAACAAATAGCACACAGCAGCCACTTCAAAAGAAAAAACTCATGCAGATGCAATTCTAAGATTTTCAGCGTGGTTCTGATTAAAACAGGAAAATTCCACTGCGTTCTTATTTCAGCTTATCATTAAGCCAAGATCATGTTTAAATGAAAAGAGAGATCTAGCACCTGATGCTCCACATAAAGTTCCTCCTTACCTTCTGTAGCCACTGGGTGTAATTCTCCATAACGTTCTCCAGCTGCTGGATCTTCTGGCTGGGAAAGTCTGGCTCAGGTGGTGGAGCGTCCCTCTGGAGAGAGTTGGCGTTGTACTGCGAGCTACTGGCCTTCGCTTCCTTGCAGGAGCCTCCTCCAGCTCCCTCTCCCTCAGGTAGGATGAAGGTGTAGGTGCACTGGCCATGCTGGATCTTATGAAAACGTCTGTTATTGGAATTACTACTGCTGCTGCTGCTACTACTAGTAGTACTCCCTCCATTACTGCTACTGCTGCTGCCGTCCGTCCCTCTCCGCTGCTCACCTCCTCCGCAGCTCACAATCACCAGAAGCGCCGCCAGCGACAGCAGGTGACGACTGTAGTGGTACCACAGCATCATATCAGCCTGGAAGCGCTGTTGAGGGTGATTAAATTTCTTGTGTCTCTTGTTTCTCCTTCTATGCTTTACTAGATGTTCTCTTAAGTGCTGAATCAGAAAACGTTAGCCTGAAACATGTATCCTCCATCCTTAAGTTGGACCTCCAGCAGTCAGAGTTCATGCAGACTTTTTTGCCATGGACGGGACACACATATATGTTTCCAAACCTCCTCTTAAGCTTTTGTCCTGGCAGGGAAAGTTGCACACATGTCTTGGAGTGTGACAGCTTGGCTATATTTCTTGGTGTTCCTCCAGTAAATCAGAGCCTGCCTGCGTTTATCAGAGTGTGCATTTAAAGTAGGTGCTGGGTATGCTGGGATAGTGTCGTCAGACCTCCCCTGGTCTCTCTGCCGTTCTTTCCTCCTCTGCTCGCAAACTTAACGACTGGGGGTAGAGAGTGAGAGAGGGAGAGGGAGGGAGGGAGACGCGCACTCTGAAGAGCAGTTCCAAGCTTCCAGCACACTCTGCGCCTGCCCCTCGCAGAGCCTGCAGAGGAATGTGACTCTGTGCATGGACGTATTTGTGTGTGCGTTTGTGTGTGTGTGTGTGTGTGTGTGTGTGTGTGTGTGTGTGTGTGTGTGTGTGTGTGTGTGTGTGTGTGTGTGTGCGCGCCAGTGATCCTGGCAGAAAGAGACCTCAGCACAGAGGACATGCTTAGACTGTGGGGATCAGCTTTCAGACCGGTTTATGTGGTTGACCTGCTCCCTTGCCTGTGTAAAATAATAATAATAATAATAATAATTTGAACGCACGCATTTAATTTATCTCTTCTTTTCTCCCTGCTCAGCTAATAACAGGTGCTACGAACTTGTCACCTGTGCTCGGGGTAGCTTTATATGTTCTTCTGCTTATCTCTTGAAAGTACAAATCCATAGTCAGGACAAGCATTGTTTTATAAACTGCAGCACCTACATGGAAGTAGCCATAGGATCAAACTGCAAACCTACGTAGTGGCTAATGGACAGCAAACCATATGCCTGAGCTACATTTACCACAAGATATTAAGTATCTTTCATTCCATAGAATTTGTTGCAGTAAATTTAAAATACTATTAGAGAGCACTCGAACACCAAAAATGCCCACCATTCTATCATTTGGTAATGTTTGCTAAGTCTGTTTGACACTATATATACTGTAAGTAGTATATACATATATGTACATGCAAATATTTAATATGTACTATAGAGTAAAGTAAAAATTCAGCAAACAGTCACAAAGCATCTGTGGTCAACACGTTCTCGGTTGGCCAAAGCCTACTGTCATGGGCTAAGTTTTCTATTGGCAAACCTAAGTCAGCAACCTCCTTATGACTAATAAAAGCCATGTTTTTCCCAGTGATTTCATTGTATTGCATTGCATTTAACAACCAATTGCAAGCAGTTGCTGTGACCAACTGGTTGCTCAGAGACTGGCTGTGCAACATCCTCAACCTCTGGGTGACCACTTTTGATTGCACAGGTCACCTCCTGGGTAACCTGTCTCCAAACAACTGCAGTCTGACTCAGACAGACTACAATCACTCAGAAAAAGTTTGCAAATACTCACTGTCTAGTTTATAAATGCAGACAGATTGCCAACGCACTGCAAGCAGTCTGAGTCAGTCTGCGCCAGTGAGCGCAATTTGTCTCCAATACTTCTTTATGCAGTAGAAGACCTGGCACATCTGGTTGAAAAATGGTTGTATGGAGCCTGATCTATGGAAGGTCTTGTCCACTGAATTTGTAGAGTAACAAATTATTAAACTGTAACTATTATGGCTTGTTTTAGACTTAAAATCATACCGCTTTTTAGGTGTCGTTTTGCTTGGTATCTTAACTACAAGAGTTTACATAATCACAAGTATATCACATGCCTTCCAGTGTCACGTTTTCATGAAAACAAAAGTGAAATCCAAGAATGAGCAGGGGATAGATGGAATGCCTTTTTATCATTAAGCCAGAACAAGGGGCAGAGTGAGGAACTACAGCGCTGAAAGACCCTGGGTTAAAGGTCAAGTCCTTGTTACGGCCAGCCTATTAAAATCTCTGATTCCGGGAGACACAGCTGTCTGATTTCTGGCTGAATTTCAACATTCCTCGTCAGTTCAAGACATTCAAATTTGTGTACATGCTTGAGTGTGTCTGTTTTTCTGTTTGTGTGTGTGATGTATGTGCAAATACTGTATCCAGCGTATGTTTATGTATATCCTTCTGCTTATGCATACTCACAGTACATGTCACAGAATTCTGCGTAATCCTGTGTGGGTTTGACATCTTGTGTATCCAGTGATATCAGAAGGCTGAAAAAAGTTGGGTCTTGTGTGTGGGAGCAGAGGGGTGGTGTGAATGAATGCATGAAGGAGACCCAAGATAACAAACCCTCTGAATAACCCAGACTGACCAAGACACAAAGCATGTTTGCTCTTGGAATGCTTTTCTTAGGTTGACGTACTTTGCTGGTGTCCTAAAAGTGAGGCGCCTTTTCCTGTGTCCAAAGGAAACTAAGGAGGAGATAATTGTAAGAACTGGGGCTTGTAAATCTAAACAGCACATGACTTTGATGCACAGCTATACATGAAAATATCTAAACAAATTTAGGAATTATGACTTAGTATTCCTTTAAAGCTACAGTATAGATATTTTCACATGCATAATGTAGGAAGAACAATGTTATTTATTTTTTATTTATTTTTTAGCCTTTAATAAAACAGACAAACACAGAAAACCAGAGGTATTAAAATAGAACATTAAATAAATGTGTTTTTTCTGTTTGAAGCTGCTACGGTTAGAGGGCATTTAGCTTTATGTAGCCTTATATGGTCACTGCAAATCAGTTCAAAGTTGCTCTTAGTAATCACTTTTATCCTGTGAGGAAGCATCTTATTGAGATTAATGCGTGTGTCCACGTGCTTTTCGTTGAAGAAAGTCCATAAAACATTTTTGGAACACAAAACGCTTAATTTTCAGCCATCTCACATCCAGCAGTGGCTTGTTTTGCAAAGGAAAACACACAAGCTGTTTATATTTATGAGTTAGTAACTGAGTGCTATAGTCTCAGATCTGAAATCTTACTGGAATGTAAACTTATTGAGAAAACAAACAGTTTACAGAGCAACGAGAGAAAAATGATTCACTAACTCTTGGCATCCCATTCTGCCTGCTCCACATGTACATCCAATACATACCCAGTTTAGTAAAATACAAAAATCTACATGTATACATAGATATATGTATATGTATATGTGTGTGTGTGTGTGTATATATATATATATATATATATATATATATATATATATATATATATATAAATAAATGGAAGTAAGGTAACATATAGCTTGCTCAGGTTAGCTAGCTGGCAGGACGGTTAGCTAGGTTCAACAGATCCAGGAAGGGGCTTTTCTTTGTGGAGGTTGAATGCTCTTCCTGGGTTGTCTGAGTCAGGACAGATTAATTTGTGCTTCTAAAGTGAACGTAGTACAAAATGACAAAAACACAGAAAATTCAAAACGCTGGGTCAAATGACCCAGGACCATGACAGAATAGTTATCTGTCTCTATATGTTACCCTGTAAATGTAGTGCTGCAGGACATGTATACATGTTTCTATACTTGATTCTAACCTAATGCTAATGCCTAATGCTAAGTCTCTTTTACACTGCTGGAACTGTAACTATTAGAACACAGAATAAAAATACCTCTTCAGTCAAAAGAATTATTTTCACTTTGATCTGCCAACAAACTAAAGCAATTTTCCTTTATTAGGCAACAGGGCAGAAATCTTTGATATTTAAATGCATACAGGAAAAAAAAATCACAGCTCTAATCAGCAGCCCCACTTTAGAAATAAACAACAACATATGGATTTATAGATTTTTAATTCCCATTTGATCATCATATGATCATGTGTGATTGATGCCGAGGTCACTCATAGGGATCATTTTGTGGTCACATGACTTGTAAAATGCCACTTTTTACAGACACAAATCCCAGGTAAACAGAAAAAGCAACATGTTAACTATTAACTATATTTTCTGTATTGGATGGAGGTATGATACCAAAAAGAATTTGTGACACGTTTATTTTTATTTAACTTTTATTTGATATTAACCACTTGAGATAACAACTGTTAGATAAAGTTATTCTGCATCCAAGTCGATCACCAATGACAACTAACAATAAAGTTTGTGTTTATTTATTGGAAACTCATTATCAACTCAAAATTCATGGTAAAAAATATTTTTACTCAGTGGCATATTGGTCCACTATTAAGATGTGAGGGTCTTTGATCTTCTATGGTTGGCTAGAACCCCGCCCCCCCCCAATGTGGGGCATAAAGGGTGTTGTCACTGGATATAAAAGGCACAAGCGTTCCGTTTGACTCCAGTGACAAACCTAAGCAACTCATTCAGAAATGCTTGAATAGCTTCAGCTCGATTTGAATTTGATGAAATGGTTGTATAACCCAGCCTAACACTGATGGAACCATTTCTTTTGGTCCTGAGCTTAACAGTTTGTCATGGTGACGGTGACTGAAGGGGACACAAATACGCGCTTAAACACGAATGTCAAGGCAGTGGTGAACTAGTGCCAGCCTCCATGCTACTGACATATCAGTGGCAGGATCTGCTTGCAAGTGCAAATGTGGGTCATTTTCATATTATTCTCCTGTTCTGAGTTCAGTTCTGATGTGTGATATCCTGAGATCCTTTCTGAAAGATCCACGGTCTGGTCTGCTGGGGCCTCAAAGGAGCGTTAATCTCACACACAATAGCCTCGTTAGCATTTGACCATTGATGACATCACTTCATGCTAGATGGCTGAGAGGTGATAGTTAAAGAGTTATGCATTTGTGGGTGCTTTGAGTGGTTGTGGTTTTTGTGAAAGACTGAATGGATGTACTGAAGTGCATGTGCAGGGAGTAAAGAGTTACACCAGTGGCTCTGCAGGCACTTCATCTACTATAGAGTAATAGGCTCGTGTTTTCAAGTCTGCTTACTTAAATCCTGTGGGATAATAATAATGGGGCTTAACGTCCAGTGGGGGGTTTTTTCCCGTAGAGAGACAAACATAAAGGATTAAGAAAAAAAAGCAGACATTCAGCTGAGTAGAAATAAATCGAGGCCTAAAACGAACACGCATTTTGCTTTGCAATTTCCTGTTGAGAGTCGAATTAAAACGTAATTCTTAAATTCCTTGCAGACCAACCTCATATGCAAATGTAGCAGACCCACCTGAAACACTATTCCTTGGTTCAACAAGCAGCATGCTAGAACAGAGTGCAACAATGGTTGCGCACTTAAAGGGCTCTGATTCCAAAATTTAATTTTCCGTTCATTTTCTCCATTGAAATTTCAGAAAATCCTCATATACAGAGTTTTAATCCTTGAAACATACCAACCAAATTCTTGGTGACTAATGACCATAAAATGATTTGAGAGGGAAAATGAAGGAAAACTAAATAAAATCCAACATAGACCGTGTGACGGCTCAGGAACTACTTGTCCCATAATCCATTGCAAATCCCAGATTCCATAGCAAACGTCCAATTTTCTTGAATTTAATTATATTTATTATTGTAGTGTTTATTTAGTTAATAATAATTCTAAAGTTTGTGTTGTGTTTTGTGTGTGTGTGTAACAAAGTATAGCCTAGTTATTGTTGTGGCACAGAGGTTCATTCTGACAGTTTTCAAATTTCATGCTCTCTAAACAATCGTAAGGTTCGTGGGTTTAAAATTTTCCATGGTAGCAGTGAACTCCACCAATCAGAGACATTGCTGTTTCAATTTGGGATTGTGGTGAGTGTAGTGCTTTTCCACAACATTACCAATAAAACACATTTTTGCTAAAATAAGGTTTATATCATACAGACTTGTGGTTTCCACAGGAGCACATGCCATTGTTTCACAATGTCACTCATAATGAATCGGCTTTGGATGGTTAAAACATTGTGGCACATAGTCAAAATCCCTACGGAGAATATGAATGATACTTTTACTTCAGGAACCTCACTGTTGAGCTCAAAGTTTTGACTTTCCTGTTAAATATACATCTGCTTTGCAGATGCCATAAAATGCGGCTTTTTCAACACACTAGCTTGACTGCCATTAAATATGATACAGATGTGTATGACAGTCAGACAGTAAATCCTCAAAGGTTGAAATCCTGTGATTTTTATTTTATTTTATTTTCTTCCTTTGCTTGTTTTCTTTGACCATTTACTAGTCCACCATCATGTTGGATAGATTCATAAAACATTGCTTTCAGTATTTCCTCAGGCTGACTTGGAATCACGTTAATGGGTCTGTGCCAGCACAAGACTCCTCTTTTGATGCTAAAAAAGCTACTGCTGGGATTTACTAAAGAGTTGGCATGTTAATTTCACAACTGAAAGCATGGACGCAGGTATTTTAGTTGTTGGCCTTATTACAGAGTGCAAAAGGAGAATATTTAAATGAATTAGACAAACACGATTTATTAGGTGAGCGACATGCACTTTACCCAACATTGTGAAAAATTTATTGCCAATTTCTGGGTCTGATGTGGCTGTAATCAAAGCCGCTAGGAGAGAACATTTATTTGAAACGAGAGCAGGAGATGCTGCCAGAATTGCATGTGGTTCATGGCTTGACATATCTGTCACAATGCAGAAATAAATGGGACTGTGTTACTGTTTTAAAGTTTGAATTTTGCAATATGCAATACTGACTTTGATAAATACATAAAGATCACACTACTACCTTGAGGCGACTGTTGTGATTTGTATAAATAAATTGAGCTATTTGCAAAAATACAAGAGTGATGTGAGATTTCAGGTTCACATGGGAGAATAGTTTCTGTTAACATCTCTGCTGTTGTAATCCTGCTGTCCACCTATTATCGGTGTTATTAGGGCATGTATTGTTTGCTCTCTCAAGCCGTAATTATGCTAGGCTAGGTTGCAGACATGGACACAGACAAGTGAAGAAACAATGGCTGAGGAGTCACTCCTGTTACTTCTTTGAAGTTCACCGCCTAGTACGCATGCACAGTTTGTGCACAAGTAAACCAAAAATGAGCAGGCACATCCACATGGACCTACACATTTAACAGCCAATGACACTTGGACTGAAGTGGACGCTAGCATAAATCTCGCCTAGGGTCACTTGTGCTGTCATTGTGGTTGGTTGACTGGCAGATTTCCTGTCAGCCTCAGCTGCACTTGCATTTGGAGCTATTTGTAATATAGTTTAATTCTAAATGTTCTAAACTCGAGCATTTTGACAGTGGCTATGATAACATACTTGCACAATGTTCAGTTTGTAGCATTGTGTTGACTAGAACAGTATGTGACTATACATAACAACAGTCTTGATATCTGCTCTTTTGTCAGAAAGATCCTGATTAAGATCGACAATAGCCAAGCGTATTACTTTTTGCTGAACCAGCATTGGATTTGATGGATTTTGTAAACAACCAGTTCTGACATGTGCCTGCTGGAGCAATGATGTCATCAGGGCGAGACCACTGGAAAAGTGACAGTGGGAAGCCATTAGCACAAGGTGGCTGTCAGTCTTCCTTTTCCCCTTGGGATCCACAGGTCGATATGTACTCCACAGGCATGGCCTCCATCTCCTGTCAAAGCATGCCATATCCCTATCCAACCTCAATTCCACCCATCCTTGATACATGAGACAAAGTTCAGGCCGAGGTGAATGGAAAAGTAAAAAGGTTTCTGTCTGTCAGTATGGTATTAAATCTTATGTTGCTCCTCAGAAGAAGAGCTGTTTTCTTTAACTCGTTTTTTCTTTTTTCTTATCTCAACAGAAACAGAAATAGGAAAGTTAGGAAAAAGGGGGCACCCACGGTCAAGTTAACTGCACTGTTGGTGGTCCTGCAGTTGGGTCTGGTACCATGATAAAACTCTAAAATGAATGACAAAGCATCAGTAAACAATAGAAACAGACAAAAAAACATAAATAAATGAAAAAGAAATATGGGTGCTTTGTGCCCACTTGCAAAAGCTTTTGTGGTTCGGACCTCGTGTTTGTTTTTCCTCTATGCTTCAGCAATTTATCATTATAGCAAAGTCAATTTCAAATTCAAGTTGATATGTGTATTCCTTAAGACGTTCTGTTTATTTTTGTGTACTTCATGTCACCAGTCCCATCTGATGTTTCCTTTTCCAACTCCTCACCCTCATTCCTGCCTCACTACAGACTGCCACAAATTTGCATGCTTTAGTTTACTTTGTGTCTCTCGCGTGTATTATAAAATTTTCATCAAATCACAGAGATCAGATTTGTCACAGTCAAGTTTACATGATATCACTATGCGTTCAATTTGCAATCATAAGGTTAACCAACGCCACATGGAAGCAAATGCACAAACAAAATATGACCTTTGCTGCTGCAATATTTGGTTGGTGCAAAGGTCAGAAGAGTGTTTGGCTAGACCCCGGGAATGTGCTATGTGGCTCTAGATATGTTACCCTCTGTTCTGTCTATTTTAGAGAGCAGTAACTCTGCAAAGCAGAAGACTGGAACACACAAACACAGATACAGACAAAGAAAGCACAACTGAAAACAACATACAAGTTACATTTATAGACTGACACACAATATATTTAAAAAACCTAAAAAAAAGGAATTGTTTACTAAATCTCATAATTCAAAAGTTTTTCTTATTTTCTTTCTTTCTTACTTTTCCACTGTGCACAACCCTTTGTCCTTTTGTTGTACTATCTATGCCTGTACTAGTCGTGGACAATTGTAAACCACAAAAAGCTGCAAACATCGAAACATACCAACAATTACTGAGTAGAGTCATTGGAATTCAAATGAAATAAGTCCTGTGACGTGGTTGGCTACAGAGCTGAGCTACTCTCAACTTTAAGGAAAGTGACACAAGTGGCTACTAATGGCAATGACAAGTACTTGTGGCTGACATATATTATGCAATATAAAGTGTCAGCTCCAAAGTGATGGGCACTGAGTATATACACTCACCATCCACTTCAGGTACACCTGCTGGACTGCTCATTAATCCAAATATCTGTGGCAGCTACTCAATACATTGAATTATGTCAACATGATTAAGACGGCATGTTCAAGTGCAAACCCAGCGTAAGAGTAGGGAAGACAGGTGATTTACTGTAAGTGACTTTAAATATTTGCTGGAGCCAGATGAGGGGAGGAGGTTTTCCAGCACAACCTAGGGAAAATAAATACCTTAAATTTTAAGGTAGAATTTAACATCTCTATCATGGTAAGAGAAAAATGAAATATCTACTTGTTGACCAAACGTTACAACCAAGAAGACCATATCTGAACACACAACACATCAATAAAATAATAATGAGGCAGTAATAAGCAAAGTCCTAAAGCTGCAGAAAACCACATTGGGTGCCATTTCTGTTATTGTACAAGCATGCTATTGTCGCGAAATCGATCAATGTAGAGCAGTGTCACAAACCACGGAGGCCCCAGAAAAGTGCAATCAAACGTTGAGTTTATTAACAGCCCGGAGAAAACATCAACATATGTCTTCTGACCAAAATACATGTTGTGGACACTTATAAAGCAGTGGGGTACACGCCCCCCCAATGACAGATTAAAATAGGTTCCAGACATTAGTCACAGGTAATCGTACATTTTTAATGGCTATAAGCAGACATAGAACTTCTCTTTTCTATAACACCTTCCATACAAGGTAGTAAACTTCAAGCCCTCAGGGTCTCTGAGGCTAATTATTGACTCTGCTCATCTGTTACCAAGTAGAATAAAATGCAACAGGTTTGCAACAAGAAGCTGGAAACATTTGGGCCTCTGCTCAGGCCTATTCCTAGATTATATGTATTATATGTACTGTAAGCATGCATTGCAGTTATCCTTCTATGTTCTAGTTTCCCTCAGCATGTATCACCTGGACAGTCACGCCAGTGAAGCTTAAGACCCTTAATGAACCGAACATCAACTCAAAATAAGCACAGATATGCAATGTGTATAAAATACTTCTAACTGTACTTGTAATAAAAGTTAACATAATGGAAGGATCCTCAAATGGACATCTTCAATAAACAACTGTAATGCAGTATCAAAACTGTGAGAAATATTATTAGATGAAATAATGCTGTAAAGAATATTATTAATGCAATTATAATGATGCAGATTATATGGCAGCAATAAAAGAATTTCTGTATCTCCACACTATGCTGAACAACACATCAAACCTTGGAACAGATGGGCTGCGGTAACAGAAGATCACGCTGGGTACCATTTCTGTCAGCTAAGAAAAAGTAACTACGAATTCCATCAAAATATCTGATCAAAATTGGACAATTGGGAAAAGGTTTCCTGATCTGATGAATCTTGATTTCTGCTGCAATATTCAGATGGAAGGGTCACATTTGATATAAACAACATGAATGGATCCATCCTGGTCAGTATCAGTAAAACAGGTTAGTAGTGGTAGTGTAATGGTTTGGGGGCACACTTGACATTACATTTCCAACCCTTTATTATCACAATGTACTAATTGTCTGATCACTGCTTCCAACATGATAACGGGATGTCACGAAGCTGAAATCATGGACCAAAATCTTTGAGGAATGTTTCTAGCACCTTGTTGAATCTATGGTAATAGCAAGGTGTACTTAAATAAAATAGGGACTGTGTATTAGAGTCATTGGTCATCCACCATGTAAATATAAAACAAAGTCTGGTACATCAGGCACACCACAACTACTGAGGCTGTTGTATAGTTATGTGGCAGTGTGCCATAGATGGAATAATTCACTCTTGTTTAATTGTTAATTGCTATATGCAGTGACAATTTAATGCTTATTTTAATCTTTTAGCATCTCTTAGAAGCGCCTCATTATTTTTTCCATAAAGCTCTGCTGTCTCCATGAAGACTAAACAAACTCCATTTGAGTAAAAGTGAAATGTACTGTAGTGACACGCAAGCTAAACGTTATTACCATAAAACAGCTTTACAGATGATAATGAAAAAGAAAAAATGAAAGGAAAAATTGCTGTTGCTAATTTCACTGCCTTGCAACACAGCTGCCATCATAGTTTTTGAGTTGTCCTGATCAGTTGCCTAGTTGTCAGTATGTTGCCTTCTAATTGTCAAGGCTAAGAAAAAACAGTCACCGTCCAAGTACATTTTTTTGAATCCAGTGGCTGGTTCGACAGCTTGCATTCAAAATCGATTCCAAACTTTAAGACCTTCACTCATCGCATTCCTTAGTCTTTAGATAATATTCTTCACGTACATTTCCCATTCTGTCCTGCCATATCAGATAAAATTAAGTCCTGTGCAACAGCAAGCTGACACCTGATACAAGCCGATGAATGCTGATATCGCCATGTTTTCTTCACATTAACTCACACAATCAGATTTTGGACATAAACAGAAACATGCCTTTGTGTCAGTCTGAGCAAACCACTCAGGCTGGTTAAAGCGCAGCATGCTTGTCAGCACTCCATAACGATATTAGGCTTTGGAAACTGATATCAGACAGCAAAGCAACTTTAATTAGCAATAACTAATTTAGCTTGACTACTTGGACCACCGTTTGACATCAATTACTATAGAGTTCTTTTATTGTTGGCCTCAGATAGGGTGCATTGTTCAGCGGACATACATCAGAAAAGACAAAGTAAGCCGAGCTCTATCTTCTTACTTACTTTGTTAATTTCACTGCTGGCAAGTGCTGTTTGCTCGCTCCATCTTAATGTGATTCCAGCTCGCTGCCATTTGTCTCGTAGTATTTTCTTCTTCAGTAATGGGGCCAGTTGGTCCTCCTAACTTTGGAAAAGAGCATGACATCAGCAGATGGTTATTTTCTGGACTTAACCTGCTGGTGGAATCAAAAACACAGTGAGTCAGTGTGTAGGTGTGTGCAACATGAGATCATATGTGAGAGAGCAATAAATAAGTCCAGCTAATACTATGCTTTGGGTCTGTTCAGCTGCATGCTGGTTGGCAACAAAGCACTTTTAAAGTTGAATGTCACACACAATCTGACATACATTCACATCTTGGATTGCATGCTGCTTCGTGTCTCTTTATTTTTTGGCTGATGTAGGACAATCTAACAGGTGGACAGGTGGAGAATAAGCCTAAATCTTTAGCATCATACATTTACCCCTAGCATACCTTAAAAAATGGCGAGGAAGGAATCTGATAAGTCTTGTGAGCAAGAGTTTATGTTCCTCTGTCCACCCTACGTACACCTTCTCACAGCTCTGTTTGTGAAAATTATGAAGTATGATATAGCTAACAGGAGACAGAGCAGGTTTTTGTCAGCTCTGTCATAGTGGTAATCCTTTAATGGACAGAAGGTTAGTCTCCCGAGAGCTCGAGAATGTACACAAAGACTTTACCATGTCAGGTGCTGTATACTATAGAGACTCTTGAGAGAACATCTATTTTAAAAACGTGCGTTATCTACGAGTGATGAAACAGTGAAAATGGAAAGGAGAATACTGGCTCTTTTAAAATGTGTTAATAAACGGTACTAGTGGGCTGCTAAATCAGTCACCAACTGTTTAAAAACATGTAAAAGATAAGATAAAGAACACAAAGTTTAAAAAAAAATCCTGTGACTAGTGACACAAAGGTGAATTTTTTGAACAGTTCTTATAGTTTATAAAGAGATCATCAGATCAGAGCATCATTTATGCATCTTTAGTATTTTTAGAGGAATGACATGGCATGTTAGCTTAACAAAGAAGATAGTGGCCTGGTCACATTGCACAGAGTAGCAATAAGTTGAAGAGTTTATCTGAGAGCTTTGAACACATATTTGTAACATTCAGTCACTTTTAGTAATAGATTATTATTATTCAAGTCATCCATCCATCCATTCGCTTCCGCTTATCCTTTTCAGGGTCGCGGGGGGCGCTGGAGCCTATCCCAGCTGTCATAGGGTGAGAGGCAGGGTACACCCTGGACAGGTCGCCAGTCTGTCGCAGGGCCAACACACAGGGACAGACAACCATTCACACTCACATTCATACCTAGTGACAATTTGGGTTATCCAATTAACCTATTCCCACAAGCTGCATGTCTTTGGACGGTGGGAGGAAGCCGGAGTACCCGGAGGGAACCCACGCAAACACGGGGAGAACATGCAAACTCCACACAGAAAGACCGCGGCCTGATGTTGGAATTGAACTCAGGACCTTCTTGCTGTGCGGCAACAGTGCTAACCACCGTGCCACCATGCTGCCTTATTATTCAATTCAATTCAATTCAATTCAATTCAATTCAATTTTATTTATACAAAGCCAAATCACAACACCTCAAGGCGCTTTATATAGTAAGGTAGACCCTACAATAATACATACAGAGAAAAACCCATCATATGACCCCCTATGAGCAAGCACTTTTAACAGGAAGAAAGCTCTGGCAGAACCAGGCTCAGGGAGGGGCGGCCATCTGCTGTGACCGGTTGGGGTGAGAGAAGGAAGGCAGGATAAAGACATGCTGTGGAAGAGAGACAGATTAATAGCAAATATGATTCAAAGGGGGCAGCACGGTGGTTAGCACTGTTGCCGCACAGCGAGAAGGTCCTGAGTTCAATTCCACCATCAGGCCGGGGTCTTTCTGTGTGGAGTTTGCATGTTCTCCCTGTGTTTGCGTGGGTTCCCTCCGGGTACTCCGGTTTCCCCCCACCATCCAAAGACATGCAGTTTGTGCGGATAGGTTAATTGGATAATCCAAATTGCCACTAGGTGTGAATGTGAGTGTAAATGGTTGTCTGTCCCTGTATGTTGGCCCTGCGACAGACTGGCGACCTGTCCAGGGTGTACCCCGCCTCCCGCCCTATGACAGCTGGGATAGGCTCCAGCGCCCCCCGTGACCCTGAAAAAGGATAAGTGGAAGCGAATGGATGGATGGATTCAAAGCTTTCTGCTCTATTAATACACAGTGAGTGAGAAAGGTGACTGAAGAAGAAATACTCCATGCATCATGGGAATGAATTGCCCAGCAACATACACCTATTACAGCATAACTAAGGGAGGATTCAGGGTCACCTGATCCAGCTCTAACTATATGCTTTAGCAAAAAGGAACGTTTTAAGCCTAATCTTAAAAGTAGAGATAGTGTCTGTCTCCTTAATCCAAACTGGAAGCTGCAAAATGATGCATTGATTCTTTATTTTTTTAATGCAATTGAAACAGGTTTACAGAAAAATTAAATCATTATTTAAACTCCTACAGATCATCAAGCACGATGAAAGTCCAAGATTATAGACAACTGCTAATGGTCAGATTTAAATAAGGGAAAGACCCGACACGCGGTTATTCTATTAGTACAGAAGGTCCATGCTACACTTTTTCTACTGCTAGGTTTACAATTAGAGGGGAACTGCTAAGGAATGACCAGGTGTGCTCAGTATCTTAATTTTGCTCTATTTTCTGTTTTGCATTTTCATATGTAATATTGCATTATGGTTTATACTTGTGTTGTGCTGCTGCTTGTTGGACATCATTTTTGCAAATGTTTTCATTCATTTTTCATTCATTTGTTTGAAATAAAGTACTTTTCAACCGTGAGTTAGAAAGATGCACAACAAATGCTCAAAAAATGTGTTTAGAATTATGAATAGGATTTGATTGAATGTTTAAAGAATTGTCTGGATATAATGGAACTTAATATGAAAACGCATTCCTTTAAACTGATGAATTTCTGTGTTTCTCAGATTCTCCCAAACTCTTTTTCGCTCCGTGTATGGTCTTATTCCAGTTTTTAATCACCTGTTGACAGCACACGATGACTCTTTATTTTTCTGTCTTTGTAACTCTGACATTAATCAGCCACTTGCTCCTTTATGATGGTGATGATATAGCTCCATGTTGCAAGCTTATTTTATCTTCCAACTGGTTCATCATTTAACTTGATTGAATACATAGTCACTTTATTGGTCTTGTGTCTACCCAGTAATTCATTTTGAGCTTTGTTGCCAACAATATATAGAATATAGAATATGAAGGGTTTGTTTTTGTTAATATGAAGAATATTTGTCATCACCTGCCCAGGTGACTGCTGCACAATGTGCTGTCGCCACCTCAGAGTCATTGGCTTAGCCTGTGTTCCAGTATGTTCGATGACAGCAATGCAATATGAAAATATTTTTGTATGAAAAGTGCATTTCTATATTTCATATGTGGCAGCCTCATCATGTTTCTGTGTTTGCACTGGTTCACATAATGAAGAAATGTCACCACATATAAGGCGGCTGGACCAAACATGGACTGGGTTAAAAAAACACTGTTGTCAGCTGGTTTGCCCTTTTCCTCATTTTCACATCACATGTGCTCCCGCAGGAATCGAAAGGAATTAGGGTGTTCTGCTTTTGTTTTCTCGTTGCCTTTCACCACATCGATAACCGCTCCATATAACATAAAGTTTTCCAGAGTTTTCCTTTTTTCTTTCCAGTCTGTGTTGTGACGATGACACAACCGTACTGCAGATAAACTGAACAAAAAAATCCAATATGTGATTCACATCTTTTGACATATCTCAACTAAATCTTAGGTCATTACAGCAACTGGGATTAAAAAGGGCAACATTTTTATGTCTACAGTCAAATTCAATGTAGTTTGAAAAGCACAAGTCACACAATGACTTGCTAATGTGCCTGTAAAATGATGCTTTTACAAGCTCTTGATTAAAGTCAACCAAAACACGAGCGCAGAAACACTGGAACATTATTTGTTTTTACCATGTAGGGTGACTGTGTAATTTTTGCAGAGATATTACTTGGTAATCACACATACAGTATAAGTGGCAATAACACAGCATTGATTTTCTGCTGTGTGCTGCCAAACTCGCTACTGTGCCAAGATTTGATTTATAGCACTCTGAAAGGATATATTTTGTAAAGGATATGCTTTTAATATTATATTTTAATAACAGCCATTTGGAAAACAGGGCTCAACAGTACAGGGAGTGCAGAATTATTAGGCAAGTTGTATTTTTGAGGAATAATTTTATTATTGAACAACAATCATGTTCTCAATGAACCCAAAAAACTCATTAATATCAAAGCTGAATGTTTTTGGAAGTAGTTTTTAGTTTGTTTTTAGTTTTAGCTATTTTAGGGGGATATCTGTGTGTGCAGGTGACTATTACTGTGCATAATTATTAGGCAACTTAACAAAAAACAAATATATACCCATTACAATTATTTATTTTTACCAGTGAAACCAATATAACATCTCCACATTCACAAATATACATTTCTGACATTCAAAAACAAAACAAAAACAAATCAGCGACCAATATAGCCACCTTTCTTTGCAAGGACACTCAAAAGCCTGCCATCCATGGATTCTGTCAGTGTTTTGATCTGTTCACTATCAACATTGCGTGCAGTAGCAACCACAGCCTCCCAGACACTGTTCAGAGAGGTGTACTGTTTTCCCTCCTTGTAAATCTCACATTGATGATGGACCACAGGTTCTCAATGGGGTTCAGATCAGGTGAACAAGGAGGCCATGTCATTAGTTTTTCTTCTTTTATACCCTTTCTTGCCAGCCACGCTGTGGAGTACTTGGATGCGTGTGATGGAGCATTGTCCTGCATGGAAATCATGTTTTTCTTGAAGGATGCAGACTTCTTCCTGTACCACTGCTTGAAGAAGGTGTCTTCCAGAAACTGGCAGTAGGACTGGGAGTTGAGCTTGACTCCATCCTCAACCCGAAAAGGCCCCACAAGCTCATCTTTGATGATACCAGCCCAAACCAGTACTCCACCTCCACCTTGCTGGCGTCTGAGTCGGACTGGAGCTCTCTGCCCTTTACCAATCCAGCCACGGGCCCATCCATCTGGCCCATCAAGACTCACTCTCATTTCATCAGTCCATAAAACCTTAGAAAAACCAGTCTTGAGATATTTCTTGGCCCAGTCTTGACGTTTCAGCTTGTGTGTGTTGTTCAGTGGTGGTCGTCTTTCAGCCTTTCTTACCTTGGCCATGTCTCTGAGTATTGCACACCTTGTGCTTTTGGGCACTCCAGTGATGTTGCAGCTCTGAAATATGGCCAAACTGGTGGCAAGTGGCATCTTGGCAGCTGCACGCTTGAATTTTCTCAGTTCATGGGCAGTTATTTTGCGCCTTGGTTTTTCCACACGCTTCTTGCGACCCTGTTGACTATTTTGAATGAAACACTTGATTGTTCGATGATCACGCTTCAGAAGCTTTGCAATTTTGAGACTGCTGCATCCCCCTGCAAGATATCTCACTATTTTTGACTTTTCTGAGCCTGTCAAGTCCTTCTTTTGACCCATTTTGCCAAAGGAAAGGACGTTGCCTAATAATTATGCACACCTGATATAGGGTGTTGATGTCATTAGACCACACCCCTTCTCATTACAGAGATGCACATCACCTAATATGCTTAATTGGTAGTAGGCTTTCGAGCCTATACAGCTTGGAGAAAGACAACATGCATGGAGAGGATGATGTGGACAAAATACTCATTTGCCTAATAATTCTGCACTCCCTGTACTGTTCAAAAGTCTTATCTTTATGTTTTGATAGGAAAATTGTAAATAGGTGAAGGCATTGATTGAAAGATGTGCAACATATATATGTAAATATAGTTTATAAGGCAAAAGCAAATAAATTCTAAATACCTTCATTCCACAACAAAGCCTGAACTTTTTTAACCAAGCTTTCTTGTAATTTTTTCAAGTAGTTCTTCAAGCTACCTAAAGCTCATCTTTGGATGCTGGCTGCCACTTACTCTGTTCGCTGTCAGGATGATCCCACACTGCTTCAATAATGCTGAGGTCCGAGCTCTGTGGAGGCTAATCCATGACTGATGATATTCCATTGTGTGTTTTTCTTCTATCTAAAGATGCTGTGTTTGGGATCATTTTCAAAAAACTTAAGCTCCCACTTTAGTGGATCAAAATCTGATGGTACTTTTTCTACAGCCCCAAACCAGCGTCCGCCGCGTTCTCGCTGTTGTATCTCTCTCCTGACATTCTCAGAACATATTGCCAATGATTTGAATCAGGAATTTCAAATTTGGATTAATCACGCTACTGATTTTCCATCCAGTTTGTGTGCAATTTATCACACTTCAGCCTGTTTACCTTTGACCAGAAAATCATTCAAATCAAGGGCCAGATTCATCTCTCGGGGTTCTGTATCGGGTCTTCAGAGGATTTTTTCCCCCTTTGCTTAAAGTTCATACATCTTCTTAAAGTTTTTCCGAAGTTGTCTGTTGTGAGGACACTGGTTCCTTCAGTTAGACGCCGTTTTTATGCTTAAATGATTCATAATTCAAGTAAGTGTTAAAGGGCTTAACAAAAACAAAACAAACAAAAAAAGTATTGTGTGACCACAACACTATGCACACTCATAAAGTCAAATGCTGTTGAGCCAAAGTTCAAATGCCTGTTGCCAAAGTCAATCATGTGCACTAGAATGAGTTTAGAAAGAGTCAAATAACACATTAAACTATTGCTGACAGTATCTCTTGCCCCTCATAAGTGGAAGCATCACATTTTTTACTACAAAATCAGGGAGAAAACTGAAAAGAAAAGATGCAATATAATGCCAAAGTTAAATCAGTATTTCCACCTTGCGACATAGATATGGTTTTCAACAGCTTTTCTGCATATGGAAACAACCTATGAGGCGTCAGTGTCTGGTGACGCTTGCATCAACCTCTAGAAACACAATGAGGTCAGGGGAGTGAGTGACACGGCGTAGCATGGACTCTCAATACCTCCCAGAAAGCAGTCCTATTAGTTGCCTATTAAAACTCAAATAGCAGCAGAGCGTGTCTAACATGTCTGGCAGAGAACGGGCAGTCATTCACCTGGTGATCTGTCAGAAACACTGAGTGTGCTACAAAAGCCAGATCTTCACGCCCCTCGTCACACTTTACGTGCTGAAACACTTGAGGTGCTTCTCAGTGGTGATTTTTATGGCTGCTGATCAGAAACAAATGTCTCATTAAACTGTCAGAATTGATGAATTGATTTCCTCAAACCCGAATGATTCGTGCTCACGTAAGTGATAACTTAACTTTATCAGTTTGATGTCACGAAGTCAGTTGGAAGGTGGGGAGTGGCATAAACTTGCTCTTGCTGTGTATATGTTTACAAGAGATATGTCACATTAAATAAAGCCAGAAGTGCAACAAAGGTTTACATCATGTCACATTGTTGTATGGGTCAAAGGGCCAGCACTAAACACAATCAATGACTGCCTCGCCTCCAGGACACACGACAGAGGTCCTTAGTGGTTATTTGAGTATTTGTCTATGAACTTGTCACGCACTAAAGCCGCTATTACCAAGTGAAAATAAATGGAAACTAATTTAGCAAATGGGAAGCAAAAGCTCTACCACATGGTACTTGACCTCCGCGACACACTGGTTTGACCAGCTTACCGATCCTTCTGGTTCTGTTTGTTGCTTCTAGTGTTTTAACAGTTGACAGAGCTGGGGCTTGGAGGTACACAGCACTTTCCACTTCTCACAGATGGCTAGGCAGCTCCGGCACATTGCCTGCCATGCCTACCATGTCCCAGTGAGAGCCACCCACCGCCGTGCAGTACAAGTTCAGTTGTACAGACAGCTGACTGAGCCAGATCCTCTGCATTTTAGCACTAGTACTGAACTATTTTTTATATTCTTAAAGAAGATTGGATTTAATTATTTTACTGCTTTATGACTGTATAATTCAGTGATACGTTTACACAGAATGCTGTGTAAATGCAGTTATCCCATAGTGCATAGCCTCTGCTGCAGGAAAGTTGGTGGGTGTCTGGGTGAAATCTGCTGCAAAGAGAGTTTGCCAAAAGACTCCATGTGATTTCTTTGGGTCACTAGGGGATTGCTGCGGTCAGCTGTAGTTTGCACGGAGGACGCCAACTCTCCTGCAAGCACTCATTAACTAACTACAAAGTGGTAGCAAAACTGTGAAAATTGTACTGAAACTCAGTACATTCACATTCAAGTAAAAGTTTTGCGTTACCACTGAAATCAACACTTTTAAAAAGGCCAACTTTTACTCTCAAGGCAGACATTCTTGCAGTTTGTGTATATGCACCTAATTTCTTGTAGCAGCAACCACCAAACTCCTGCAACCACTTGCCAACCTGTTGCAGTGACCAGTGGTTGGCAGACTATTACTAAGCAGTCTCGAGGCTTGCAACACTAGGGGATTAGCAATTGATTTCACAGCAACAGCAAGCAGCCTAAAGCAACCATTCCCCAAAGGTCAGCAATTACTCATATTTCCCTGGTGGTCGGTGGTTGCAAGGCAGTTGGCAACTGGTCTCTTGCCTGTGTGACTGGGCCCCATGCTCACATATGTACACTGACCAAATGTAGTGGGGGCCAGACAGCTTAGCTTAGATCGCTGTTAGTATTCGCTGATCTTTCAAATGTGAAAAATCACACGGCACACCACCAAACAAATATATCACAAAAAGCATATTAATAATTTGTCCCAGCATACTAGATATAGCAGAATTGGAGTCATCTCACAGCATGACTATTATGTAATTTCTTCTTTGTCTTCTTCTGTTTTACTGGCAGTTGGCAACTCATTTAATTAGAGCAGGTAGTTGTACTGCCCTCTAGTGGAAGAGAATGTAATTGTTCTGCCTGTTACGGTGGAACCAGATAATTTTCCACAGCACACCTGATAATTTCTCACGACACACCTATGGCCACGGCACAGTGGTTGGGAAACACTGGCTTAGACAGTAAGCTTAGCACAAATACACAAGGAAGATGGTTAAACAGTCAGTTTAGGTTTGTTCCAGTGTTCAAAAATTGGTGTGAGTGGTCCATTTTTTTCTACTAACTATATCCATCAATCATGTAAAGCAAGAATAAAGCTAACATTATGGCTCACTTGAGGGGAGATATTGTAAATGTTTACATTCTGTTACACTGCTGTGAGCCTCTTGACTCAAACACTTTGTCCTGTAGAGTGATCCAGCTGGTGGGTGAAGTTCACCAAAAGAGAAAATGCTCCCTACTTTAAAATGCTCAGGTGTTTGGTTTTTTTTTTTTTTTTTTTGTGCTCTGGGCAATACTAGTCAAGAACCGTTTAGTTCCATTATAGTCATGAAATACCAGATATCACCAAACCAGATTAATCTGGGTGGATAAACAGCCCCACAGCCCAAAGGCAAAGTACAGAAATGTTATTTTGGGGTAAATTCTTTCTTTAACAATCAGACATCTTGACTGGCCTCACTTGGAGGCTTATATGTTGAGCTATTCCATGACTGGGTGCAAGAAACTCTTGGTAAGTAAACAGGTAAAGTGTATTACCAAAAATGTTTAACTGCTATTTTAGCTTATTTTTATTTGATGGATTTGTGATGGCGTGGTCTGTCCCAGCTCTTACTTTTGATCATTTCTGTGAAATGCATATGCTCGGCAATGACAGATTGATGCGAAGCATATTGTTCTCTGTAGAAAGATCACAGTTCAGCTCACGAGGAATTGAAGACGTAACCATCAAAATGTTGTTTTGATGATGTTTTATTGAAAACCAATGAACCACACCCAGGTCTTGGGTGTGGATGGGAACAGTGTTTTCTTTCACTGCCATACTAACGTACTAAGAGTCGTCTAGTATAAAGTAACATTTTTTGGAAAAAGTGAGCACCAATCAATCATTGTAATTTATTTCTTTTTTGTGTGTTTCCCTCCAAAACTCAAATAGATAAAACATCTCTAAAGGTCTTTTCTAGCCAGCTTTCGTCTTAACCCATTTGAAGTCTACATTTAGAAGCAGAGTTGTATTTATTTGAGGCAAAAGTAAAAGTTAGTTTGCCTGCCGCTAACAAAGGCTTGTGAAAAGCTTTTGGATTGTTGGACTTTTTCAACACAAGAGTGCATTTTCAATTCCTGACCTTTCACACTTAAATTGTAATCACATTTGGGCACACAGCATTCGCCATACGTCTTCTTAATGATGCCAGATTTTATGATTTCTATATCTGACAATACAGAATACATATGCATCAATCAGGACCCACCAAGCAGATAATCAACTACAAATGTGTGGGGTGGAACATTTTATGTCATCCGTATCTCGCCTATCACACAACACCACACGGGACACTGGAAACGAGCCAGCCTTTCAACACTACATCAAGTGGTTGCTACACATAACATGCTAGTCCTATTAATTCTCCTGCCACGGTGAGGAAGACATTTTGTACTAAATACCTTCATATGCTGTGTTCTGCTTGCCAAAAAAGCTCTTCATGTTTGGAGATTGGTCTCTTTAGGGGCTATTAAATAGTCAGATTTGGCCTGTCAGTGCCATTTTTCAGGTTCGACAAAGACCATTCCATGCTGGATCTCCAACAGAAGAGGAGGAAGGAGATAGGTATAAATCCCAGAGTTACTAGTGACGTAACTACAGTCGTCTATGCATGCCTTAGCAGGGCTGGCCAACTTGAGAAGGTGATGACCAGCCACTTGGCAAAGGCGTCACAGGAACTTATCTTAAGATCATAAATCTGTCGTGGTTCCTACCTTTGATACGGAATATGTTTTTGATTCCAGGAATAAAATTTACATCTGGAGATTTCAAAATGAAATGACACAGTTTTAAGAAAGGATTGTAAACAATGAATCACTGTCTTGTCACTGTGCCCTTTTGATGGATGTTGAACAGCTCAAAGAAAAAGAGAGAAGATATGGTTACAATAGAGGTCTTGACCTCTGATAAATTATGTGGTCATCAGTGTGATTTAAAAGGAGCAAAACCATAAATTGGTGGAAAGCAAAAAGACAAAATCCTAACAAATCCTAGTTCTCTCCATTTTTGGCTTCTCAAGCACAGAATGCAGCTTTTCTGTCAAGTTATTTTGTGGGAAATTGGCTTCCTTCAGTTATTATTGTGCAACTTTAAAAAAAATCCCCGACTACAATGACTAAAGGCTAAACATTTATTTCACAGAAAGGGGTGAAAAGCTAAGGACATTGTGTAAAACTTGACTTCCAAGGAAATTCTCCTCAGAGGGTTTGTGTGCAAATGAAGTGTTCCTCATCTTTATTCTGAGGTTGTTATATTTTATAACAGCAGTCATAACCAATACTGACCGCTCACCTTTCCCTGTGACTTCTCATAGAGTCCAACTTTCAGCCCTATTTGATTCTACTGAAAATCTTTAGTCTTTGTATCTAAAATAATTTACGGTTATATTTACATGGCTATCGTCATTACTCCCTGTTATGTTTGAATAAAGCATTTTATTCATTCGGTTCAAGTCCTTGGGATTACAAAATGGGCTTCTTTAATTGTGCCTTGAATACACACTATGAAAAAGGAATGAGAGCCCACAATGTTTTCCTCCTAGACCTCCGACTGATGCTTAATTAATCATATACCGTGCTTGAATTGTTCCATGTAAAAACATTGTTTCTTTTGCAGCTATGATAAAGGTGTATTGAAAGCGAATCTCACATGTGAGAGGATGTTTAACAGGAAAACATCCCGCCTTTGATTAATTTTGGGGCATCCTGTTATTATAACTACTGCTGGTGACAAGCGTCATCCTAAAAAAGCGCTAGCAAGGAATCTGTTACACTTATAGCAACCCTTGCAAACAAGACTTTCCATGAACTTTTTTAAGCCCACAAAAATGGCAGCGACATAAAGACTAAAACGAGAAAAATCTTGGACACCAATTGTCCCTGGGCAAGACATTGGCAGGACAGAGCAGAAAATGGGATTATATTAATGTTCGGGTTGCATTTTTATATCAACCCACCCATCTCCGACTTACCACACAAACATAAATAAATAAGCACACATGGCACTGCAGCAGGGAACTGGTGACAAGAGAAAGAGAGAGAGATTGTGCTGGTGCATCATGCAAGATTTCCGAATGTAACAACATTCAATACAGGAAATAAGTGTTAAAAAGAAGATGGGAAGTTCAGTTCACTCCAGTGCAGAGTTCCTATGCAAATTTAAATTCCAATCTAATGCAACAGCCAAATAATATTATTTCAACCCAAATAACACCTCTACTAGGAAAGTGTAACAAATTCTCAGTAATGCATGTAGTTAAAACAGACCTCAAATGGCCCCGAAGAAGCTGGCATCAAGCTGCTTCCAGATGTTAAACTGACAAGGTTCCTGCCAAAGACAAGGTCTAATGCTGACTCATTAAGAAGTAGGAGTAGATCTTTATCCTCGCTCCACTTAAACCCAATGGTTTGGATTTCAGGACAAAATAGTTAAAAGCCGCTGATTAATAATTGCAAGGTAACAGTTATTCATCAAGTCGAGGACAGTTAAATCTTGGGTCATCACCGAAGGAGTCATTCACAAAGTTGGATAGTGAAAGGAGCTTAAATAGTTTCCGTTTTGATAGTTTTATACTTTCTGTTTTGTGATGAATGAGCCACAAACTGGCACATCTGGCTCCAACAAGCAATTAATTGGAATTAAGTTCACAGCTAAGTTTTCTGGGTAACGGGGTTAAAAAATATACAAAGAGATTGGCCACTGGGTTTTAGTATTTAAAAATGGACTCGTGCAGCCAACTCTGTGGTCAACCGAGATTGTGTTTAAGACAAGCTTAAGAAAATTACAGAGGCAGCCTGTTGACATTGGTGAGGAAAATGCAATTGGTAGCCCGCAAGTTAATAATGTATGGAAATTAGATAATTTGACTGTGGCCAGAAAATAATATGGCATGAGATTGTGATAAAACATAGTTTACTGAACACAATGGGCAAGGTTCCATTATTTGTTTTTATTTTGGTATGAATTATATTGTTTTACTTCAATATCCGTGGTAGTCAGACAATTCTAGCCATTCAGCTGGTATGTTGGGCTCTGTAAAAGGTTTTAATTTGAGTCCCACTGTAGGAAGTGCAGGGAAATCTGCTCTACAATGAGAGAACAATAATGCTTTTAAGACTAAGCATTAACAACCACAGCATTCACATTAATAAAATCTGCATGAGGAGTTGCAGCCATTTACAGCTTTACTCTAGACAGTGCTGACAGGAAGTGCTTTTATTCTGAGTTCAGCTCGCCCTAAACCCTACTCTGCTTAATTGTCCTTCCATATAATAATGAGGACAAAATAAACATCATGCTGTTTTACATTAAAGACTTTAAAACTAGTCACCGAGACCATAAACTAACCAGGAAAGTGTTTAGAGGAAATAAATCAAGGGTGTCAACGGCTGTTTTCCTGTAGACTTCTACACAAACTGACTTATTTTTAACAGCCAGACTTGCTGGCCCCTGCTGGTCATTATAAAAATGCAAATCATTTATTTTTAGGTACAAAAGCCTGTTTGTAAACTTTGTTCTTTTTCACATAGTTGCAGGCATTTTAAGTCTGAATGACATAACTATTTGAAGCTTCCACTATGCACCATTTTTCTAATTTATTAATTGCTTATGGCTCAGTCACACAACTATATAAGTGGAACAGCAACTTCATTGCGACTGGGAAAATTGGTTATTGCCTGATGACTGCACAGACTTTTTTTTTTCACCAATTACAAGTAGTTGCAGTGACCAACTGATTGCCTCATCTCAACCTCCTGGCAACCTGTCTCCAAACGACTGCTGCCCACTAACTGCAATCACTCTCTGACCCAGTATCACAGCAAAGCGCGTAACATGATTTCAGATTCCACTCTCAGGCAGATTGTCAACATGCTGCAATCAGTCGTAGTCAGTCTAATGCTAATGAGTGCAACTCGACTGCAACAAATCTCTTTGCAATAGCAGAGATAACTCAACTGGTTGTATTCTGTTTATATTTCTATATAAAAGCAAGGTTGTATGTTTAGCAGTTAAATCATGATACGGCAGCAGCTACATCACAATTTCTGAACAGGCATCTGAATTCATGTTTCAGATCTATGAGGTTCTGGCTTGAGTCTGAAAATACATAGTTTATTTTGAATTTTGGTGTTTACATAGACAGATTAGCAATTTTCATTACTTTAATCACAGTTAGTTGCTGGTTTATTACTAACAGATTACATGTAGCACATACATTACAAGTTGACACAATTAAATTGCAAACTGAGTGCAGATTGCAGACTGATTCTATCTTATTGCCATTTTATTGACACACCAAAGTCACTTTGAAGACACCAACTGACTGCAAGTTGTCACAGACGTCGTCCCTGTCTTCAAAGCAACTGTTTTGAAAGTGAAATAATTGCAAGTTGATTGTGACACAGCTTTTGTGACTGCAGCATTGTGTGTGATTATACCACTACGGAGCACATCACACGGTCTTTACTGATCTACATTATGTCATTTGTTGAGGAGAAAATGATTTACCAGCTGTAAATCAACAACAAAATCAACAACCCATTGACGGCTGGGTAAGGCTAAGATTGCTCAAGTGTTTCCTTCATTTTTATATTCAAACAGCTGAATGCTAATTCTTTAATGCATAGAAAATAATAATAAAAATGGAAACTAGTTTTTGACTGCTATTAAAAGAAGTGGGTTTAAATTGGTTTCTGTGTGTTTCTCTGCCTTTGCTTGCTCCTTGATGCTGTGTATGCTTACTAGCACCCTCTTGTGTCATCACTGCCGCCTTTTTGTCACCTTAAAGCTGTTTAATGAATAAAATCCAACTTCTGCTTGGAAACTAAGAACCATACGCCAATGCTAGCACTCGCTGCCAAGCTATTTGGTCTTTAGTCTGTTGATAATAGGCAGTCTCAGTGGCGCTGTGGGTGAACTTTGTGATTATACAGAAAGCTATCTCAAAAACATAATAAATGTCTCAGATATGGACCTTTCAGCGTGACTAACAGTTTCAGATGTGTTCTGATATATCCTAGTTACAAGGATTCATATCCTTTGCTCTGGCAAAAGCAACACTAAGCTGTTAAAAACAAAATATTCCATGACTCGAAAATGTCCCACATAAACATGTATGCAGCACTTTAATGGTGTTGCCAGCTAAAGCGAAGCTCCTTGTAACTATATAAATCACCATTTTACAAAGTGGACTTAATGAAATTAAAATGTCGCATTTCATAGTCACATATCACGGTGCACTTTGTATGTAAATACATGCTTTGAGTATTCATGGAACACCCATTTTAACCTCCTAGGACCTGACGTCCACATATGTGGACATCGCATTTTTGGTTATTTAGACCCAAATACTAAATTTTGCTCTACAAGGGCCTGATATCCACTTACGAGGACATTATACTGCTACTGCTCTATCAAAATTTTAAACAAATATCCTCATTTGTGGCTCTTATTTTTCTTAGAAACAAAAATTGGGTAAAAAAAAAAAATCTGGTAATTCTTTGTTTTTACATTCACTGGGCCCCAATCAGCCCAAATATCAAAGAAAAATTAAAAATGCATGCTGTGGAAGAGTTCGGGTCTTAGGAGGTTAAAGCCATTATCTTACATAACACTTTCAAAATGCTCCTTTTACATCAACCACTCAGTCCTGATGCCTTCTTAGTAACACCAACACCTTCCCTGTTTAACACAGGTAGAAAAAGAAAATAAGACATTAATAAGCTCACAGGTGGAGTTTAGCATTAGCCAATATGCTATGGGGGCTATTTAATGAATACAGCCATCTCGCTAAGCAACATCAGAAGTAAAGGGGAAACATGTAAATCAGATAACTTCAGAGAAACAGTTCTCCTCTTTAGTTGTGATTTGAATTGCATCAACTTTACATCAAAATGCACCCTTCAGATCTTTTAACATAGTTCAGCTTTTTTAGAGGCATGTATATTTTAGAGTATGACTTGATACTCTTCACTTGGACAACCAGATGCCATTTATGTGCAGGTTCTCAGTCGTGTGCATGTATGTCAGGTGCTTGTGTGCGTGTTCGATATGATAAAATAATTCAAAGTATCTGGAGGGGCTTTGGTTTATTCCACTCCCTAGTGCCTGGTGTTGTTGACGTGTTTGGAGATAATGTGCACACACTTTGACTTCCTTCTAAGTGTAGGGACGAAGTGCTCAATTAATTGTGTTTCATATCTGCTGAAAGGTCTCAGGATATCAGCAGCGCAAACACCTTTTTCTTCTCTTACACCCTCTATTTTTACCGACCACTGACAGCCGTACCGCGCAGCTGATTTGGGTAGAGGCACCACATGGTATCCATTCCGACAGTTCGAGACCAACCGGATGCCTGACGCCTGTGCGCTCTGATCCCACTGGTGCAGATTAAATGATTCTCAAATATTGATGCAGTCCTGGTTTTATGCCTCGTGCAAAACCGACACCAGCGGACCACCTCTGCAACATCCTCATCGGTTTGAATTGCACCTTTGGGATGTAAGAACTCATTTCTCAGTGGTTACAGTCAAAGTAAAGTAAATATTTAACACAACACTGGCCATCACGTTTCATTATAGAGGCTTGCATTTTATTTCCCAAACAATTCACTTCAATGGCCAATTTGTCCTAATCTATCTAGGAAGTCGTGCTGTGTTAGCAAACTGCCCTTCAGAGCGCGCTGCTTTGGGAGAACCAGAGTGTGAGATGTCTTAGTTTATCTGCAATTATGCAATCACTTTCACAGCTGCTCGAGATTATGCTCAATTTGCGGCGCAAACCTTGATATGAGCCCGCTGCACTGTGGCACACTCCACCTACGTAATGATGTATTTCATTTGGCATTAGGATGCACACAACTGTCTGCTTGATATCTCTAATGTGACAAGAATCGCTGAACGTGCTCCACGGGCTCCGTCGGGGTCGGCGCGATCGATGAAGAGAGGTTCAGGAGATTTATCCTGTAACTGCACACCGGTCCCTTGACTCTGCCAGCATGTGTGGTGTGTGTCTGCACATGTAACCATGAGTAAATGTGATTAATCTGCAAACCGACACGTTCCCTTGAGTGGCCCTTAATAAATCTGATCTCAATTTAGCGGTTTAGTCCAGAGAGTTGCTTCATTTCATCTCAGTGTTGTGTTTTGCTCCCTTTTTCTCTCGACCACACATACCTGAGTTGTGTATGTCTGCGAGCTGCCAAAAGGTTTCCACGCTTGTTACAGCCACGGGCTCTTTCGCGTGTCCTGTATGTGACTTGGAGGGGTGGCATCTGCGTTGAAAGGATACTTCTGCCGTGGCAGCTGAATGGGCTCTTTGTGCGACCAGCTCAGACCTGCGCTCTGCAGAGTGTTATGAAAGCTTCGACTCACGACCTTATCTGAAAACTGACAGAAATGAGTTCCAGACTTCTGCGGGACATTTGGAGGTAAAAGAGGAAAAAGCGTGCTATCTTAGATCTTCTAGGTGATTTGTCATTCCCCCTTTTAAGGCTGTTTTTAAATTCTGGCATCATGTTTTAAAATATTGTCATTGTGAGTCACACTGTAAGTGCTGAGGAGAGTTGCAAATTACATTTTCATTTGGGTTGGATTTGTTGGAAATCAGATGACTTGCAATGATAGAGGCAAAAGTAATTTTTCCGTAATTCAAAGCTGGTGGAGCGGGTCACTTTAAGGGCCTCTCGAGTACACATAGCATTCAACTTTGGGTTATTTTGCATTTGGAATTTGCGCTTTCATCAAGGCATAAACCTTTATAATCCTATCTTTTGGCAGCCAATTTGAAACAGTTTTACCTCCAATTGCACATCAGAACTTTCATTAAAGCTCCTAAATAATGAGCACATATTGGTACTGAAAAATGCTTAAGAACTAATTTTAGAGTGTTAGAGTGCAAGGTACTTAAGATAAATAAAATCAAACCTTCAAAGTGCTTCAATCTGCAGAGTTGCTTACACAAAACTCTTGAGTGTTGCTGCATATCCGCTAGGAAAATTGTCAACCATATATGGGAATTATTACCTAATTAGTTACTTTTCCTTCAATCGCTTCTTCAGTTCAGTTGAATTTTATTTATACAGCACCAAAGCAAAACAACAGTTGCATTAAGGTACTTTAGATTGTAAGGTGCATCCCTACTCCATCACAGCTGAATGAAATGGTTGGATTACCTCATCAGCATGCCATCAAGTTTGGAAAGGCCTGATAACGCGCCATTCATTTGATTCAGGTGTGTCGGAACAAGGATGCATCTAAAAGCTGCAGGACAGTGGCTCTCGAGGTCTGGAGTTGGACACTCCTGCCCTACGGTAATAGAGAAAACCCCAATAATCAGCAAGCACTTGGTGACAGTGGGAAGGAAACACTCCCCATTTAACAAGAAGAAACCTCCGACAGGCTCAGGGAGGGGCAGCCGCCACCAGTTGAGGATGGAGGGAAGGAGACAGAACAAAAGACAGAATGTGGAGACCAGAGATTAAAAATAACTAATGATTAAATGTATAGTGGTGTAAAAACACAAGGTGCAGTCTGCTATACTCTGTCTGCTTTAGGGCTTGAGGTGTTGTACATTCAGAGATGCTCTCCTGCATACCATGGCTGCATGCAGCTCCAAGCAGTCTGGCCATTCTCCTCTGATCTTTAGTATCAACAGGGCATCTTTTTTGCTGACAACTGGAGCTCACTGGATATATTTTCTCCTTTTTTTGGCCCAATACTAGCTACCATGCTACATTCAAAGTCACTTAAAGTTTGAACTTGGGGAGGTCACCTTTGCTAAATACACTGTTTACTTGTGACAGGCTGAATTACATTAACAAACAGTTGAGCAGGCATACCTAATAAAGTGGCCAGTAAATTTATGTGTCAACTGTTGTCTTGCAGTGGTCCATTTTATTTATTTAATAATATTACTGTTAATTGCATTTTCTATTAGCAATAACCAACCATAGTTATTTTATGTATAAAAATGATTTGCTTCATGAATGCAGAATCTCTCTTCTATGTAACAATGATCCCAAATGGAACAAATGCTTTAACATGGCATTTTCACTCTGTTCAACTGGAATCAGATGTTCCAGGTTCATTTGTGCTTCACAAAATCAAAAAGCCAGACAAATATGAAATGCAAAAACTCTGCTTGATATGTTACCCTATACTGTCATTCATGACCATGAGCCATTTGACCTTGTAGGGAGTAAATGTAGTCATTATTAATAAAAGCGACTAAGAAAGATAGTTATCACGGTTAGCTCAGAAGGCCAAAAGTGTGCCCTAGAAGCTGTATCAGGGGAGAAAATGTCACAGGGAATTTAAATAAAATTAAAACAATTACATTTTTGTGTTATACCAGTCGACCTGTAACATTTTTAATTTATATATTATACATAATTGGATAATTTAATAAAGTCATATGAATTAATAATCAAGGTTTTATAATTATTATAAAAAGTTTCATTAAGGCATCAGTCCCCTGGCCGTGGGCACCCTTTGGATGTGCGGTTGTGTGAAATAATAGAATGATTTTTTTTTAAATCCACACAGTTTTAGTTTCCTTCACATTCACCTACTCCTGTCTTTCCACTGGCGATACAGGCAGTCATTACTAAAATCTGCCTTTAGGACATCTTGAGTTTCATAAAATAACTTACAAATCGTTACAAATAGAAGAACTCACACACTGCATTGAAGTCCCACCACTGACAACGCTAAACTTCACTTTAAAGTTACCAAAGTGCTGATACAGATAATGGGATGAATGATGGGCTTCAAAGGAGTTCTGCACCCACTTTACATGATCAAATCTCAAAAATCTTCTACTCAGCAGCACAATGTTGCCTACTACACTTTAAATGTAGTTAACATGAAAACTTCACAGAGACAAAGTTAAGCTGCGGATAAATACCTTGGTTTATATGGCTGAATAATTTCAACAGCAACAAGCTGATAATGATAGTTTCAGTAACGTGTGAGGTGGTCGGCACACAGCAGACTTCTTTGCACTAACAGCTGTTGATTGCAGAGCTACGATGGATTTAAGGCAGCTGTTCAGAACTAGCAGCCATGCTAAATGAACTCTAAAGGCTCTGAGCTAAGAAACTCTGGCACGTTGCTGAGTTTTAACACTTGTGTTGAATTAACATTGACAATTTATTTGTGCTTTTGTGCACGAGTGAGAGAGAGAGGTGAAACCGAGTTTTCATGCTTGTTTAATCACTGACTCCACATCTGTCATCACTGAAACAAAAATAGCAGCTATAAAACACAACATTCAAAAAGACCATCACCACCGCCTAAATTTGGGAGGTCGAATGCAAATGTTAAATATAACTGGGAGAAATGCATTGCAGTGCAGTGAATGTATATTTACTGTAAATTTACCATATGTTTTTCCCTTTTTTTTCATTTTACAAAATTTCAATTTTTCATTTTGTGTCAAGGTGCAGGTGTAGTAACAGTGCAGCAGTACAGGTTAACATCATTCCAATATGGAGCACAATGCGCTACACACAGAGAGTGTATCCTGTAGCTATTGCTAATAAAACCTTTGTCGGGCTTTTACATTCACAATGCACAAACAAAATTTGCAACAGTCAATTAAATAAAACCATAATACACTATAAATAAAAAGCTATAATAAATACATAAAGTTTAAAATATTGTGTAAGAAAGACAGAAGGACAGTCATATTTTACACTTGTCGTTCACCACGGTCCTAATAATGTGATTACTGTCTTCTCCTTGAATGTACCTCAGTTCTTACCTGAATTCATTTCTCCGTTTATCACATTTTATATTTAACACAAACATATTTTATGAGCTTCTTATATTTTGGCTTTCAAATCTTACTCAGAGCAAAGTAAGAAAATGTATTTCCCAAATTTTTAACCAGTCTCAGGCTTGCTTAAGTAGAAATCTCTTCATTAGTTTGCATATTTCCTTTTGAACATCCTCAGTGGGAAACATTTCCAAACTAAATGAGACTTGGGAGCCTCGAGTGGTCAGGCAACACGAGTCCGAAACTACAAGTTTGAACATGAAAGATGTCTAAGGGTTCAAAAGTCTTAACTTCAAAAGAAATAATTAAAGCACCTCTTCACAGCCAAGTGGGGACAACATTCATTTAAATGAGTGCTTTAAAAAAGACACTTTTCAGAAAAAAAGATGTGTGTGACTTGAGGAGAGCAGTGCTTTATAGCGGTAGTAGCTGAACCATAGTAAGCCAGTTACACTGGGTCAAAGCTATATGTTGTACAACCATGAAGCAAAGTCTGATTAGGAACGCTCCCTACAGAGATGACTGATTGGCGAATTCTATTTCAAATGATGTAATGGTTGCAGGGCCAAACCATCACCTTTATTTTCTTCAGTGCTATGTTTTTGTGTGTGTTTGTGTCACTTTGGATGCAGTTGGTTGGTGGGGGTGAGTACGCATTAGTACCACTCAATGTAGACGTCAGAACAGAGTGAGCTTAAGCCTGCAGTATCCAGGGCCTCAAATGTATTGCTTGGAGGCACGTAGCTGAATCGGGGTCAGAGGTATGTGTGTGTGTGTGTGTGTCAGATGAGATTGTCTGGGATGATGACCAGACAACTGATAGTGCTGTGCAGCAAACCACGGTTTACTGGAGAGACACAGGGCCACCTGAGATAAACTGCCTAATTGTCATCCTTGAGTCAAACCCATTGAGGATGTTTGATCGTTAGCTTGAACACTTTGCTGTGCTCTTGTTGTCCAGGTTTAACTTTACTTTGCTGGTGAGAATCTCTTTTCCCTGTTTTCCCTCAGTGATTTTTTTTCTTGCTAGATTTTAATGTGGTTAAATGAGCTGACATTTCAGAAACGTGCCTCTTCCCTTTCTGGAGTTCTGTTTGATGCCATTTAAACCAAAATCCATAATTTGCTCACTTTTGTCTATCGTAAAACCTAGCTTCATGTTTTGGATGAAGATAATGCGATTAGTCTCTTTAACAATCTTATCTGGCCTTGCTTTGAGCACGATGTGAATTTATGTACATAAGTATCGTGGAATGAAATAGAAATCAGTCAGGGAAATTACCATGACTCTCCCAAGTTAGAGTAAAAACAAAACAAATTATCAAACAAAAAAGCTATTAGACATAGGAACCAGGGTTCTGAACAATGCCTCGATTTCTGCAGTTATTCTGCAGGCACATTTCTGGTTTCCCGTTGAGTCACAGCCTGTTCTGTAAATGACTGAATCTAATCTGGAGGTAACAGCCTCCGAGTGCTCAGCAGCAGAGATCAAAGGAGTGTGTGTCTTGCAGCTTCGGTCCGACATGTCCTTGGGGCAGATGGGTCATAAAGACCTCTGATAACCACTGGTCCAGGAGTGGGGGAAAAAAGAGGAGAGTTGAAAGTATTTATTAGGCCTGCGTTATCTACTCAGATAGACAAAAAGTACCGCTAATAACAAGGAGATGGAGAAAAGAGAGAGAAAACTGAACTGGGTTACGATGGTCATTCTGCAGCTGGCCCACCTACACTACATGAGCCCGTAAAAGAACTTAAACCAATAAATCATCTGCAGAACATATCTTTCCCCCGCCTCCTATTCTCCATCTGTCTCTATCTCTATTTGGAAATTCTGTATCTAACAAAAGAAAAGGGATTGAAGGGCTGTATTGTAAATCCTTGCTGTGGGAATAGAGTCAGTAAAAGGCAACAACAGAGACAAGGTTCTGATTTATTGATTTATCTGAGCTGTGGAAGAGATTACAGATAGGATATGGAGTAGCGCAGGGGAATATTTCGCATCAGTCACCACAGCTGTCATTTATTGTGAATCCTTTATGTATCTGAAACGTTGTTGTTTTACAGTATACGCTTAGGTTCTACGTGACATTAAAGGGAGTTTGTAAGCATAGAAGAACATGTGGTCAAATGCCAAGAGAAATGCTGAATAGTATTAAGAATTAAAATCTCTAGTTTGAGTTTTCCTTTAACTGGTTTATTCACAAAGTTTCAAATGTGGGTCAAGTGTTTCATGGAGGAAAAGAAACAGAGAAGCACAGTGAAGCATTGCCACCACCTGCTGGCCAGAAAAGGTAATGCCAAACAAAGCTCAAGTTGCTTTAAAAATACTTTTCTATGCACAGCGATGCAGTTTCGTTTGCTATCTCAGTAAACACACTCGACTCTCCTCCACAAACCCTGTCAAACTGACATAAGTAAACTGAAAACATAATAATTGTTTCATCTGGGCAAGTTCAGTAAAATATTACAAAAATACAAAATATTTTGAATGGCAGCATAATGGCTGAAGTGGACTCTGCATGCTTGTGAGATGAAGTGGGTTCATGACGACTTCACACACACGCACACACACAGCTGTGAACTATGTCACTGCTTAGGGAGTTAAGTCCCAGACATGCTGTCTAGAAGAGGGCTCATCACTCAGCAGCCTCGGGGGCTCTGCTGCTAGGCGTGTGTTGTAAATACGGGGCTATTAGGGGTTTTAACCTTTTGTCCGTGTGTGTGTGTGTGTGTGTGTGTGTGTGCAGAATTAATGTGAATATATGTATAAAAAATTCTCAGCCTTAATATGTTAGCCGCTGTTTGAACTTTGCTGCATTGTTCAGGGACTTAGGGGCGAATAAAAAAATTTCTTTCTATTCATGTGAACGAATGCATGACAAACAAGCTTATAGCATATATGAAATACTATCTATTCTTGCGTGTGTATGGTAATAATCAGCATGTCTGCAGGCCAGGAAATTTCTGCTTATGTTATTTGTTTGAGGAAGTGGCTGCATTACTGAGGGATTTACCACTACTTCCCAAACATCCTTACTTACTTTCTCGTATCCCATAAGTATTACTACAGTTTGTTCTGGCTCTGCACCTCAGCATATTATATTGGAAATGAACAAAATGACTTGTACTTGCTCTCGGGTTCCATCGCAGGGTGATTACATCCACACTCAGTAAACTGTGTTGACTGCAGTCATGTTTAAACATCCATTAAGGGAAATTTCATTATTGTCCACCCAGTAGGAATTTAAACGATACAGAAAAATAGAATTAACAACTGCAAACAGGTACAAATATATATATATATATATGCACATTTACTCATCCAGCTGGAAATATGCTTCTGGTTTGAATGTCAGTCCAAAATGGACTGTCTTCTCTAAAAAAAAAGGGAAAAAAATGCTTCATGTTTTAAAGTGAGAACTATTTTTTGAGTATTTAAAGTCTGACTTTTTCTCTTAATTCAACTAGGAGATCGGGGATATCTTTTAAAAGGGTAAAAGCAGAAAATATAGATTTACTACATCGATACTGTTGTGATTTGTGTGTGTGTGTGTGTGTGTAATCAGTTCTAACATGTCAGTTCAGTTTAAAGTTTTCTGATTAGCTTTTCCATTATTCATTGCTCGTTTATTGTTCATTACTTTCCCCTGTGAGTTTCTTCTTCTTTACTGAAGCTGGTTAACTTTGGCTCACTTTTCCCTCATTTTATTTGATGAACACCAGCACAAAGAGTCATAAAGCAGCTTTGGTAAGTCACACAAGGCAAACTTGCCTGCGTATTTTAATCAAACCACCGATACCTGACACCACTGTATAAATAGTTGTATCACGAGAGGAAGCATTATGATAAACTGTGAGATATTTCCACCCACAGTATGAAATATTTGGCTTTTAAGCTGCAAAATGCTTCATCGCCAGTGAAGCGTTCTGGAGATTAAACTGACCCAGCAATGCTACACTTCCATTATGGCTCACGTGGTTTCACATTTTTAAGTGTAGCACATGATCCAAGGTCAATGCTAACAGACTATTAAATGCAGTGTTTGTGGATCTAAAGAGATTCTGCTGGGTCAGGGTCACAGTGGAGGCAGAGGAATAGATTGTCACTGTTAAGTACAATAATGAGTTATCTTCTGGGCAGTAGTAGTGCAACCTTCCACTTTTGCACACACTCAGATACACACACACACGTACCTATTTCATTTCATGTCCCAGTAGGATTGAAGGAAACGGTTTTTCATTTCACCCCAAGGGAGCAAGAGGTGGTGGTGTTTAGTTTGCCTGTGTCCTGTCTAACCTTCCATAAGAGGGCAGCTCGGGCCCAAACGATCCCAAAGTATCCCTTCGTGGATTGCTGGACAGAAACCAGACTGCGTGACTAGTAAAAACCGGAGAGGACAGAAAGGTTTTTGTGTGCCAGTGTTCGTTTGTGTCTCCAGAAGCGATTTTAACAGCTACAGCTCACAACCACTAGATGGCACTACAGCACTGAGTTGCAAAACAAGACGTACTCTCATACATAGTCACACATACATACAGCACAGTAAGCTCAAGATGCTTATGGCATATGTAAAGTCTGCTGCTTATTTATATTGTTTCATAAAATATGCTGTCGATCAGATGGATTGGAATTTGCATTCAGTTTTTAGGGAAGCAAATATACATGGTATTAAAATGCAGAACGTAGCAAAAGTATTTGCATATAAAAGCGTTCTTGCGTGTTTGATGTTGTTAAGGGTGGGAAGTGAGTGGGTGAAAATGCTGTTGCGATGCTTGGAGAAGTTTTTATTTTTTTTATTTTTTTTTTACCTCTTTCTATGGTACAACAGGCGAGAGAGTAAATCCACCCTTCAGCAATTTGACTGAATAAAACGAGCTGTTTTACTGTTTTGGAGGAGAAGGAACACAATAGTCTAATGTTTCGTCCCTGTAAGTCTGCTGTACAGAGGCACTGGCCTGCTGCGTTATAAATGCCAATCCTGAAACATGATATCTTAATAGTTGAGTGAAAGTGAACGTAAACACCATCCTGAGGGCCTATTAGCTCGGTAGTGGATGTAAAGCACTCACGGACTGTTCAGTTAGGTGACCGTGGTGAATGTATGTTTTATGCATTATTGTGTGAGCTTTGAGAAATAAAAGAGCAACTATTAAAAAGCACAAGTTCCTAATCTGTACAGATATACTGGTGTGTATATCTACTTTTTTATATATATTAAAAAAAGATGAAAAAAGAATTCTTATTGAGTCAGGGCACCATTTAAGTTGTTTTAATTGCCTTTAGTTACAGAAACTACACAAGCAGATACACTGAAAAGCTTTACCTGTAAACCTGCTTAATGTTTTTTTTTAATCATATAAGCATTTGTTAGTATGGAAAGTTCTGAAAATCTTAGCTTTGGAGAAAATTCCTTGATTCAGGTCAAGAAATGAATGGCATAATATGTATCTCATTTGTCTTTGCAACTGTCTGGCATTCCACTAACAATGATTTACATTAAACTTGATTGACTCTATCTATTTCTACATTAGAGGATGTTTACTAAAAATCTACAGAAAAAAACAATCTGATTACAACTGTAGCTGTTGTTTTTTATTTTAATAACATAAACGTGCAGTAGAGAACACTGGAGTGCAGGTAATTGTTGCTAAAAATGAGCATATGTAGATAATATACTTGTAATCATTTATTAGATTAAAAAAATTATTAGAAGGAAACTTAACCAAATGAAGACATATGCATTTACTTCAAGTTAAAAGCTGATATGGAAGCTACTGGTTTCTGCTTTTCTGCTAAACTTCCTTTACTTATTATTTTGCAGTCACATGCCTGTTAATCATGTGACATCGTTCATCATTTCGGATGCGTGACAAGCATGGTGACATGTGGATAAAACTCCAGTCTTCGACCATCACCAGCAACAGGGAAAAGATTCTTGCAGTTGCCGGTAGTTTGAATGCAACATGCTGAGCTGTCAAACGCTTGCCAGCTTTCCACAGACCATTTGGCTTCAAAGTAAAAGTTGCACCTTTTGAAACAAGCTGGCACAACTTTTATTTTGAAGCCAAATAACCTCCATTTCCAGCTTATGTTACAGTTTTCACAGTTTCACTACAACTTGATGGACAAGTCTGTTTCTGCCTTGCAAACCATGGATGATAATGGCAATTTGCTAACAACCAAAGCAACAACCTTACAATGAGGCTGTTGGTTTAACACCCTCTCTATGACTAGTTTCACCAAGCAACCTCTCGGCACCACGGTACACTTTTACCATCATGACTGGTTGTTGTATCATTTCGAATATGGTGGACAACTCCTCCAAGAAATGTACTCCTGGTATCGCTACAAGATTTTGCTTTTGTAAAACGAAGTGTTTTAAAAACATGAAAACCCAACAGAATTGCAATTATGTACTCAAGTGCAGTAACTCTGGTGGACTGCATACAGTCCAAAATCTTCCTTAATATTAAACTTTATCAAGTTTGAATTAGGGAAGGAAGGCTACTGAAGATGCCTGTGCATAAACATCCGTGATGCACATACCGAACATTCAGAGCACTTCTACAACCACCTTCCAAGCCTTCTACACTGTCCCAAAAATGTTGTTTTGGACACGGGATCCTGTGTTGCTCTGCCAGTGGCATCCACAGAGCACTGCTCAAATATTTGAGCTCAAATGCAGCCAAGTAAACTTAGCTTGGAGCTCGGCGTTCCCAGAGCTTTGATGAGACGCCTCGTCCCGAGCATGGGCTTTTAGGCAGGCTGCACTGCTCGCCTCAGTTGCCTCACTCTACCTTGCGTCTGGTGGGTTTCAAAACAGACAGGCTGGGGCTGAGGGGCAGACAGCCACATGAGAGAGGACTGAGGTTTCCCCACCATCAGACACAGATGCAGACACAGGACTTCAGATGCAGTGTTGTTAGCTGGTAAAGATCAAAGTTTTGAGTTCACATTTTCAGAGGATGTTAGAGAAGGTAGGTTGCTTCAAAGTCTCTATTTTCAAGAACTGATGTGGTAAATTACATCCCAATACAGCGGTCTAGTTCTTAAGCCTCCACGTGGCTGGGGAAATTTTTTTTATATTGTGTGTTTATCCTGCATTCGTCTGGCCGTTCTTTAACGCCATAATACCGGAACACTTGGAGAGATTGTGATCAGGGGTTAAAGTGGGATTTAACAGAAGGGGAAATCTTGAGATCTTGTGTAGCATGGGGAAAAGAATTGGTTTGAAATATACCATGTAATAATTTGTTTTATGAAGTCCAGCAGAAATGCAGCCACTGTACATTTAATATAGAGACACCGTTTGGGACAAACTCTCCAGAGACAGTTTGTTAAGCTTTGTTAACAAGTTTCATTACCTGGAACTTCAACAATATTACTGTCATGACTTTGCAATTTCCTGACCCGAGGAGCAGACTCAGACAGCCAAATAAAGGTTTTAAAGATTTATTTACAGAATGAATGGAATTAATGACCGGCAGGTGAGCAACTGGGCTGGAACTATTTCCATTAGGATTACTCAAGAAGGGTTTGTTAGTACTCCTTGATGCACAGGAGGGGTAACCAGTGCATAGGTTGGGGTCCAGAGAGGACAGAAGTTCAGTGGAGAGCAGGCAGACAGGTGAGTAGCAGGTAAGTGACGAGCGAAAGAGAAAAATGGCTGGCCATGATCTTCCGATACGTCATAGGAACACAGGTGAGTTCTCCAGAGAACCAACACTTAACTCCAGGCAGGAAACTAAAAAACAGAAATGGTGGAAGCAACAATCTGGTAGAGAATAAAAGCCCATCCTTAAATTCTCAGCCTTGAGATGGCAATGCACTGCAAATGCATCAGTGCAGTATGAAAAGGCACAGGTAAGCTTGACTCTACACCCAAGAGAGTGAAAGAGGGAGAGTGGCCAAAAAGAAGAGAGAGAAAAAGCCTGCCAAGACTTACAATTACTCGCCTAAGCTTACTCATCTTCTGCAGCTTGCTAGCTTAGCTTAAGTACAGCGACTGCAACTTTATGTCTGCACCATGAACACATCAGAGGGTGCTGAGGCTGTAAGTGGATCATGTTATTATTTGGTTATTATTGAGAAAGTATCAAGTGGAAGTAATGCCAAGCTGCAGCACATCAAAAATCAACTAATTCAGAAGTAATATGCATAAACCTGCCAATCAGATTTATTAACCCCAGATCATATTTCACCCTTCACCTCAACATGAAATACTGGTGTTTGTATATATGATTACAATTTCCTTTTTTCATTTCTTTGCATAAGGATTTTCTCTTTCTCTCTTTGCCAAGCATGAGAACACATCTAAGAAACATTACTGTTTTTATTCTCACAGCTAGGTTTATTTTATACCAATTCCTACATTGCAAATCCGAAATGTTGCAATCTGAACAGAAAATGACATCATCCGTCCACAGCAGCCCTGCAATTATTGGGCAAAATGGAAACTTAAAACTGCAACATCGCTGGTTGGCAGATGTATTCAGCCACAAGGCTGTAATTCTACTTTCCAAACTAATGACCTTTCCAAGCCTTTTTACAATTACCAGCTCTGATGATCGCTTAGATTCGCACATTTCGCGAAGACACCTTTGAACAGTTTCTTTACATTTATTTTTTGCAGGATATAAACTAAATAGCAGTACTGCAGTGCACTTCCCTTTTGCTGAATGGATTTTGAAGACTTCGAGGTTATTCTGAAAGACATCTGACATAAATTTGAGCTGACTCAAATTGAGTTCCCCTCAATACTGCTCAGTGTCTAGTAGTTTAAAAATCCATCAGTGTGATTCCCTTAACAGCAATTACTCAATGAGTTCAAATCAGTTGCACAGACTAAAAACACTCCTTTGACATCCTGAAGGGGGGATATGGAGTACTTATTCAATATGTAAGGCCACAGTGAAAGCTTTGCCTCAGGCAGATAGGCAGATTCTACCTCCCAGTGGTAATTATTTTCGTGTCAGAAAATTGTTGAGGCACATTTCTGAGTTTGTTAAACCTCTAAAGTGGATCCTCTTGTTGTTTTTCTTCCCGTACGGTCTAAGATTTAATGTTATGGTGTGTTATGTGCTGAATTGACAGGCCTCCTTTGTGCTTTAAAACTTTCATGAACAATTTTAATATCAAGAGAAGAGACAAATCACAGTTAAATGATTAAGTATTTGAAATACAATGATGTTTTCTCCCACCCGGTTTCCAGAAAGCAGTGGGGAAAAAGTGACAATCAGTCAAACATATTTGACAGAGTGACAGTGGAATTTAAAGCTTGCGTGGAGGCAGAGAAGAATAGAATGATAATAGATTCTATTTCCCACCAGCAAAATCTCTACAACAATAAGACGGAGAGGCTAAGTAGACATAGCTGAGAGAATGAAATGCCCTCAATACCTATGAAAGGGTTTGATTTTCTCAGAAAGCCAAATCCATCTTGCTCACAGACTAGGTTAAACAGAAGATGTTTGTAGTCCGAGGAAATTCCCTCGGCAGACTACAATCCTGTTGTTTTCACGAGAAAGAGGAAACCAGGCCTACGCAGATACAGCAGAGCGCTGCAGCCCACAGTGAGCGAGCTGGAGTTCATCCAGATGAGTCCTGCCAGATGATCAGCACATATGTGTCAAACCATGTGTGGTGACAGAAAAGCCTTTTTTCTTTTTTTGTTTCAATTATAAAGACAGATAACAAAGTGTCTGTCTTTATTGCTCACTTATTCATTTCTTTTCTTTCCAGTGCAGAGACACACGGCTAGCTGCAGCTTGGATAAATTCTCCATTTGTCTTTTCTTGCGTGACTTAGTTTTCCAGTTACGGCTGTTTAACGTGTCATGTCCGATTTTAAGGGAAAGGTAGTGAAGTCTGGCTGCAGAGAGAAATGAAGGTCCCACCTGTCCATCTCTGAATCAATATGAGTTCATGTGACCTCAATATGAACCCATATTTGCTCCTTTTCTTATGTTTTTTACAGAAACCTTTGCCCTAGAGTTTCACTGCTCTAATCTTCTCTCCTCAGATAAATATTTGATGCATATCTCCTCAAACAGTTTCCTCCTTTAATCTAATAACATTTAGCGAAAGAACACAATGAAGTCAATTTGGCTCTATGAGTCACTACAGCTACTACAGCGGGCTGACGAGTGCTCAGAAACCTTGATTTACTCCTGATGGGATCAACCATCCCATCTGGCACCAACAACTATTCCATATTCAAAGAAACTTAAATTACCATTCTTTCCCTCGTTGATGCTCAGTTTGAACCTCAGCAGGCTATCATGAGCATGTGCAAATAGATTAATATACTTCCATCCAACTGGCCTGCTAGACATTTGCATTAACAGTTGTGCCTAATAAAATATCTGGTGAGTGGGTGCAGCAGGCAATGATGTCACTCTTTGATTGGCTTTGGAGTCCGCATGAAGACTAGGGATCAGCTTTTTTTGGACAACCATTAATGTGTTATTGGTAACAAGCAAAATACTTTGTACATACTCAGATCGAAAGTGCATATGAAATTCATTAGAAGTGGAAAACACTTATATGGCTATTCGACAAAAAAAGACATTAGGCCTGTCTTTGAGATCTTTGCACAATAATTCTACGAACAAGGCAACTTTGTTCAAAATAACCAAGAGTTGATTAAATCAGAAATAGCAAAAATGGGGAAAATATTCATATAAACTGTAATGGCAGCAGAATAATAATCATTTTAAATTATTAAAACACTATGAATGCATCTTTAGCCATTGTTGCTGATTCCCTAAACTATATCCCCAAACCAAACTGACCCACCGGTGATTCAGAGACAAATCTAATCTGAACATCTGTATAACGCTAAATAGATCATCTCCATGTGGACAAAATCAGCATTTCTGGGACTAATTGTTGTGCTGAAATGCTGACTTTCAAATTTCAATCACTTTTTGAAAATCGCTGTAAATCACTGTAGTGCATTACACTGAGTAGGAGACATCCACACTACAGATAATCTGTTACAGCGTGTTCCACCATTCTGTGTATCTGAGATGAAATGCGAGTCGCCCACAGGAAGTTTGTTCCAACCACTGTTAGTCTTCCCCTGCTGTTAAAATTGAGCTTCCTGTAGCAAAAATGTTTTCCAGCTTTCCTGTGAGGTACCTTGATGAGCCACATATTCCTGCATCTGCACTGCCTCCCTCTTAGCAAAGCCAGCAGAGAGTAAGCAAAAAAAATGCGCACTTGTTAACTTCCCCCCAACACACATGAGTGACTTTAAATAATATAATATGTGGCTCACACTTTCCAAATGCTATTGGAACAGTCTTTTCATGTGGTTCGCAAATTTACAGCTGCTTCTTCTCAAGTGATTGTGTGGGAGAACGTCTCAGTGTCCACTGCATGATGAGTGTGAAAGGTGTGGTGAAGTGTTTGGGCCACTACACTAAACACAGCCCAGCCCAGAAATGTTCAAAGAGCTTTATTATCTGATTTGGAAAGTTCAATGGATGACATCAGACTTGAGCCGCTCCTTATGTTTTTTCATATTTTGCTTCCAAGGAGCCAGACTTTCTGGTCTTTTTTTTTTTTTTTTAAACTGAGCGTGAGCAATAGTTCTCCATTCCTTATGAGAGTCTTTCAGATTTTTTTATTTGGCCATTGGGTGCTTTTTCACTCATTTTCAGTCTAGTCATACTATGCAACCATTTTCTAAGCCACTTCAGTTGATTCATCCACTTTTCACTGATGCTTCATCTGGAATTATCTCAGTGGAAGGACGGCTGTCCCGAAGCCATTCTCCAGGAAGGACAACAGGGAGAAAAGAAGGTCAGGAGATATACAGTAGTGAGTGCCTACAGTCATCTATGTAACACTGTGGAGTCTTTTTCAAGTGTCTTGGAGAGCTAGTCTTGAGGACAACTTAAAGAAATTACAAGAAAGCCTGCCTAAAAGCATTCAGGCTATGTGGAAGAATAAAGGCGGTCATCCCAAATACTGACTTTAGAATTTTTGTCTTGCCATGTATGTTTGCATGTGTCAATCAATCACTGGATATACTTCTAATTTTTCTAGCAAAACAAAAGAATTGCTAGGCAGTCAGACCTTTGCACAGCACTAAACATAAAGATATTGTTATAGTTTAGCAGGACTAGTTTGAGTTTTCTTTTATTTCCACCTCCTTCCATTCCTCCTCTATGGTGGAGATGCCAGGCTGGCTCTGTTGGTGGTTTCCGCCCTGGGGCGGAGCCTCTTGGTGTGATTCAAACTTCCTGTAACTGTTTGTAATGAAGTCATCGGGCAGGGAGTATATCAAAGGTAGGTGTTGCCATGGTTTCTCGCCAGACGGTCCCAATCTACCTGGTGACATTTAAGCTGCCTTTGTTTGAAATCTGTTTTTGTAAACACTAGTTTACTTAGCTTTTGTCTTGGCGCTTCCTGCAGTGGCTAACCTGGCAACCTTGTCTGGACCCCGTTTGTTTGCACCTGATCTGATATAGACATCTATCTGGGTTTAGTAACATGTCGTTTGAGACTTGCAGTTAAGACAAAACTGTCTCCTGAAATCTCACCTTTTAAACATCGAAACAGCTCAAAATATAACAGATCTGTTTTCCTTTTCCTTCATTTAAGTCGATTTTATCATACGGTGTCACAATTGTAAAATAAGGATCTTAATAAAGGACAATGCTGTATAGTACAACAGCCTGCTAATGACTGCTGCTTCATCTAGTATGCATTTAATTCACTTTTTTAGATAAGAAAAAAAAAAGTAGAATATGTAAATCAGTTTTTACTGAATAAAGTGATCAGAGAGGGAGCACAAGGATGCAGAATGGAAATGTTACGGATTGTCACTCAGCGGAGTAACCGACTATGTCTGCAACCTTCGAAGTCTCCAGAGAATGTGCGGCAGCAAAACTTTCTGTTCTTTCCGCTCATTTAGCTGACAGCATAGCACGGCTGTTGACACTACCCTATATTTATCTTGATTTTGTCAAAATGATCTCCACAATTAAAAAATAAATGCCACGCTGTCTGTTTCACAGCTTACGAGACACTGTTTAATTTTTACTTCTTGACTACTGAAAGCAAAAAGTTCTAATTAAGGTAATTCTTGGAGTACACAATTAAAATGACAAGTAAAAGTAGGCCTCTTTTATACAGAAACAGGTTCTACTGCACTACCTGCATCTGATAAGTTGACCCAAACTAACATCACACAAGGGTTATGGCATGTGCAAAAATCAAATGTAGCTGAAGCTGCAGGGTGCTCTTAAGGATATGTTGACTGATTAATTAGATCCAGTTAAGGCGATTTCTGTCAAGACCTTACTGTGGATGAAATGCTTTCAAAGAATTGTAAGAACCTGACACGTGAATGCCAGCAGCAGACATGCAGAGATTAATTTCAGCCTTTAAAGTTTGAGTGACGTTACCAAAGTTTCATTAATTGTCCTTCCTTGAAATTTAATCATAAAACCTCACAAGTCGCCACTCAAACCATTAGTTTGATTACCCACCTTCCAATAATACAGCCTCTGCACACACATGCACGTGGCACACACTGCTTTGTCCAGTTCCATGTCAGTTAATGTGTAATTAGAGGGAGCTTCATTTGCATTTTTAATCAAGAAGAGGATAATAGGGATACAAGGCTCAGATATTGGTCTGGTATTTAATGGTGTAGAGGCAATCTGAGAGATGACTGTTAATTACAGATACACACTCTGATTGCTTTTTGGTATTTAATAAATTGTCTACCAGGATAAATGGCTTCGATCTAATGGACGTGGGACCCGATGAACCCAGCTGACCACCAGCTATAAAAGTTAAGGTTTACTTCCCTCCACGAGAGAAATCTCTTTTATTGATATTTAACAGAGAAATCACTTGAGAATAATTAGCAGCACTTATGTTTGATTTCTGGCAGAAGTCCTGCCAGAAAAATCCTACTTAAAGTAAAAGTATTCGAGTGTTGCCAGCCACGTGTGATTAAACAATTAAAACTATTTGATTGTCTCCTCTCAGTTAGTTATTATTATTATATGTGACAATATTAAAACTGAATCAAAGAGAAACCACAAATACTTAATTGATCAAGCATATAATTCAACCGCTAAACTGTTTTTTATGTCCAATAATCAAAGTAAATAACTGCAATTTAACATTTTAATTGTTACGCCCCACTTAATGAACGGAGTGTCGACTGGAGTGAGGGGTAACACAAAGTGAAAGGGAACACATGAACTACTGGAGAAAGAGATGTCAGTATACAAGATTTATTGCCTAAAACTACTACAGTACAAAAACACAGGGAAGCTCTTTTCTTCAGGGTCTCCAAGGCCAAAATAATAAACAAAACACCCCCTTTTAGCTAGAAATCAAAACCAAGTACTCACTAACCAAAAACAAAATACAATGGCTGAGCTCCCTGTCTAACCAAACCAGGAGAAAACAGGTGAAACAAAAATGGCAGAGAACCCCTACCTGCTTCCACAATGACAAACTAATTATCACAATAAGGGCACACCTTCGCTCACAATAAAAGAAAGAAAAACCAAAGTTCACAGAGGGTAAGTTCTCACACACATACACACTAAGGCCCGCTGCCCAAAACTCTACAGCTCACAGCTCTGGCAAACATGGGGAAAATGGCAGGGGGTGTGGCAGTTTAGGATGGCAGCCTATATGCCGTGGCTGACGAGCTGGAACACACCTCAGCTGCGGCTCATGAGGCAGACCTGCAACACAAGAAAAGGAGAAAAACAACTCATCTACAGAGGGAGAGCCACTAGAGGTCAGCGACCGTAACACCCCCCCACATAAAATATCACATACAGTAAACAGACACCTTTAACAACTGCCACCAGGTCCGTTACTGGGGTTAATACTGGGTCCTGGACAGTGCGTCAGCCACCACGTTGTCCACACCTCTCTGATGTCGGATGTCTATGTTATACTCCTGAGCAAGCAACGCCCATCTCATCAATCTTTGGTTATGATTGTACATGTGCTTTAGGAATACCAGAGGGTTATGGTCAGTATAAACCATGACAGGGGTGGTGGTTGACCCCACGTACACGTCGAAATGCTGCAGAGCAAGCAACATGGCGAGGGTTTCCTTCTCAATGGTGGAATAGTTGAGTTGATGAGGCTTGAACTTAGCTGAGAAGTAGGAAACCGGGTGACTGATGCCATCAACTCCATCCTGCAACAGTACTGCTCCAGCGCTCATAGCGCTTGCATCCACTTCTAGCTTGAAGGCCTTGCTGAAGTCGGGAGCAGCCAGTACAGGGGCACTGCAAAGGAGAGACTTGGCACAGTCAAATGCATGTTGGCACTCAGCAGTCCATACGAAGGGTTCCTTTGGACTGCACAGACGAGTCAGGGGAGCCACCACTGTTGAAAAGTTCCGGCAGAAACATCTGTAGTAGCCCACCAGACCCAAGAAGCGTCTGAGCTCCCGTCTGGTGGTGGGCACCGGGTAGCTCAGTACGGCCTCCACCTTTGCATTCACGGGGCGCACCTGGCCATGTCCCACTTGTTTTCCGAGGTATGTCACTACCGCCTTGGCAAATTCACACTTTGCCAGGTTCAGAGTTAGGGAAGCCTGGGTTAAACGAGCAAAAACATCCCTCAGAGTACTCACGTGATCAGTCCAGCAAGAAGAATATACCACAATGTCATCCAAATACACATTACAACTGTGAATGTCTGCTAACACAAGGTTCATAAGTCGTTGGAAAGTGGCTGGTGCATTCCGCATGCCAAACGCCATCACTGTGTACTGCAAGAAATAGTCTGGAGTAACAAATGCTGAAATATCAGAGGCTCTGCTAGTTAGAGGAACCTGCCAGTACCCTTTTAACAGATCTAGCTTTGTTATGTAGGTGGCGGCTCCAATACTGTCTATGCAGTCTTCCATGCGAGGCAATGGGTATGAGTCAGGGACTGTGACTGCATTTACTCTCCTAAAATCAGTACAAAAACGAGGAGAACCATCTGACTTTGGTGTCAGCAGACATGGAGAGCTCCAAGAGCTATGGCTAGGTATCGCCAAACCATTTCCAAGCAGGTACTGTACCTCGTTTTTCATTAATTCCCTCTTGAGTGGGGGGCACCGGTATGCGTGTTGCTTAATAGGGCACGCATCACCCACGTCAATGTCGTGCTTTAACACTGGGGTTTTAGACGGTACATCCCCAAACAGACTAGGGTGCGCTTGGATCAGATCTTTCACATCGTCTCTCTCGTCATGAGGAAGATAGGAGAGGTACGTGTCTAAGGCACCAAGAACCTCTGAGTTTGCAAGCCTACCGCTCTGCTGACCTTCACTACCCTTCACCAAACCATCATCATGGTTTATGGGCACAGAAATGAGTGAGATGGAGCCCTCGCGATCGTCTTCCCTAGAGTGAAACAGTTTCAGCATGTTTATATGGCAGAGCCGTGTTTTACGCCTCCTATCCGGAGTGCGAACGATGTAGTCTGTGTCATTGACTTTGCTCTCTACCACATATGGTCCCGCAAATTGGGCTGACAGAGACGGACCAGATGTGGGCACCAACACGAGTACCTGATCACCAGGTTTAAAAGAACGCTGCACTGCCTTCCGGTCATACTGCCGCTTCATTTTCCATTGGGCTGCTGACAGAGACTTCTTAGCTATTGCACAAGCATGGTACAAACGTTCCCGACACTGCGTGACAAACTCAAGCACATTTGATTGCGGCTGCATATCAGACAAAAACTGTTCTTTCAGGGCTTTTAGAGGCCCTCTCACACTGTGCCCAAAAACTAATTCAGCAGGGCTGAAACCAAGGGACTCCTGTTTTGCTTCACAAGCTGCAAACAGTAGGAATGGCAGTCCCTCATCCCAGTTCTTGTCAGTCACCAGACAATATTTTCGCATCATCAACTTGATGGTCTGGTGCCATCTTTCTAGTGCACCTTGTGACTGGGGATGGTAAGGGCTGGAAGGGATGTGTCTGATACCAAGTGATTGTAATGTCTGCTTGAACAGTTTTGACTGGAAATTGCTGCCTTGGTCGGTCTGAACAATTCTAGGCAGACCGAATGTTGAAAAGAATTTAAGTAGAGCCTTAATCACAGTGGGAGCGGTGATTTTTCGAAGTGGTATGGCTTCAGGAAAACGGGTTGTGGCACACATGATTGTCAAGAGGAACTGATTACCCGTTTTTGTTCTGGGTAGAGGACCCACACAGTCCACTAAAACACGCTCAAAAGGCTCCCCAACTACCGGGATGGGTTTAAGAGGAGCAGGTGGCACTGTCTGATTAGGTTTACCCACAATTTGGCAAACCTGGCATGTTTTGCAGAACTTGGCAACGTCTTTCTTCAGACCTGGCCAGAAAAAGTGCTGAAGAACGCGGTCATAGGTTTTAGTAATACCTAAATGACCTGACCATGGGTGTTCATGCGCAAGCTGCAATATGCCACCCCGGTAATCCCTAGGAATGACTATTTGGCGTACCACCCCCCAACCGTCATCACCTCCTTCCTGCTGTAATGCAGGTCTTGAGACCCATTTTCTTACCAGTAACCCATCCTCAAGATAAAACCTGTGTGCCTTTTTATTGTTTGCTAACTCGCTTACCTCTTTAAAACAGTTAGCGAGTGACTCATCCTTTTCCTGAGCCTGGCTCAAACACTCACGTGAGACCGGCAAAGGAAGAACCTCAGACAGAGTAGCCAGACCCTGTTCATCGAGCGCTGGTTTAGAAGGGCTAGCAGCTGGCTCTCTGTCCCCAGTTAGAACAGATCCAAGAACAGTCTCACTTAGGTTCACTTCCTCCAGCTTCCGAGCTTGCGACCTGGTAAGAACACTGACAGAAAACACATCAGGGTGGGATTTCAACAGCTCGTCCTCTTCCGGGATACAGCTGGGTTTATCCACCACCTCAGGAACAGGGAGTACTTTGTCCCCAGCAATATCATTTCCCATTATAAACTCAACACCCTGAATAGGAAATGAGTTTCTTACTGCAACCTTGAACAAACCAGAGGCTAACCTCGACTGCACATGAACACAATGTAATGGTGCAGGTATGTAGGCCATCCCAATACCTTGCACTATTGTACTAGCGTTACAAGATGACTCATCACTGACTGGCAAAACGTCGGCCAATAGAAATGACTGCGAGCCCCCCGTGTCCCTCAGCATTCTCACGGGCTTTTGATCCCCAGGAAACCCTGTTAAGGAGACAAAACCATCGAAAATGAAGGGTTTAAAACACTTATCAGGTTCACTCATGGTCACATGGGGGGGGGAGCTCAGCGACTTGACTAGGCCAACCCCTTTGGCTTGTTTTAATTGCTGGGGCACTTGTTTACGTTTAAGAGCCAAACACTCAGAAACTATATGCCCCACTTTGTGACAGTAGAAACATTGTCTATCAGACTTTGAACCCAAGGAACCCCTATGTTGTTGAGGCTTTGTGTCCTTTTCCAGTCGTTCACGATAGTGTGATTCGGATTTACCCACAAACACGCTTTTGTGCGTTAAAGCAAATTCTTCTGCCAGGACAGCTGCCTCCCGCAAAGTGGCCACTTTTTGTTCATTCAGGTACAGCACTGTACGATCAGGAACACAGTTTTTGAATTCCTCCAACAACACCAGTTCACGCAATGCGTTGAACTCTGACACTTTGCTTGCTTGACACCACCTATCAAATAGCGTCCCTTTTTCCCTTGCGAACTCAAGGAATGTTTGAGCAGCGGATTTCCTCAGGGTCCTGAAACGCTGCCTGTAGGCTTCAGGCACCAACTCATAGGCTCTGAGTATAGCGCTCTTGACATTGTCATACACAAGACTGTCCTCGATAGTGAGAGCTGCGCATACTTCCTGTGCCTTACCAATTAATTTGCACTGAAGCAAAAGGGACCAAACCTCCTTGGGCCAATGTAACGCCATAGCAATGCGCTCAAACGCATTAAAATAGGCCTCCACCTCAGTCTCCCTGAATGGTGGAACTAGGGCAATGTTTTTGCCCACATCAAATGCCGGAGGTGCAGGAGCAGGGAGAGAATTATCTGAAGGATTGCTATTGTTGTCTTCATCCTTCACTGTAGGTGGAGCAGAAGGCTCAGGAGACAATTTGTTAGCTTGCAACTCCAGTTGACGCAACCTAATAGATGTCTCAGCTTCTAGCTCCCGACACTTCAACTTGAACTCAAGCTCATCCTTACGTTCCCTTTCTTTGGCCTCAAGTTCAAGACGAACTAAACGTACCTTTACGCGTGCACTAACACTGGGATTACTAGATTCGACAGAGAAGGGCTCAAACCGTGGAAGAGAGGTTGGTGGCTTTCCCTCACCTGGTTTGACCACCGTAGGTGTCCCCGCCCCCTCCTCAGCACAAACCTGAGGATGACCAGAGGTTTCGAGGAGTGACGCGGCATCCCCCGAGTCCACCTCTAAGGGGAACACGCCTTGCCCAATCAACCCACTGACAACAAGAGTCTTTAACTCGCTCTTCTTCATGGACTTGGCCACAAGGATGTCATAATGCGCGGCAACAGCACACAAATCCTCCTTCCGACATGCAACAAGCTGGTCCAATGCAGGCCTAGCTATAAAATCACCCAGGCTAAACTGTGCCATAACCCAAATAATCCTGGACGAGCCCCCACTTATGTTACGCCCCACTTAATGAACGGAGTGTCGACTGGAGTGAGGGGTAACACAAAGTGAAAGGGAACACATGAACTACTGGAGAAAGAGATGTCAGTATACAAGATTTATTGCCTAAAACTACTACAGTACAAAAACACAGGGAAGCTCTTTTCTTCAGGGTCTCCAAGGCCAAAATAATAAACAAAACACCCCCTTTTAGCTAGAAATCAAAACCAAGTACTCACTAACCAAAAACAAAATACAATGGCTGAGCTCCCTGTCTAACCAAACCAGGAGAAAACAGGTGAAACAAAAATGGCAGAGAACCCCTACCTGCTTCCACAATGACAAACTAATTATCACAATAAGGGCACACCTTCGCTCACAATAAAAGAAAGAAAAACCAAAGTTCACAGAGGGTAAGTTCTCACACACATACACACTAAGGCCCGCTGCCCAAAACTCTACAGCTCACAGCTCTGGCAAACATGGGGAAAATGGCAGGGGGTGTGGCAGTTTAGGATGGCAGCCTATATGCCGTGGCTGACGAGCTGGAACACACCTCAGCTGCGGCTCATGAGGCAGACCTGCAACACAAGAAAAGGAGAAAAACAACTCATCTACAGAGGGAGAGCCACTAGAGGTCAGCGACCGTAACATTAATAAAAATGATAATAATGATGTACTTTGCTATTCTTTTAATTTTTGTAAAATAGTACATTTCAGTATTAAAATATCATTCTTGATGGATTTGATTATAGAAACAAAAAGCCATAATTTTGGTAAATACCTTTGCTGTTACTTTAGGGCAACTGTGGCATAAACCTTACACTGCGTGGTGTCTAATAATAAATCTAAATATGAGGGACTTTAAAATGATTAAGTGGAAAAACAGGAACAAATCCGTGCATATCCTCAACACCATGTGGGGCACAGAGAGGAAGAGATATAACACTAATCGTTCGATCCAACTGTCTTATTTATGGATCTAGTAGTGACATTTTGAGCAATGAAGCGCAATGATTAAGTGGACAGTAATTTTTGTGGTTGTTATTTTTGTGAGATTGTGAATATTTTTTTTTAATAAGAAAAAAATGTTCCAGAATTTTAACAACTGCAGCAAACTTGTTATTGAAACAAGTTGCAGGGGGAAAATTATTGAGATAGCAGTGGCACTCACAAAGGCAGAGAAAAGTTCAGAGCAGCAGGAGCAGCAGCAAACATGATTTATTCACAAAATAAAACAGGAAGTAAATGTAACACACAATACACACTGTTATCACTATGTATGTGAAGTTATATAAATGCAATATTTCTATGAAACTTTCAGTCAAGCCAAATTTATATAAACATTCCAAGTACACATCATATAAAGAGAGACAGAGAAAATGAAACAGGACAAAATAAAGTCCTTTGAAAAAGAACATTTTCACTGGCTGTTGTGTCTTCCTGTTAAAATATGAGTACATCCTTACTGCTTCCATAAGTAAGTAGGAGCCAGAGACTGCTCATGAAATAGACATGATTAACTGATCATCAGCATGAGTGACTACCCTGACCACTCAACAAACAGAAGTTGTGACAGGTTGGATCATTCAGGTGTGTGTTAAGTACTCACAATGTATACCTGATGGGTTTATGACAAAACAGTAAAACACAAAACAGCTTTATCATTCATTTAAAAACTTTATTCAGTGTAACTCATCTTTAGACTTTAGTCCCACCCCAAGTGTAATAACACTTTACAATTTCATACAGCCAGTGACTAAGTGTGTCATTTCTTCAGATGTACTGTAACATTTTTGTAAAACTTGGATGTGATTTAAAGGTTCTAAAGTGACTTATGTAAGAACACTTCAATTCACACTTTTACAGGAAAAACAAAGAACTTCTACTGTAAGTCAGAATTAACTATACTGTATTTTACTGTAATACTTTACTATACTGTAACTATACAGTAATCAGTATTTAACTCATTTAACTGATCAGTATTTAGCTTACATGTTTCTCTCCTGTAAATAAAAAAAACCTATGGCAAGAATTTTCAAGGGATTTGATGAGACCCTAATTTAACAAAAATCACATCGGCATTTCATTCTAAATGCGGGGGAATTTCACCCTTAGTTTAAGGGCAATATTACAAAGTGCTATTGAAACTTTAAATTTCCTGTATTCAACAGTCATCTTAAAATTTCCCACAACTGCTTTGAATGTCTGTTCCCAGCTCATCCCCCCACAGCCTTTTGTGGGGGAAGATGACACTGAAAGCAAAATAAAGATGTTTTTTAAGGCATATCGGTGGCAGGTTTTTTGCACTGAAAGCATGTCCTTTTCTTCCTGTTTTCAGTATGAAGCAATTTATTCCATGATGATTTGAAAGATGATGACATATGGCAAGATGACTTTGCAAGAACGCACAATAAACCCGTATGTTTATTCACAGTGGTGAGGTCAGGATGATCTGACATACAGGATGTCGGGTTGTGTGAATGTCATCATTCCACACTCAACATTTCTGTGCCAGCTTACATTACACACTCATTCTGACACGTGCACTGACAGAAGTAACACTGATATACAAAAACTGAGTATAAAAAGCCTAGATCATACGGTCCTTTGGCCTATTTTGTCAGTGTTTTTCCTTTACAGACAAAAACCACGAGCAGCATTCTTACACAAGTACATGCATATGCAGTACACACAAAAGCAGAGCTTCCAACATCCCTCTGCTCTTTTTAAAAATGCATGTGGCGCTGGTATTCCATTTGGATAGTGGAAATAGAACGGCAAGGCAGTGAAGAGTGGAAAGGGGTGAGTGAAATTGTAGAAAAAAAAAAGTCAGTCTCAGTCATCTTTCTAAATTGCTCTGAGGGGGATGAAATTAAATTAGGATGATGGCTAAAATAATACCTTAGTGGCTTATTTAAAAGAGGAGAAAAGAAAAATAGAGGCAATTATCGTTAAATAGTGCGACAGGTGGAGAACACCCTCATCAGCCTCCGTCACGGTGAATATGTGCGTTTAGGGAGCGCTAAAGAGAGGCAGCCAATCAGGATGGGAAGTTGATTTCTGGGACAGAGACGGATCAAGGAATTATAAATTAAAGCCGGCGGAGAGCTGTTATGAAACGGAAAGGCAATTTGTGTTTAATGTTGAGTGATTATCAATGATTTAAGATTTTTGCCCACTTTTTCAGGCCTTTGGTTAGTTCAGATGTTGTGGGGCAAAAAGTGACATTCTGTATGTTCTGAATATTTCAGAAGCACTAAATACTATTACACAGCATGTTTGTATATTTATATATTTGTCATGCTACATGATGCTTAGTGGCATGAAATATTGAACAAAGAAGATATTCTTCAGCAGCAAAAACAGTGAAAAAACCCTAAATGCTTGTAGCAATGAGCTAAAAGCTTATCTTTATTCAATTAGTTCTATTCAATTCCAACCAGATGTATTTCTCAATAAAGTAGCTGTTGTGTAGTGTATGTATCAATGTAGAGGTTTTATGCTATAGTCACACCTGGGAAAGCAGTGGTCAGAGTTTGTGAAACCATGGCAATTATTGCAACTATGTGCAATGAAGTTGCAATTTCGTTGCTATCGAAATGAATTCTTCAAAGACAAGAATCAGGTCTGTGACCACTTGCAGTGGTTGCTGTCTTTACACCATCGACACAGTGATAAAACAGCAATAACATGTAGTCAGTCTGCCATCTGCTTCCAACTGAATGAGGTCAAGTTGCCAATTAGATCCAATAGTTGTGTTAATATTCTGATTAACAGTGATAAATTGGGGAAAGTTCCAAATCTGTTGTTCGCAACTTTACATTAACTACTTACATTCAGAGTCCAGTCAGAACCTTATAGATTTGAGACATAAATTCAGACGTTCCTCCACAAACAGTGAGGCGGTTGCTACATGATGCAAATTTGACTGCAAACTGAATAGGCACTCGGCAACCTCACTTACAATAGAAAACAGAAAGCAAGCAGTTGGCAACCAGACGTGTCGAGTCGCTTGCTGCAAAGAGACCCTTCCCAGATGAGCTGCACTTATTGATCCAGACTCACTCAGAGTCTTTGCAACGTGCAATCTGTCTGTGTCTATAAATTGCACAGCAGTTATTAGAGAGTCTGCAATTGTTTGAAGACAGATTGCCTCCCATCCAGCAACCTGTTTAAATACCTTTCAATCAAAAGTGGTCACCCAGAAGTTGAGGGTGTTGCATGCTAAACCACTAGGTTGCCGAATGCTAAAAGATTCAACGAAATCACCAAACAACTACCAGTTTTTCCAAGTTGCAAGGGGGTTGCCATTCTATTTTTACTCCAGTGTTACTCAGCTATAAATCACAGAGCTCTCCAAATATCTGCAAAAGTGGTTAGTAAAAGTTAAAAGCAGCATTATCAGATTGTAATAGCTTATTTTAATGGGAAATGCACCATGTTGTCCCCTAAAGTTGCTGCCCACTGTCTTTATATTTAACCAGCTAAATGCATAGATAAATGCAATTAAGGCCAGGCAAAGAAGGTTTCTTGGAGACAGGGTAAAGTATTTTTGCTGTCATACATTTGAATGTTCCAGTTTATTTTTGCAGGCAAACCATCACGTAATTGTCAGTCAGGCTAAAATTACCAGTGTTCCTGTGTGTCATGGTCAAGAGCTCAGTCACTCTGAAAAACGCTAACAGCAGCTTTAATACAGCTTTACTAAAAGCAGTTGTTGCACTGAGTCACTTTTCTAAACTCTATGCTAAACACTAAACACTTTCATCTGCAGCTGAGTACACTCCCCAATAAAATGTGCTATTTACAATAGTTTCTGTTTTAGAAACATTTGGTTAAGATCACATTCTTGGTTAAAAATCTAACTCTAAAAAAAAAGGATTCTGGTCTTCAGGGTGTATGAACGGGTTATGACTGTGTGTTCCAGGCAAGGTAGGGAAACTTGAGACTCCAAAGAAAATAAATCTAGTCTCGTCATTCATTCTGCACTTTGACCATTTCAAAAGTATTAAATGCAAAGTGTGATAAAAGCTAAACTTCTGGAGTCATGTCATCACACAATAGCTCTCTTGCTACGGGTGCTTGCGTGTTTTTGTAGTAGAAGTTTCTTTAAAAGCTGTTTGTGGTGGAAAAGTGATGACTGATATTGCTGTCTGGTAAATGGAAGTCAAAGAGGAGAGTGATGTAGGCTTAAAGATTTGTCATGGTGTTTTGCCAGCTGGTTCCGCCTGAGATTTGATACTTCACATTTACTTTTCCTGTAGCTGCACCCACTGACAGTCTGCCTGAGGATCTGAGCAGCCACGGCTCTTCTTTTTGAGATCCCTCACCGGAGACAAGCCTTGGATGGTGTCTCTTGACATGTGGCTGGCTAGGTTGCTGGCTTTGACATGGACCCTGCGACTTGTAAAGGAAAGAATTCGGCCTACGCCTCAATTTGCACAGCCTCTGAGCACGTTTCTTTTCTTTGAGTTGCCAAGGTAACCCCAGGGCTGGAAGGAAAACATCCCACTTACTGTCGACACTGCTGAGAGAAAGAAAAAGGGAGAAAAACTGACAGCGAGAAAGAGCAGACCAGGCTAAACGGACTATGATTTTGGTCTAGTAAGTGTGTTGATCACACTGGTATGTGGCACTGTTTATTTCCAGTCCAGCCCTGCAGTGGTTTTTATTGTCCTCTTTCCAGTTCTATAAAACACATTCTCATAAACTGACAAAGTTTAAACTCTTCATGGTGCACCTGTAGACCAGTGAATGTGGTCTTTCTTAACATGAAAAACCACACACGCTGAAGCAGGCTAAAATGGGAGAACAAACTGCCAGGTCCCAGGTTTTGAGAACGTTTTCACTGAAATAACATCCTTCCCTCCATGAAAAGCAGACGATTCTACATGCAAGTCATCTGAATAGACTTTGTAAAGTAAAATGTGTAGAAATCATTCTGTGCAGACATGAATTCTACATGTCATATGTTTTATTTTTGTGTGGGTTATTGGTCAGTATCTCTAAATATGGCTGAATATTCTGTTGTTTTCTGCAGCAATCTGCCAAAAATAACCACCAGTATTTATACCGAGAGGGAGTTGCTTATATGATCATTCTTGACCCCATACCTTGCGTTGTGGTTTTTCCTAAAATTCTAGTTACCACCAGCATGTCACAGGAGGTGCACAATCAGTGGAAATTCAATTCCTGCCAGAAACTGCTAGACGAGCTTTCTTTCGAAGGAGGGGAAACAACATGAATTAAAGCGTTGTAACCTGAAATTTTTACTCATCATTTCTCCGCATCCAAAACTCTTTCGATTTTGTGGCAGAAGATATGTATGTAACCTGTAAATATATTCTATTAAAAAAGCTGAAGGTGGAAACAGTTTTTCAGCTCTAAGCTTTCTATTCATACTCGACTACAAATGAATGAAAATTCACAGGTTGCTGCCTTTTTGTCATATGCTTTTCAGCATAACATATGGCATATTGCTGAGTGTCAAAATAACACATCAATATTTAGGTGTAACAAATTATATGATGGAGTTTAGGAGCTTTTGTTTCCATTTATCATCTTAGGTTACAAACGTACAATACTGTAAGAACTGACTGCAGTGTTTGATGGAAGGATTTATGTTGTATAAGGTACATAAATGTGAATGTTAGCCCTATGCTGTCAACAGCATCAAATATCCCACTTGACCATCATTTTTCATAGTGAGACCTTGATTTCTCACTAAATTAAATACAGTTTGACATGGTGTGGTCTTCTCACTGGTTTCTCCAGTGAACACAAGGGAAAGATCCCCTGTGAACCAAAAAGCATTTTTCTTGCAGACCACCATGGCTCTGCCACCTGCAAACAAGTTTGATTTTTGCTTTAGGCTATTAATTGTGAATTTTTGAACCATGGGAGTTTTACACCTGTCCCTAGTTTGGTAATTAAGATCCCAGTCACACAGTCATAGAGGCGAGCCAGCGACCATCAAGGTTGCTGAATCAGGTGGGAAGTGGTTGGTGGAGGTTGCTGGCAGTCACTGTGAAACTGAAAGTATCATTCACAGTGACCACAATGGCAACCACCAGTTGCTAGGGAAAGTATTTATTCTTCAAAAGACTAGCAAGTGGTTGCCGGCAGTTGTTAGAGTGAAACTGTTTGCAAAGAGATGTACAGTGCTGCACTCATGGCAGTTGTTTTGGTCACCAGTAGGTTGCCTTGGTTTTCAGTAGTTTGCATTGAAGACACCAACGTGTTTGAAAACGCTTGCAAACCTCTTGCCTAACATTTGTGTATCTGTGAAAATTGTGACACAAACCAGAAGCGGAGAATGTTCAACTTCAAAGATAAAAAATGGGCCTCTTGGAAATGAGTTGGTTGTTGCTGTAAGGCATGCTTTTAGTCTGAAAGTAAATCTTTTCCATTTCCAGTTTCATTTTTTTTAAGTTTCACTAACAACACAGACAAATCGATGACTTGCAAGCAAACTATAGGCAGTCTGCTAGGAACCAAAGCAATCGAAGAGAGGTCATTGGTAAAGCACCTTGGTCGTGACTAATTTCACCTGGCAGCGGCCTCCATCAACCACTCATCAACTGGTCATTGAATACATGACCAGAGGTTCCTAGGGGGTCCCAACCAGTCTGAAGGTCTGTGTGACAGAGGTCTTCAGTGCCATTAATTACCAAAAATAATCAAAAAACAAAAAAGCAAAAGTTTCTTTCCCAGTAGCTAACATTCATGCTTTTCCTTTTCTTTCTCTCTCTTTTTTTAAAGAGAACCCTCTGAAAGGACTTTATATGTGTTTTTAAGACTTAACTTTTCAGGCCAGAGCTGCAGAGTCTTTTAAATCAGCTCTCTTCTAATGTAAAAATAATCTGCTGTATCTTCTGTCTCAGGGAAATGTGTCATGAAATAAATTACAAGACAAATATGGGCAATTAATGATAATAAAAATCACCATGATTTATTCTTACATTTTTGCAAGGGAGAGTTAATTGACACTGAAAGTGTTACAAATACCACAAAGATGGTGTTTTGTGAGTTAATGAGTTTTAGTAGATATTATAACCAAGCATCAACGGTATTCCCAAAGGGACATTTTATATTATGAATACTTATTAATTAATTTTAGTATGTTAGTGCTGCTTGGATCAAGCTTCAAAAATACCAATATTTAATGTCACTTCTACTGACACAGTGTAGATCATATTCACACTGTGACTGAAGCATGGTAGAAGAAAACACTCAGCATTTCAAGGTTTTTAGTTTTTGGTGTCAAATACTTGTTCTTAGACCACCCTGGTGAGACAGAAGTGTCAGTTTGTAGCATTATTTTCCCTCCAGGCTGGAAGCAGAAAAGGAAAATTTAGATAGCGTCAACTCAAGCAGATAGCAGCAAATGCCACAAATACCTTCACAGGCCAAATTTACTCAGAGACAGATGGACTTGGGTTCTCATGGTAGCCCTCTCGAGTTAGCATTCGTACAACCAGCTCATGCAGCATTTGACAACAGATTTAAGTACTGGATTACACTGTTGTGTGAAGAAGTCCACTCAAAATGTGCAAATACAGTTTCAAATGGGTCACAGAAACTTTTAATGTGTGCCACAATTTTTTGGAAGCTACAGTTGGAGCTAGTTTTATATGACCTAATCATGCCAAAATTTACACACAATATCTACTAATATGGTGGCATTTCTCTCTCTGTTTAAAGCTGTTTATCTTTTTCCCTTCAATTATTCATTCCAAGGACCTTTTTTTTAATCTAATGTCAGGTTTTCATTTCATATTTCCAACATAAATGAGTATTAGGATAAAAAAATTATTTTTTTCCTATGGGTATTACAGACTCTTGCCTGAACAGACTGAACAAATTGGTAAAATAATTTGCCTGTCACTGCTATTATATTGTTTCCTCCCACAGTCTTCTGTCAATTCTAATATGGCCAAAGATGTGCACGTGAGTGTGAATTATTGGCTGACTCTGTGTAATATCTGGCAGCCTGTCCAGGGTAAACCCTGCCTTTACAGACTACTGCTTAAGAAAATGGATGAATGGATGCTGGGATATCGGTGGTACTAGCAATATGCAGAATTAACCCGTCTCCACACTGCTGGATGTCTCAGATCAACAGAGGGCTAGGCCTCATTGGTCAGGGTGGAATTGAGTCAGCGCAGGTGTCCAAATCCAAAACAGTCAAAACACCTTTATGCTTTAATATTCCCACCAGTATTTTTAGTGTTTCGTTTTGAATTATTTCACATCGCTCTCTTCTGTTTCTCCCTTCTTGCATTTACTCCTTGTGTTACAAAAATGTCAGAACATAAAACTTTTTTTTCCAGTCATCCACTGTGGTATGCTGACATTAGGCCACACAATGCGTTTTGTTAACTTTACCTGCCAGGCCTGAGTGGTTTAGAAAGTATTAGACAGTCTGGCTGGACCTCTGATATCGGTATTCAACAAAATCAGGAAAAATCTAAAAACAGTCAAAAAGTAATACACAAGGAGTTGAAACATCAAATCAAACAGACCACTGGAAATTACTGCACTACTTGACTACCAGGAGCACAACCTCGTCAGGTGAAAAGACGTCACGTGAGAGACACAACGTGAATGAATGTAATCATGGTGCAATTTTAGAATGAAAACTACCACTAATTAAATAAAAGAGAAATGCAAATCATCACATTTCGAGGAGACCAATGAAAGCAACCATTAACACTTTTGAGTGTCACTTATGCACAAGGTCTGCCGTCTCACTTCTAGCTGTTGGAAAGACATAGCTTGCTGTAAAGGTTCACTGGGCATGGAGCAGCTTCTGTGATGAACACTCCTGTGAAAAATTAATCCCAATCTGACCATCGTGTGGAAAGGTTGAAAATGCACAAAAAAGCCAAATCACATATTTATGAATTCTCAAACTCACAAAGGCACCGTTGATGTCAGTAAATGAACAGGGTGCCTCATTCCCTGTCTGGAGATTTTCAGATGTGGTTGACAGAGGGGTGACACGCTGGAGATGATGCTCCACAGCAAAGCAGGAAAAGCATCTAAGCAAAAACTGTTTTCTTTTGAATTTACTGTAACAGACTTTTTATTTATTATTTTATGAACTCAAACTGGTTTTATTTTGTGCATTTACATTCTGATGTTATTTCATATTACAGTAAATGCTGAAGTTCAGTGTTACCGCTGGGCAAAATAGTCATCCAAAGTGGAAGTGGAAGTTGAGCAGGGAGATTTAATTCTGCAGCGTTAGACTGTTTGTTTTATTGCATTTACCTGGATTAAAGACTGAGAATATTGTGCATAATATTGTTTTTATGTCAAAATATTCTTGTAAATATGATTCAGAATATAAAGGGCCAGTCTGGTTCCTTAAGAGAATTTCTTTTTATTTATTATATATTTATTTGGGGGTTTTTTTGCCACAAATAACACCTTGTATATTGTACACAGTGGGGAACAAGTCTTGCAGATTAAACATAAACTAACAAGGACAGGGTAGACAACAAAAAAGAACCAGAAGAGGGGGAAAACTTCTAAAAACAGGAAGTAAAACTGACAACAGTGTAAAAAATACAGTTACAACATGTAATTACAAGTATTAGTATATCTCTAATCCCTAAACCTAACCAAAAAATGGCAGATTAGCCTGGGTAAAAGACCGAAAGTTGAGGCACACAACGATTTGTGCTGCTGGTAAAGTTTCTGGGCTGCCTTTCCTGATAACAGTCATCCCTCAAGAGCCTCTCCATCTAAAGCAATGCATTATCCATTAGCCAGAAGATAACTCAAAACTATGGCAGCCTGCAAGTTGTATGGCCAGAAAAGATGCTTCTGCTATTCTTTGCAGTTTGAGGGCTAGGGGGGGTTTTCCCCACTCATATCTTTTTCTACGCAGTTTCCTGTTTAGCATCAAATAATTACTCATTTTGCTAAGCTATAAAGTGTAGGTAGCAGCACTTGTGCTTCTGAGAGGATCACTGATACCCTTTCAAACCATGGTCAGCAATTTGGAAAAAAGTAATTTTGTCATCACTTGCTGGAGGTTTATACTCCATCCGACTGCTGGAGTTTCTGACCTCAATTACTGTTTTAAATCTGCATCAAGAAACAACGACAAAAAAAGCGGTCCACTTTTAAAGAGAGAATGTTGCATTTTGCATAGCTTCTTCTAAGACAAAATAAGAATTTGTAAAGTCAAAAGAATGTTTTTCTTTTTCTGTGGAGGCCTTAAAAAACTGAGCCTTTATTCATATTTATCACACCTCTCACTCTGGTGATTTAGGATCAACTGCCATGTCCCGTGAGCCTCTTTCAGTCATTACACTCGTAACCACAAAACAGAGACTATATCACGGTGTCATGCTCTGCAACGATGAGGTTACAGTGACTAGTTAAAGTGTTCACCAAGCCTTGAGGGTCAGAGGAGACTGAACCATATAACAAGCTGTCAGCAGAGGAGGGAGGGTATGTCAACATGTGGTTACACACCTGTAATAACACGCTGTCCACGTTTTATATACACTGTCGCACACCTGTGAGCCACAGTCTGGCTCAGTCAGCTTTTTATTTGCTTGCATAGCCCTGCTTTTTGTAGCTGAGGTAGTCGTCTGTATGTATTTTACCCTGTGGCCGACAGACAGCACATTTATTCTGTCAAAACTGTATTTGATTGAGGGCTAACTCCCTGAACTGAATGAATGGGAATGTAGTGGTGCTTGGAGAATTTTCCATCATTCTACAGACAGGGTATTGTTACATGGTTAAAGCAGAATTTGGAAAAGCCTAAATCGTGGAAAACTGTAATTAACATAAGAAATATAGGCATACTGATCTCCATTTTCTAAACTCTAAATGGGCTCAAAATGATCTGGCAAGATGAGCGTATCGACTGTGCTCCCAGAGAAGAAGAACATTATATCTTGCCGCATAGAGCGCTGTGGGGGATTCTTTATTATTACAAAAAACACAAGTCTGTGTACATGCATGATTAATGTCCTTTCACTAGTAACAATGACTCACCCAAACCAATGTTTCTGCAGGTAGGAAAATCAGCAAGTGGACCACACAGGCAGAGTATAATTACATGTGTGAAGATGGGAGATCTTAGACTAATACTATTACACTGTGTTATCAAATTGTGGCCAGGACGGTCTGATGATCATTGTGAATTGAGAGTTTGCTAAAGCCATCCCTTGAATAGCAATTTTCCAATCACAGCTTAGCAATCCTTATGGCTAACCTCTCAGGTGATGGATTTCTGAAGATACTGAAGCTGTTCACATGAGGATGCAGTAAGGATTTATGCAAAAAAAGAAAAAAGATACAGGCATGGTGTTTATTTTGCCATTTCTGAATGATAACCTTAGAAGCTAACCTCAGGCGGTATGGCATTTTACCAAAATACCATGAAAAATACATTATCCTCATTCTTTTTTCTGGGGTTACTGTAGCTCTGGAGGTAGAGAGGTTAGCTACTAATGGGAAGGTTGGTTGTCTAATCCCCCGACTGCTCCAGTCTGCGTGCCAAAGAATCCTCGGGCAAGATACTGAACCACAAGTTGCTCTCCGATGCATTCGACAGAGTGTGAATGTGTGTGAATGTTAGACAGAAAGCACTTAGGCATAGAAAAAAAGGGCTTATATGAATGTGTGTGAATGTGCGAATAAGACATGCTGTATAAAGTACTTTGAATGCTTGACTAGAGTAGAAAACTGGTATATGAGAATCAGTTCATTTACCATTTTAAACTTATACTGAGATGCTGTATTGAAGTGATTTGTTGCTATAAACTGCACAGCACGCACCACCAGCGGGAAGCCTGTTGGTGAAACAGGCAGTTGTTGTGAAGCAGATGAATGTGAGTAATTCAGACAATGTTGCAAGTCTAGTAAAACAGGAAAATGTATCTGACCTGGTCTTATAGTATTTTGGATTTGGTTGTGATGATAAAATGAGCTACCAAAATAGTTTATTTGTCATATTACTCATCATCATCTCCATTTAGCCCAATGATGTGTCATCATTTCCTCCAGAAAGAGTATACGGACGGAGGGCACTCACTGTTATATTTGGTGCCAGAAAAATAATAGCCGGAAACAGCAAAGCTGACTGTGTGTATTAGAGCCTTTTGTTAATTTAGTTCTATTAACCTGGTATAACTCATCCTGTGTAGAATAAATGAAAAGCCTGAGGTGCATACATACAGCTCTTAGTGGTGTCTTTGTGTGTTATTGATGACAGGAAAGAGACTGTGAGACACTAAAAAGTTGACAGACCAATTAAAATGAAGAAAACATAAGTAGTAAATGGAAAGACATGTGAAAAAGGCACATTCATGCATTCACACATGCTTTATGCTATAGGTGCATGATTAGATATAAGCACATCTAATCTAATGCAGACTTGTTGTGGTGTGCTCGCATCAAATGCAGACTTACACACCTATGGATGCATCATGAGCAATGCGGCATGAGGATTCAGGATCTTGCTCAAGGACATATAGTAATGGCGTAGCACTCTATTACAATATGTCCTTGAAATATGATGCAAATCTCCCATTCCACCTCATCCCAAAGGTGATTTACTGGATTGAGATCTGGTGACAGTGAAGGCCATTTGGGTACAGTGAATTCATTGACTGAGATAATCTGAGTTTTGTGACATGATGCACTAGCCTGCTGGAAGCAGCCATTGGGTGTTAGTATACTGTGGATACTATTTGAGATGCTCTTCTGCATACCTTGGTTGTGAGAAGTGAGAATTTAAATTATCTTGCACCTCAAAGCAGTATGACCATTCTCCTCTGACCTCTGTTATCAGTTGTGCATTTACACCCAGAGAATCGACACGCACTGAATGTTTTCTCTTTTTTGGACCACTGTCTATAATGATATGGTTGTGTCGGAAAATCCAAGCAGATTAAAAGTTTCTAAAATACTCAGACCAGCCCATCTGGCTCCAACAGCCGTTGCAAGTTCAAATTACCTGAAAGCACCATTCTTCATTTTGAACTTCAGCAGGTCATCTTAACCATGTCTACATCCTTACAGGCACTAAGTTACTGCCATGTGATTAGATATTCGTGTTAACGACTACTTGAACAACTGTGCCTAATAAAATGGCCAGTATGTGATACTACATTTGGTTTTCCTTATGCAGCCAATACAACAACTTGGCTTTGTTTCTAGAACAAGCACCTTTAGCTCAAGTGTGTTGCTGCAAAACTTGTCCAAAGAAAAAATAAAAATTAATCTTGACTGACTTTTCTGATTTTATCATACCTGGGACCTCACATTAGTGCTTAGAAATTCACAAATTAAGAAATAAAATTGACTTTCCAAAAAAAGGCTCCTCAAACAAATGCTTTTTTTTCCATATCTCTTCCAGTTCCCATGAAGTACAGTTCAGGCAGGGCAAAATCAAGAAAGATGATGTTTTATACTCCCTGTCATGCTCAGCAAACCATATGTCAACTTGAATGAACATTATACCCTCAAAAGGCAACAAACAGAACAAGTTAGTAATGTATTTAGATTTTTCCCCCCCTTTTTGTAAAAAAATCTGACTCATTCCATTTCCCTCAATAATGAGCTGGAGGAAAATCAATACACCCTCACTTGTTCAGTGTGTGTGTTTGGTCTATAATTAGCTTATAAAACATGGTAACTTCTGCAGTGGTTTTGTGTGGTTCAGAACACACAATCTGCATCTCAGAGGCAATAAAATGCCCATAATAAAGAAATAGTTTAAAGCTGAAACAGATAAATATTTCTGCAGATTGTTCATTATTTTGCCAAGTACTTTATCTCCCTTTTTTGCCCACCAAACAGGCCCTGGTGGTTGTAAGTGGTTATAATTGTACATCTGGTAGCAGTTAGAGCTGCGTACTTGGCACCACCGAGGTTTCTGTCGCTCTAGGAGAGCGGCACGCATTCCAAGAGAAACTTGGGCCAGCCCTTTTCTCTCACTTCATGTCCTGGATAGAAGCTAAAGAGCTGTTTGATTCAAATGACTGTTCATGGGAGGGAAATGTGGAAGAAAGAAGTCATCAGCTTCCCTTCATATCTTTGATTTCTTTTGTGAATCCTCAGGTGATACTGAGTGAACACACAGGATAAAAAATGGAGATAAAGTGGACAAAGACTGAGAACAGGAAGTTCAAATGTAAACATGAGATAGTAAGACAAGGGACGAAGACAACAGTGGAGATAAATGATGGCAATAGAAAAGCATATTCAAGGCCTGGCCCATGCTGTGGAAGAGGTCATGCCTCATACCTTTTTTTTTCTTTTTTCTTTTTTTTTTACTTCTTTGCCTGTCCCGTTTGGCTCTTTTGCCATCAGAATTGTTGTCTAAAGGCAAAGAAAGATGCCCAACGGATTTACTTTACCAAATTGACCATCCCAGCCTTGCCGTAATGGTCCATTTGATTCACCTTTTATTGTTTATTTTATTTTCACTTACTGAATACGGGACAGACTTGACTGGGGGAAAGAAGGGGAGAAAGAAAGAGGGAAAGAGAAACAGTTGAGAAGAGGGACGGGGGAGAAGGGCAAAAAACAAAAACCAACAGAATGGGCAGAAAAAAGAAAAAAAGAAATGCATATATCGATCACCTGGATCACCTGTTGAGAAAGAAAAAAGAAAACAAGCAGAAGAAAACAAGAGTAATAGAATAAACAACATCACAATGATATATGGGAATATGACAGTAAATACTAAATATTAAACATTATTGTGCAGCACATAAGATCAACAGAACACAGTGTGCTTTGAGGTAGGAGCCAAAAAGGGTGTAGTTTGTGGGTGTGATCACCCGTGTGTACACCTGTGAGCATGGACGCGCTTGTTTTTTTAAAAGGTTCCTTCATGTAATGATCTGCTAGAGGGTGTGGGGGGGCCACAGCCCCGTCCTCCAGGGCATGAAGCAGGTATGGAGGAGATCAAAACTCCAGACATCCAGAGGCCCCCAGAACACAAGAGACCAAGGAAGACCAACAGAGGGGCAGCCGCGCCACTGTCCCAGAAAGAGCTGAGGAGAGTCCCAGATGAGGGCTCACTCAGCAGCCGCGGAGCAGAAGCCGGGGGGGTTGCAGTGACGCGCCCGTGAGCTCTGCCGGCAGCCAGCCGTGCCTGAGTGACCGAGCCCCAGGCCGAGAGGCCGGGGGCACCCCACCTCCGAAGTGGCCCGAGCGAGCCCCAGGCTTCAGGCCCCGATAAGCGGCCGCCAAGGAGTGAGCCGGTGTGTACCTGGACGCCCATCCCCGGACACAAAGAACCACCAATGCACCGATGTCTGAGGGAGTCCGCCACTGGCAGGGGAAGTGGTGGTAGGGGGAGATAGGCCTCCAAACCTTGGAGGGCCTAAGATGTCCCCAGAGAGGTGGCGCCTGACACCCAACCTGACATATAGACACAGACATACAGGCACACACAGATACAAACATCCATTCCCACCCTCATGCTCTCATATGCACTTACTCCACACTCAACCAACGTGGAGACAGACATAAAGAGACGCTGTGCACACGATCACACTCCCCAAGCGTACTCTACGAACCGGGTCTAGGTACCCTTGCCCCTGGAGGGGGGAACTGCACCCAGACCCAGGTGGTGTTACCCTTTTCCCTGCGGTGGGGAGAGGCAGACCGCCCTGACTCCGCAGCAGCAGGGAGGCCCCACACTCCAGACCGCAGTCGGCCAACTCCTCCTCCTTGAGAGGTGGGCAACGACGCCAGGGGTGAGGTGTACACCCTGATGGTAATTTGGATTCCGTGTATCGTGCCCACCCCCAAGATCCTATATGTATGTGTAATGAGAGTGTGAGTAATGTGAATGTCTAAGTTGTGGGATAAAATTGAGGCAGAGGCAGCCAGAAGGGGACAGAGGGGGGGTAGCCTCCTCTGCACCCTGGTGACACACCCCTACTCCAAGGCCCTGCATGTGTGGGTGGTTGTGGTGGAGCGGGAAGAGGGAGGCAGCTGGAGATGGGGAGGGAAGGAAGGGAGGGGCAAGTGACATGCCTCATACCTAAAAAAAACTCTGGGGCTTCCCACCATTTGACCTTAGAACTGAATAAGCGTCTCGGATAAGAGGTGAAATATCTTCAAGAAACTAAAGGAAGTCCAGATACTTTTCCTTCCAAGCTCCTTAAACTGCAATGATCCGGATGACTGAGAACCTCATCCCTGTGTTAAAAACGGGACATCCCATTGGCCGTAAGGACAACAAACCCATGGAACTTACATGACACATTATGAAGACCATGAAGACCATGGGGAGTCGTCACTCATCCTGCACCAGCTCCGGCAAATAGGCTGCCCACTCCAGTTTGCCTACTAGTCCCAACTTGGAGTTGAGAACACCATCCTTTACCTGCTCAACCATATCTACACCCACCTGGACAAGCCATCCAGCACGTTGAGAATCATGTTATTTTTACTTTTTCAGTGCCTTCAACACCGTCAGGCCTTCTCTGGGTGATCCCACCCAACTTGACTACGTGCCCAGTGGTGGACCACAGTATGTTCACCTGCATTGGACAGCGTAGTCAACAACAGAGGACCCCACAGAGGTAAATCTTTTCACCATTCATCTTCACCCTATACACCACTGAGTGTAGCTACTGGACAGAGAGCTGACGCCTTGAGAAGTTTTCTGATGAGTCTGCAGTCATGGGATGTATCAGAGAGGATGACAGGGAAGAGTACAGGGCTACAACTTTGTTACATGGTGCAAGCAAAACCATCCTCAACTTAACGTGGCAAAAACTAAGGAACTGGTTGTGGACATGAGGAGGAATAGAAGACTGGAAGCCTCTGTTTCCATCTATGGGTGTCTTTGTGGGGACAGTAGACAATTACAATACCTCAGTGTTTACAATGGCAATGAACTGGACTTCATTTAAATCACAGAAGCCTTCTACAAGAAGGGTCATCTCTACTATCACCATTGCTATTTTCTGAGATGACTGAGGTCCTTTAACATCTACAGGACGATGCTCAGGATGTTATATCAGTCAGTTGTGGTCAGTGCTATCAGTGCTATCTATGCTGTGGTGTGCTTGGAAGGAACCTGAGAGTAGTGGACACCAACAGACTCAGTAAATTGGTCTGCAGTATCGGTAACATTGTGGGTTTGGAACTTGACTTTGTGACAATGTCCAAGTTGCAGTCAGTATTGGACCATTCCTCCTTATGACACCTGGGTTATTTTCTATATTAACATCACAATTCCATTGTACATTGTATTGTTCAACTCTGAAATACTTAATTTGACATTACACTTGGAGTGCCTGATATTCCTTCCGAGAAAAGGAATGGCAATGTCTCCTAATGGTGGGAAGGGGCTGTGTTTTTCTATATGCAGCTGACTCTGACTTTAACAGGCTTTGTTTGTGCTCTTCTTCCACCAGTTTTAACAACCTTGTCTGATAAGAGCAGTTAGCTATTGCATCCAAACAAAATGCCTTTCCAAAGATGAAATAGATAGACCTCGTACGCAGTGCAAATGGCATCATCCCCAATAGTGTCATTACTATTTGGGTTATTTTGTGCCATTTCTCATCGCAGATGAGTCCCCTGGCTTTTAGCTAAAGCCAATGTTTGCTGGAATAAAACAAGTCTGTGTGCAATGACAGCCATGAGGCACAACACCATGTAAACATAAATCACACACCAGTACATAGCAACAAACCAATTACAGACAATAAGAACTTTTAAGAATCCAGATGTTGCTTGATTCAAGTGTTTGAATCAAAACAATATATAATATACCTACAGCCGACCTAATCACTATCATGTGTAATAAAAATAAATATTCAGGGATCACTTCATAGCTCTGGGTTACCTAATAATAAGCTTATCCCTTGTGGTGGAAGTTACAGTTTAATCGTGTACTGTAGTCTAAGGAGTTTGGAAAGAAAAGCGTCTGGACTTCTTTAAGTTGCTTGAAGATGTTTCACCTCTCATCCCAGAAGCTTCTTCAGTTCTGAGGTCAAATGGTGAAGAGTCCCAGATTTTATGCCCTATGGGAGTGTCCCCAAGAGGGTCATGGACCCCCATTGATCCTCTACCTAATCACATGAGCCAAGGTGTGAAAACAGGTTTTAAGTCACAATCAGCCAAGGTTTCAGATGAGTCGGCTGTGAAACCTAGCCCCACCCTATCGTGTGATTTCCTGAGGTCAGAAGGCCCAGGATGTGCTGTATTTCCATTTTTAGTGGCCATTTTACAAGGCTTAAGCTCGTGATCTTCCTCTAATTCTACATTAAGATGTAACAATTTAATTGTATATGGTACTTAGATAAAGGTTGTAACTGAACTGCAACACTAAATTTCCAATTACAACATGATATGTTAGCATTTTAATATGGAGAGAAGAACTGGGAAGAATTGAACAAAATAACATTTCTACTGTTTTCTAGATTACAGTAGAAATGTACATTTTTTTTCACAAATGATCGATGTGTGTTCATTGTATATTATAGTATATTATATTGTATATTATTCTCAAACACAATTACCTTAGGTTTCTTTTAGCTGGACAGAACTGGCACAGATGCAAAGTGACTACCATTACAGGGCATATTATATGCTTGCTTTGAGCTGTCAGTGAACAGACTCCACTCGTCTGCCTCGTACTGAAAACCCACTGCACCCAAAAGACCTTCAGCATCAGCTCAATAGACAAAGTCACCATCCGTTTGAAAGAAAGGAATAACGTCCTTCACATTACGCCTGTAAAAAGAAAACATGGTTCCTGGAGCCAGCAGGTTTTTCCCACTGAGCCTAGACCCAATCAATTCAGTTGCTTCCTTTGACAAATCAACATCTTGTGCCAAGTCATTTAAGTCTGGCTGAGTGAATAACTGGGGGACAGATAAGCTAATAGAAGCTGGTTCTCCACAGTTCCCATCTCTAGAATGTAGTGCAACTCTTCTCTCTTATCGAATAAGCCAGTAAAAATGGGTAGTGTGTCTTTCATCCGAATGTTAGACTAACTGACTGGCTAACTGATTTAGTTTGACAACTGTATCCAGAAATATTCACTAAACAGAAGTATCTGTCATCAAAGTGATTCTGTGGTTCCCTCTACACCACTGGATCACCAAAACCTAAGGTCTTTCTCTTTCCTCTAGTCTTTGCTCAGAGAGGTTTTCAAAACATACTGGGATAACTTAATGACATGCCCATAGCTTGTCCTGGTCTCCCAATTTCATACCAAAATAAGCAAAGTATACAGTTTTCACAAGATCTGTTCTGGGAAATCAACAATCAGCTGGTGTTGGTGGATATGACCAGGGTGAGGCGGTGGTAGGAAGAAGGTGGATGGCATGAACGCCAATCTGAAAGTCAGAATGGCAGAGGAGCACTCAAAGCACACAGAACAGAGGCTGATTGGCTCACAGATATGATGTAAGGAAATCATTGGACTACAGTAATGATGTCAGAGCTGAATTTGACAGCATGAGGAAGCAGAAGTGCTGTAAAGAATAGACTATAGATCTTCCTTAGTGAACTTAGATGTAAGCATCATTTTCTGCAGACTAACAATTTCACTTTTGATTCAGTGATATAGTTTATCCGTTTACCTAAAGTGCCCATCCCACGGTGTATTCAAAAGGTCTGCAAAGATTTCAAGCCCAAATCCATCCCACAGTCAGTCTCTCAAATAAAAACCTTTTTCCTGTACTGCCTGAGATGCTGCACTGGAGTCCAGTGTTTTCCTCAGTGACCTGTCTCCGTCACTATGTAACACATTTTCATGATGGTTGCTGGTTTTACCACAAACACTTCAAATATGGCCACAATAACAAGGATTTTGAATAGTAGTTTATGCTGTACCTAGCTTTTGCTGAGCAGGTAGTGTACTGTGGGTGCTTTGGCTTTTTTGCTGAAAAAAAGCTTTCTGCTGTGACCAAAAACAGCATGCAGCGTGAAGCTAAATGGTAAAGTTGCATAACAGCAGGTAAACAATGAGCTATAAACCATTAGGAAGCTTTTTAAAGCTTAGAGCTGGAGATTGAGCTGATAATTATTTGTAGCTCCATCTTCAGATGTTACACAAGTGTGCAGGTTATCATTAGGTTTTTAAAATGTGTTTCTATATGTAATTTGCAGCTTATGCAGGCCTCTAATTTCAGAGACCAGCATGACCTACCGTCAAGTGAAGTGGGTGATAGCCAGGAAAAAAAATGCTAGGATCACCCAATCATAATTCAGCTGTGTTGAAATGTAATTATAAAAGCATTATGAGGTGCTGAGAGCAGCAAGAACAAGGCATGCGAGGGAGAACAGCCTAGTCTCTCCGTGCCACCAGGTTCCTTTACATATCTGCAAAGCAAGCAGCTTAGCACTCCCACCACCCCTCTGGCTCCTTACTGTGGTAATGGGTAGGAGTCTCCTTGGCAGAGCCCATCTGTTGTTTTTGTTTTTCAGATGGAGAGGTTAGAGGGGAGTGGGTTGATGAGTGGGTTGGTGTTGGCCAGGGTGAGGAATGAGAAAATGATGGGTGCCTCTAACCGCAAACTGTTGCTGGCTTGTTATTACAGTAGGTTGGACGTTAGCAATGGTTGCATACCCTAACAGTCTGACACAATGGTCATCTCTAAATAAAGGTTTAGCCTTCTGACGCAGTTGCTCGGCCACTTTAGACTCAGTGACAAGGATAAAAGGGAGGAAGAAATGTAGCCTGACTGTGTTTAAGATTTCCACCGAAACAAACGTCGAAACTGTCCAAAAAAGTTTGGGATGTTGTATGAAATGCAAATGCACAATAAACACAATGTCTTGCAATTCAGTTAAACACAAATTTATTCAAAACACAGTACCAATGAAACAATTAGGCACTCTAGTTACATGATTGCACATAAAAAAGAACATCTTAGAGAGTCTTTAGGTAGAAAAGTGGAGAAGGCATCTCAAAAAGTTTAATGATTTAAGAATAATGTTTCTCTGCATTAAATTGCAGAGAATCTGTATCTATGTGCTGGTACATGGTACAGGTACATGGCTGAAAACCAAAACTGAACATCTGTTTTCTTTGGGCTCCTTGGGGAAATTAATTACCCACCCTTGATTCAGAACCGTCTCAGCAAACATCGTTCTTCACTGTGTCCACAAATGCTTGATATTAGTGCATAATTCAAAAGTCTGTATATATAAATTGTCTGGATCTACTTAAGTGGGGCGTGTGCTCACAGGTAGGCACTGTGCAACTCCACTGGCGTACACTAGAGTCCACTACTGGCTACTAAACAGGGTGGGGCAAACATTATGGAGGCTGAAACATCAACTAGCACAACTGGTTTTGCAGTGGGTCAGTAACATTGTGTTCCTCGTTGCACAAAGGAGCAGATACAGATCCCGCTGCCTGGTCAGTGCCCTTCTACATCCCTGTCCAGTTCTTCTTGTGTAATCACCCATCTTCTGGTATCTTCTCTATAATCTTGAGTCTGTGTTAAGAAAACCAGCAAACCTTATTTTGTCTGCATGCATGGATGTGGCATCCGAAAGCAGTGGACTTACACAAACACACTGAGCCTGGGCACATGTTTCTCCCTGCTTCCAGTGCGGTGTTTACTTTAAAATCTTATAGGCAATCTCTTTCCAGAAAAAGGTCTGCCTTTTACTCTGAGGACTCCACATGCAGTTTTCATTGTGCCTTTTCATTTTGTATTTCGAGATACTGACTTTTTATGTATGACTACAGAGATACTAAGATAGTGAACAGGCTACAGCAGCAGAGACGGGGAGTTACAACTGAAAGACTCCTGGATGAAATCCCATACTGTACCTTTCCCCTCAGGGTTTTAAATTTGGTTCCTTGAGCTAGTGATACTCCTACAAAACTATAACCTTCTCCTTCTGGACAAACTTGCTTTTGTTTGCAATGTAAGCACACCACTGGTTCCTTGCTTGCTCTCTTTGTCTCACACACAGTCCCTATTAAAGCCAGCCATTGTTCCAGGCTAAGATAATAGTATCAGTCCTTGATGAGAGAGTTATACTTGGATTGGCACCAGCTGTTAAAGCAGTCATACTTTATCAAACAGATTAGATTACAAAATTACACACAATCTCGTCTGGCTTTAATTATCAGACCACACTTCATAAGTTTCCCCGCACAGTGCTTTACAACCCAGAACTGCAAACAAATTGCGCGGTGCAGTTCATCATGTCCACAGTTAAATTAAGAGAGACATGTTAATCTGTTGTCATATTGTCCAGAGATTTGGTGGCTAATGTACTGTGGAGGGTTTAATGGGGGAATTCAGACAGCTTAATCGGTATGCCCCCTCCCCAATCACAAATTCCCAAGAAAAGCAGAATGCTTTTCATTGTTGTTTCCAGGCCACCTTCTCCAACTGCTGCTGAGAGCTTGTGTTTCTTCACTAGTGGACCGTGCCAGTTAAGCTGAGCTGAAATTCAACAATTTCCTCTTGTTTGCATAGTGATATAACTACATCAGTGTGTGTTTAAACGCGTGTTTATCTACAGTGGTTAAAGCCTTGTCGCAGGACTATTGTGTTATGATCTAGCCAGATGGCAGATTCATGGCGCTACACACCAAAAACACTGAAGAGGGATAAATGATGTTTCTAGGCAGCAACGGAGTCATTTAATTATAGGGCATTGTAGATGTCACACGAAGCTGAAAACAGGTAAAGTGATATATATGAAAGGTGTATAGGTTATATATTAGAGAGAAAGAGGTGACCTAAAGTGGCTATTAAAGGTAATTAAGTGGGCATTTGGATCCCATTATACATTCGTTTTATTCATGTTTCTTTCATCAGATTAATCATCTCTCTTTTCATTTCAAAATATAATAAGAAACAAGGGGTCAGGCCCAACCCTTATTTCTTTATATTTTGCTTACAAAGAGCTAGATATTCTTGGGCATTAGCTGCCTTTTGCTCACACGAGTGAATTTAAATCGGATGTTTACGTCCTTTTAACTTGGACTCTGCGTCAAAAACACAATTTGTTCCAGTTTCTTTATTTAAAAGATGAAAAATGTCAAAGGTAACTCAGTTTGAAGGCACCAAATAAAAATTTTTATACCAACAAGGTAATTCCCAAAAAGCCATTAGCCAAAAACCTTACACACTCCTTGTTATGACATGCTATACGTCTTTAAAATAATTTGGAGAAACTGGAGAAGTGGAAGAAGAAGAAGAAGAAGAGGCCTTATAAAGCTATCAATCCAGATTTCAAACAGTTCAAAACTGTTGTCAGTGTAGTGACAAGATTAGGGGGAAAGCTCCAGCAGTGTGTCTGCAGCCATCTGTAAAACACAGTGGAAGCTCTGTCATGGTTTGTGGCTGAATTTTAGGCAGTGGTGTTGGAGATCTTGTTAAAATTGATGGAATTATGAACGCAGAAAAGCAGCGTGAGATTTTGATTCATCTGGAAATCATCTGATTGAGAACAGCTTCTTTTTTTAGTATGACAATGATCCCAAATACAGTGCCAATGGACTAAGAGCATACCTGGACAGAAAAACACACAATAGAACAGTATTTGGTATTCATGGGCCTCCTCAGAGCTCAGACCTAAACAGTATTGAAGCAGTGTGGGATCATCTCGACAGAGAACAGAACAAAACGCAGACATTTAAAGAAAAGCTTTGAATGTCCTTCAAGATGCCTGGAGAACGACTCCTGAACAAAATTTAATAATTCAAATTTTTTTTTTTTTAAATTACAAGAAAGCTTGATCTATTTTCCTTGGAAAATCTAACGAAATTATGGATGGCTAAAGTCTGTTGTACAGTACTATAGTAAAACAATATTCTGTGTACAGAGTTACAACATTTTACTGTTTTGAATTATGTGTCATATTTGAATTTTACCTCCAGGCAGAAAGTTAGAAAGTAACAGTAGCGCTTCGTGAGCCGACAACACAAAAAGCCACTGATCATGTTGGCCTGTAACAAATAAAACCATGACCAAAAAGAAAAAAATTACCATATTAGTAATTGCATGCACTCAGCTTGAATGACTAAATCACTAAAAGGGCAACTTTAAAAACCAACCAACGCACCATCTGGCATAAACAGCACACATCTTGAATGCGGCCCTGTTCTTCTGTAACCTGATATAAACAGTCTCTCTAATTATTACAGCCTACAAGATCCACCGTGAAGAACAGACAACAGGCAGCAAGAAGAAATCTATGAAGTTCAAGGAAGAGGCAGCGGTGGAATTACTGAGTGTGCCAGTGGAGAGCATTGCCTCAGATCTGCTGCCACTGAAGCAGAGACACCTCTAGAGACGAGCCGGCTCATTTCTATAAAGATTAATAATGCTAGTGTTTATAAGGCCCAGATCAGCCCTCGGAGTCCCAAGGCCCCCCCGGTGCAAAACCGCTGGCACAAGACAGCGGAGGTGGTGACAGAGATGAGGTAAAGACCCGTGTAGGGTGTGGGAGTAATGGAGTGAGGAAACAGTAAGTGCCTCATTGCATAGATACATCAGAGCTTATTTTATGATGCGTTTAATTTAAAAACCAATGCAAAACTTAATTTTATTTCATTGTATAACGTTCGGTTTAAGGTGCTAAACCTTTTAAACTCACAAATTTAGCACTCTATTAAATGTAAGACCAACGGCCACTTGGCTTAGGGCAAAGAGTGGAAACCTCAAAGTAAGAAAACATAACTACCAACATCTCTACAGCGTATTACTTCTACGCTCATTCCACTGGGGAAAAAAAGATGTTAAAATAATTGCTGGTAACCTGGCAACTTCACTATAAAGATTAGATCTAACTTGTTAAAATTATTGTGGTGTATTTCTGAAGAACATTTGTGCAGAAACACTTTTTAATGTGTGTGAAGGTGAAGTTGCAGGTATAAACGCAAAAGAGACAAAAGTGTTATCTTCAATAAATACAGTAGTTTTATTTACATCGTTTAGTTGCTGTAAGAAATATATGACCTTGCTGTTGTGTTAATATTTTAAGTTGTGATTAAAAGGTTGATACATACTGTGATTATGTAATACAAAAAAACTTGAATTCACTGTAGATTATTAAAACACATGAAGGCATCTGATTCAGTGTCTCCTTATGAAGGTGTTTTCTCTAAAAGCCTTGGATTGAATAAAGAAACATGAGCATGGTGCAGTTTACTTAGTTTTGCGGAGTAGTTCGAATCCTTTACACTGAAAGGAAATGTACATCTAGTCTAATAGTTGTATTTTATTACACTGTAAGGCATTTTTCTTACTGGTGAGACTCTGATTGAAATGAAGCCTTTTTCTCTTCGTCACTCTCCAGTGGAGCATAGTCGAAGTCGCTTGGCTCTAAAAGATTGAGATTTGCCTGCACTGCGACAAGTTTCTGCACCCTCTCCGCTGAGACAAAGCCTTTCATCTTCATACTACGGAGGTGCTGCCACAGGCGCTCGCACGCACCTGTTGTCGGTGGGATCTGGAGTATAGCGAAGGCTACGGCAGAGAGCGGCTCAGAAGAGCACAGGCCTTTCCACCATGTGGATGCGGACACGTGCTGACACGAGCTCCATATTCCAGCCCCCTTCCACAGTCCCTGCTTGGCCGAGAACCTGGCAAAGCTGCCGAGCACTTTACCCTCGTCGAGATTCAAATGGTGCGACAGGTTGGATATCGCATAGTAAGCGCTGTTTATCTGCTCCCCGGTGAGCGTCTGCTGTCCGACGTGCTTTGGATCGAGCATGTACGCTGCTGCGTGGATAGGTTTCACGCAGAACTCCTGACACCTGTCTAATGATGCCATGACAGCTTTCTGCTCGCCGCTGTGCAGCACAGATGCTGACAGAGAAGTCCCGATGACGTATCTTAGCTGACTGAACATGTCGACAACACCAGAGAGCGCGGCATCTTCTCTTTTCAAGAAATCAATATAATTCCCAATCAAGTACAGTAAGTTCCGACTGCTGCTCAGCCCTTTCCAAAACTCGGCATCCTGCAAAGTAGCCCTGACAGTCACTTCAATATCCAGTGTGGGAGAGACTGCCATCTCTCGTAGAGAGTTCTGACCCTCGAGGAGGCTGCTGAACATGTTAACCACACTAGTCCAGTTTGTGCCAGAGGGCAGTTCCAGTGCTGTCCCTTTAGAAGTGTGGTCTCTTATTTTTGTAGTCTGCCAGCACCTAAAAGTGTCACTTAACATTTGCCGCTCTTGAACACACCTCACCACCTGCTCAGCTCTCCTACACAGTGACTTCATAGACGGCTGCGCCACTATGTCGTCAAAGAGACGCTCGACACCGGACGCTGTGCAGCCAATAGCTGATATGTGCGGGAAAGCTTCCTCCACTTGAGCCCACGCTGCCATCATTTCCGGGGCATCGTCAGTGACGACAGCGAAAACCTTTTGTGAACCGACTTCATTTATGACGCCTTTAAGTTCGTCAGCAATAAATGTGCTTGTGCGTGTCTGCTCCTTTGTCATTGTGCATTTGTAAAACAGCGGTACGGGAGTAGCAACAGCATAGATAATAGTCCCAGTTTCTTTCACGTTAGACCAGCCACTGCTGATGATGGCGACGCAGTCTGCTTTCCCTATGCTCTCATGAACCTGGCTTTGTACTCTGTCAAACTCACAGTCCAACAGATGTGAGGAAAGAGCCTCTCTAGGGGGCGGACAATAAGCCGGCCGAAGAACACTGAAAAATCGTTTCCAGTAAATATTGTCTGTGAGAGTGAGGGGTGAAGATGTGGCGTACACAGCTCTCGCCAGGCACTCGTCGGCATACGCCTGGCTGCGCTGATCCACAGAATCAATGAGAAACTGTCCCCCAGGAGTGGCAGATGGCAAGAACGATAAGGAGGGAACAGGGATGGAGGCAGAGGAGCTCCCATCTGGGCCGGGCGACTGCTGCAAAACCACAGAGTACTCCTTGCATTTGTCTAAATGCATCTGCATCTTAGTCGCGTTCTTTGTGTATGTCTTTGAGCAGTAGTTGCACATGAAGGTCTCTCTTCCATCTTTGATGGCTGGGGTAAAATGCTTCCACACACCGGACTGCAAGCGTGGCATCGTTCTGTATTAGCACAATAAAGAAAATCATTAATCACAAATCTTGCTGCTGTACAGGCACGCCTAATCACAATGACTGTGCCCCGAAATAATTTCCTCCTTAAGCACATACCTCAGTGTGGATAAGAAAAACCTTTTAATATAATACAGCGCAGATTGATAGGTCCAGACTCCTCGGACATGAAGATAAATTAAGCACCATCCTCACAGAATATAATAATCTCCGTGATTAAACAGCTGTAATTTTAGTCACAGACGTTGTTTCTGTTAAATTTGAGCAAAACATTTACCTCTGTTTATAATGCATGATTAAACAGACCCATTAGGAAATAAATTAAATTAAAGCAAACACGGAAACATATATTTTACAATATATTTGCTAGTCATAAAAGCCAAAGGTCAAAGTCAAACGTCAGTGAGTCTAAGTATTTTCTGTTGGACTATTAGGCTGAAAATACTTTTAATTGGCCACTTCATTAGGTACACCTCTTCCACTGCTTGTTACCAGAGATATCTAATGAGCCAGACACAAGGCAGCAACTCAATTACATAAACATGAGACCTGCTGCCAGCATTCTGATGCTCAAACTGAGGAAGACGGGTCATTTAATCGACTTTGAATGCCGCATAGTACCACATGAGCTGGCCTGACTATTTCCAAAACTAATGATGGACTGGGGCTTTCCCACACAGCTCTATGGTTTACAGAAAATGGACCAAAAAACAGAAAATATCAAGTGAGTGGCAGTTCTGTGGGTGAAAAGACTACTGTGATTGTGACTCAAAGTGACTTCTACTTTGAGCTGATGGGAAGGCAACAGTAACTCAGGTGTACACTCGTTACAACCATGGTATGCAGAAGAGCATATGTGAACAGACAACACCTCAAACAAGAAGGGCATAAAGAGCGACACTCCTTTCAGTTGAAAACAGGAAACTGATGGTACAGTTCACAAGAGATCACCAACATCGAACAATAGAAGACTGAAAAAAAAAGTTTCCTGGTCTGACGAGTCTTTATTTTTGCCGTGACATTCAGAATGTAGAGTCAGAATTCTGTGTAAACAACATGAAAGCATGAATCCAGCTTACCTTCTCTCAAAAGTTCAGGCTGCTGGTGATGGTGTAGGGGATATTGTCTTGGCACAATTTGCACCACTTAGTACCAGCAGACCATGATTTAAACAGCACAGCCTACCCCAGTATTGTAGCTAACCATTTCAATCTCTTTACGATCACAGTGTACTCATCTTCTGATAACTGCTTCCAGCAAGATAACGTGCCAAGTCAAAAAGAACAAATTACCTCAAACTAGTTTCATGGACAAAACAATGAGTTCACTGATCTCAATCTAGTGACTTTGGGATGTGGTGAAACAGGAAATTTGCAACATAGATTTCCAGCCGACACTTCTGCAGCAACTGCGATGCTATCACATCAAAGTAAGTACCAAAGTATCTGAGGAATGTTTCCAGCACCTTGAATCTGTGCCACAACGAATTAAAGCAGTTCTAAAGGAAAAAATGGGTCCAACGTGATACTTAAAGTGTACTTAACAAAGTGAAGTGCAGTGAAGTGTAGAATGATAGCTTTGGTGTTCAAACTTGTCATTACGTTGGTTGCTTTCTGTTTGGGTTTTGAGAATTCCAAAGGATGGAGTCCCAAAGGTTTTAGATTTATTTTTAGCTTTTTCAAACACTAAGGCATAACCTATCTTCTGATTCCTAAATAAATAAAATAAAATATTACACATGGAAAAAACATCTCAGTTATGGGACTCTTGCACATCTCAACCTGCAGGTTAACAATCTTTCCTCTTACTGTCCAGTTCTTGCAATAGTACATTTTTTATTTCTACAGTAAGCACTTTCACTTCCCTGGAATGAAATCAAACTATAACACAAGTTAATGTAAAAAACAAACAAACCAGAATATCAAAGAAACAGTAGCTTATTTTACCCACCTCTATGAACACACACTACTCCACTTTTATTGGAAGGTGCTACAGTTTCATCGGATGCCCAGACTTGATGGAAAATGTTCCTCCAACTTAAGTTCCTGGAGGATTTAAGTTAGCCGTTTCGGCTAACTCTGTAGCCTGCCAGTGATGTTAGCAAAGTGGTCTAAATAAACGAAATAACAGCACATTGTTCAGACGGTAAACTTTGACAAGATAACAGACCGTCTGCATACTGAAAGTACTTCACGTTACAGACTGACTGACGATAAAAGACCAGGAAATGTAACATAATTTGTCAACAAACGCGTTTCTTAACGCTTTTGTTATGATAGTGAAGCTGCTTCCTGAATCCCCAATGCAGCAAGTAAGGGAGCTCAAATGGCTCAAAAAGTTGGATTTGACTCACAGGGAAAGTTGACGAGAAACAAATTGTTTGAACTCAATACTGTTAAATGCAAAATACAGCAATAAAATTGTTCAGCATAACATGAAACAACATGAATAAAAATATCAACAGACCTGCTAGTTTGCAGAAAAGAAAAATGCACAGTTGCTCCTGTAGTTTTTGTGCAGTGTTATCTTACAAATACATTTACTCTCACAGCGAGGTTAAACGTTATAATTAACCGTTTTATTCTCATTTGACCAGCTCTGGTCTTTGCGTGCATTGAATATAACCTCTTTCTCTACTATCTTTGCTTCTGCCACACCTTTTTGATTCAAGGTTAATAAGATGATAAAGGTCTTAAATGGATTAAGTGGGAAACGCCTGCCACTCTCATTATGTTTCTGATATGAAAGGAAACGCTGACTTGTCATTTGAATGTCTTTATCCTTAACAAGGTTTCCCACATCATGACATGTTGGGAAGAACAGGTGTAACTGATAAGATAAATTATGCCCAGGTTTTCTTTACTTTGGCATGGTAGCAGGTTTAACTTCTTAAAGGTGTCTACTCAGACAAAGTAATTCTTGTATTAATTAAACACTATATTTTGTAGACATCAGCTATGACAATTTTTTTTACAACTTGATGTAAAAAACAAAACAAAACAACGTTTTTTTGATTATAAACATGATGTAAAAATTAATGAACAGCTATGCTTACACATTGCTTCCAAACGCACGTATGTTATGTTTGAACTGATGGCTGTGGATTGCTTCTGTATTGCTTCTTTGATGATGGATGGGGTTAAAGAGAAATTCATATTAGCAGCTACAGGTTGACATCATCAAATATTTTTAAAATTTAGTTAAAGAGCATAGGTATTTATTTGTTTTGCACAACAACAACTAAATATTTGCTAATGCATTTTACTTTATAAAACACCCACTTTACATCTTAGGTGGGCCAAATCAGTGAAACTCCAAATTCTTTCAGTGTAATTACACATTTAAACAATAAAATATCTTAGCAGAAGACAAGCAAGAGCAATTTTAACAGTTTGTCACAGGATTTCTATATGATAAAGAAAAGATGTGCGGTAAATGAAAGATATGTGTCAGCATGACTTTTTGGGGTTAAACTGTAAAAAGAAAATGTGTAAAATTAAAGAAATCTATCATTCTATTATTTTATTACATATTTATATATATATTATATTAAGAATTATATAAATACTTTTGTGTATTGTAAAGGGCCATGGGGGACTTTATCAGTAGGAAAAGCTGTAAAACTTGTAAAAGTACAGTTAATGTCTCAAATGTATCTTTTCTTTCACATTTTCCAAAACCAACCAATGGGCTGGATTGGAATCTTCGCTAGGCCGATTCTGGCCCAGAGGCCTTATGTTTGACACCCCTGGTCTAAATTGTTGCTTGTTTTTAGCTAGCGAGTTCATACTGTAGCTAGTTTTAGTGATAAGTAGCTGGTAAATTGAATGCTATTCTGCAACTATCAGCGTTTATATTGATGACAAGCAGTAATAGATCCACTAGCACTGTAACTGAATGGTTGTATTCATACTTGGTTAATCTGAAACTCTTTTCTCAATTAACCCATTAATATTAGCCCTATTAAAGGTCAAAAACATAAAAAAGAGCCTACCAATAAAGTCCATCTCAAATCACATCTTTAGCAACAATGCCTTTAGACCCACACCCATTCACTCAATACATGATCTACACTGCCAAATATTTAAATCGATCAGTCTTAGTAGAAAGTCAGTTTCATGTTTGTGCCTTTCCTGTCTCTAACAATCAATTTTTTAAAAAGAAAAAAAGGATTTCAGTAAATGCTTAGAAATTGCACTCATTTTTGCACAGTCCCCAAATTTTAGAGGCTAAAAATGAATTTCACAATCATATTTTTAAATATAAGGCTTGCTTGGCTGAAAGTCCTTGGCAGTTAATGGCTGTCTGGTGCCCTGCCAGACCTTTACTGCAGCCACCTTCAGTTGCTGCTTGTTTGTGGCCCTCTCTGCATTGTCTTTTCTTCGTTCTTTGAAAAGCATGCTCTGTTGGGTTTAGATCAGGTGACTGATTTGGCCATTGAAGAGTACCTTTTTTTTAATGTTGTGTCTTGAGAAACTGTTGGGTTGTTTTTGCAGCGTGCTTTGGGTTATTATCCATTTGCACTGTGAATCAGTGCTTCACATGCAGATTTCACCCTGCTGCTTATATCAGCCATCACATCATCAAAAAACATTAAGGACCTGGTTCCACTGGCAGCCGTACATGCCCATAACATCATACTGTCTCAGCCATGTTTGACATCCTTTGGATAATGAGCCGTACCTTCCTACTTCCTACTTTCTCCTTCAGTCGTTCTCGTACCAGCAAATCTTGGTTTCAGCTGTAGAGAAGCTGCATGCTTTTTAGATGTTTTCAGGCAAAATCTAATCAGTCCTTCTTTGTTGAACCCCCTGAATTAAAGCCTAAAGTCTGCACTTCAATCACATATTGACTGTTTATTTTAAAATCCACTGTGTTTGTGTACAGAGACAAAAAGGTTTTAAAAAAAATCTGTATTTTTGTGCAAAACATTACAGCCCCAGTGTTGGAGGTATAAGTATGAAGTATGTCGTGAGTTGCACTAATTTAACTGTTTGTCATGGATGACGGCAATAAAACTAGGTATATTTTAGACAATTTTAAGCACCATAATCAAATTAACCAAACTGATCTTTTACTGCTGGTGTAGGCCTGTACTGGTCTGGGTGTTAATGGTCGACTCATTTGCTGTAACATTAAATGACAGTGATTACCTCTAGCTCAGGGGTACATTTCTGTACCATATGTCTGTCATTAGAGACATTTCTGGAGTTTATGCAGTATCCAGGTTTTTGTGGAGCGGCGAGTGCTGCCAAAGCAAACTAACTCTATCTAATTTGGGGGCACTCCAAGTTGGTAATGTCAGGTTGTATCGCAGCACTCTTCAGAGGAGGAATATTCATGCTGACACATAGCACAGAGACAGAAAAGGCAAGAGGACCTCACTAAAGCTGAGCACTATTATTTTCTTGTCTCTCGTCGTTGGATTAATTCGCCAAGCCCGTTTGAGAATTTCAGTGTTTAAGCCAGAGATTTAGGAGTCCAGACCACAGGGACACCAGCACAGAGGAAGCAGGATGATGTCATGGCATGGCAGTGATGGAGGGTGATGTTGGTTTTCTGGTTAGCTGGTGGATTTGGCTTTTCCCAAACATCCTCCAGTCTCATAGGAATTATCATTTACTCTGCTTGTGTTTAAATTTCTTGATATAGGAGAAAAAAATCCACTTGGGAAAGAAAAGAGGCGCAGAAAGAGATCTCACAGTAACAGGATTTAATTCAAAGCAAATGTTGAACTATAATAAATGTTTCTTTTCTCGCTTTTTGTCTCTTTGGTTCCAGATTATGTTTTCCTTGAGCAAAATCTTGATTTCCACTCACATTAAACGCTAAAGATGATGGAAAGACAGCACAGTGAAAGCTGGTTCTTGTTGCCATTTTGATTTAAGTGTCGCTCTCACACACAAGTAGCCTGTTTTCTTTTTTGTTGGAATACAATCAAATCTGCCAAAACTGCGACGTTGACACATAAGCTCCATTTATCTGTAGGTTGTTGGGGGAAATTTGGCTTCGAGATTAAAGCTATCGCCGAAGATCCGAGAAATGCTTTCATGTCTTCTCTGTGAAATGCCCCCCTCTTTGTAATGCTCAGAGTCTGGCTTAATCCATCAGTGCGAGCTTTGGACTCAAAACATTTTGTGACATAAAAGCCTCTCAATTACTGCTGTAAAATGCACGTCTTTAAACATGAAACAGCGCCACACGCTCTTGACTTAAGAAAGCATTAGGTCAGCGAAAAGCCAATTAAATCGTATCATTTCATTTCTCTTTAATGGCCAATCTTTGCATTCTTTGAGCTCGAAGCTAAAATAACATCATGGGACTCTGTTAGCAATTACTTGATTTATATCAGTGCTTGGCTACTACTAAACAGGCTGAAAATAGCTTTAGTGAGGTCTTTCAGAGCACTTTATGGGAAAGCATCTTTTACTGTATGTGTAGGCCGTGTTTTCAGACAATAGCATTTGTTGCCGTGGGAGTTTTGCTTTTAACAGCAATTTCATTTGTTCCCTTTGTCTGTGGTTGACATTTATTCTCATAAAAGTATTTCCATGTTGTCATAAAGTTTGGCTTCAAACACACTGCTAAATAGATTGCTGGAACATCTGGATGTACTCTTGCTGCTTTTCTTGTGTCATGCCAGATATTAGCATTTCATATTTTCCACCGTGATAAGATCCTGTGAGAATATATGCTTGATTCCCATATTTGACAACAGTTTAGATATAATTTGATGAGCCGCATTCACAACTGTCTTCTGATTCAGTAGTGCAAACGCCACTGCATTCCGCTTCAATTAAAAAAGCCAAACACTGCTGTCATCACTCTCCAGCAGCTGTGCAAAGGCAGGACAGATGCATCCCACAGCTTCTCCCAGTAAGCAGTTGGGATCCATCCATGTCAATTATATTCCGCCACAACAGTTGGCTGAGCGTGATTCATTATCTTAAGGTAATCATGAGCGCATAGTTTAATAAAGGATTAAACCAATTAGTGATCATCAACCCATTTTCAAATAAATGGCTGCGCTGCTTCACACTTAAAACTCTCAACCTGCCTCTGCTCGCAGTACCTTTACCCATCAGCAGAGGCCACTGTGGGCAAGCACCTCTACAGGAAATTTGCCGTCTCTGTTTTCAGTCTCAATAGTGACCTCAGCTTGATACCCACTGGCAGAAATTCAGGGACCTGAAAATGACTTTAACACATAATAACTCAATGCACTTCTCCTGAATTAGATGCCAATTTGGTGAAGCACATAACGTTTTTATTTATCTCAGAGCAAGACTTCACCATGTTTGAGGCAGTAGATTGCAGTGCCTTTGTCACGTCTTTGATCTGTGTATATCGTCATGACTTTTGGAGACCTATGCTCTGAAAATTTGGATCTTTGAGTCTTAGCATTTAGCCAGGTGTTCTGGGAATCCATCCTACCTGACAAACCATCCTACCATTTGTTTCTACGCATGCACACAACTCGAAATTAAGTGCCAAACCATGCTACCTTTGTGAATGTGACCTACAGGCATACTTTAGCAGCTAAAATTAAGTGGCAAATCATCCTACCTTTGTTAATAAAAGCTAAAAAACATACTCTGACGGGTAAAATTAAGTGTCAAACCATGCTACCTTTGTGAATGTGACCTACAGGCATACTTTAATGGGTAAAATGAAATAGCAAACCATCCTGGCTTTATGAATATTAGCTACAAGCATACTCTGATGGGCAAAGTTAAGTGCCAAAATGTCATACCTACTTAAATTTGTGCTGGAATTACTCTGTGACAGCAGAAATGTGCATAAACTACTACAGTAGGACATTTTGCCAAAGTAGGATGGTTTGTCAGAACACCGGATCCTTTAACAAATATTTAGGCTAGATGGGCCCAAATAGGATCTCATCCTTAGCTCCATGTACTGTGTATCAATATTCAAAATGAAGTTGGTGACCTACAGCTCGAAGTTCAACAAAAATGCTTTGACTTTTATTACATTTTCCAACCATTAATGCCTGTTTAAAATAATGGTTCACAATTTAAAGCATTAGCCAACCATTTATGGCTATAATAATTCCTCCCGTTTGCAATAGCCATTAAGCTGATTCTGCTTTGTGCTGCTGTCTATGTTTTCTCTCTCTCTCTGGGTTATTTTGGGTCAGCCACATTTTGGAATATATTCCAGTGAACAAAAGCAATAATGTCAGTCTTTCTTCAAACAACAATTGGCACGGGTACCATAGCTCTCTGTTCACAGAGCAGCTGTAAACATGAGTTTGAGGCATTGACAAACCGAGGCTGAGAGGTAGCACACCTAGCGTTCCATAAGAAAGCAGGTTTGTTAAGCTAGGCAGTTCAGGACTGAAAAGTAAAGTGTAATGGATCCTCCATCTGTATTTTTGCTTTCTGCATGAGAATGACAAGCTTGGGCGCCTCAATTACTCATCACTTCATTCAATCTACATGGTGGAAAACATCATAGCCGTTTCTTTTGGAAATGATCTCGTATCCAAATGGAGTTTTATGTGTGCACCCGACCGGCTACGAAATCTCATAACAACCTGGAGATCTCGCTGAAATGGAGCAACATGAATGATTAAAGCAAATTCACAGTTGAACCGTCTGTGCAGATAAACAGCAGATTGTTTGCTGCAGCAGGCAGAGAGGCGATGTCTTCGTCATGCCCTGGACTCTAAAAAGAGAAGGAAGAAAAAAGAGAGTAGAGTCTACAAGAGAAGTCCGCATTGTCTCTGTTGGTAATGGGTTTGAAGCAGCAGCCTGCTTTGTTCTATTGTAAATTCAGGCGGGAATCATTCTGTATGAAATGAAGAACAATATTGAAATAACAAAGTGAGTTGAACTGCCAAGAAATGTGAAATAATTGAACAGAATAATTTTCCCACATTGTTCTTCCAGTAAAGCCAGAATGCTTACTTTTTAGAGCCATAACGCCAGCATGGGTGAGGGCATAATTAACGTGTGCACACACGCATGCCATTATTTCATTTTTGGATAAATTAACCTTCCAAAGAGTGCTAATAATAATAATGGATGTAATATGGAAGGTAACATTGTAAACAAGGAGTGTTAAATTTGACGGACAGTGTGTACGTGGCTGGATTATGATAATGAAATGATGTAGAATTGGAGCAGATCTGCAGATTTTGGATAAATCCCGTGTTCGTAAGTATTTGCTCTTCCTGCCACAGTGCAGAAGCACGGGATCTGATGTGGAGCCAGACAGTTGTTTGTTGTCAGTGTTATCGCTCTCTAAGACATTAAACACATGCTGATAGCACCGAGGTCCCGAAAGCATCGCCACATCTACAGTCTGATTCTCAGACGTTAGGGGGGGGAAAGTATGTGAAAGTTTCATCGTCACACCTTTTCATCTGGGAAGAATAAAGAAAGAGAAAGCAGCAAAAGAAAATCAGTAACCACATCAGACACATTCTTGAAGTGTCAAGAGTTAAAAGGAACCCATTGGGTTGAGTGCACATGCTTCCAATTAGGTCTTAAATAGGCAAGAGGAAACAGTTGATTTAGGAATATTACTGAAGAATGACTTTAATTAGCCTAGAGACCAAGGGGCCCTGAATGTGGGCACCGCTGTCAGCACCAAACACTACACAGCATTAATCAGCAGCACCAACAGGGGCTCACTGGCGGTTGAACTCTCCAAATAAGACAATGAGCAATGATATTTGTTTATCGCTATTGTCCTGGCAAGTCATATCTATTGAAAGCATGTTGAAAAGGAAAGATGAAAGTATAGTAGGTGGAAGAGGTGTTTACTGTGCGAGAGGAATAAAGATTCAGCCCTGCTTGTTGTGTTTTACTCCTCAGTAGAAACCACGGCATTGTCGTTTCCCACTGACACAACTGGATTGCGACCGCTGAGACGTTCAAATCATCAATAGGCTCATTTGAAAGGCAAATAGGACTAAATTGAATGTCACTATATTGCTTCATGCAAAGCCTTTTTATTAGATTGCAAAAGCTGTGATTCATATTTCGAGTACTTCCAAATGTGGTGTTGTTTCTTGATGTACGGTAAATTAGGCACTGTTTTTGATTGTTTTCATCAACCTAAGCTGCTCCGTTTCTTCAATCAGTTTGTTCTGTGTGTGTGTGTGTGTGAAATGCTTCATTGACGTATTTCAACAGGCTTAAGTCTATTTAGATGAAGATTATAGTGATGCTCAAAGAGGATCTCATTCCCGGGAAAATTTTCCTCTGTTGGTTTGTCAGTTCAAAAAAGTCGTCGTGATTTATCAACTTAAATAATATTTTCTCGTAAAATACTGATGCTTGGTCAGGATCCTTTAGCTTTTTTGGCTGTTAGCCTACCAGAAGGAATGCTAAAATATGAAGCGTACCACAAAACCGGTGTACTAAAATATTTTTCCTGTGCCACAGCTAAAGCAACATTTGTGTTTTTGCAGCATTTCAGTTCCGACTTACTGATCTCTTCTTCTTCTTTTGACTGCTTCACTTAGGGATCACCACAGCAGATCATAATTCTCACACCAGCCCTCTGCATCTCCTCCTTACTACATCAGTCAGTCTCCATTATGCTCTTTCTCTCTCTGTGACTCTGAATATGCCCTCACTTTTACTTTGTTTAACCTATTACAATCTTTTGTCCAGTTAGGACAAAAAACTGAAGTCATCAATTCCCATTTACAAATACCAAAAGAGTCTCATATAACATGCCAGTATGTGTTTTTAGAGTCTCGCTGTTTCTGTGTCTTTGCAGTAAGATAGCTAAAACGGTCACATGCCTGAGAAGACAGCTAATTCAGTCAAAAACCATATGATTAGCTGCCCACACCTCTTAAATCAAGCTGCGAGTAGCCTGAGGCTGCTCTGACAAATGAGCTGAAACTGTTTTTAGTGCATAAATCTGATAACTTGGACAAAGCAGAAAATGCACTCGTTTGTGTAGTGCCGTTTCTCTAAATAAAATTTGAGGGTCTTGTAAATTCTGGGAGTTTCCCAGGAAACATTGTTAAAAACAGAAGGCCTCGGGGAGGGGACTCAAAATATGGGAGTAATATGGGAAAAATGGGAATATACCTTGCATTGTTAATTCTGATATGCAAAAGTGACAACACCAGCAGAAGATTTTTGACCACAATCTCGTGCTTCATTTGCTGCTAACTTTGGATCTTTCCTGGCTTTCATGAGCTGATTGCACCCAGCGCCTTCATCTAAAATAAGTTAAAAGATGCTGAAAGATGTCAGAAATACCAGCTTTGTTTCTTTTTCTCTTAACCCCCATCTCCCCCACGTTTTTGTGTTTAATATCAGTAATTACATAGCAAGCCTCTTCTTATTTCAGCAACCTGGCTAATAGTTTGTAGTGCTTTAAATGAGTCATATAATCTGTTGCTACAGTCATTCCTTTTAACTGTAGTTATTTAGAATGAATGCCATTTACGGCTTTTTGCTGTCAAGGCCTGTCAGTGGTGAAGAGCAGCTAAAGCTACGTCTACTGGGTTTTTATTTGCAATTACGGTCTTTTTTTATTCTCTTCCAGAGTGTTTCTTTTTAATGCACTCTTTGTACATCATCTTCACTATATTACAGGGGGGAGTTTTTGTTCCATGTACGGCTATAGATGATACTAATGGTTACATTTATCTGAACATCTGTCAGCAACAGGAGTAAAATATACGACGGTTAATGAAACCATAATCCAATAAAATACCATAATGCACACTTTCTTGGCTAAATTTCAAGTATGTTTTATAAATGTACTTTTGCCACCATTGCAATTTACATTTCACTGGGACTATTTGCCATCTGTAGTATTAATTTTAAATAGTGTTCCAGAGTCTTACAAGACTTTTAAAACATGATACATTCTTTCAGAAATTTAAAACAGGAAATTATTTGAATATTTTAATAGTGTAGTTCTGCCAGCTGAATAATTTATTACAAGTAATGTAGCTGATCAAATCTCACATTCATTTTGAGATTAACACTTTTAGTTGGGTAGATAAGATATTTGGATGAGTTCTGGCATTATTCACATTTTTATATATATCTATTTTTCATTTATATCAATCATTAAATTAATTAATTAGGACAATAATCATAATTATTACCATATTTTACTTGAAATGAAATTTCTTTACACATTCAGTACTTTTACTAAGTAAATGATCTCAGTGTTTCCACCAGCAATGTTGTTTCCATTTTTCCCTCCCTCACAAATCAAATGTGCCTTATGAAGCTCTTCTCTGATTTCATCTCATCTTGTTGCAGGTGCACTGCTAATCATCACTTTATCAATTCAGTTGTATTATGTATTCCTCTGATGGCTCCCACGAGAAGTGCTTTGCTTTCAAACAAGTCACCCGAAACTAACTTTCTACACATTTATATTCAGGCATGGACTTAACCAGGTAGAGAGCTACCTAAGATGATTCTGGGTAATTATGTAGCAATTACTCAGGCGATTCAGTGGGTGAGTGAAAGAAGCAGCACATTAAAACCATTATGGGGCTTTGACAGCTTCTCTTAATTGATTGATGCACAGCAACTAGCTGGTGATTACGATGCTGTGTGCTCATATGAATCATCTCACATTTAAAAAAAAGGATTTCAGCCATACCTCACACTCCAGAGAGCAGACGAACATGGATTAAAAATTTACATGTAAGGGAGGGCGTTAATGAATCCACAGATGTTAGAATATTAACATCATGATGGTGTGTTAGCGTGTGTGTGTGTGTGTGTGTGTGTGCATTCACGCAGGTGTGTCTTTGTGAATATGCTGGTCCATTATGTGTAATAACCGCAGAGTTTCCTGTCAGAACATTTTGTCTCTTCGCTTGACTTCACACTCTGACTGTTTTTATAAAAAACTGCAATTTTCTTTCTTGTCCCTAAATAGACTTTGTCTCAGAGGAATGGTTTCTCCCAAGACTGATGAACAAGCGAACTCAGAGTGAATGATCACAAAAGCTCACAAGGCTTTGCAAAGTTGATAATTGCATTCATGAAACAGGTCGGACAGTAGTGAAACTGAGACGATCATAGAAGGTTTTCCTCTTACTTTTTAAGTACAGACTGTGTTGTTTCATTCATTTTCCTTTTTAAACCAATAAACCAGTCCTGTGGCCTAGTTACCAAGAGTCCTTCAAGGTCACATAGTCTACAAGAAGCAAAACTCCACTGAGCCAGTTCACTGTGTGGGCAATTAATTTTATTATTTTGTATATATATTTAATTTTTTAAGTAGTTTCTAGTGCAGTTAGAAAAGTGCAAAATGCATGCTTTTGTTATTTGCCCTGTTTAAACCCATTTTGATATACTTGGTATCATTTTGAGTATAATTAGTTGCAGAAGTAATTTCACTTTTTAGTAAAATTGACATTACACACCACACTTGTAATAATCATATGGCAAGGCAAGGCAAGTTTATTTATTTATTTTTTATTTATATAGCACAATTCAACAACAAGCTTTACAGAGACATTAAAAAATAAACGCAAATAAAAAGCATTTAAAATGAAAAAAAAAGAAAGGAACAGTAGATAAAATCAGTAGTTAAAATGTAAGTTTTGAAATTTAAGCTTAAAAGTAAAACAGTGCGGATTTGCATTTGAATAAAGCACAATGCAGCTGAGAACAGGTGAGTCTTCAACCTGGATTTAAATAAACTGAATTTTTCAGCTGATCTGAGGCTTTCTGGGAGTTTGTTCCAGATATAAGGAGCATAAAAGCTGAATGCAGCTGTCTGGTTCTGACTCTGGGAACTAATAAAAAAAACTGATCCAGATGGCCTGAGGGATCTGGAAGGTTCATACTGGGTCAGGAGGTCACTGATGTATTTTGGTCCTAAACCATTCAGAGCTTTATAGACCAGCATCAGAACTTTAAAGTCTATCCTCTGACGGACAGGCAGCCAGTGTAAGGACCTCAGAGCTGGACCGATGTGGTCCACTTCTTTGGTCTTAGTGAGGACTCGAGCAGCAGAGTTCTGAATGAGCTGACTGATTTTTTTAGCTAGACCTGTAAAGATGCTGTTACAATAATCAAGCCTACTAAAAATGAATGCATGGACTAGTTTTTCCAGGTCCTGTTGATATCCTTGAAATATAGTTTAAGTAAATCATTAAGTTGGCCTTGAAGTCCTTAATGGATGTAAACCAAGTTTATATGGATTGTTAACATGATCCCACTATGCACCCCTACAAAATGATATGAGAATTTATTCAAAATGTCAAGATATTAGGTTTACAGACAGCAGGACATGCATGCATGCAAATGCTACTAAGCACACAACCTCCTTTGCATAGGTTAATGCGCCACAACATAAGATGCTACAATTGTAGACTTTTGTTAAAACAATTTTTTCACTTTCTTGTGAGAAGTTTGGTGTGACAGAGGTGATGCCCTCCCTCTCATGATTTTTATTTAAAAAGAAGTAGAACCTATATTCTTTACATATAACTGAATGTGATTGTCCCTATACAAGCATTTCAAACTTGATGTGATAATTAGCAAAATGCTTGATCCTCACTATCATTTGAATACCGCAGTGAGAAATGGCAAATTAAGAAGTCTAACATTGCTTCAGTCTGGGACTTTTATTTACTTTTTAGACACAAATTAACACGATTAATGGTGGTCAAGATGGATAACATTTTCTGCCTAGTGCCAACAACAATATCATTTTATTATCAGCCATGTCTTAACTTAATGGTTACAGTGCAAATGTATCATTTTGACTCAGTGGATCAGAGAAAATCTCATTTGTGCAGACCCAGTTCTTTTTTTTTCATCCTGGAAAAAAAATGGAAAGAAATATTTTAAAACCCAAAGCATATGTAAACTTGCAGACCATAGCTGTAAACATCAGTTCTGATGACTTACTAAGGCGAGTAAATAAAGAGTTTAGGTAATCTAGTGTTTATTGTATTAAACTACAGTTCTAAATATTCTACATTTATATTTGGAGATATTTTCTAAAACAAGAGAATATTATTGTCCAAATCCTGAAGCCCATAATGATGCAGCTAATATACAGTGGCCAAAGGAGCCGTATCCCCTCCATTTGTGTGCACTTTGTCCTACATATTTTTACTGTACATTTCTCAGAAGCAGCTCCTCTGGCTTCAACTGCTTCCACATGTGGAATGCCAGAGATAATCTGTCCTACTGGATGTCAATGAAAGGGGGTGTCATGCAGACGCTGAAGAGTCAGCTCCCACTTCCAGATTGTAACCACCCTGCATGTGTGAATGCTAAGTAGAAGCGCACACCTGGGCATTGCACACACACACACACACACACACACACACACACACACACACACACACACACACACACACACACACACACACACACACACACACACACACACACACACTAATACTTAGGACAACGTCTCAAAACAGGCATGGTTTAAATCTGAAAAATAGACAAAAGCTGAGTACTTTAAGATGTATTATACTTAACCAATAAATACGTGTACATTGTTATTTAAAGGCAAAGGCAGAGTTCAGAGACAATGTGGCGGCTTCAGAACTGGCTCTGTAGTACACCCACTGATACTCTGAGAAAAAAGCACACTGACTGAAAACAATTGGCACACTCATACACTCCTTCAAACCCAATTTCTTGGTATTCTTCTGTTTCGTGTTTTAGGACACATAACAAACATGGCTTTTGTTAACAAGAGGAATAACTTCCTTGTGTTTAAGAGAGTTCTTTTCACTAGGAAGAAGTCACATTTTCCAAACACTGTGTAGATGGTCAGTATTTATGGTTTTTTTTTCTGTTTTGGTCTTTGATTACTATTTATTCATCCCACTTTACCTAAAGGTTTGTTTTAGACAGTTGCTTTTGAAGTGGTGTTTTGCTGATAGTTAACAGATGCTTTGAAATAGAGGATACAGATAGAGAACACAGGAAGCTCCGAAAACTGGATGCCTGTCAAAATGAAACAACCCTGTCTATTTAATGTGCGTCATCACAATAAGCGCTCTTTGAGCAATTTGTTTGCTACTTCTGGTTGCTAGTGATGCAAGCATCTGACTGCATGGTAACACAGAGGTAGACTTTCTAGATTTATTTTTAATAAATGCTGTTTATATTGTACCACTGGCCTCCAGAACTGATAGATGAAATAACCAGTGCTGCAAACTGGGTGCAGCACAGAACTCCAAAATGTATATGGGCGTAGAATAGAACACAACACAGGTAGCTGGGTCACTCATTGTCCAATCAGAATAAAGGTTTCCAGACTGGAAAAACTGTCTGGGATAATTATACTAGTTTGTGGGGTAAAGGCATTTAGCAACAGACTAAACAAGAAATTAAGGAAAATACAACCTTGCAGAACTAGAGGATTATTGTTATTACTGTAAAGTTTAGTATTTTGCTGGCTGTCGAAAGATTGGCTTAATTTGAGTGACTTTTCCAGATCAAATTAGCAAATTTACCCATTAATTCATTCCCAATGATGTAAACTGGGATTATCCTCTTTTAAACAGACAGAACCAGCTGAAAACACATGTCCAGCTTCAACCAGCCTTTTGTGTTTGAGGCTGCACGCGACATTGAGTTATATTATTGAAGGAATTTTTTTGTTGAAGGGCAGGCAAAATGTCAATAAGATAGCAGACTGCAGATCATAAAGCATAACTAGCTCACATTTCTCCAGACAGTCTTTTTAAGCTTGAGGGGGAAAAGGAAGTTCATGTGAGAGAAAAGAGGAAGTGAAAATATTCTGATAGATGTTGGACTCCAGACAATGTAACTGAATATTATTTTTGCTGAAAGTGTAGCAAGATTTCCGGCACTATTCAGTCTCTTGTATGAAACAAAACAAAAGAGACGCTGATGAGACTGCTTTGAAATCAGCTACTAAAGCAGTAGAGGATGGTAAATGGTGACCTTGTAAACGCCAGTTGCTAGTTGAATGTGAATATTGCAAGCGGATTGGCAAGTGGTTACTGGAGGATTGCTGGACACGCTATCGCGAGTTTGCTTGCAAAGAGGTTTATGGTGGACCTTGCCTGTTCTCCACATGTTCTCTCTGGGTACTCCAGCTTCCACACAGGCTGGATGTGTGGAAGCTCTTTAGGTGATTGCTTTGGTTACTACCAGGTTGCCACGGTCAGCTAGTTTCAATGCTAACTTGTCTGCAAACCACATGCCAAGCAGTAATAGAACATAAAAAAGTGGCTACAAGCAGAACATAGGCTGGAAATGAAGAATATTTGCATTCAGAGTAAAAGTTGCAACTTTTACTTTGAAGGCAAACAGCCTGCATTTCTAGTTTGTGTTCCACTACTGCTTGGACAGTCGGCGTCTTTTCCGTGTTTGACGACAGCGAACAGATAGCAACCAAATAAAGCACAAGGAGGTTTTTGGTGTAGCACCCTCTTTGCAACCGATTTCACCAGGCAACAGCCAGCAACTCACTCACCAACCAGTTTGGGAATACACATTTCCCCCTAGCAACGGTTAAGGTTCACATAATTGAGGTTGCCATGAGGTCATCGACCTTACTCTTACTGATGCACGCAGAGGGCGCTTTTTTTGAGCTTTTAGTCCTACAGACCCAATAGTCTTAAAGGCTAGAAACTACACACTGTGCACAGGATACGGAGGTACTACACAATGGATGTGGTTTATGTAAACTCGAACCTGTCCCAATACTCTACAGGTAAATATAGTTTGGTACTCAAATGTTAACGCTTTGCTTTGGAAGTAATGCTGCGTTACTACTGTGAGGTGTGAGCTCGTTGGTTTATTTTTATCTTTGAAGAGTTGAAATAAGATTACAAAGAGTACAAAGGGGAGAAATCTTAGTTTTTCTTGTGCCTTACATTTCCCTGCTGCTCACCATTTTCAATCTCAAGCTGTCTTTTAGTTTTTCACCTTCATCTTTTCTCCCACCCTCTATACAACCTCTCTAAAAACTCTTATCTTCAATCATCCCTGCAGTGCTCTTCTAATATTTTCCTTTCTTCTTGCTCGAGCTTGATTCTTCCTCTCATCTAGTTTTCGATTCCTCTCATCACGTCCGGTCTGGTCTCATCTCACCGCTCGCTCTCTTTTACTCCCTCGCCTTCTTTCCTCTTCTCAAGGACACGTTAGGAGCGCTGCCCTGGATTCTGGCCTTGGAACAAGCGCTTGCCTTGTGAAGTTCTGTTTGCATTGCGAGGTGTTTTCTCACATAGCAGCATTTCGCAGCCTTGCCCGGAAGATCACACCTCTGTGTGTTTGGCTGTTTGCGCATGTGTTTGGGAATCCTCTCAAAGACTGTGAATTCATCCACATTTTGTGCATATTTAAGTGCATGGACATAAACATGCATATGTACTATATGCATTTCCCTGCTTCTTTACTTGATTCAACATGTGTGTATGAATATGTTCATGTTACTGAAATGCAGTGTGTGCCTTGAGTGAAATTACCCCTGGGAAGCTTTACCCAAAGCTTTATTTGCTAATGAACTAAGGCCTGCTTTCCTGTTTTCGCAATCAACAGACATTTGAAAGAATTCAGTGACTCTTTGCAAGGCTTCATTAGATAAATTAAGAGAAAAACAGTACCTCAAGTACTCTTAGATAAAAATCAGAAGAAAAGTCGGTTCAATTCACAGAGGCAGGGATTATCCAGGTGGCAACCCGGAGAGTTGTAAAATAAAGCCAGCACAGTGCCTAACACTGAAGTTCCTTCAACGGTCACTTGAGGCTGGCCATTAAGCAAACCTAACATAATATCCTTTGAAAATAATTAGCTTGGTGTACAGTTAAAGAGCCCAAACAAAACAATGCTCCACTTTTACTCAGTAAAGTTATAGTATTCTATGTTCTTTGGCACTTACTAGCCAATATCTGTGTCTTTACAAGCAGCCTATAGATGCAAGTCTTTGGACTTGCTAACTGTGCTAGCTAGCATTAGTCAAAGTTTCAACCCTAGTGCTCACAAACCAATGGTTGTTTAAGGAGCCCATTTACATCATTTATATACAGTCTGTGGAACTATCACATTTCTGTCTTTCTCAGGTTTTATGAAAAAATGACAAAATATAATTTATCAAATTGAAAAGGAACAGAGGTACAAATGATAAATATACAGTCATTTCAAAAGAACTCTAGTGACTAAGAGCTGGCTCTCTTAGACCTGTCAGCGGTTGATAGCTCTGATTTAACATTTTAATTCAATTCAGTTCGATTTTTGAATCCATTATTCTGCTGGTTACATCCCTGAGGTGATTATTTATAACAATGTAGAAGAAAATAGTCATCCAGTAAAGCTTTTCAGAGAATTCTCTTTTCTTGCACGCTCTTGTTTGTGTGCCAGGCAACAGATTGCTGGAAGAAATCTTCCACATTTGGAGAGCTCACACAATCACAGCTTTTCTCTGTCATGGTCTTTTCATTAATTAATACACACATCCACAAATCACAGCTGCAGGCATTCTCCACTGAGCAGCTCAAATTGATACTAAATGGTTCTGCAGGTATATCTACTTTTCTGCTTTTGTCACACATGGTGGGCAGCATTTTGTACCTCTTGAATCCACAAAAATCCATCAGTTCTCCTTGATTACACCGGACTCACGGGTAATAGGTTTTCTGTAGTGCGTTGGTTTCACAAGCACATGAATATTGTTTACCATTTTAGAGGCAGGTTGCAATTTTTGTAGCAAATTATGTGACACATTTTGAGCAATGGCACTTTTTCATTACAGATTTGCTCAGAGGCATCTAGCTGGTATCGATTTTGTCCTTTTTGCCAAACTCTGTCCATGTTGAAGGTCATGCTGCTTATTGATTTTGCCTCAAAACGGTGCCACAGGGTATTGCCAAGAAACTCAGGCAAAGACATTTATATACTCTGCTCAATTAAAATGTGTCATTGTGGGGGAAAAAGTGCACATGTTTTGATTCTCATAGTTTTTTTAATGTTGGATTTTTTTCATGAAATACAGATATGAAGAAAAATGTTTCGGAAATGTTTTAGTTTTGCAAACGTGTGTAAAAGTGTTCATCTGTACTAAATGTGTAGGAGTAAGGGTCAACAGATATATGAATATTGTGTATGTCTCAGCAAGTGCAAAGAATAATGCATTACATCACTTCAAAACCATGACACAGAGCCAGTGAACTGCATCTGACGAAGTAGCGTTCCTGTATTATATGTGTTTATCACACCTGCCTGCTCGGCGGCCATGGCCTCTCCTGAGATGTCTGAGCGGACGCATACCGAGATGTTAGCATTCCCAGACTCGACTCGGTCTCAAAACATTTGGCACAAAATGACCTAAGGGATGGGATTTCCCCAAGATAATCAGAGGCAGCAGAGGAAGGCAGAGCATAAGCGCTTGTGTTTGGTGATCTACACAAGAATCAAAAATACACATTCTGTCGAAGCGGCTCATACTAACGAGGCTCAAGCTGACTTGCTGAAGATGACATTATAAACTGTGGCTCTCTTTATTTTAATATAATTGTTTTCACAAGAGAAATTTTAACTGAAGATGCATGCGAAAGATTAGAAGACAGACAAACCCCTATGCCACTATCCCAGCTCCCATCCACCATAACCTCCCTGTCTCTTCTTTTTTCATACTAACAGAGACTGAGTGGTTAGAATCAGTCAAAAAAAAACACACACACACAGCTAGGTGGCCAAAACTCTGAGACTAGAGCAGAGAACACACTGCATGTCGATGCAGTTTTTGAGCTCACAATGATACCAGGCTCACACTTACAACAGGTTTTCACAGGATTGGGTAATATCCACTGCTTCTGCAAGAGGAACACATATATAGCTGAGGTCTCCTGGAGTCAGTGCATCAGTCACTCATGTTGCTAAAAGGACAAAAGAGGCTTACATCATGTCTTTTTTTTTCTAGTAGACTCTTGCTTTGCACCCAATCAGAAAATCAGCCACCAACATGATGTGTGCATACTCCGAACTATGTCGGAGTAGTTATTTATTACTGCTTGTATAGAAAATTAAAGCAGTAATAAAAATCAGAAATCAGAAATTGGACATCTAACTGCTTCATGGCAAAATATACTGTCAATAAAAAAGGGAACTACTCTGCTGCAAGAAAAATGCTTCGATGACAGACTTTTGCTTCTTTCCTGCAGAGCACCATCCATAACGCATTGCCCTCTTTTGCACACGACTGTAAATCTCCCGTACAGGGAATGAGGCTATCCCGTTACGTTTACTGAGATCTATCAGCGCGCAATTTGTTGCAAAGCCAACAAACCGTGCATGTAAGATTTCTTCAGTGTCTTCTAACTGCAGGATATCACACATAGCAGCCCTGGTGTATAAGTTGCAGTTCAACAAGTTAAGAAAGGAAGCTGCAGATCACACCTTAACAGGGAATTCTGGTGTAGATGGGTGTGGTACTGTAATCTTTTAACACTTAGCTGGGATATTTCTAGGATGGTTTTTGTGAGTTTCCACCGAAGTGTTATTCTCTGAATCCTTTCCATTTTGCTTTTATTCTTGTTCATTCAAAAGGGGTCAAATCACCCCCTGTAGTGTCTAGAGGTGCGTAGATTGATCCAAATATTGATACAATGCCAGCAATTACATTGTTATTGTATCGATCCTAGGTTTGATATGCTCCATTTTCAGTATACAGCCCGCTGAATTGAGTTGGTTTTTCAGAGTTTTTTTTTTAAATAAAAAAATACACCTCATACGTGCATTTTTAATAATATCAGAACCTTCTTTCGTTGACTGTCTCATGTATTTCATTTATGCTCTGTAGCACATTTAAACATCAGAAAGTGACCCAAAGTGCTTTAGAACAGACACATTTAAATCATTATACACTGGTTTCCCTTCATAAACTGCCTTTATATTTTAAAATTATTTGTATTGTTATCTGCAATACTGGCCCTATTGATAATTGATAGCATAATTTGCAGTATCGTGCAGCACTAGTAGTCTCCTCTGTAATTTCCTAAGCGTTGTACTTCGCTCAAAACCAAAAATGCCTGCTTTCTATTTCTGCTGCAACTTTAAAAGATTCAGGAGGTCAAATAAAAACAAACAAAAAATTATGTAGTGAGTTGTTAGAAAATGAAGAGGAGACTTCATCTTCCCCACTAGCCGTTTGATTTGTGCTCTGCACTGATCAACACATCGTCTGACAGCCTGCAGGCTCCAACAGCACAAATTCCCATTTTAGCAACTCTTGCCCGCACATTTTCCTTCGCCTCTTTTCCCACACCCTGCACCTCTGTTTTTCTGTCTCACTCCTTTTCTAAACTTGCTTCCTCTAACATTTTTTCTATATATGTATGTATACACACAAGCCGTTTCCTGTACTCAACTCCCCTTCCCAGCAGAGTGATGCAGCTTTGCTTTTATGAGATACCAAACTTGGGCTTGCGGCAGAATGACTGACCGACTTGTAGGGAGGACAGAGGAGCCATTTTGTGCCCTGCCGCCTCACTGAATCCCTTTAAAATATTCATTCATAAACTCCTGGAGCCTTTTACTCCACATCAAACAGTAGACCCATAGGAAAAGCACTGAGCTGATGCATCCAGAGATGAAAACAAAAATAAAGGGTAAACTGGACCACGGGTGAAAACCAAAATTAATCTAAATATTTATGCGCTAAATATACACTGATATATTCATTGTGTTTTTAGGGAAATGATTTGGACCAAAAGTAAATCAACAGGATTTGAATTTGGCAAAATATGCAGAAGCGCTTAGAACTACTGTGTCATTTTACAGAGCAGCTGTGTTTTTCTCTGTTAAATAGTCCAAAGCAATGATTTAGAAAATATACTTGATTAAATAGCGAATAACTTCCCAAGTGACAATTGGAAAATAAACCTGTATGAACTGTTCATTTGCTGTGAAATACAAGATTTAAAAAGTATAGTTTCTGTGCGCCGTCGCCTCACAGCAAGAAGATCCTGGGTTCAAATCCACATATTCGATGGTGGCTGTGTGCAGGTCCCTGGTACTCCAGCTTTCTCCCACAGTCCAAAGACATGCGTCTAAGTTTATTGAATATTCTGAACTTGAATAATTGTCTGTCTGCTTCTGTGTAGGTCTGGTGACCTACCCAGGGTGTACCCTGCCTCTCGCAACTGGGATAGACTCTAGCCCAGGGTGTACAGGGTCTGCAGCAATGCTTGGGTAGGTGGTACGTGTCAAAGTAACATCCTCATGGGTGGCTGAACCCAAGGTTTCCCAGCAGAACACCACCCAAAACATCACACTGCCTCTGCAGGCTTACCCTCTTCCCATAGTGCACCCTGTTGTCAGGTGGTCCCCACTGTCGGTTGCCACATTGCAAATGACCTCTTTAAAGAACTCCAGTGTCGCCTGAATAAACTCTCTGCTTACTTACTGTGCAAGTTGCATGGCACCTCTTTAGTATTTACTGAACAAAATATACAAAAGTTCTAATTTATGAGCTGAACTGTCACAATTAATAGGTCTTTGCATGACATGAGTGGTTTTAATCAGAGTGTCGCTATAGTATGAGGGCTAGTTCTACAGGAAGAGAAAGCAGGAAACAGAGGAAATCGGGGTGATTGTGATTGGAGTCAAGCCCAGGGTGAAAGGAGGAAATGCGTGAGTGATTGATGGGAGAACAGTAGGGAGCAAACGACCTGTCTAGTTGGTCAAAGCTGTCATTCTAATGCCATCTAATAAAAAAATAATAATAATAATAAAATCCTATTAAAGCTTTTTAAGCTGTAGGTGTGCAATGTCTCTTAACAATTCTGAAATTAGCTGCTTGGAAAGGAGATTTATTTAAAAAATAAATGTCACATATAGAAAAAAATGGGTGGAGGTGGTTTGGTGTGTAAATGTGTGTGTGTTGGTTTTTTTGTCCCTAGTTTCCTGTTCCTGAAAGCACCTTGGCCGTCAACACAGTTGACACAGATTACAAGTATGCAGGCTTGCAAAACATCCCATTTTGGATGGGGTGTTATATGCACCCACCCCTCGCACCCACTTCTCTCACCCTCTTCCTCCTTCCTGTGTCCCCCACTTTCCTCCAAATACTATAAATCACTCTATATCTGCTCTCTCTCTTCGAGGTTGACCTGCCGATGAACTACTCACTTAAAAAAAAAAAGTCATTTAAATGGCATTTAAAGCAGCGGCCACACACATGCATATGCTTCTCTGAGGTCAGAAGTTTAATATTTAATAATACCTTACGACTGTAACCAGGCAGCTACTTGGAGAAGCCAATAAAACTCTGGCACCAGCAGTGGCTCGACAACAGTGAAGTAGGTTAAGACAGAATTTGAAACAGGGCTTGTATGTGAGCTGGCTGCAGATTTGCCAAAAGTCATGTGGTTCATATTTGATTCAAAAAGCCATTTGCTATGCTTGATTTAGGAACTACATCATCAGTGTATCATTAATGCATTTTGTTCTGACAGCACAAGAGATTTGGAAGGTGGGTCACCGTGAGAGAGAGGGAAACAAAATAGAAGCAAGTCAGAAAAATGGACACGGCAACAAGAGGCATGCAGAGAGAACATGGGAAGGAAAAGTACAGAAAGAGAAAAACAGAGGAATGAGAAAGCAGACACATGCGTCCTGGGGTGAGGCTCGCAGGAAATGAAGTCAACAGTCTTGGAGAGAGAAGAATGCGAAAAGCAGCTGTGGGGCTGCTTGCTCCAAGGTCTCCAAAGACCAACTCTTCTCAGTCTGACACCACTTCACAGTTAATGGCTGAATCCATAAAATTATAGTGTCAGACTATCACTAAGTGCTGATTACACTGCGATTCCATCTTCCTATATGCTCCAAGTGGCCTAACCTTGGCAAATAAACAATACCAATGTCAAAGTTTCACCGGGGCTTAAATTTAGTCGATGCCAGCTTACCGTGGGGCAGATTTTAAGGCAGAGGTTTACAAGAGTCGAAATAAAATACAAGAGTGTTAAAAAAAAAATAGACATGCATTGCTGGCTGGGATAATTGGATTATTTGACTTTGTAGCAATAAATCCAAGCTTAAGAGTTTCATTAACCACATTTTTAAAAAGTAAACACTTATGCAAACATTGACTCTCTAAAGCGAGATAACTATGAGACTGGTTTGCATAGTGAATCCCATTACATTTAAAACACATTTAATATTATTTTCATCATTTGGTTCAAAATGTCTGCAATCCAAAGAGGATTAAAAACGTTGCTTGTATAACACCGGGAAGCAAAAACTGCTGCATAAGCAACCAAATAAAGAGCGGAAGGACGGAGGGATGATTAGGGTGTTTTCAGCTGAGGATGAGCCCAAAAACAGATAGGTTGGGGCAGACGGGGAGGGGGACTGATTAATGATTAATCTACCTTGGCCACAACACAGAAGATGCAAACGCAGCCCGGGAGGAGAGAAACTTCAAACTCCGGCATAGAATGAGAATCGCAAGCAAATATGCCATCATTCAACGTGCTCACTGGACCTAGTGCACATTGTATCCTTTAGTGATGGACCAGTGAAAGAGAAGGCTATTTAGGGCCTTGCAGAGCCCACCATTAAAATAACATAGTGGGTGATGGATATGTTTTGTGTGTGTATATGTGTCTTTGTGTGCAAGAAAAAAAAGAAACAGCCTTGTGGGAGCAAACATTGCAAAAGAAAAACAATCTTTTTCATTATTTAGTTGTATTTTTTTTCTAATTTCACTGGACTGAGGTGTTAACACTAAACTATCTCTAATGACTGAGATGTTAAATAAGACAGTCCTTTTTAAAAAGCTTCTTATACGCTAGGATTGAAAAAAGGAAAATATTGCATAACGCAACTGCAACCACAGTTATTTAAGTTTATAGATGTAATTAAACATGGCCACTGTATACAGAACCAATACTAAGTGAGGTTAGGCATGTAATTAGACTTGTAAAACAGACATACATGCACAAACATACACATACTGCATATATCCAGCCCTGAAGTATATTTAGTTGGAATAATTCCAACTAATTATACCAGGTCCAAACTTTTCTTATTGGCTTCTGTGGAGGTTTTGCCATTTTAGCCTTTATTATATAACTCATCTCAGATGTGAATCATTACCTGCGTCATCTTGTGGTGGGCAGGTTATTACAGAAGAACATCCCATTTCAAGCCTGAGAGTAGTGGACCACAAATCAACCTTTTTAGGTGGGTTGAATATCTCCCAGGCTTCACTTCTGTCACCAGATCTACACCAAAAAGACACAGCAGTTAAATCACTGCCTTATACGTCCCTGTTGTTCCCATTGTCCAGGCAAAATGTATGTGCTTGTTATATATAATATATGCTATTTTGTCTATGGAAAATTGTCTTATGCACGTTGTTGTCATAACCTTTGTGCACACCAACAGCTGGAACAGAATTCCTTGTTTGTGCAACATGCTTGGCGAAACAAAATCAGATTCAGGTTCTGAAAACGTCTCTGAGGCCTTGTGGTGTCGACACAGGGCCCTTCGAGGTGAGGTGTCCTTTGATATGTGGCTCTGGAATGTTCCTTTCAGCAGATCCTTTGGGTCCTGTAGGTTGCTGGGTGGATGCTCCATGGATCAGGCTTGTTTTGGCACATTCTGCAGATTGGAATCTGGGGAGGTTGGAATCCAAGTAATTGCTTTGGGCTCTTTGCAGGTAGTTTTTGCAGTGCGGTGGAGGGATTTGGCCTGCTCGGGGAGAAACAATTTTTAATTGGGTGGTACATGTCCAAGTAGGCCCACGGTTTCGTGGAAGAATGTTAAATTGAGAAAATGATCATTATTCCACTCACCTGTTAGTGGATTTAGTGTGTTTGTTTACGTATACGGTGTATGAGCAATGGAAATTTTCACATTGAAGTAAAGCTAACACAGTTGCTTTGTTAGCTGATTTTTCAGCTACTGCAGAAGTAATGAACAAACATGTTTCCTAAATTGAAATGTTTTATATTTGGATTTTGATGTAACGTTTAATTTATCAACCTCCTATTAGAAAATACAGTGAGTTTGAGTATGTGAGCCAGTATTCAGGGACAAATCCGTATTGATGTCGACCTCGAAGAGAGCAGAGGTCGGGTTTGTTTTGCAGTCTTGCCTCATTTTTGTTCATTAAAGAATATTTTCCAAAGAGAAGCTGCAGCCCGGTGCATTCGACATTGTAAATACAGGGTTGTTGTTCCGTTTGAGAACTCTTTAATGAGATGTATGTGACCATTTCTGAATGCAATCTCCAAAGCTAAAGCAGCGGAGGCTCCTGCTTCAGCTGTTGAATAGCCATTGCAGATTCTTGTTACAGCTTCAATGTCATTCATCTGACAGCAGTGTTTGCTACGGCAGAGCTAAGGTGATTACTTCTCTAGGAGATGGACAAATACTGAAAATAGATCATGATGTCGCCCTGCCAGGTGAGGATAGCAATAAAATCTCCAGGAGGAGAATGCTTGGTGGGAGGGAGACGGAGCCTCTGTGACGGCGGGGTAGGAGGGATATGAGTGTTTGTGTGCTTTTGAATGTTGGGTGTTTGCACGTTGGTGTGTGGCGGCGGTGCAGGCGGGGCTTTCATATACCAGATTAAAATCAAAACAGAATGACATTCAAAATGAAGCCGAAAGGATCAGGCTCTAGCTGGCGTTTGTGGTTTGATGGACTGTCAAAACACTTTTGGTGAGATTACACACCTGTCACAGGAATGGCGTTGTCGACGTTATACAACACTGATAACATAATGGGATTCCTGTTATGAATTTTAGCTATGCTCCAAAAGGGGGGTGGGTGGGAGAGAAGACAAACACCTTTCACTATTATTTAGCCCTCTGTCTGTTTCTTCAGTGCACCTGCCAAACTGAGCCAAGTCCTTAATAAGAAGCCCCATCAGGGCAGGTGGCAGCTGAGGCGCTCGCTGCCTACTTGCATGAATCCCCCCAAAAACGCAGTCTATTTAAACGGATTTATTGGAGTCTCCTCTTCCTGTTCCCATCTGTTCTCACTAGTAACTTTTGATCATCCAGAAGGAAAAGCTGCTAAATCGAATCTACCTGCTCTGTCAGGCCAGTGTGGAAAATGCCAGATGCCGTCATATTGGCTCTCAAGTGATCGGGTTTCAAGCGACTAATGCGAAATCAGCCTCACATATGCTCTCATGTAAGTTTATAGTTCATAAAAAGGAGGTAACTGAAATTAACCAGCCTTTAAAAAATAAAATAAAAAGCTAAATAAAAAGCACAGACTGATCAAAAAGGACCAGTTGAACTTTTTTCAGGCATTTCACTTGGCATCTTTTGGCCCTTCACCTTTACCCAATAGTAGGGCTGTGCGATATGACCAAAATCTCATATCCCAGTATAAGACATCTATCGTCCGATAACGATATAAATCACAAAAATTTTACATTTTCTGAAAATTCTGTGAATCTCGGGCAGCTCGACTTGCATGAAGTGTTTCCAGCTGGGCCTCATGTACCTGGACTCGAGTGTTTAAACCACAGGTGTCGAACTCCAGGCCTCGAGGGCCGGTGTCCTGCAGGTTTTAGATGTGTCCTTGATCCAACACAGCTGATTTAAATGGCTAAATTACCTCCTCAACATGTCTTGAACTTCTCCAGAAGCCTGTTAATGAACTAATCCTTTGATTCAGGTGTGTTGACCCTGGGTGAGATCTAAAACCTGCAGGACACTGGCCCTCGAGGCCTGGAGTTTGACACCCCTGGTTTAAACCGATGCATGAAACTATACATTTTTAGACATAAGTTGTAAAGTTGTGAGTATTTATTACATGGCGTGCTGCGGGGAAAAGCCTGTTGTAACATTTGAGTCTAAGGTTTATTTTTTTAGCACCTGACGGCCGTAAACACTCTGCATTCTCTTTTACGTGATTCAGTTTATTTTGAAAAGTCTCAACAGGATCTTGAGCTTTATTGTGAAAGGTTTATGTGGAAAATAAATAAGCGGACATGTGACGGTTTTACCGTCGTTGTTGCTAACGACAACGCATAAAAACAGGTGCCACTACAGTGACCATCAAAACGATGAAAAAATATTGCCGTAAACAGTTTGTTTTACGACACCAAACGATAGTGTAAAATGAAATGATAGACGTTTTTATATCATCATCCGATATATATCGTTATATTGAACAGCCCTACCTAATAGCTTAAAGGGATTTATTTCCCCCTTACAAAAGTGCATTCCCTTATTTGCATTTTGGTTTCACTCGTTTAACAAGCAAATGTATTATTTCCTGTGGCAATACTGTTTGTACCATCTGATGTGGGACGCCATGGTTTATCTATACCTATAACTCTTGGGTTTAAGATCTCACTTTTATACTACTTGTTGTCCTAATATCACAATATCCTTTGCTGTATTTTGCAGGTAAAATGGACAAAGAAATAACTGAAATTCAGGCACTTTCACTCATATTTTGTAAGCTACAGAGAGCAGCGGTCTTGATATAGTCATCTGTGTTCCATCGGTAAGGAAGCAGGAAATTGGAAGTGACAGAAAGGTGTGTTTGAGTGGTTGCAGGTCATTTTATTGATGTCAGACGCGGAGTGAATGAATAGTGAGGCCCACTTAGGCCCCACTGGGATTCCTTTTATGTAGTGTCTATTAGGCGGGCGAGAGGTGGATGGCAGCGCTATACAGGCGAGTCTGTGTATGTGTGCAAGTATAGGAGACCGTAAACTCTAAAGCTTCTGAGGTCCCATGGGGTCTTAAGGATCAGACAAAGGAAACCAATGGGTACCCAAGGGACACCAATAAAGTCCCATTTCAGGAACACCCACACATAAAGTGACTGTACAGACTCGGGCAAGCTCCACGCACACACACTTGTGGCTCATTGTGTACCGGGTCATTCAAGGGTGCTCGACATAGACATGTTGTGTCTGGAGCTCTGCTTTTTTTATGGCAGTTTCACTGCAACAGACGTCCTCCTTTTCACTTCCACTGTACCGTGGGAATAAACACACATGGTCGTACAGATGAAATACTAACATGAGCAGCGTCTTAAACTGCTATCTGAGTGCTTAAAGTACAAAACAAAAGAAAGTGTATGAAGTGTTGGTTTACATATTGATGCAGTCGCCTGCAAACCATCCAGCTCTGTGGGTGATCGTACAGAAGGATGCTAATTTGGAATGGGTTAAATCAGCGGTCCCCAACCGGTCCATGAGTCATTTGGTACCGGGCCGCAAGAGTTGAGGCTCAGGTGTGAAATGTATGGTTTTCAGGGTTTTTATCGGTTTTCAGCGTTATTTTGTTATCGTTTTTATCGTTAACTCGGTTTTCCTGAGTCTTTTCACGTGTGTTATAAATAAATCTTCTTTTTTCGGTACCGGTACTAGTTTTATTTTGTTGTATTTATCCGCGACACCTTAAAGGCCGGTCTGTGAAAATATTGTTGGGCATAAACCGGTCCGTGGCGCAAAAAAGGTTGGAGACTGCTGGGTTAAATAAAGCGTCCCCCACATGCAGCACTGCATCAAGTTTAACTGATTATCCATCTATTTATTTAGAACAGTTAATCTTTTTATTCACTCATATCAACACTGGGATATTTCGCAGCACTAAATCCTTCTGGTGGAATGCGTTTCCATTCAGCTGTCTATAATGGCTACCGACACAGTATCTACTGAATGTCCAACAAGAATGAAAACAGGCCTGTAAGTGACTGCAGGAGCTCGCTTCTCATTGCTAAGTAACTACAGCTGTTCCTGCCATCAGTTCATTTATATTAACATTCACAAAGAGGCAGTAAACAGATTGTATAACGTGTGCAACAAATGAATGCCAGCATTATCTACAGGCCCTCTTTTCCTTTTCACTCATTAGTTTTTTTTCTTAAAGGGAGGGATTAATATCAGGTATAATAAATTACACAAACCAGAAATTCAAAACTTATCTAAACTTTTCACAGCAACTTCTTAAACTGATATTTTATTTAACTAATTCTCAGCTATTGGTTCCTCCCATTGATCATAATTTGTGTGTAGCACATCTAAATGCATTATTTCCATGCTGTACCATCGGAAGGAGCTGCTGATGGATAGTGTGCTGCAGGAGTGGTTTAAGCAGTTTTGAGAGTGGTTTAGATATGCTTTGACATTTTTGCTGTGATTCATTGTAGCTGCTGTTAATCCAAGCTGACTGCAGTAAAGTTGCCATCCTCCTTGAAATGAGCTTGTCCAAGAAAACCACTATCAGTCATTTCAGCAAATGCCCAGTTATGATGTGTGTCTGTTTAAAATGTAAATGCTGCTTAAAGTTAATCAAGAGCACATAAGGACACAGAGCCATAGTGTCTGCAGTTTTCAGAAGTTTGGAGTGGATGCAAAACATGACTTTGATGTACAAGATCATCGTTTTATTTCACACTCAGTTTTGCGTTCCTTTATAGAGAAACAGCATTTTTCTTGAACTAAATAGCCGCCTTGTGCACGATTGTGCTGAAAAGATTTGCATTTATTGTTTTCTGTCAGCAGTGAACTAAATGTTCACTGCACGTAATGCACTGGGCAGGGGTACAGCTGGCAAGTGCTATTGGCAGACAATGCAGCCATCAGCAGTACTGTTGAAGCCAGTGTATAATAGCATTTATAGTCAAACAATCAGTGCAGATTCTGGAAAAGGCGTTCAGTTTGAATCCAAATAGCACCTACTAGTTTTGAAGAAAACAAGTCAGAAGATCAGCCACACTGGCAATTACTTTATAACATCACACTGAGTGGAAATATCTATGAGTGACCGAGTGATGGATAACAGTTGGAAATCATTACCAAAGGCCAAGACCACAAGCAAAGAGATCCAAAAGTTCTAACGGAGCTGAGATCATTGTTAAACTCCTGCCTTATTACATGTTGTTTTAAATACAAAATGTATACTGACATTGGTTTGTTTGACCTGAAGCAAACCTGTTTGTGCTTGGCAAGTGTCTTATAGAGAAATTAGCTGGTGCTATAGGCACTAATTATCTGATATGTGTATGTGCACCCATACAATTTATAAATGTAGGTAGCTAACCAAGCTAACAAGCATTAGTTGATAAATTAACACTCCACCTTTGTGTCCAAGGTAAATTCTTGCTTAATAAACTAATGCTAATTTATCAGCTAACCCTTATCAGCTTGGCTAGCTAATAAGCGTTAGCTGATAAATTAGCATCCAAGATAAATTCTTGCTTAATAAACTAATGCTAATTTATCAGCTAACCCTTATTAGCTTGGCTAGCTAATGAGTGTTAGCTGATAAATTAGCATCCAAGATAAATTGTTGCTTAATAAAACTAATACTAATGTTGGATCTTCAAAAAGTAGAGTCGAAAATTGATGGGTGATGGCACCCTGGCGCCATCCATCTTTTATGTTGCTGATTTTAGCATGCAAAAAACAAAATCTATCGCTATTCTTTATAATGTGTCTGATTTATAGAAGCTGTTTAGTAAATGCAAATGGTGAATAGCTGTCACATGCTATCAGATTTCAAATTAATTATATCTAAACACAGTGGGACTAATGACACTGAAGTTTATGAAACATGCTCAGAATTTTTCATGCCTGAAAAAGACAATAATGCCAGTGTCTATTGACACTCAATGACACTTAACTTCAGAGGTTGGGTGTGTGTGAGAGTTGAAGGCCACCGCATATTAGCTTAATGAATACAAAAAAGTGAATGGTGTGGCTTGAGGACAACACATCCACGTGGCAAACTCATAAGCCAGCACCTCCCGCTGCATTAAGCCTACATCCCACTGTGGCATGCAGCTGCAGATCACAGATCAGATGCCGGTTCTCTGTATTGAAATTCATATTCAGTCTCTCTCAATTCCACGCTGATATAAATACACTTTAATCAAAGTAAGACACATTAAGCCTCCCATTGCAACATGCAGTGAAGAAAAAAAATCTGATAATAAAAAGCTGCCTTGCAGTGAGCAGTAAGTCAATGAATCATAGGTCCAGGAGATTAGACAGGAGGTTTCACACTGATTCAGAAGAGATTACAGAGCATACATTAGAGGGCGATGATTTACCAAAAAGATACAAATGATTTGATTATGTACAACTGAGAAAGAGCAGTCCGCATGCCTTTTGAATTCCCTTCATGAACCTTGGTGCTGTTCAAAGTGTCACCTTCCCGACAGCAGTCACCCCTCTATGTGATTTACCTCACTCACCCAAACGTATCAGACTCCAAAGTTCAACCGGTGAAATTCAAGCCGACAAATCTCCCCTTCCCTCAGCTGTGCGCGGATACCGATACACATGTTTGAGGCAAATCCAAACGCACACATATGGACGCATTCATGCACGCACACGAGAAGTTGCATGCGAATGCACGATCACCGTTTCAATCCCACTCACTCCTTCTCTTTCAAAATATAAGCTGCTTTCATGCTGCTACTTATGCAAGCTGAATGTTTGCGTCTGATATTCAGATTAACGGCGCTGCTAAATGTGCTACCAGTGTACTGTTGCGGCCTACTCTGGGTGGATGCACTACACTCTTCTCGGCAACCAGCAGCCAGCCAAGCCCAGGCAGACAGCTCAGAGACAAAACAATCCACTGTTATTAATGAGGACATTTTTCAACTCAGTTAGAAAGGTAAATACACGGCCTGAATGTTAAGCCATATGGGCTGCTTCAGAGAGCCTAGATCAAAGAGGGTTCAGTGATTCAGTCTGACATCAGGACAGCCTTGAAATAATAATGATCAGAGCGGGAATAACCACCCACATATTTTACTCGACTCTGCCTGGTTAACGAACATCACACGTAATACCTTTGATAAACTATGCGATTGCTTTAATAATGCATATGGTGATTGTTAGGCAAACAAACGTATTGATATCTATTTTGAAGTAAACCACTATCACTCTTTTCAGCAAGTACCTTTTTCATGGCAGTACTGAATGTGTTGTAGCACATATTCAGTACGCCATATTCAAAAGCTGTGATCACACAAATTTCTTAAGCTCAAGATGTTCGTTTTTTTTCATAAGATCTCCTGTTTTCCCGTATAGAAAAGAACAGCAGCGATGTTCTCACGCTTTTAATAAAATCATGATTCTCATACAGATCACTTGGAGTTCCCATGAAACTGAACATATTGATGTAAATGCTCAAACATACTTATCCTTTTACTGTTTTTAAACGTCTTTGCCTTCTTTTAAAGTTTTTTACCCCTAAAACAAAATGCAAATCTTGTCATCTAAATCTGATTTTTTTCATAATGTTGTATTTCAGATATTGAAATCTGTCATGTCTATTTCAAAACATTTGCATCAAGCCACTCTCCTAAATCATTTTTCATATGAGGTCAGTATGCCCTATAATTTCCTCAAAATAACATATAAGATTCAGTCAAGGCAGCATAAGAGAAAAACTGTCTTGCTTTTGTACAATTTTGTTTTAGATTTCTTTTTTCAAGCAGCACACACAAAGACACACAAACCATCCACTTACTAACACCCACACACAATGTACTCTGACCTGTTCCTTCAAACTGAGCTGACTGTCCTGTGTCTCATGGGACGATAGCAGTACATCACAACACTTGACATTGCGTGAGCCACTGAGTGCACACTTGACTGCGTCTAGTGTTTCTTTTATACCCAGAGACCCCAGTTTCAGGACTATATAGTTTCAAACTCTGCACTTTCCTTTGTCTGTTGGATTAAAACTGGGCATTATTTTCAAAGTTCAGCTTGCCATATGACAAACGACACAGTAATCGAACTGAGAGACAGCAAAATGGAAACACTCACCAGATACTTCTTTACTCATACATTACTTCTAATCTGCCTTAATTCTTTGTGGCATTGATTCAACAAGGTGGTGGAAACATGCCTCAGATTTTGGTCCATTACATGTTGATATGATAGCATCACACAGCTGCTGCATATTTGTCAGCTGTACATCCACGATGTGAATCTCCCGTTCCACCACATCCCAAAGGTGCTCTACTGGGATAAGATCTAAGTAGACTGAACTCACTGACATGTTCAAGAAACCAGTTTGTTTGGAGCTTTGTGACAGATCCTTATGAAAGCAGCCATCAGAAGATGGGCACCCTGATGGTCATACCATTACACCAACATCACCACCAATCAAAAGCAGCTTGAGCAATTGATACAAGGCAGGATGGATCCAAACCATCTGTTCACACCAGACTGGGCCCGGGACCAGTTTCCCATCCTACTAGGCGAATTGCAGGATCCCTTGGGGATTGTTTTGACATTTTACTGTTCTTAGCTGTAGGTGCAGCACCCGGTGTGGTCTTGTGCTTCAAAGTTAAATTTGTTGTATGTTCAGAGGCACTCTCCTACATATCTTGGTTGTGGTTGAGGTACTGATTTGCCTTCCTCAAAGCAGTCTTGATCATTCTCCTCCTCCTCTGACCTGACATCAGCAAGACATGTTCAGTCAGAGAACTGCTGCTCTATGGATGAAGGCTGAGAGAAAATCAGATCAGATGTTTCTAAAATACTCAGACCAGCACCAACAACTATGACACGTTCAAAGTCGCTTAAATCAGTTTGTACTTCACCAGGTTGTCTAAATGCACCGAGTTCCTGCCTTCTGATTGGCTGATTAGATTTTTGCGTTAATGAGCAGGTGTAATTAAACAGGTGTGCCTAACAAAGGTTATATTATGGCTGAAGTCAAAAGTTGATGTAAGCGCCCCGTTAAAGTAAACCCTGACAAAACTCTGGAAAGAGAGGTGAAAGTTTCGGTCAGAACAAGGTGGCGAATGTGTTTTATTCAGGACAAGTCAGCTTATCTATTCTGAGCATTCGCTTCACTGCACATGTTTGCAGGAGAAAGCGCAGATCGATTAAAGGTTGTCATGCTTATATTCTCTGAGGCTAACCCAAATGTCTCGCCATTTGTCAAGGGCAGCAACACATTTAGCCGGCATGTACCCTAGTTTTTGTTGTTTTTTGTCTGCAGAGTGTTTTTGAAGGATGGAGAACTGCTCCAAGCACAATGCTCTATGAGAATTTGACACGCGGAGAAAAATACAGTATCGTAAAAGATTTCATACATTTGCTAATAAATCACATAGCATTTTTTTTGATGATGCTGTTAAATTTTACACCGCAGCCCTAAGTTGGAAAAATAAACATGTATATCTAAAAATGTGCTTTTGAATTACACCCAGAGTTGTCAGTTACTACCTGTGAGGTTGAGTACACACAGTGCCGCTCCAGGCCATAGTGACATTTTCACAGACGCACGTCAGAAGATTATATTACCAGCGCTCATCAACCAGATCCATCTTTAAATCTGCCCACCGCTCTCCCCACTAGCCCAAGGCCACATGGCTTCTGAACAATGAGAGGACTATTAGATTGCAGGGAGGGCAATAAAACCGTCATGGTTATTAAATAGCTGGGGTAAAAAAGAATAAATGTTGAATAAAAGCCAGTAATGATGATGGTTTTCATTGTTTTTATTGTGTGTTCCAATAAGTCCTTGTAAATTAAATCAATTGAATCTGACAGTTGTGGACAATTACTTCAGTAAGTGTTCGGCTAAAAATGCTGATGGAAAGATACAGGCGGAGGGGGAAAAAACTGCGAGGAGTTAAATCTGTGGTTCACGAAGAGTTGATGACAACAGCCTTTTACTTTAAATGGGAAAAAAATGTCGGAGTAGGAGTGCAGCTTTGCAGCTTTGTTGCTATGCGATGAGGAGAACAGAGCTAAGATTATAGGCTTAAAAGTGTAGATTAAGAAGAAATCTTTTTCTTCACCTGTTTGTATATTTATAGCACGTCCTCAGACATAAACAACAAAATGGGGGATATTGTAAGTGCAATACGACAGTGCAAGGTGGCCCCCAGTGGACTTACATGAGTGTGTTATGTGTTTTCAGCTTAATGCTTCTGTAATCAGTAAGGTTTGGACTGAATTGCTGGGTTTGGGGGTTTTTTATGTTTTGTTTTGCTTGCCCATCAATGTACCAATTGTCTACCTAGACTAACTCAGTCAAGCTTTTAGCACCTTAAGACCTAGATTTCCCCCTATACGTCCAATACAGAGTTAAAGGAGAGTGAGTATTGGACTTATATTCACCAGGATAACAGAAACACGGCTGTGCAGCATTTCAGCAGCTTGTTTTTGCCACTAATGAGTTTTCTTTAACATGAGGTCAAATATAGGCCACACCAAAAAACCTTGATCTTAGTATATCTTCATATAATATCTTTATAACAGCTGATGAGAACATAGCACTAACCGTGATGTCACAGAGGTTAGAGTTTATCCTGGCCGGAGCTGAGGAGACACTCTGAGTCTGGGTCATAATTAGTCACAGCACAGGAAGAGCTAAAAGACACAAAGGAGTCATTTGTCAGTCTGGGAGAAGAAATCAGTTAAAAGCATCATTATCAAAACAGTGACGTAATGAGATAAATGGTCAGCCAGGCACATGGTGATGTCATTCTTGTGCTTTGTGTTAAGAAGCATAAATGATCAAATGAAAGCTGCAGGATGATGCCGAAAACAGATGGTTATTTTTGGGGACATTACGGCTAAAAATACCACACGGTACAGACGCTTTTCTTCGCTTTCTGACAATGTGTTCTGGCAAATCCAGTGACCTCCTTTTATTCCAAGGTGCCACCACGAGTTATGTTTAGATCATAACTTGAAGTCATACAGAGGTCGCGCCCCAGGGAACACAGCAGGTCACAGCCCCACTGACCTGTCTACATTTCATGTTATTATTCAGGTATGCAGGGAGGAGGCAGGGATCAGGTTACAGTGGACTGCCAATTCATCAAGGAAATGAGGAGAGAGAGAGATGGTGTTTGGGGCATGATAAATATCAGCGGGAGCCAAATATAAACCGCAATAAGAGTGAAGATCCAAAAGCCACAGTATTAAAACACACGGGGAGGAAAAAAATATGATAAAAGTAGAAGGAAATGAGAGAGCAGTGCGGTAAGAAAATGACACGAGTATCCCGCAGAGAGCCTGTCGGGCCTTCGACTTATTGGCACAAATCAGTCCCCGTGGCTAAGCTGACCATAAGTCCTGCAAGCTAATTTACAGCTCAGTTTAAGTTTTCTTTGTCTGCCTGGAACCTTTCACTGTATTGTCAAGTATTTTGGGAAAGGAGAAGCTGTGACTGGAAACATAGTAACCCGTCTTTTTCTGCCGGAAGTGTAGTAACACTCCCTTTTTTAAGCATTCACTCACAGCCGGAGTGTTTGTTAAGTGAGAATGCGCCAAAATGCACCTTTTAACAAGTGTCAGTGGATCCATAATGATCTCATTAAAATGCATACACATCACAGTAGTTTTGCAGTACTGCTTTGCGTATTCTTGGGCATCTTTAATGCTTCCTCTCCTTTACAATCAGAGGCTCTATAGTTGCAGGTATATGAATATTAATGATCCAAAAACTCTATGTACTTCATAAATAATACTGGTTGTATTCAGAGTCATTTCTTGAGTTGTCGTCATTTGTCAACTCCGGAAACTTCTCGACTCTTTTTTTTTTATTTATTTTTTTTTATTGGTGTCTGTCTGACTTTAGGGCAGGTCCAGATCTCTTCTTCAGGAAGAGACTAGACAGATTTAAACACTGCTCGTTGTCCTGGCTGTCTGCCCAAACCTCTGATGACTTCAGGGACAGGAATTTAAAACAGGATAAAGACGAAGAAAAAGAGAGCGGAGGAGGGGGAATTGATGTCAAGTTAGGAGGCAACACTAAAGACTTAAAAACTGCAAAGAACTGTATGCGGCTCATTCAGAGTGTGACACTGGTGGCAGGGATATACTGTCACATTCTGGATGAGCCACAAAACTCACGTCTCTGATCTGTTTTCAAAGGAAAGTTGTCTTTTGTAGAAAGTAACTGCAGGTAGTTTGGGCAAACTAACCGACCTTTTTGCTGTCGCATAGACTTCTCCACTTTCGCATACTGTAGCTACCGCCAAATGCCAAGTATGTCTTGATGCAAGCTCAATCATCCAGGTAATTAAATCCCAAAGGGTTGGTTCTATTCATCTGGATGTAGCGTTTTCAGTGGGAGAAACATTTCGTCACTATCTAAGTGACTATTTGCACCTACAGGCAGTGACATCCAGGGCAGGGAGGAACGCTGGTTCGAGCAGGGAGTCAAGGAGGCCATTTATGTGAAAAGGGAAAAACCATCTCTGAATCGAGGAGGGAGCCCAAGGGTACATCTTTCAGCATCTTCACAGCATCTTAAAATGCTGTGATTGCAGCCATTTCCCAACTCTCTGCCAATGGTGCTCATGGCCATTGATCAGTGGGTGTTGATTAATGATCATGAGAATTTGCATCTTAATGATCAAGGAGCTGTTCCTTCAGTGGTGCTAGTTTCAGTCATTGTGCAAATGTACTGTTTATAAGATTGGGGAAAACCTGCAGTCAGCTGAGACTGAAGAAGTCACCTGGATGAGTGATGAAACGTTTCTCCCGCTGAATCAACCTTTTGGGATGCACCAAGTGCATGCATTGCAGTACAAAGATATAAACAGACGTGCAAGTGGAACCGAAGCCTGTTGTTTAAATAGATATATATTTATGCAGGAAAAGAAATTGCATTAAAAAGAACTAAAGGCACATGTGTGAGTGCAGCTTCTTATTTATATAGTTTAGTTGGTAGGATGTGTACCCACCTGCTGAATGGATTCTATAGTGGAATACTTTGCGGCATCTCTGTGGGCAAGCGTTTCTGTAGTGATATGCATCCCGTCTGGAATAGTTTTCCATTGGAGGAATTATGTACGCCCTTAATTAATGTTTGTTTTCGCATGTGTGTGCATGCGTTGTCTCAAGGTAGACTCTTTTCAGCTAGTGGTCCCTTGCAGTCTCATTAAATGCGGTCTCTGGCAGGGAGTGTAGTGCTGCACATTCTCAGGGTGTGGTGGTGAGAGCTGGCTTAAATTTCACTTTTCTATGAATGCGTGTACATGTGAACATGTTTGTTTGACTCCAAGTGTGTAGAGAGTGTGTTTGGCTTATTGGCTGTAGTTGCCATTCTGATTGATCCCATAAACATCCACTGATTGCCCCTCCACCGAACACATGGCTTGGTTTTTATAAGTTGAACATACGCAAGTAAGTTTCTTTTGTTTTGCTTTGGACAGACTCCATATGAGTGCATTTGCTGCAGTGTGTGTGTGTGTGTGTGTGTGTGTGTGTGTGTGTGTGTGTGTGTGTGTGTGTGTGTGTGTGTGTGTGTGTGTGTGCGCGCGCATTTATATGTGGAACAGAAACACTCACAGGTCTTTAAATAAAACGTACAGCTCACTGAAAAGGTCTCTGAACCACAGCATAAACCAATGCTGCCACAAAGAAATGGAAAAAACAGCAAAGGCAGTTTTGGTCTGGAAGCCTTGTGAATTGCTGGAAGAGAGGAAATTATTTTATACATTTTTATCCTTCTTGTGAGCATCTGTCTCAATAGCTCTTGTGTTATTTTTTCCAGCTCATGCTAATTAAAAAGCCTTGCCCTTGTCTCTGTTGCTTTGCCTTCCATTTTTCTGTGCTGCTTCTCTCGTAACCTCCGTGGCTGCTTCATCTCAGTAGAGGTTTGTGATTTTCGTGTGTTGGTGTGGAGACTGCCACTCTGGCGCTACTTGGTGGGAGCATCTGACAAAACACAACCTCAGCCGTGGGTGTCAGAGGCCTGTGATGTCTGGAGCAGCAAGAGAATAAAGCTCTCAGAAAGCAAGAAATAGTATGGCCTGTAACAGTCACATGCACACACACACACAAGATGGGACAGAGTGCCACTGCTCTTTCTCTTACAGTTGAAATCTGCAACTACTCTAGGTTATAAACAAGTCTTAAATGAGTCAGTGTGATCTGAGTGTTTCTTGGTCAGGCACATCACTTAACAATGATATCATATAAAAGCAGACTTTTATATGATACCTGATATCAAAATAGAGAAAGCAGGTTTTTGTTGCAAAGTTATGAACCTTGCTGCGCCCGTGGAAGATCATGTGACCAATTACATAACAATTTAAAGAGGAGAAATGCTAAATGTAATTAGGAAGGCATCGTAATTGATCACCACATGAGTCTCAATAAAGGACTGGAAAGCTGCCCAGCCATGGCACATCATGTGAACATCTGTGAAGCATCATGGGACCGATTATATAATATTTTAAAAAGGTGAAATGCTGAATGTTATTAGGAAAAATTGCAATTGATGACCACATGAGTGTCAATAAAGAAGGACTGGAAAGCTGCCCAGCTAGGGATTTGTTTAACCTACCACTGTTTAGTCTAGCCCTCCACTTCCTGATACACTGCCCATTTTGTTTATTCCACAAACCACCAGTGTCAGGAATCGCTGGGAAATGGAGTAGATTCTTCAGAAAAGCCTTTTTCACTTTGGTAGTTTGACGATTTCTATACTGTTGTGTTTGGAGGTGGAAAATCCAAAGCAGCAGAGTGCACAGTAGAAGAGAAGATCATACAGGCAGAGTGCCTGATTTGGTGATTTGCAACAAAAGGAAAGCAGCAAGGGTGAAAAGAAATGTTTACAAGATCTCAGTGAGCCCCTTTTATGATGTATGGTTTGGAGATGATGGCACTATGAAAAAGACATAAGGCAGAGCTGGAGGAAGCAGATCTGAAGATGCTAAGATTTTTACTGAGAGTGACCAGGATAGATTAGATTTGATGTGAGTGTATCAGAGCAACAGCTGAGGTTTGGATGAATGGTTTGGATACAAAGTAAGCAAGCTTATGGTGGTTTGAACATGTGCAATAAAAAGAGATGAATATAGTGAAGGAGGATGTGCAAAGGGTTGTTGTGTCACAAGAGGATGCTAGGTAAAGGGTGAGATCGAGGTACATGAACCTTAGAAGTAGCTTGAGCATCCTACTTCTTCAGATTTTGGGTGTTTTGAGATGCTACTATTAGCTTTGCAACAGCCTCTACTCTGGTGTTACCTTGTGATCTATTGGCCGACTATACTACACTTGCCTCGCTACACTGGTTGCCAGTTAGTTTTCGAATGGATTTTAAGATTTTGACACTTGTTTTTAAATCATTGCATGGACTAGCTCCTATTAATCTTTCTGATCTTTTAAATTGGTATAATCCGGGGAGATCTGAGGTCTGTGGACCAAATGCTGCTTGTCCCTAGGTCTAGATTAAAACACAGAGGAGATTGGGCTTTTGCTGAGACTGCTCCGAAACTTTGGAATAAACTGCCTTTACATATCAGGACCTCTTCAACACCGGATACTTTTAAAACTCGTCTAAAGACCCATTTTTACTCCTTGGCTTTTAATTCTGTATGAGTCTGTCATCCTTTTATTCTTATTTTTCTCTTACTTTTACTGTCTTTTTAAAATTTTATAGAATTTTATTCTATTGTACAGTTCTTGTTGTTTTTAAAAGGGCTATATAAATAAAACTGATTTGATTTGATAGCTAGTTAGCCTTCTAGTTACAGTAAATTAAGAAGATGTTTCTTTATTTTTAATTTTTCAGAAGCAGTGGGGCCAAAAAGCATCAATTACAAAGATAATAGACAGTACAGAGAGACTAGGACCAAGGAACAATAGCGGTTGAGGAATTCACCTTTGTAGCCCTCGTCTTTGCCAGTTTTGACCCTGAAACCTGAATGTATTTACGTGAATGTTTTAGCTGATTTTTACATGTTTTACTTCACTTGTATTTTTCCTATTTTTACAGCACTTTTCAAAGCAAGTTCAAAATTGAAAAGGAAATTTGAAAAATAAAAAAGGTCTGCAGAATTAAAAGCAATTTCAAATTAGTGAAAACAAAGGAGAAAAAACGACAAAATCAATTCCACACATTCAACAAAAGAAAAATAGATAAAAGCATCGACAAGGCATTAATTGGCCTTTTGCACAGTCGTGGGGTGCGAGGTGTAAAGGCTTGGACACCTTTAATGAGCAGACGAGTCTTTGGAACCACTATGAAGCCATATCAGAAAGCTCACATTAGACAGCACTTAGAATTAAAACAGGAGCCTGACCCTGTAGAGATTTAAAAACAAGCAATAAAATCTTACATCCATTCTAAAACCAGGCAGCCAATGATAGACTGGAAGGACTGGTGTACTGTGGTATTTTTTTCAATGTGTTATGGAAGCCTGGAGCAGCATTTTGAGATAACTGTAGTCTGTGTAAATTACAGCGACTGATGCCAGAGAAAAGTGCATTACAGTAGTCAAGTCTGGAAGAAATAAAAACACTGATAACCTTTTCTGGGAATGAGACAGGAATGAGCAGATTTTGGATATGTCTCTAAGCTGAACGAAACACAACTGCATAACTATAGACTGTTTAGAGTCATTGAATCTTAGACAGGAAATGGATTTACCAAAACTTCAGACGAAAAACGTCTAGTATTTGAGACATCGGTAGTGCCAGGCTTTAATGGTTCATAGAGTTCTGTATCATCTATGTAGCAGTGAAAATCTAGGCCATGTCTCAGCAGGATTTTCCTGAGGGGTAGCATGTAGTTAATAAATAAAACAGGGACCCAAAATAGATCCCTGGGGAACCCCACAAGATAGAAGAACTAACACATTAGACCCATTCATGAAGGCACCATTTTTTGCAGGATTGTTTACCTACACTAGGTGTACCTACTAAACTAGAAGCTGAGTTTCTGTGTTTATCTTTAAAGCCTGTGTTGTTTGCTTTTCCTGTAAGCCGCCTCTGTCTGAGCAGTTTGTGACATTTACAGCTGTTGTGTGTGGCAAGAATTGCTGTCTTGACGTGCAGCAGGGTCAGTGTAAACAGCCAGCGGTGAGCAGCTGTGGCAAAAAGCTAACATAACTAAGAAGGTGAGGCGGTGATGTATGAGGCTCCAGGTCTTGTAGCCTTACAGGGCACATACACACATGTATACTGGAACACTAACCATCTCAGTCACACATACCTAAGCATGCAAGTATTTGGAGACGCACACCCACCACATACCAGGTGTGCACTTGACACATGGTGATAATGGTACACAGGCATGACTAATACACACAGCCTTATTGGTGAGAATTTGGGTTAGCCTGGGCATATGGAGATCATCACTCACACCTAGAGAGCTAGCAATAGCAGTGTGAGAAAATCTATGGATTTCAATGAGGGCCCGGGCCCTGGCCTCTCACTGCCAGACCACATTACCAGCAATCACTTACTCCAAATAAGCACACCAAAGGCTGATTAAAGGAAGAGCGGCTGAGATTTGAAAAAAAAAAAAAAGACAGATGACTGAGAGTAAAGAAGAAGCTACATAAATCACTGTGAGATTTGTAAGGAAAGAAACACCACACCTTCACCGGAGCTCGCCATAACGAAGCACGTAGCATCTGCTGGGACCAAAGAGGTGTCGTCCCAATTTATTTGACAACACCCCGGCTGAGTCACCGGCATTTTAAACTTGTCTTTTATCTTTAGATCTATCCATTCCACAAAAGGACCACATCGCTCAACGAGTCCCTGAAAAAGATAAACAAGGCAGATCAGAGTCAGATGAGCAGAGGAGAAGAAAAGATGAAAGGATTAAAAGGAGGAAAAGGAGGGGGAGTGTTAGATCTATGCACTGGTTAAGAGAGGTGCTGTCATTACATGATGATCCCTATAGAAGTATTCAGGGTGAAGCAGCACGGCCATACAGGCTTTTCCTATGATTTACAGGCATGAGATCGAACACTTTAACAAGCACTTGACAGTATGTTTGAGACCCGTTAGTTTATGTGACTTAAAACTGCCAGTTGAATTGCCATGTAATACACTTTGATTCAGACAGTCAAGGACCAATTTGGATTTAATAGAATAATTTCCTGACTTTCTTCTTTTCATCACCACCATCACAGCACAGTTTTGATTGGGTCATTGTAGCTACAAAATTAAGCATAACATCAATCATTTGAAATACGCTTTCCAGCAACCTAGTCACAGAACAACCTGACACTTCTGGTTTCCCGACAATTTGCTATCCCCAACCAGATCCATATGCCATAGCCTGCATTGTTAATTTAGCTTGATGGTCATGTATGTGTTTATTAAGTTTATTAACACTCTAGGGACTGATGAACAGATATCTTGAGAGCTCCTTCTAACAGCGAAGCTAAATGTTACCAATACTTTATGTTCCTTACAGCCCTAGCTGTACTTTGCTAATTAGCATGCTAACATGCTAAACCTAGATGATGAATTTGGTAAATATTGTCACTAACATTTTAAATACAAATGAGTTAAGAATTAAAGCATGAACCTATGGCCCCTTCAGCGAGGGGATAGGGTGGTCTGCTGTTTTTCTGGCATGGTTTGGGTTCACCATGCCATCTGATGTTCTGAGTGATCACATTCAATAAAGTTTCCATGCTGAATAGATTGGAGTCTTCCTAGATGATGACGTCTCCGTCCACAGAGCACAGGAACGATGTGATGAGGATGAAAACGATCTAAGTCATATGATCTTAATCCAGCTGGACATCTATAGGGGCTTTTTGTCTCTGCCATCATCAAATGTCATAGAAGGAATGTCTTGTGAAAGAATTACATTACAGTTGTGTTTTAAATGCACTTTTCACTGATGACTGTTATTTTGGGTGAATGTTATTGATATTGTTTGAGACAAAGAACACAACTAATAAGAAACAGGTTTGGTCATCAACGTCAGGTAGAGAACGGCCTTTGCATGCCAGATGAGCCTAAAGGAGTAGTTTAATTGCTTCCACAGTCTATATAGTCCAGGAATATATTCCTATATATAGGACCCGAGCTTGAAGGATAAACCGCCCGCAGGGGCGTGCTGGGTGTTTGTTTTTTTATGGGCCTGCCAGGCTCTCCACACCTGACTTCTACCCAGTCCAAACCCCTATGGCCTCTCCTGCGTGTAGCTGGCTGAAAGGAGGGCAAGACCATGTAGCTGAGCCTAGCAGGGCACCATGAACTAAAGCTTGGTATATATGTATATATGTATATATGTATATATATACATATATACATATATGTAATAAGTCGAAAAGTATGTTATCAAAATGGAATTTTATAGATATTCCATTGGGGAAAAAACTCTCCATAAATCTGTTCCTCTTTTTGTCGCAGTTCAACTTCCACAACCTGCAGCTACAAAACCAAGTCACCCTTCATGATAACATGACTGTTAACCTATAGGCATGACTATCAGGAGGATTTTGTTTCCGTGCTGCACAAATTCAAATGTTAAATAAGTCAAACCTGAGGGAAAAATCAGTTGTGATCTATACAAAACATCCTCTGAATAAATTCAGAGTAGGCAGGGGGTTCTGTTCTATCTGTTTCTGCAGGTTTATCACTGCTAACACAGAGACAGAGGACGTGAGAGTGGAGGGGTGGATTAATGCGTTCATTATGGGGAGGATTCGGCTCATTGCAGTTTTGACGCTGATACATGTAATCCAGCATTTTGGTAATGGAGCTACAAGCTTCCTCATTGGTTGCTTTTAATTGCTCTGACAGAACAGGGCCAAGACATCGTCCGTGTCCTAAAGCTTGCTGCTGTGTGACAGTCAATATTCAATATGTATACATATTTAAAAATGAAATACAGTATGTTTTCAAATGAATAAAAGAGGGGCGATTGTGGTCAGTCGTGAGAAGAGATCGATTTATCCTCAGACTTTCAGTTTCACATAGAGAGTCATGACCAAGCTTTTCATCTATTTGTATGAAAAGTTAGACACATTGTTACAACTGAATACAATATTTGGACTGTTTAGTTTATTTGGTAACCGTGGTTCATTTTAAAATGAAGAGTATGCTTGTCCTGCTCTCCAACCTATTATCTCTCAATTGATATAAGAGACAGCAGATTCAGTTACCATGCGGGGGGATAAATTGCTTTAGAAATGGGTGGACTGATAGATGGGTGGGTGGATAGATGACATTGAAAATAATTAGTTTTGACTATTTTATTTCTGTTTCTTTCTGTGCAAACTGGCCGTAGTATATTTGTATCCATGAGTTTGGCAGGATGGGATACCTCTTTTCATTTGTTTGCCTTTAGCAATACAATTTTAATTTTGCAGTAACAAGTTGATATATTATGTTGTTCTAAGCAGACATGATTAAAATTTGTATTTTCTGGTCACACACTGACTATTTATTCTTTCCCCTTTTAGGACTAATTTTCAATCTTTTAATTTTTGAAAGCAAAATGTCTACAGAGGGGTTGTGCATCTTTAAACGAGAAGAGCTTTCGCCTCAGAAAACTCTAGCACTGAGTAAACCCATTTGTAAAATGACTATAGCCAATATAATACTCCATATTTGTGCTTTCAGTGCAAGGAAACAAGGCAAAGTTAAAGTGGCTAAAATAAAATTCTAACTCAGAAAGATGACAGCAGTGTAACGTCTTGATGCATTCTCAATTATCCAGGAGACTGAAGAAGTCACTTGGATGAGTGACGAAACGTTTCTCCCACAAAACGCTACGTCCAGATGAACAGAACCAACTTTTGGAGACAGCAGTGTAAGAAATGAAAATGCTGAGCACCGCACAATGAGCACTGCTGCAACATGTCACATCTGTTAATATCGTCACGGTCCAGGTTAACAACTGGGGTGATGACAGGGTGGGCTGCGGTGAAGGGGAGAGCAGCCCGTAGTTTATCAGGGGAAGAGGAGGAACTGCGGGGACACTAACAAGCTGGTGGTGAGATTTGGAGGTTCAGGGAAGTGAAGAAAAGTTATTGTACTGTTGGAGAGTGAAGGAGGAGTGAGAGGCAAGGGAGTGAGATAAGAGCAGTGATGGTGGTACGGAATGGGAACAGGAGAAGAGTTTATCTGAGCTGACTGAATGTCCTCCATTGTTGAGGTCCCAGTCTGCTTGCTTCCACACGGATGTGCTTCAGAGGACAGAGGGGCAGAGACGAGGAATTTGACAATCTGCAACGCTATCTCTCAATCTGCACCCGCAGCTGCTACCAAAAGACTTCCCTTCTTCCTTCACTTCTCTCACTCGCTCTCTGTGAGTCTGTGAATTTTCCAAAGAGACACCCAACTGACGTGTTTCGAACAAAACACACGTTTGTAGTTTTATCTATATTTTGGACACATGAGAATATGAGTAGTGTTTGGCAAATGATTTATATCATCTAAATAATGGCTGTTTTGTTAATAGAATAAATGATAAAGTAATACTTTATGAATATATATATTGGGGTGGGGGGAAAAGCACTGAATGCTGAGCAACAGTAGAGAAGTATTATATATGTACAAAACCATGTTGGGTTTCATGAAATTAAAAACACAGTTGTCTTTGATTGAAAGAGAATTGAAAGTCAGATACAAATTAAAAGAACAATTTGATTTTTTACACTTACCAGCCACTTTGTTATAAACAGCTGTTCAATTGCTTGTTAACACAAACATCTAATAATGAGCAACTCAACAGATTTAGGTTTGTAGCGATGGCCAAGAAGACCAGCTGAAGTTCAAAGCATGCATCAGAATAGGTGATTAAAGTGACTATGAATTTTGCATGGTTGTTGTTGCCAGATTAGCTAGTCTGAGTATTTCAGAAACTGGAATGAAAAAGAGAAAATACCCCATGAGTGGCACTCGTTACCCCCAAGAGTGCCAGAGTGACCGAGCCCCAGGCCGAGAGGCCGAGGGCACCCCACCCCCGGAGTGGCCCGAGCGAGCCCCAGGCTCCAGGCCCCGATAAGCAGCCACCAAGGAGTGAGCCGGTGTGTACCTGGACGCCCATCCCCGGACACAAAGAACCACCAACGCACCGATGTCTGAGGGCGTCTGCCACCGGCAGGGGAAGTGGTGGGGGGAGATAGGCCTCCATACCTTGGAGGGCCTGAGATGTCCCCAGAGAGGTGACGTCTGATACCCAACCTGACATATAGACACAGACATACAGGCACACACAGATACAAACATCCATTCCCACCCTCATGCTCTCATATGCAATTACTCAGCACTCACCCAACGTGGAGACAGACATAAAGAGACACTGTACACACAATCACACTCCCCACGCGTATTCTAAGCCCCGGGTCTAGGTACCCTTGCCCCTGGAGGGGGAAACTGCACCCAGCACCCTGGTGACACACCTTTACCCCAAGGCCCTGCATGTGTGAGTGATTGTGGTGGAGCGGGAAGAGGGAGGCAGCTGGAGATGGGGAGGGAAGGGAGGGAGGGGCAAGTGACCCCTCCCTGGGACCAGCTCCCACGCTGACCCCAGTGGGCACCCCCATACTCTGCAACCCACCAGGGAAAGGGGGCCCAGGCCCATCCGGACCGGGGCCCAGTACAGCAGCGCCGCCTGGCCCCACAGAGCCCGGGACAGCCCACCCGATGTCGGACTTTGTTAACTTGCTATGCCGTGTAGAATTACTGCAACTCTGAAGGCAAAAAAGGGACAAATACTAACTACTTGCACCTAATAAAGTGGCTTATGAAGATATTGACTAAATGTCGAGAAGAGCTGGAAATCATTAAGATATATTTCCCTTTAAATCCATAACTTGTTGTTATGGTGAACTGGTGTGCCTTTTTTAACTTGATACTAGCTGTTCTCAGCACTAAATTATTTTAGGCATATGTAGTGAGTAACACATTGATATTCAGCACTACAAGCTATTAAAACACTTGGTACAAAAATAATTAACATTATATCATTAGCATTCAGCTCTCTTGTTAACTATGAGGTACTTTATCTCAGGTAAGTATTTACTGCATACTCCATACACTGCATTGCTTGTTGTTTAAAAAAACTACTACACTGGGCAGATTTGCCTATATCCATGATTCTTTACTCTCCGTTTGTTTGTGTGACAAAATAGTTTATGTTAAATATCATATCGCTATTGATTTATAGACCTCTCTGTAGAATAACAGTTATGATGCTTAGTCAGTACCTTAGTTAATATTGTTCTTTATTTTGGAACAATAGAGTAATAGTTGGAAATAATAGGCTCTGATTAAACTGAGATCATGAGATCAATAAAATCAATAAAAAAATTCTTATTGGAATTCATATATTCCTAAATTCGAACAGTGGAAAAGGTTTCACACTCTGAAACAGACAGCTCTTACCTCCGACCTTCTGTACCTCATGTGCTGTTGACCTGTTTGGAAGAGGATATGACAAATCTCATTGTAAACTACCTGGCAGCTGAGCCCCTGTCCTATAATAAGTAACCTATTCTGTCCAGTTGCTATGGACACAGATGGCATGGAACAAGACCAGGGCAATGGTAATAGACGGAAAGGTGAACGTGAATGTGGGGATAAGGGCAGTTACTGTGACACTGTGGTCACTCCTCTGATAATAAGCTAGCTCCATGGCAGGTTACAAATAGAAAACACATACACTATGTCAGCTGCTGTGAAAACACCTTGAAAAAGGGAAGGAAAAAGTATTTTCTCTGCACCGTAATCAGAGTGGGCCTAAATATTTATTCAACAAGTAGAGATGATGCGGAGGAATTTGAATTTAGGGCATCAGAAAAGTGACAGCGAGAGCTTCAATTATCATAACAATAAGGCGGACTGAATAATTCAACCACTATATGATGAGGAAAATACAGTTTTACACAACCTGCTTTTCATACTGAGAATATAGTCACAACAACCAGTTCTTCAGCATTTTTGATCTGTGCTTTTTTGATTTGTGCTTTATTTTGTTTTGGTTTTGGTTTTTGGGGTTTCTTTGCAAAATGTATGCAGATGACATGAAATGCAATTCTGAAAAACGTCCAAGCCCATCATGCAAAACAACTGCCAAAATATTGGCTATGTAGTAATCACACATGCTCTGATCTCAGCCATTAATATCATTAATGTCAAACTAAAGGCTGAATAAGACCCAAGTTTGAATGCATCTAAATTTTCCTTTACAATAAACCAGAAGTTTATTATTGCCCTCTGATAAAATGTTTTTAATACTCTGTTTTTTTACAATCTTAATCTGTGCGACATACATTTCCTAATTAACTTTCCCTTTTTCTTTTCTGATCTACTCTGTTTTCTTTGTTCGTTCACTAAACAGGATATACTGTGGTTACAGCTGTAGCGTAACTACGTTCTTGTGAGCAAGAGGAAATGCATCTACTAAAATGAAACCAACCATGTGTTGGAGACGATTTGAGGGATGATAGCACTGCTCCTTACTAGAGTATCTACGTGCAAAAATGCCTGTTGATGGCTAAGGTCAAAGGTGAATGGCCAGGCTGCTTTGAGCTGATGGGAAAGCAATAGTAACAGTATGCAGAAGAGCATAACATATCGAACCTTGAAGCAGATGGGCTGCAACGGCAGAAGACCACACCGGGTCCCCCTCCTGTCAGCTAAGCACAGGAAACTGAATCTACACTCCACGTAGGCTCACCAAGAGACCTGAAGATATTGGTCAAATTTGGGATGCTAGTGGTGGTATAGTGCATGGAGGATATTTTCTTGGCCCACTTTGGGCCCTGTAGTACCAGTTCAGTTGCTTCTAAATGCTAAAACCTACCTAGATTATTGTTGCTGAGGTGGCAGATGGGATCATTTATCAATCAAAAGGTTGGTAGATCCATTCTCAGCTCCTCCACTTCTTGTGCCAAAATACTTTGGCGAGATAGTGAACATGAGTTGCCTGTAATGCAGTCATTGGAGTTTGTCTGTAAATGATACATTTTTAAAAAGTGCTTAGGTGTAGATAAAAGCACTATATGACTGTGTGTGTTTGATTGGACAACTGAGACTTGTAGTAGAAAGTGCTTTGAGTGCTGTGTAGAAAGGTGCTGTATAAGTACGACTTCTTCTTTCTTGAACATGATGGTGAGTTCACTGTACACAAACAATCTCTACAGTCAGCTGATCTCAGTCCATTATACTGGAACGGGAGATTGTCATTATGGATGTGCAGGTGAAGAAACTGCAGCTGTCATCTCAATATGGTCCAGAATTTCTAAATAAATATTTGAGAAATTACAAAATATTTCCAGCTTATTGTTGAATCAATGCAATGAAAAATGAAAGTAATTCTGAAGGCAAAAAGGAATCCAGTCCAGTTCTAGCAAGGTGTACCTGGTCAAATGTCTGTAAATACTGTATGTGGTCAATGACCCTACTTTTGTTAACTGTGAGCTAAGCGGAGATTTTTAGCTTTAATTTAAGGGAATTAACAAAAGTAAGGCATGTACGGATTCTACGGAATTTAATCTCTGGCTCTCTTCCACAGAGAGCTACTGGTCGCCACAGATACCCGCCCCTCCCTGAGCCTGATTCAGTCAGATGTTTCTTCCTGTTAAAAAGGAGTTTTTCCTTCCCACTATCGCCAAGTGCTTGCTCAAATGGGATCATTTGATTGTTGGCCTTTTATCTGTGTTATTGTAGGGTCTTTGCATGACAATGTAAACTGCCCTGAGGCGATAGCTGTTGTGATTTGGCATTACACAATAAAACTGAATTGAATTAAAGTCACTTTTATATACTGATCAGTACACGTGCAAAATGTTATGAGAGCAGCTGCTGAAGAGGACAAATTGCTTCTTCTGTTCAAAATGGAGGCATTGTTTCCCAAACGTTTAAAAGTAAACCAGGAAGCGCTGGTGTTTCCTTGGTCCTCTGAGCATGTCACATGGTGAGCACAGTTGTTCTGTTTATATGCTGTGGCCTCTGTGGAGGATTAGCTGTACAATAACAGACGCTGTGTTACACATACACACATAGCGAGGCACGTGGGCTTAGACATATACTGAGAGAAAAAGGCAGACGAAGCGTTGCCACCTGTTGAAGATCGTTTCTGCTCGCCGCCTCTCTCATCAACCCCTCACTCATCACGTGGTGAAAAACAACTATTGCTAAGTCACGCTGAGCTTCGACACTTTATTAAACTGCCACCTTTTCTCCTCTGAAGCCAGCTCTGACCTCACCGCTACTGTTGAACTAACCACACAAACGCACACAAAATAACAAACAGGACAAATGCTTACAATTGGATAACATCCCCAGCTGTCCTGTGCTATAGTGCTTTGGTTGTGTGTGTGTAAGTGCATGAACATGTATGAGCAACCGTGTGTGTACATTTTGTTAGTGGCATTGTAACCACAACTATCTGAAGCAGATTTAGCAGTTGCCTTTGACGCCTGCGGTCAGAGAAGCATGTGGGATCATTTGCAGCACACACACACAAACACACAGATAAACACTCGCCACATACAACAACAACAACAAAATAGAAAAAGATATGTATTAAGAGAGGAGAGGAGTGGAGTGGGTGCAATAGTAACGGGGAGCGGGGCTCTCTAAGCCTTGTCGCTCAACTCGGATTGGTTGTGGAAATGAATATGAGTCTGCCACGTAATCAGCTTATCCCGGGACCTCGCTCGGTGCCTCCTTATGCAACTCTCACACCATCTGAGAGCCTTTCATTTAGTTTTCATTTAGCGGGATGAGAGACTGATATTCTTCATCCACTGGCTGGCTCTCCACAGCTGGGCTCAGCCAAATGCATCCTGGTCTAATCACGCCTGCTGCTGCTGTAAAACTGTGCATGGGTGAAATGGAGTTAGGCAAGAGGTTATGAGAGGTTATGCGGGTGAGTTTTTGCTCAAGTCTGGTTCATCTGCGCCGAGTACATGCAGGCTGCTCACTTCTCCAAGATCAAGTGCGTCCTCTTGTAAGGGCTGCCACATTTTCCTCTGAATATTTGTGCGTCACCGACTCGCTGCTTTAATAAGGAATTCAAGTTCTCAAAGCGTCTACCTCTGAATTAAAACATTTATTAATTTCAAACAATGCACGAAAGATGCAAGTCTTTCATTATTTATGCTTTAATTAGGACAGGTCAGACTGTCATCCTTCCTTGTGTTTCAGCAGCAGCCTGGGTAAAAGTTGCACTCTAGAGATCTGATTTATTCCTGAATCCAGCTCCATTATTTTTTCATGAATTTAACATTGCAGATACACGATTTGCTTCTTAACCCACTGAGCACCCATGATGCATTTCTCCAGCTGCTTTTATGAAACTACTTAAAACCCATCTCTGCTGAGGAGCTCTTTTTCCCCCCCGTCTCTTACAGAACTTGCTCGGCAAAGTGCTGTCAGTGCTGTCGTTTCCGAAGCAAACAGCAGCAGAAATAAATCAGCAGAGCAAAGTCTCGTGTCTGTCTCAACACCACTGGTTTATTTCCCTTTGTATTTGAATTGGACAGGCCCCAAATCCATGGCATTTGTAATGATCTGTTATACAGCAGAAAATGTATACATGTGTTATGCATTGATGATACATTAAAAACAAAGAAGTCAAAGATGCCCAAACATGAAAATATGACTTGAGAAAGAAAGAAGGGAAAAGGTTTAATGGATAGGCTGACAAGAAAACGCCCCACATTTTTCTAACCTAGATTAACTAAGTTAAAATGCGTCCACATGCTCCTAAGTAGAAGTGCCTGCTTTATTATTTAACACTAGCTGCTTTGTGCTACTACTGTCTTCTTGGAAACAGGAGGGCAAGGTTAATCTTTCGCTTGGCAGCAACTCCAGTAGTAACTTTTAAAAGAGGAAATGACATAGCCATCCTCTTACAAATGAAAAGTTGAATTTCCCAGACTCTGAGCTACACTTGAATTTTCCTCCAACAGCTGTATTTGTATTTGGAAATACGGCACTGTCCAAAAGTCTCAACCCACCATCAGTTGATTTCATTTGATTTTGCTAGCAAAATGGGAAATAGATGCAGTGATTTGTTGAAACACATGCAACCATAAATAGAAATACAGCATATAAGGCAGTATAGAGTACACGTTCTGGCCAGCTTTAATTCAACACCTTTTTTCTTCAACACAGCCTGAATTCTTCAGCAATCATTTTTTGTAATTATTTGCGATTTTTTAAGTGGCCTTTAGGATTAGTTCTCCAGTCTTCTCAAAGAACATTAAACACTCTTTTTTTGGATTCTGGCTGTTTTGTTCCTTTCTGGAGATTATCACACACTGTACATTGTACATGTTGCCAATGATTGGAACCAAAAGTGTCAAATTTATTCATTTATTGATTAATTTCTCCATAACACCTGGTGTTGCCACAGATTTGAGTTTCAATCCAGATCTTTTGTAATTTGGCACACCTTTCTCTGCTTTTCTTCCTGACAGCCACTCTTCCACTGAGACCTACTCTGATAAGCCTTCAGCAAACAGTAGTTAGATCAGTTAGATCTCTTAAAGACATGACTTTTAAATACTATTCATCTGATTTAGATAAATGTGCTTTAAATCTGCCACTTCTTCTTTTGTCCTCTACTTCAGTCCAGTCAAATTTCTTCAGATTTTTAAGTACAGACTGCACACCATGCGGACATATGCTAAGTTTTTGGCTAATAGCTGTTTGGGAATCACCTTGCTGTTGCAAAAATCTATTAGTATGCTCGTGTAAACTGTGGAAAACTCTAAAAGACCTTCAGAAAGCCTGGAAAAGTGTTGCTCAAGACCACTTTTTAAAAATTACAAGAAAGCCTGGCTCCCTGGAAGCAAAATATGACGAAATGAAGGGTGGCACAAGACTTTTGGACTATTTAGATTTTTTTGTCCATTGATTTGTTTTCATGGACACACATATAATTATCTGATGGCAGTTAGTGAAGCCTTGACTAAAGTTTATCCAGGCAGTTTGTGAAATAGTCCCAATGTTTATACATTTGTGTTCTCAGAGGGGAACTGTGGTGCTTCCAGTCAACAGTCCACAAAAAAGAACAAGCAGGATGTGGTGGTGGCGGTTGCGTGTCGCTCAGACAACCCCAGTTCAAGTCTCTTGGTACCAATGTTTTTACACTTTCTCTGGTTTTATTTTTACATGTTCCATTTTGGTTTGCTGTTTGTGTTCAGTTGCCATTTGTTCAGGTTTGGGTACCACAACTACTTGGTTAGGTTTAAACAAAGATCACTGTTTGGTTTCAGTTAACTCACAGCTTGACTCATGCTAATTCTGGTTACCCAAATGAGCATCTCTTCATGGGGAAAGGTAAACTTTATTGCTCTCTCTGGAAAAAAGTATGCATTGCTGCCTGTTTTCGCTCCTTTCAGCAGAGCCTTTGGTCTTAGCTGAAATTAATACTTTCAAGTATTTTAGTATTTTAACTTAGCAGCTAGAAGAAACACAGAAAATCACAAAAAAGTGGCAAAAAAAATGTCCTGTTCCTTTTTGTAGGGAGGACTGAAGGACAGGCAGAGAATTTGCGGTTAGTCTACAATGGTATTAGGATAAATGCAGAGGAGGAGGGTTTTAAGGACATCCTGTTTAATAACCTGCAATGTAGGTTAGAAATAGAAAAAAAAAGAAAACAACCACACAGGTTTGATTTTGCTGATGTCAGCCTTCATTAGTCTTCTGTATTTTTGCTTGATCCAACATGCTTTCCCATCCATCCTCATTAGAAAGCGTGCCTGTTTGTCACACATCTGCCGCCTTAGCCCAGCCTGTCACAGAGGAATGAATAAAAAATGCACCCAGATCCCTGTGTGTGTTTGTAAATTGGCCTTAATGTGTGTTTGTGTGCCGTGCTTATCTTGATTAATGTGTATTCCTTCCTTGCAAACAGACATGAATACCAGTGATTCTCAATTACGCACTTGAAGTTTTCCGTATTACTCAATGTGAAACACAGCTGTACTCTGCGTAACAACACAGATAGATCACGTAAACTGTACTATCTGACACCTCCTCTACCACAAAACCATTTTCTTGCTTCTCTTCCAGTAAATGCAGCTATAGAATTTACCTTAGGACCTGCGTTGTGCGTTTATAGCCAACGGCACATTCTCCTAAGATCGTAATCTCACCCTTTACGCACAAGGTGCTGACATAAAACACTGATGAAAGAGGATTAATTTGAGTGGAATCTCCCTTTTAAAACTAGAGACACAATCCAAGGCTCAATCCTCTGCTCCACACAAGTGTGTCTGAAGCATACCCTCGTGGCATGATGATTGGGCGTAATACAAAACCTGAGAGCTTTATTAGAGACTGTTGGGTGTGCAGGCTAGACAAGGAGTGTTTCAAGTGATGGCTCACCCACATCTCTTGTCTAGAGGAGAAACAAAGGAGCCTTTCTGCTCCTCGGGCAGTTTACCTACCCTGGTAACAATAGAACCACGTCCCTCATCTGTGTTTGTATATCTGAGGTCCTCTCACAGCAGTGAGCCTCGGATAATTGATGGAAATGCATGAGGTAATCTAGTTGAGGAACAAAATACAACACAGAGCCAATACATCTAGATAAGCATCAAATTTAAAAGACGTCACATTATGTCGGGGGTTTTGTGTGCATTTGTTTAGAACTATGATCCTGATTTGTTTGTGCTCTAATTTTGGATTGAAGGTTAAAGTACATCGCTCTTAGATTTCTGACACCAGAGGTATCTTTGAAAGTAAACAGAGTGAAGGTTGTGTTTTGTTTGAGAGATCAAAGTGCTTTTACCAGATTATTCCAGGAGTCATGAGGGCAGGAAATGTGCTGATGTTTTTTGATTGTGCTTACATCTAAGGATGATACTGCAAACATTACTTGATTCATATCAAGTAATGTTCTTTTTAGAAAGCTTTGATAGGCTTATTCTTTTCAAAAAAAAGTAACAACCTAGTACATGAGCCTGCAGTAATTATGCTCTGAGCAAAAATGTTAGGAAAATTGGATTTATTGAATAAATAGTGATTTATTGAAACATATGCAAACATACATGGAAGTACAAGCTATGAGAAAAAAATCTGAATTCTGAATTCAAACAAGATTTAAAGTGAATATTTGGTGTGACCACCTTTATTCTTCGACACAGCCTGAACTCTCTTATAGACAAGGTTTCTTTTCATTTCCAAAAGTAGACTTCAGGGATAGTTGTTCTTCTTGAGGGACATTCAAAGCTCTTCTTCTACCTTTTGTTCTGTTCCATGTCAAGATGATCTCGCACTGCTTCAGTGATGTTGAGGTCCAGGCTCCCAGGGTGGCCAGTTCATGCCTAATTGTGTGCTATAGTGTGTTTTTCTATCCAGACACGCTTTTAGTGCAAAAACTGACATTATTTTTCTAAATTTGTAAATTCATCAATTTTGACAAGATTCCCAGTGACAAACCATGACAGAGCCTCCACTGTACTTTTACAGATTGGCTGTAAACACTCACTAAGACCTGATTTGCAGCGTGGCACTTGTGTCATTTAGTGTACTTTAGCCTCTTCTCACTGATTTTTACTGAGGTTTCAGCAAACAGTACATGAATGTACTGAAGGAGCTCTCAAGTCCTTTTTAGGCCTACACAGCTTGATTTCTTTATTTTCCACAGACATAACTTTCATCTACTTTAGATATTTCTCAGGTCTGCCACTGTACTTCAGTTCAGTCCAGTTTCCTCAGGTTTTTAAGGGCACACTGCACACCATGCTGACAGATCCCAAGTTTTTGTCTAATAGCTCTTTGGGAATTGCCTTGGTTGTGCAAAAATACTATTCCATGCTTGTTTAAACTATAAAAAACTTTGTACAACCACAAGAACATCTAACTAGTAACTGTTGCTCACGAACACTTAAATTACAAGAACTTTTGAGTCTTTGGAAGTAAAATATAAAGGAATGAGGGGGGGGCTCAAAACTTTTGAGCAATACTGTTTCACTACAAACACTATGATCTTCACTGATCATTTTTTTACCTGTCCTTAAACTTCAGCGGGATGTGTTGTAAGTAAATGGGCGTATGGGCTCCAGTTTCACAATGCTATGTAAACGCTTAATTTAGTGCTAATAGGCCACTGTCTGTTTTTATAAGCCCTTGCAAACAGCCACTAGAATTTTACAAGAGTGCTTTTCTTCCATAGCTAGAGATGTATTTTTCCCTAAGAAGAGTGTAGCTAATGGGTGTGAGGGTGGGGAGAGTGGCTAGAAGTGGGTGATTTGGCGATACAGGTTAGGGTGGTGTCAAAGTCCAAACATAATCTTTTCAGCAGTTTTCAACAGAGACAAACTACCTGTGTCTGGGCATAAATAGGTCAACTAAGCAAAGAATTACACAAGGGCTGCAACTACTGATTTTTTTTCTGAGCTTGGTGGTTGGTGGACTTTAGGAACAGTGTAAAGAACCTACAGAGTTACATAAGAATTGATTCAAATTTTCTTTAGTTTCAGAAATTCAGCACATCTAATTCAATTCACCTTGTAGCTTTGTTTTAAGAGTGCCAGTTAACAATCGCGAATGCTCCCTGGGTAATGTACAGTCAGCTTCTAGATGTATATAAGGTATCCTTTTTTAAAATGCAATAATAGATGCAATATAAATCATAACATCACATACTAGTTCATGAAGCCTCATTTTGGAGCCTGAACTTGTGCTAATCTAACACCGGCTTTGCTAACAAGGTGTGTCCATAGACTGTATCTGTTCTTTGCATAGACACAGATACCTGATAATTAGTGCTTAGCTACAGACAAATAAAACACTAGAACGTTTCTGTCAACGAAACCAGAGCACAGAATTCTTGGATGGTCAACTAAATGCACAGCAAGCCATATTATTTGTTTCAAAAGGCCACAGCACCACACAAACAGTTCAGACGTCCATTTTGGCACCTAACTGTTAATCCACCTGATACTCAAATTAAACGTTCAGCCTTGTTAAAAATATAAACAGGTGAGACATATTACTTTTTTTGCCAATGAACTGTTCATTGGGAAAATGAGAATGTTGTGAAGTTGGTTATTTTAGTTTGGAGGTCTACAGCCACTGACTTGCTTGAACTGACCATTTAAAGACTTGAACTCTTTGGCACTTTCGGCCCCAGACGTTGCAAAACTTGGGGGCTAGATGGCTAAGGAATGAGCTAAAAAAAAAATTAAGGACCAGTCATGTTGAAATTTAAGGTGTTCACACTATTGCTGAAATACTGTATGTACTTATACTGTCTCTTGCCCTTTTTAGCAGACCTTAAAGGAATATTGTGAGCATTGCTGTTGAGGATGTTGCCACAGCTGTAGTGCCATCACAAAATTATTAATCGCACTGTTATATCATACCAGCAGTTCCTCTCGGCTCAGACTCCTGCTGGAAGGATTATGATAAACCAGTCACTCTGGGTTCTGTATTTATATTGAACATGATATCATACAGCGAAATGATTTCAGCAGGGGCACAAATAAACAGTATAGTGTAATTAGTTTTTTTTGTTAAATCTCTGGTGGCATTGTAAAAACATTTGAGTGGAAAAAAATAAATTCATGTGGCTGTTCTCCAAAAATGTACCTTCATCTCAGATCTCCAGATGTGTTTGTGCAGCACAGCTTACTTTAGAAAAGACCAACCAATAAGAAGCTGACAGCACAGGAGTGAAAAATCCCGATTTTTTTAACCTTTCTGACAGAAACACACAAGTCTGCATCCCAATATAGATGCATCTAAGTACTAGACTGGTGTGTTCTGCCTTGATTTCACAAAAGAAAGAGAAGGGGGAGGAATGGAGAAAACCAAAGGAAGAGGCAACAAGGGAGGCAGAGCATTAGGAGATTATCTGATGTTCCTGCGAAATGAAAGAAAAAATATATTTTCGCCGAAGTATAGGAATAAAAAGAGTATTCACTTCCTAACACCCACTCTTTCTCGCACTACAAATGTGATTTATAGTCAGTCGTTACCACTTGCTTCGGGTAATATGAGAATTGGGGAGCTACGAAATACATTATCATAAATAGAGAAGCGCTTGGTACCTGAAAACACAGAAAGTGCCATTAAAGAGTGTGTGAACTCTATGACATATCTGAATAACTAGCAATAGAGAAGCCAGGAGCACATTCCACTCCCATTCCTCTTCTTTATGAAACGTGTCATTGCGTACAACAACTGCTGCTCGTCAAAGTAATTGTTGGGAAAAAGGGAGTAATAGACTCCGATGAGAAGAGAAACGTGCAGAGTCCGTCTTCAGCTTCGTCGATTATCAGTCTCTAAGCCTTGCGCTAAAGGACTCGGACGTATTTATTTTTCATGATGTTTGGGATGTGAAAAGTGGACCTCAAAGTAAAAACAAGAAAACAGCCGCTCCTGTGAGTTTGCGTGGGGATGTGTGTTTTAAGGGGGTCTGTGTGTTCTTTCACTTTAGTGTGTCATCTTTCGCTCAGTTGATTACTCTACGTGGTTTTGGACCCGGGCTCCATATCACTTAAGATTATTTTCCAAATCACAACTTTTAACTTAATACCCCTTTAAAAAAAATCTCCTGCCAAATCTTAAGTGCTTCCTGTCTACTTGTAGAAGAGCATCTCAATGCACTGCTCTTCTTGGGCACTGAGCATTGTTTAATCACACAGCCTACCTGAGTAGCTGCTGACCATGTCCAGCCCTTTTACTGTCTGTTTCCAACTGGATAACCCTCTATGTCACAAATCTCACAGCAAGATGGTTTCCTTAACATGACAATGAGTTCACTGTGCCTAAATGCCCTATGCAGCCACCACATCTCACTCTAATAGATGACCTTCGGGGTGTGATGGAACGGGAGATTTGCAACGTGGCTCTGCAGCAACGAATCTGAAAATGATTTGAGTTTCACTTTGTGCTCAAATATCTTTGTCTGTTCATGAATCTTTTAGACTTAAGCTACATACACACTGGATTGAAAGTGATGTGGTGACCAGAGACCATAGAAAGTGAATGGCAGTCTGTCTGTGAAGGTTCTCAGTCATCCAGGTCATCGTAATCCAAGGAGCTTGGAAAGAAAAGTGTCTGGACTTCTTTAAGTTGCTTGAAGACGTTTCACCTCTCATCCGAGAAGCTTCTTCAGTTTTAGAGTATCCCCCCAAAGAGGGACAAAAGGACCCCCTGATGATCCTCTACCTAATCACATGAGCCAAGGTGTGAAAACGGGTGTGGGTCACAATCAGCCAGGGTTTCGGGTGAGCTCATTGTGAAACCTAGCCCCACCCTATCATGTGATTTCCTGAGGTCAGATGGCCCAGGGTGTGAGTGGCCGTTAAGGCGTCTGGGAAGGGACCTCAAAACTGGATTATAGATGGCAGACAGTTGGTGTCGTAAGCCACCGCCTCTGTTCAAAGATGGTCGCTCACAGTGGACATAGATGGCTTCTTTCACTCCTCTTTCAAACCATCTGTCTTCTCTGTCCAAAATGTGAACATTGGCATCCTCGAAAGAGTGTCCTTTGTCCTTTAGATGCAGATGGAGAGCCGAGTCTTGTCCTGTGGAGGTGGTTCTTCTATATTGTGCAGTGCTTGTGAAGTGGCTGTTTGGTCTCTCCACTGTAGAGGTCTGGGCATTCCTCGCTACACTGTACAGTCTGCAACTTCAAGCAGCTACAGGCGTAATAACCACCTGGGTTACCGGAAGCGGGTCAAGCCCTAAATTAGCTTTTCTCAACTTCCAGCTAAGCAACTGAAGCAACTGAAGCAACTAGCATTGAGAGTGTAGAATCCCGTTGATTGGCATGTGATCTGGTAGTAAATACATCAGTTACCTGGGCAACCAGAGCCTAGAATGTCTACAGGCAACTATGACTATGAGGCCGACACTCACGATCAGCATTTGTCTCTAGCTTTAATACTTTGGGAGAGACATGTACAAAGTTAGGAAACAAGAACAATTTATATTAGAAAATGAGGCAATGACCTGTAAAATTTGACAAATCAGGGCACAGAAATTCTAAAAGCCATGGCTTCCTTTTCGTAGACTTCATTGACTTTTCCCTTTGCACTATCATCAGTCTCTTGTTGCAACATTTGCCTTTGACAGCATTTCCCTTTGACAGCAAATCTATAGACTATATTATTAATATATATTTATATATTATTCTTTTTCTCTCCCTTAAAACGCGCTTCAACAACCAGATGTGTTACAGGTCTACACATGTCAGAGGAATGTGCACATGAATGAGGCAGGTTACTGTGTTATTTGCACTGTAGGTCCTCTCTTCGTCATCACGCTTCAGTGTGGTCCGTAGTTCTGGTGACAGGTACATTAGTGCTCACATACTGGCTGCAGGCTGTGTGGGGAAAATAAACAAAGAACAGTTCAATCATTTGCTCTTTTGTGTGGAACTTTGGAGAAATTGTGTTCTCCAGGCTTGGACATCTGTCTTGTAGAACAAGAAAAACTTCCTGTCAAAGTTTGATTAAAAAAAAGAAAAAATTCTGAGAAACATGATTTGCACTGAAAGTGTCAAATTCTTTTGTGCTACTGCTTAGATTATGTCGTAACTGAGAGAATATATTTTCTCCTTTCACTGTTGGCTTCTTTTTTTCATTACTTTTACATGTTGCTTTCCTTTCTTAAAGTATGCCGTCAAGTTAGAGTTGCCCTGGAGCAACAAAAATTAATGACGACTTCTTATCTCTCTAACATAATCCATTTGGTGGTATTTCTTGAATTAGCTCCCTGTAATAACTTCTGAAAATGTATTTGGCATATTTTTCATCTCTAATAGTAACTTTTAGGCACAGAAACACTTCAAGGTAAGGAAAAAGGAGTCTTTTTTTAACCTAAACATCCACCTTAACCTGTTCAGGAACCCATCAGCTATTATAGGATGAGGGCCATTGTTTTTGTGCTTCCAGTGGCACCAGCAGACACAGATTTAAGGGTTAAATCTATATCAAGTAACGCAGGCGTAACCCTGAGAGACAAGCCACCAATCACGCTCTGTAATCCACAGCTATCGATTTATCTTCAGAATCCATAACTGACCTAACAAGCATTTCTTTAAAATGAGGGCTGGAACCAGAGCACCTGGATAAAACCCACAGAGGCACAGTGGCTCTATAAAGAAAGGTCTCAGCTGACTTGGATGTTCAGAACCATGACGTTTTTTCTGTGAGGTGAATGCTAATCACTGCAACACCACACTGCTCACGGTTAATGCAGATTTTTATTTTTAAAACTAAGCTAAGATAAACTGTCAAGAGTTCATCTTAGCTAAGTTTCAAGCTTTCAACATTCAAGCCTTTTCAACTTTCTCTTTTCTTTCCTTCAACAAAAACTGGGCAGCTATGGCTCAGTCACACTAGCTGGTGGTTGCCTAGTGATTGTGAGGATTTTTTTTGCAGTTCAAGACCAATTTGCAAGTAGTTGCAGCAACCAATTGATCAGCAGTTGATTGCACAGATCATCTGTTGGGAATCAATATGCCTCCAACCTGACTCGGACAGACTGTAATTACTCTCAGACAGATTGGTGTTAACAAATAAATGCCTCCTACTTCATAAATGCAGACAGATTGCCAACATGTTGAAATTAATCTGAGTCAGATTCTGCCAATGAGCCACTCATCTGACACATACTGTATGTGGGCACTCTTCTCCACCGGTTTCCAGCTCACTGTATTCTGGTTATTTCTGAACTTCTGTTTTAAATCTACAAGGTTCTGTCAAGAACTTCATTATAACTTAATTATATGTAGATGGCGTCAAAGTTAGGATTTTTGCCAATTTCTCAAAGGTAATCTTTGTGTTATTACAAACAGATCGCATGCAACTGCCAATTTGCCCCCATTCACTGACAGAGTGAATCCATCTTATTGCTATTTAATCTGCTTCTCGTCCAAAGTTGTTCTAAAGACATCGACTGACTCCAAATGGTCACAGAACTGATCCTGGCCTTCAAAGCAGCCATTTCAAAGGCAACGCGATCACAAGTTCATTGCTCCCGGTCAGAATATGTTTGATCGTTCCAGTCACCAACTACCACCTTTCTGAGAGTGACTCTAGCAGTAGTCTGCATGCAGCCAAAGTGCACTCAGACATGGAGTGAGTGATAAACTGTCCCCATACTCATAAAATACAATAATGCACATCACAGTAATTGTTTTGAATTAAGTACAAGTTCTATATTTTACATGTAGCTATATGCATATTCTACATGTACAGTATACTGACTAAATTGCATAAATAAATTATTTAGTTCAACTGTATCTACAGTTCCAGCAAATCCCAACTTGGGGCACCCATATTTTAACAGACAGTATAATTTTTCCTCAAATTTAAATCCTTTTTTATTTTTTTAAAACCTCCTCACCTTTGAAAGAAATAGAAATCCACAAATCAAAGGCAGTAAAATAAACATTAAAAAGCACTAAAGTTAAACTACCACTGGTAGACATTTTCACGCCAACTCAGATACGGACACGCACTGTACAGCTCATTTGATAAATACATCATTCAAAATGGCCCCAGCCTAAAAATATGACTCATTGAATCATTTATGGGTTAACAATCAAAGTTGTTCTCCAGACATGAGGAAGCACAGCAGGAGTCAAAGCCTCAGAGAGCTGCCTCAGCGAGCAGCTGTTAGAGACGAAAAAGAACCGAAAAGGAAAGACTTAAAAAAGAAAATCAGGTTTTTACTCCCCATGCAGGGCTTTTATAATTTGGATCATTACTGATGTGGTGTCTCATGATACAAGACATTTAAGTTACAGCTTTTCGAACATGATGGCCCTTCCTAATGACACCCCACACTGACATTTTATTAGGCACAATATTCTCAAGTGGAAAGAGATTTTATGTGGCGCATTTATTTTTTCCATAAAAGAAAAAATAAATGTCAACGAGCAAGATTATCTCCATATTGCGACGGAAGATCTGGAACATTTACATTAATGCGTCCTTTAAAGATATTCTTTTCATAGAAAAAAGACTCAAAGTACTCAGGGGTTTTTGACTTTATTGTAAAAGGAAGATGGCTTAGGACAGGGGAGAGAAATGGATGAGGGCAGCATGCCCAACCAAGCAGAAGCAGAGAGGTGAGAATGAACCATAGCGCTGTGCTAATGTTGTCTTTCAACTCATTAATCTCTAGCTGGCCACGTCGCAAAAACAGAGCCTGGATGAGAAGGAGGCTGTAATCACACAGACTGAGCTTGCCAGTGGCTGACTGACCGTCCCTGGCCTCATGTATTCTCCATGAAATCCACAGTTTAATTCACGCATGCCAGCCTCAGCCCCAACAAACACAACAGCGCATGACTGCGTGGACGCAGAGAATGAAGACAGAAATAACATAGCCAAGTGAAGAACAAACCATTTCAGTCTTTGATTTGTCTTGCTATCCTGCTGGTAAACACGTGTAACAAGCATAATATCACTGTCAAGTGATTTCTTAAGCTAGTAGCATATAACAGAGTGGTTGGTCTTTAAAGAAACGTTTCTTTCTTTTGTCTTTATTTACCCAAATTAATCTTCAAGGCCTAAAAATCGTTTTAAACGCACAGGCAAAGCAGTTATTGTCATTTTTCAGAGTGTAGAGTTCTGTTTCAGTAAGTTAACAACCATATCCTTCAAAACACATTGAGAGCCCTGTAGAAGCAGAGCATACTCTGGTATTAATTTCGATTCTTTTTGTCATTCCTGTGTCTGAATTCCTGCCTTCTTTACCTGCTATGTGCAGGTTGATGAAGCTTCTGAATAAAAAAATGGCAGAGACATTTCAAAAGAAACAATATGTAAAATATTACAGAATAGATGCAAGTGAATTATGTTTTCTTTCCTCTCGCACTTGAAGTGCATATCACATCACCGTGCACGGTGTAGGACAAACAACTCTGGCCCCGCATTTATCTATACTAAGTGTAGGCTGTCAGTCTGCTGTTTGCCTCAGTGTCCATGCTGATTTACTCTTGCGGAGGCTGTAAATCTTTGTGAATAGATTCCAATAAGAGTTGATGAGTCAGGCAAGCTCACTTGTGTCTGATGACAGCTATACCGAGGTGAGTTGTTGAGGATATCCTAAACTTTTCTGCTGGTAAGTGATGCTGTTTTTGCCACTATTAGCCTCTGTTAGCTACTATTAGCCTCTGTTAGCTGCTATTAGCCTCTTTTAGCTGCTATTAGCCTCTGTTAGCTACTATTAGCCTCTGTTAGCTGCCATTAGTAACATTCTTTGATGTGGATATAGCATTGTTCGACTCAAAGACTTTCATATAATGAAAGAATACAATCAAATTGTTGATCAGAAGGGAAGTGGGGGGGGGGCGCATTGGGTTTGTTTGTTTTTTTGGACACTCAAGCCTAACATTAGCTGGCTCAACTGTAGTTACATGCAAAAAATGTGATTAGGCAATGTCCATCTTGCCCACTGTTTTCAAGATGGCAGGGCTACATGCTTCCACAAACCAGTGCCCGTTCCTATTAATTTTTAATGGATTATTTAAATTAAAGTATTTAAAGTTTATGGTGTCAATTTGTTGGAAGATGTAATTGTACTCTAATCATTGCATATTTATGAGTACAACATAATTTTTTTCTATTTAATCGAAATAAAATATATCTACATATTTACACAATGGGGTAAAAGGGTTAAAAAGAATCCCTGGAGTGAGAGCAATCAGCTCCGGCCGCAAAGAAAATGGAACCAACATCTTTGGCTGGTATATTTCAGCAGTTGATTTTTGCTGATCATTTGTAAATGCGGTTCAAATGGTTAGGGGTGTACCTGCCTTTGCAGATTCTTGAACTTGCATAAATCTGGTTTCGAATGTACATCAAATGCTACTGTAATATTCATCATCACCAAATGTAGACGTAGAACAGGATGCTGTGAATAATTGGATGGTATGAAATCCTGCTTTTTTTTTCTTGGAAAGCTTCTCCATATTTTTGAATTTTACTCACAGAAGCTGAAATGAGGGGACTGATGTTTGGCAACATTTCCTTACAGGTCTTGGTTTTCCAGCAGGCATATTAAACAGTAAAAAGAAAAAAAAACCATAAACTTACACAAGCACTATTATAATGTTTCCATATAATTGTTAGCTGACTCATTAAGATTTTTCCATAATTGCAAGCAAGAGGCCAAGTCCAAACAATATAAAACATCCCCAGACTAAAAGTATGTGACTGAGTGTGCTTCCATATGCTACTGGCTATGTAGTTTATGTTACTGATACTTATGGTACTTTGTAGAAATTGGGCTGAAACATTCCAGAAGTCTCGTTTGATACTACCGTATTATGATTGTTTATATCACATCCACAGTACTGCACGCTGAAGTTCACTTCCCCCCAGCTCAAATGCAAACCATATGCAGAAGAGTATACATTCCATTTGATAACACATGGCCTTAATAGATCGCTCTAGGCAAGATGTCATACTGTATGATAGCAGCCCACCACAGTGGAGAATACTAGATCGTTTAGCTTGGGGTTGGGTAAATAGAGAGCTGCTGCTCGAGAAAGCAAAAGGAGAGGATGACCTGAAGAAAGGAGAAGAAGAGGCGCATAGGAGGGTTGGATTAATGGGAGGACAGCAGTAAAGTTGCCCACGGAGCCACTTTGCTGAGATAACAGAGTAGTATCAGTGCCTGGGGATGATGGAAAGAGAATCACTATCTGTTCCTGAATGCTGCATGAGTGTTTCTGAATGTCTTTTAAAAAATGCAGATATACACACATGCCCCTTTGACACCACACACGTGCATACTGCTTTCCATACATCCCATCACATCACGAGCTTTAAATGTCGTGGAGCTAACGGGATGGGACCACCACGGTTAGTTAAGTAGAGACATGATCCATGGCCTGATCACAGAGGAGGACAAGAGGTGAAATGGGAGAAGGGGGTAGCAGCAGTGAAAGGAGGCAGTTGTAGGAGAGAGAGAGACAAAAGGAAGGAAATCAAGAGGAAGAGGTTGAAGATGTGAAGTGAGAGGAAACGACGGCGTGTCTTCGGAGAGATGTTGGTGGCTTTTGAAGAGGACACGGGTGCTGCTCAGTCATAGTAAACTTCAAAGGCTCTTCATTAAAGCCTTGCCTGGAGACAGGTAGCCCCTCCCCTTCCCTCCAGCCCCCATCCATCCTCCTCATCCATCTTTTCTTCACTGTCTGTCTCACTCACTTTCTCCTTTTTCCCCCTCTGCCTCCAGTCAGCCATTAAAAACAGCAGGTAGAGAAGCGAGTGAAAGAGAAGAAGAGCGAGGAAGAGACAAAAGGACACAAGGATCATCCAGACGTGGCAGCAGAATACCGCGTCTGCCGAGCCAAACGGGCAATGTCTTTTCTTAGAATCTCTCTTCTTTTGTTGTTGCTCAAGCTCAATCAGCAAAGTTGTCTTGCTCGTCGCGTTTTCAGCTCGAGCGGTTGAGTCAGAGACAGATGAAAAGGTGTGCACAGGCTTGAGTGAAGAAGCAGAATAGAAGCAGAAACGAATGCTTCGGAGTGTTTGAAGCCCACCGTGGCAGGGCGATGTGTCACAATACTTATCAGCTGTCACATGAAAACACAGCGTTCTCGAAAAGTCAATCTCAGCGCTTAGGAAGAGGGAATCTTTCAAGTGTTATGTTCAATGTTGATACGATCATTAAAACGATCTCAAAATCAATCGATTTAGCATCACATATTTTGATTTGACTTATCCAAGCACAAGCGAGAAATGATGAAATGTGCATGTGATCCTCCTAATGCTTCAGTCATGCAGTGAACACATCAGGTCTAATCAATGTCATGATGAAATATACACCATGGTGAGGAAAAAGCAGCACAGCTGATCATTAGCAGGATGAAGACTACACAGACAGGGAAAACACGCAATCGCATCTGCAGATAGAAAGACAAAAGTGGCATGTTGCTTTAATTGGATATGCAGATATGCAGATGTGGACATCTGTCAGGTGGAATAGCAAAAACAACAAGTTCCCTTTGAAGGTAGAGGGGTGTCTGTCACAAATGATGAAAATGCATCCCTGACTTTGTGAAAGCAGTGACACTGAGATGTAATTTAAGGACAGAATGATAAAGCTGAATTGCCAGCAGTGTGCTTTTTGCATCACTAGTTGGATGTTCGTTCAGGCTGTCATGTACCTGAATTTTTGTTATAATTCAGGATCTGACTGTCAGTTCCTCTTATTATCAGTATACTAACAGTAGCATCAGTACATAAATGTCATTCATATAATAGATTATAATAATTTTATGTAAAAATCTGGTTTGTGTTCTGTGAAAAATATATTTGTATAAAGTTGGTTTACACACAATTATCATGGACATGAATGCCATCGTAATTTTTTTTAAACTGTTCTATTTTCAGGTTGGAACGATTGCATAGCGTATATTTTAATCGTTTCAAAAAACATGTATTGGGTTGCACAAGTTCCACTTTATTTAGCATGTTTTCTCTAAGCCACACATGGTCAAAATTATACACTCAACTAAAGCTTTTAATATGTGGTGCTGAAGAATCCGCTTTGTTTGACAGCCCTCATTAAACTGACGCTCACAAGAATGAGAAAGTCTAACCAAGAAGTCGCAAATCCAGAATCCAGATTTCAGCTTTACTGAAATTTGCAGTTGTCCACATAAATGAACAAAATCTGCAGAAAAGTTTACTAGTCAGGCAAGACAAAAATAGAACTGTTTGGTCACAATAACAAGAGGTATGTCTGAATTTGATTTTCAATTCAATCCAGTCTGTTAACACAAATTAAGTGAGAAAAGTGACTGAAGAAGAAATATTCAGTGCATCATGGGAATCCCCCAGCAGCCTAGAACTATTGCAGCAAAACTAAGGGAGGATTCAGGGTCACCTGGTCCAGCCCTAACTATATGCTTTGGCAAAAAGGAAAGTTTTAAGCCCAATCTAAAAAGTAGAGATAGTGTCTGTCTCCCAAATCCAAACTGGAAGCTGGCTCCATAAAAGAGGGGCCTGAAAACTGAAGGCTCTCCATTCTACTCTAGGAACAACAAGTAAGCCTGCAGTGCAAGAGCAAAGTGCTCTAATGGGGTGATATGATACTATAAGGTTTTTAAGATAACATGAGGCCTGATTCTGGATTTAAAAGGTAGCCAGTGAAGGGAAGCCAATATAGGAGAAATATGCTCTCTCTTTGGACAACTAAAAGTTGTAAAAGAAACACATGATAAATAATTCCATATTCAGCATCTCCATGAAGCCCAGTTTGATAAAGCAAAGTGAAACACCAACAGCAGCACATGACATGGTGCCCAAAATCATCACATGCTGGAAAGTACACACGTTCTTACACACATTAACTATATTTTAATTTATTAACTATATAATGTACTACAATATCAATAAAATAAAGTTATAATTAAAGTGAATGCACTCTGTTATGTAGAAAACAGAGCAAATTATAAAGAATAGCTGTATTTGCTGTTGTATACATTGTAGATGGGTGACTACACACCTGAACAGGAAAATGAGTATATGTGGGAAATCAATGATTAGTTGTAGTGATGGAGCATGGGGAAATAGAATCACTTAGAAATGAGTCACAATAATTTCTCTTGTAAGCTCCAGTAGGTTAACACACAGGCTATCATCAGCTGACTCATGCTGCTGCTGCTCTCTGTAGATTTACACAGCTGAATTCGACAAGGTGTAAGCAGATGTTTCATGAGCTATCACAGCTCTTTCCAACCCCTACACACTAGCTTTATGCTAGTGTAAAGGTAGAATTCAGTGTTTTTGTGTCTTTGCTACTTTCCAACTTCACTGTAGAAATTTCTCCTTGAATTCTGTGCTTATCCAGTCACCCACCGGACTCTTAGACCACAATTTCCAAATTAAATGCAAACAGACTTTCCTCTTAGTCCAGGTAAGTAAGTAACTTACATGCATACAAACAAAAATATTTATGATAATCTGCCTACAAAACTCCATCAGCCTTTGCTTCGTGCATCCAGATTTGACTTCAAAGATACGTCCTTTCATTTCTCTCTTTTTTAAGCAGATTTATTTTGAAATATGAGGCTTCATACAGCGCTGCAATGATTATAAGAACAAAGGCGGCTGTCCACCAGGTTTTCCTGAGTTCAGTGGTTGAAAAGTCTGTGATGAATATATAATCAAACAATATGAAAGATAAAAGAAAGACAGGTCAGCACGTTGTGACTTTACTGAACCTTTTCATTGCGTATTTTGTTGTAAAGCTGATTTCAACAGCTTCCTCCTAAAGTAAACTTTCCTCTCCCTCCGTGATCTTGCGGCGCTTCAGTTTTCACTTCATTTATGCTTCTCCACAGAATAATTGAAATCACTCTATCACATGGCCTTAACACCTCTGAAAACCATAATTAAACCATCACTGGAGCAAATATTACACTTCCAGAAAAGAGAGCGTTCCCAAGAGTTCTGAGCAGAAATTCATATGACTTTTCCTCCCCCGTAGCCTCAAATTTAATTAGGATATAATAGTTATAAACGTCCCCATCACAGAGACCCTAATCTAAAACAAAACTTCCATTTTCCCCCAGTGGACCTCCAATGAGCAAGCTGCATTTTAATGAAATGACGGTAATATCACGTTGCAGGCTATCGTCGAGGAAGATGAGAAGTGTGTGTCATTCCCTGTGAGGGTGCTCAGTTCACTGAAATAATTTTCCAATCCTATCAAGAGTTAGCAAGGTGTCACATTGGCATTCATTATCAGCTGGTGTTTAATCAAGAAACTCTGTGATTAAGTGACAAAGTGAGCGGCTTGTTGTTTCTCCAAATGAAGTTTGTCGTGTGTGTGTAGAAGGTTTTATTAGTCATTTCGAAATTGCATCAGTCAGTGTTTTCTAATAAGCAGTATCCCACAAGCAATCCTGCTGTTTTGAAGTGAATTTAAGCCAAGGGTATGTTTGGGATGCAGACTGAAATATTTAACTATAATACACAGAATCTTGGTCCGTCTGTGTGTTTGTTTCTTTGTCTGCAAACTCCTCCTAGAACATCAAGAGCTGAGCAACCAAACTTGGCACACAGTTACATCTTAGGTCCCTGTAGTTTTTTATCCTAGTCAGATCTCATGACGTCTTAACGTTGCCTAGCAACCATCTAACAATAGGGGCGATCGTGGCTCAAGAGTTGGGAGTTCGCCTTATAATCGGAAGGTTGCCGGTCTCTGCCGTTGTGTCCTTGGGCAAAACACTTCACCTACCGCCTACTGGTGTTGGCCAGAAGGGCCGATGGCACGAGATGGCAGCCTCGCTTCTGTCAGTCTGCCCCAGGGCAGCTGTGGCTACAACTGTAGCTGCCTCCACCAGTGTGTGAATGTGTGTGTGTGAATGGGTGGATGACTGGGTGTGTAAATCGCTTTGGGGTCCCTAGCTGGGACTAGTAAAAGCGCTATACAAATACAGGCCATTTACCATTTAAAATGGCCTGTTTTTAGCATTTATAAACCTATAAAAGCATTGGATTATTTGTATTTCATGACAATACTGCATACAAACATCTACCATCACTATTTTTATTACTTTTCTCAATGTGGTTAAGTATATCATCAGAGCAAACAATTTTGCAGCTAGTTTAGGGGAAACGCCAGGTTAGGGTAGTATAACACAAACGTGACAAAATTACTAATCCAGCTATCACAGATTTAAAAGCATTTGTACACACAACAGTTCTCAACTTCATCACAGATTTACTCTCCTTTAACCAGCAGAAAGCCCCTTCTCATTCCTGAGTCATCAAATACTTCCATTGTGTTAAAGCCACTGGAGTCTCGGAGATATGTGGGAGATTTCTTTGGTGCTGGCTCATGATGTACAAAGTTATAACAACAGCGAAACAGGTCTCACTCTCAGCTTATACCGTTACCATTTCATTAGCCGAGAAACGTACGTGTTAATACAACTACCACCACACCCTTTCCTCCTATTACCAATACAGTCCTGCCATTCTCAATCGTCAGTGCTATATAGGACTATGAAATTATACCTCCTAAACATGAGCATGTCAGCTTTCTAACTGCATAAAGAACCGCCATCCCTCTCAAAGCTGTTCTCATGGCTGCAGACTTGGTTTTGCTCACTTTGATTTGCAGTGTGAGAGTTAATACTCATTTTCATTGTTTGCTCTGCAGGTTGGTGGTAAATGGGATGAGAGCTGAGTGTTTGTTGAGAGCTTCCAAGATTTCAATAGCACAGCCTATATAAGTCAAATTCATGGCAGAAAAAACTGGGACAGCTGCAGCTTTTGGAGCTGAATGTTTTGGTTTTATTGGCTCCCAGTTGTTGAAAATGATCCATCTGCTTTGTTTGACTAAGCGAGGAGAGAATAGTATTTTCAGGGAGCGGTCGTCCCTCGGAGTGAAACATAGTACAAGATGTTTTGTTTGCTCACAAAAGTCTTAAAGCTTAACATAATAAATGAGTCCTAATAATCTCATTACTTTATATCACAAAGCCGTCTCTATGGCTTGAGTCATCGGAACATGAGGTTATTCCAATAAATCGGTGCGATCAGGAAATTTAATTGAGCGTGACAGAAGTTAAGTCTGGGTGAACACTTAGTGTTATGGAAGAAGCTCAAAAAGTGTAGAAAAATCTATTCATTATATATATCTATGTGCAAATAAGATTAAAAAAACACTTTGCAACATGTTAAATCTCTCATAAACAACAGTAACAAACATGTTTAACACGTTTATCTTCCTACTTTAGATTCCTGTTACTCCTGAAATGCAAGCAAGCAGCTAAAATCCTGTTTTCTTCTTACCAGACTGTCATTCCATTTTTTTTCCATCCCAAATGTGTTGTTCTTTATGTAGCAATAATGGCTTAGTTGCTAAATGTCTGAGCCAGACTCAACAGCCAACTTACAAAGGCACCCGAGTGTTGGACTCCACTCTAACAATGCACCAGCTCTGTTTACCCTTTTAACCGAGGAATTAAAATAGTCTAAATTCCCCACTGGATCATTCAACCTCCCTGTTATAAAAAGCACCATTGAGCTTCAAACCCTCAAGATCCAAACTACTTTTTTTGTTTTTTAAATTCGTGATTCAGAGCTGTAAAAAGTGGAACAATAATAATGGAGATGGAGATTAAGACACTCATTGTAGCAGTTTTCGTCACGACATTTAGACATGATTTACCTTCTAAACATCTCTGAGCACTAAACCTTTGATCCTGAGAAGTACTGAGCTGAGCTCACCTCCCTCACAGTGGTGCATTACCCAGGCTCTGAGAATGCTTGGCTTTTAGGAAAGGCGTGCTGCTTGAGCCCCTTTAGACCAGTCAGACTTTAAATCCAGTAAAGTGTATTTACCAAAAGAATACTTAGTTTGACTTAGGACAGAGATTAGGATCTTCACTGCCAAGTTTCCTCATAGCAGCGATGACTAAATATAGTGGTTATATGACAGACAAACATTAAACTTTCCTTTTCCATCGTGATGGAGACTTATTTCTGCCCCTCTCAGTCCAGCCAAATCCTGTCCCACATGTCCCTCTAGACCTTCACTGCTTTAAATCCACAGTTTTGTAATGTAGCAGTTAGATATTTCCAATTTGGTGATGCTGAGCATATAAATCTATACAATAGAGCAGCACTGGTCATACAATGACTATGACTGTCACCTCACAGCACGAAGGTCCTCGGGTTGAATCAACCTTGGGGCTTTTTGGATGATCTCCTGATGTCCACATTAATTCTCTTGAGAGATATAATCTCTCCAGCGTGTCCTGGGTCTGCCCCGGGGCCTCCTCCCGGCACATCTCACCCAGGAGGCATCCTTGTCAGATGCCCGAACCACCTCAGCTGGCTCCTTTCGATGTGGAGGAGCAGCGGCTCTACTCTGAGCCCCTCCCGGATGGCCGAACTTCTCACCCTATCTCTAAGGGAGAGGCCAGCCACCCTTCGGAGGAAGCTCATTTCCGCCGCTTGTATCCGCGATCTCGTTCTTTCGGTCACTACCCACAGCTCGTGGCCATAGGTGAGGGTAGGGACGTAGCTCGATAAATTGAGAGCTTCGCTTTTACACTCAGCTCCCTCTTCACCACGACGGACCGGTGCAGCGTCCGCATCACTGCAGCCGCCACACCAATCCGTCTGTCAATCTCCGGCTCCCTTCTCCCATCACTCGCGAACAAGACCCCGAGATACTTGAACTCCTCCACTTGGGGCAGGAACTCATCCCCGACCCGGAGTGGGCACTCCACCCTTTTCTGGCTGAGAACCATGGCCTCAGATTTGGAGGTGCTGATCCTCATTCCCGCTGCTTCACATTTGGCTGCGAACCGTTCCAGTGCGAGCTGGAGGCCTTCACCCGATGAAGCCAACAGAACCACATCATCCGCAAAAAGCAGAGATGAGATTCTGAGGCCACCGAAGTGAAAGCCCTCCGCCACTTGGCTGCGCCTAGAAATCCTGTCCATAAAAATTATGAACAGAATCAGTGACAAAGGGCAGCCCTGGCGGAGCCCATCACCCTCAGGGAACGAGTCCGACTTATTGCCGGCAATGCGAACCAAGCTCTTGCAACGGTTGTATAGGGATCGAATGGCCCATAGAAATGGGCCAGACACCCCATTCTCCTGCAGCACCTCCCACAGGACACCCCGAGGGACACGGTCGAATGCCTTCTCCAAGTCCACAAAACACATGTAGACTGGTTGGGCAAACTCCCATGCACCCTCAAGTATCCTGGAGATGATAAAGAGCTGGTCCAGTGTTCCGCGACCAGGACGAAAACCGCATTGTTCCTCCTGTATCTGAGGTTCGACTAGCGGACGAACTCTCCTTTCCAGCACCCTGGCATAGACTTTCCCAGGGAGGCTGAGGAGTGTGATCCCCCTGTAGTTGGAACACGGGACCGGAGGGACTGGTCATAAAAGTATCTTGCTGATAATAGTGGAGGACCAAAGAAATCCACCACTATTGTCCAGACTGCTAAACATAAGCATACTAGCATTAACACAGTGAGCCTGTTATCATGCTAGAGTAGTATTTTCATCAAAGCACCATTGTTCAGCCTCAGAGAGACTGTACCGCAACTCTAGACCCTTCTCTTGTTCTTCTGATTGCTATTAAATTCGAGTGTTTGATGTGTTGCTCTGTTCTCAGAGCAACTTTATTCTTTTCTTTTCCCCCGTCGTGCTAAGAAATGAGCTTTAAGGCTAAATGAATATATATTATTATTTCAGTGTCCAAAAGAGTTTTTATGCTGGCCTTTGCTCATAATTCTGTGTCATATTTCCCTGTGGACAATAACATATATCAACAGAATTCTTTTTTTTTTCTTTTTATTTGGTACTCAGCTTTAATTTTAGGCTACACTTCTATAAACATTAGAGTATTTGCCTTTTTTTCCTTTTTTTTTTTTTTTTGAAGGTGTACAGCACCACGTCGCCGAGGCTGCAGCTGCAAGAACTGAGACTGTTGAGACTGAGGCTTGTGGCAACAACAGCTATGACCAAACCCAGACAAGAATATAGACATTTCTAGAGCTGAAACCAAGACTTCTGCTTCATAATACTATAATTACCACAGTTTAATTTGCAGGACCCATGCTTGAATTGGTGCATTGTCCCGATGCAATGCAGTGTTGTGTCTGCTTGCTATGCTGCTGTACTCTGTGTTTGGGTCAGTGAGATGCTTTGTGTCGATCCCGGTCGGGCCCGGGCTTAGCATTCAGCCATAAGCTCTTATGAGGCCTGACAGCCTGTTTACCTTGGACGCCATTTCCTTGACATTTCTGCATGGTTTGGCGCTGACTACCAGTTGATGGCCAGCAGCTTTATTGAATTAGCTCTGCAGCTATACAGGAAGAAAAGGGGGGGAAAGGAGATGAGAAAGAAAAAGGTGAAGAAGCAAAGAATGGGGGAGGGGTGAATATAGGACAAAGGGGTGGAAAGAGAGGGAAGGACAGCAAGAAAGGAATGACCAAAAAGATACGAGGAAGGACAGAAAGAAAAAGGGCAAGCAAAGAAAGAACATGGGGAAAAGAGTGGCACACAGATGGTTATGCCTTCTGTATATATTTCACTCAGTGTGTTCTTCCTGACATAAACACATAGTGATCTCTTACATTAACCTAAAGCAAACACAAACAGTGCATGAATTCTGGTTGCACTTTGACACAAACTTGAGACCAACAAGCCAAACACTTGCAAAATATCTTCAGCAGCAGACGGGTTGGGAAATATTTGCTACTGCATCAGCATTAAATGGCTTCTCCCATTGGCTCTCTGCTCCACTACACCCTAAATGGCTCCTATCCTATTGAAATATCGTGTATAAACTCCCTCTGGGCAAATATCACATACTTTATTAGAACATACTGACCCGATTCCATAGAAAGGAGCGTGAAGATGAGCATTCGCTCAGAACAAATCAAGAGCCAAAAGTAGCTATACATTGTACCCAGTGGACCACCCCTACTCCCACCTCATCCCCAGGAAGCAAGATACATGCACATGGACCCAGACATTTTACCACAATAACACACACACACACACACACACATATCGTATTTGGTCAATAATTAAAATTAAAAAAAAAAACCTAGCATGTTTAGGCGGAGGCAGGCACAGTTTGTTTCAGAAACACTGTAGTCACAGTGTCATTTCCAGAGCACTAGTTCCCTTAAACCAAATCATTTTGATAGTTTCATATCAACAAATGACTGTTAGCTTAGCAACATTTCTATTATTCATTGTTTGATGATTTCTTTTAATATACATTTTTGTTCGTCCTTAATGTTTAGACACCAAATATTTCCATTTCCTTAATTTGATTTGGAATAAATGCAGTGCTTTTCACCTCTTACTTAATCATCAAGATGACTACATTTACCTCTCTCGTAAATAAGAGATGAAAAATTGTTCATTTTTAATGATCTTTAGAGAGGAGAATTACATTTACTTGAACAGCACGAGGGTCCCTTGTGTTTTCTTTAAATCAGTTAATGAAACTAAAGCATTCCCTCCTGAGAGTTTTGTCAGAGGATGATTCAATCCCACTTTTTTCTTTTTTCCCCCCATTCCACTCACGGAACCACTCAAGATGTGCAATCCTGTGGAGATTAATCCCCTCTGTTACTCTAATCTCCCTCTGTAACAGGGTGAGATTAGGGCACCAAAATGATATGGTGCAGCTCATACCCACATAAAGATTACTCATCTGCACACTGATAATCCCCTTAGACTTTAAGTAATGTTAAGAGAGTGAATGTGCTATAGAGTATTAAAGCCAGACTCGCATTTTAAATGTGCAGTGCTCTATTTATAAATGCACTGGCAATTTTTTTTTTTAAATTGAGGGCAGCTCTGCTGTGGGGTATCTTGTGCTTCAGAGTAAGCCAGAAAGAAAAGCTTACCTTTGAATAATTAGCCAAATGAGCACTTTTTAAGGTAGTTAATGAAAGGCGTCTGCTTTTCAGACAAAACATTCAGTAATAGATCCCAGGAGAAGTTCTCGCTTAAAGATATTTATGAAAAACTGAAAGCAGATAAACTAAAAGCCACACACTTTTTGCCATTATAAGCACGCCAGATGCACCAGCAAGTTAAACTTCAGTTTTTCTGTATTTCAAAGGAATAATTTGGCCTACCAGTAAGTGGAGAGTTAGATGAGAAGATTGCTTGTCCTCTTATATCCATAATGTTAAATATGGACCTGAGCCAGGCAGCAATTAGGCAGCTTAGAGTAACAAAAAATAAACACGTGTTTTAAATTGTTTGTCTAACTGGTACACAAACAGCAGAATGTTATTGAACCTGAAGCGAGGCATTTGTTTTCTGTATCATTTGCCAAAAGGTCCCGAGAGAAACTTTTGCTCAAAGATGTTTACATAAATGTTAAAATATGGGCTAAAATAACAAAGAGCCCTCTGAAAATGGAAAGGTGTGATTGATATGGTTGACTGTATAACATATTGTGCTTTCTTTGTTTTCTGTTTATGTGTCAGCTGCCTCCCTTCACAAATCGACTCTCAACCAGAGGAGAGATAGTACTCAGCTTTCGTGACCTGCTATCAGGGACTGTTATCAGGAAGTATTGAGACGTTGATGCTCAAAGGTCATCGGCTGTAACCTATCCTGGATATCACAGGGCAAACGACAGGTTAATCCCTGGACAGGTCACCGGTCCATCACATGGCTCACACCAGTGACAGACAACCACCCACACGCTTTCACATCCACGCTTGGAGTCGATGTAGCATTACCACAGGCTAGTTTTCCAGCAGTTGGATTAAGTCATAATTCTCTGGCCTTTAAGGCTTAAAAAATTGTTAACAAATCAGCAGGTCATGCCTCAGTGGCTACATCCTTTTTTGTTGCACGCATGCTTCTTGAAGTTGGTGAAGTTGCTGGAATTCTGAGGATTGAAATGGGAAAAACTAAAATCATTGCTTGAATAACATCACAAACTTTACCAAAGTTTTCACTATTGGGAATTAATTTTTCTTATTACTCCAACATGATATTATGTATTGCTATTAAGTTTTTACACAGCCTTTGTTTGAGTGGAAACACAGTAAGTCTTAGAGGCACCATCATGAAAATGTTTGCAATTGCAGCAGATGTCACACTTAGATTACTGTCACCCAGCTAAACGAGCCAATGCTAACAAAGGCAATGTGGCTAAAGCTATGCAGAGCTCAGAGCCAGCACGAGCCAGCAGCCTCGGTATGAGCAATGAGAAGATCAAAGCAGTTACAAGCAAAATTACGGAGACAGCGGGGAAAACAGAAAATTCTTGCTTTCTGGTGAAGTTATAAAGATACTGGAAAATGACAGAAGTACATTTACTTTGTTAAATATATCTGTTGCACATGCTTTTGTTTTCATAAGTCATTTTCAGTTAATTGTTTTTACCTGTTACCAAAGCCCTTTATTTTTTTAGCCGTTTCAGTGAGAGAAGATAAACACCATTTCCCTCAATCTGCATGAAGTTAATTATTTCTTTTATTATGAAATTTTGTTATGTTTGGTTGTTCTAAACCATTCACTGAATTCAACTTTTGGTAATCCTTGGTGAATTTGTGAAATTTCTTTGCTCTTAGATATTCCATGATTAACTGTAATTTTTTCCAAAGTGGAAGCATTTAGGAAGGACAGCAACTCAGCCCTGAGCAGATCAGAACCATCTCTGTCATCATCAGCATGATAGTTGTGTGCCGGGAACTTCGTTGCATGAGTTTCCATGGCCAAGCAGCTTCTAGAGGTCTAATGTTTAGGAGACCTTGTACTTTTGTCCATAGAGTGAATCTTACTCAATAAAAAATATAGTCAAGAAAAAAGCTGATAATTTTCAGAGGTCACGTGACGTGACGCCCTTAAAATTTGTTTGTCTAATAAGATATTGAATCTACTATCATTTGAGACAGAAAAACCCACTAAACTGTCATATTTGAAAAGCCGAGTAAATTGCCTGAAACCAAAAATCACTCGGTAACAAACAGCAAAAACGCCTAATTGCCTGTGAGGAGTTGCTACTATCGATTTGAAAATTCTTACAACCAACAGATTCAAGAGGAAATGGAATTTTAAAAGACGACGGCAAAAGCAGTTGGATATTAGGCCACAATGTTTATTCAGTAGTGTTGTTTCAACTTATAGGTACAATACTGTCAGCTTTTGTAAGACTAAAAAAAAGTTACCATTACAGTCATCCATGCTCACAGAACGCCAGTCAAGTCGCTTACACCCCTCCTCTGTGTACACACCCGACACGTGCTCCCGTTGAGCAAGTACATTTCCAAATGGTAGGCACTTTGAAGGTTTAAAACATTTGTGAATATACATTTATATATATATATTTATATTTATTTTCTTATACTAATAAGTAATTGGACTCAAAGGTCAGGTCTCTAATAAAAAGGGGAGGTAAAAGAAAAAGAAAGAAGACAAAGAAGATGAGGAAATGACACGATGTGGCCACGATGTAGGGGAGTAGGTATGGGAAGTAAAATACTTTGAGTCTTTGGGTTTTTCAGTATAGTTCAGTAACTTAGGTCCTATTACAACAAAAGACAAAGGAAGCAGACAACAAAAAGGATCACAGAGAGACTGAAAGAAGAGAGAAACACAAGGGATGGAGAGGTAGAGGGATGAACAGCTGCATGTGGGGGTGGTGTTAGAAGTTTAGACAATACTACATCTACTTCACATTACTGTACATCTAAAAGAAAAAGAAAAAAAAGGCAACTTCACAAACCTGCCTGACAAATAAATGTCTCTTAAGAGCAAGTTAATGCAGATGTATCATTAAAAGGAAAAGACAACTATGACTTGCCGTCATGTGACCATAACCTCAGTTTTTATTTGATGTAGCTACATGGCCATCCTACAGCAGCCAACATGTGGCATTTTAAAAGACTTGATTTTGAGATGTAAAATGGCATCAAAACAACTTCTTTAGTTTTTAAACCTGCTAAACAACCTCACCTCTCAGAGAAAGCTCTTTAGAAATGTAAGGACTGACCAAAGGAAAAAAAAAATAGCCCTCAACATGGGTGTCTTGTCAAAGACTATTCCGATATAACACTGTTTTACATATTCTGTGCAGCCTTATGTATCTATGAATCAGAAACTGGGTTTCTCAAAGGTCTTCTGCTTAAGTATGTGCACTGCATGTGAGGATTGGGCCCCAGCCTCGTGTCCAAGAAGTAGCTCGCCTTCACTGAGTAAATCTTTGGGCCTAAAGTACCTACAATGGGACACAGACAATGACACCAGGCAACCAGGGAGGGGGAGGACTGACAGCTCAACTGGCTGTACTCTGTTTATAAAGAAGGTACGAGTGAGGTGATTTGGGGGAAAACAGAAAGACAGAGAGGAAATGCAAAGGTTAAAGTCTGCTAGCAGAATTTGGGTGCAGTCAGTAAACTTGAGGGACCCATCAAGGAGGAGGAGGAGAAAAGGGGGGGGGACTATGGGCCAAAAACACAAGAAGCCACGGAGAGGTAATACTCCCCCCCGCACGCACGCACAGCTGGACAACAACAGTGGAAAGCAAAAGCAGTGAATGTACAAAATGGAAAGAGAATGAATTAAATAGAGAAGAAGAAGAAGAGAGGTTTGTGGATTTCCTTGAGCCCTGACATGTTTTTCTTCTTTTAAAGACGAATTCCTGCGTTTGGAAAAAAAAGAGAAAAGAGACTACAGCGAGAACAGAACATACAAATAAACAGGACATGATGAAACGCTCACACTGACCAAAAAACTGATGTGAGAGCAAATAATAAACATTGTAACCTGAAGGGAGAACATTTACATTGACCGTTAACAGCGTTAATATGAAGACCAAAGAGCTTCATTAAAACTACAAAGGCATTTTTTTTAAACATCAGAGAAAAAGATAAATTAACGTAATACACCTTTTAGAGATCAACATCAGACATGCTAGGACAAAAACAGAAAAAAAAAGAAAGTAGGTTTGATACAGAATAATTATATTCAATTATTTCCACTTTTAATTTTTTTTTCCTTTACAAATAACATACTGCTACAGTTAAAAGTAGTCAGTGACGAAAAACAGCTCCTCTGACAGAAAACAGAAGCGGTCAGTTGCCTCATCTTTACACATCCTGTTTTAATTTTTTTTCAGCCTTTTCAAATAATACACAAAATGTTTAAATATAGTCAGATGCCTTAAATGAGAAATGCTTGGTTTTCATTTCAAAAAAAAAAAAGAAGAAGAAAGAAAAGGTCGTAATTACATTACTCTACGCAAAAGCTTTCCTATTTTACCTTAATCAACTTTAAAACATTTTGTTGTTTCTCATGTTTAAGCAGGTTTTCTGTTATTGGACTGTGCTGTTGACAGTCCTTCGTGATTTTGTTTAACTGGTGAGGGGAGAGCGGGTTTTATGCATAAAACTCCTTGGTTGGAGCCTTCTGATAGGCTGCGCCGGAGGGTTTTCTCTCTCCCAAGTCATAGCTGCCCTCATCCTTCTTCCTCATGCGGTACACCAGGAGGAGGATGAGGAAGATGGCAAACAGGAAGCCAATAACACCACCTGCAATAACAGCTGAGAGAGGCAAAGACAGGAATGGAGAGTGAATATCAATGCTGGAAGTTCAAATCAATGTCGTGTGTGTGTGTGTGTGTGTGTGTGTGTGTGTGTGTGTGTGTGTGTGTGTGTGTGTGTGTGTGTAATAACACCTTAACTATGTCCAAAATAATACGTTTTAAGATTAATTGTGTCTCGATCATATGCAGTCAGTTACACAACTGTTTGCTTTAACAGCTGTTTCTGGAACTGCTGCAGCAAATTTCAGCATGAATGCAATTCAACAGCAATGATGAAAATTGATGGCTTAAATGTGTTGAAACCAGGCAACAACCCTCACGAATGATTGCTCAGACTAATGCGGTTACTTCACGTCAATGGAAAAAAAACTGCAACTTGTCTCAGGAGATACAGAGTCGAAGAGTTTCTTAACGTTTAATTTCACCTCTTTCAATATGTTGCTGAGCTTAAAATTTAGCGTTACGTTAGCAGGATATTCGAGCGCCAATCCTTGATTAGTGCACAGTCCTGTTGGCCCCGACTGCTGTTGGTTCAGCAAGGTTTATATTCCGTTCAGTGACTGCCGATTGAGGTTTTACAGGAAAAAGCCTGTGGCATTGGCTAGATCATCAAAAGTCAGGCAAATAAATACAGCGAGGGAAAGCAAACAAAAACAGGTCATTAACACCAAACGGGACGGTAAGGCTTTAACTCGATCCTGCGTCTGAACTGAGCAACTCAGACACCGAGCCAGAATGCAGTTTACATACAAACCCTCCCCCTAATCCAGTATTCTTTTGGTACAATGTTAATGTTGTGAAATTTAAAACGGCCGGTCAGTTTACCTACCTAGGTACTTTTAGGCACACCAGCAACCACTTTATTAAGTATATCAGTGGCAAACTTATTAGTTGTATTTTATTAAGTATACCTCTATTCTATTATAATATTGCCAGCCACTTTTTTTTTGGTTCCATTGCCTTCAACTTTGTTAGCCACTGCTAATCCTTTTACCTCTTTTTAGCAGCAAGCCTCAGACCAAATCCAAAAGAACCAAAAATTGCACTGCAACTTCACTAGAAATTGCATTGTTTTGTATTACTACCGTCTTGTACTAATTGCATTACTTGTATTACTGTATTGTATTAATATTGAAAGATATATAAAGATAGCAGAGATAACTTAGAAATTTGTCTAGACTATTTGGGAGAGGTATTTCTTAGCAGCTACGATACTGAAAAATTGCAGGATGTGATTATGTATCCCAACAAAGAAAGCAGTCTCTTTCTTAAAGTGAGTATAAGACAGTGCCTTCCATGAGTAGGAATTTCTTGAGCAAATTTATTGATGTATGTAGCATAAGGAAGCCTTCCTCTGAGTCGCCACCATGACTGTGACTGATAAAGACAAAATGTGCTGGTCGGGCTTTGACCTGTTTTCTCAGACTCCTTTGCCATTGGTGTTTTCTGGTTTTGAACTAGGTACAGGATGTTTCGCTGTTATACTACATCATGTTTTTTGTGACTGCTTTTCATTTTTTAAGCTTGAAACAAATTTTTCCACCATCTGATGAATTCACATTTTCAGCAGCCATCCTGTATTATACATTAAATACATGCTGATCTGGAAGATGTCTCAGAAATATCCATTCAGGATAGTGAAATGTAGTTTAGAGATACTAGAAGTTAGACTTTCTGTGGAGGACACACTGTGCAGTGCACCAGTGGGCTAATAGCAGGCTACCATAAGGGGACTCTGAATGAAATCCACCCACCCTGAAATCCCTCCCTTTCAATTATGCCTGCATGAGGTTCCTTTATAGCTCCTAAATCTATTTAGGGTCTCTCCTGGTGCTACAATCTGCCCTCTGCTGCACCTTAGGTTTCCACTTGTTGACTAGCCCTGCTCTCTCAGGGGTAAAGACCCTGCTACACACCCAACTGCCGAGCTCCAAGAAGCAGTAATGCAATACAGAGAGAATTGTGAAAATTACATTATGGGCAATTATTTTTTTATAGAAGTCACAAGGGGAACGAAAAGTAATGAATATAATCCAGAGGAAGAGAAGAGGTGGAGAAGAGAGCAAAAGATGGTGGGTTTTTGCAGGGGTGGGAAGTGGGGAGAGGACCAGGTATATTTCAATTTTCTCAGACTTTATCCAAAGACTGCATGCAATAATATTTTTTCCTATCACAATCCAAGAGCAATATGCCAAAAGATGAAGTGAGTTGATCAGTGGGAGGGAAATGAAAGGAAAAGTCTTTGAGGCTGTCCTGATTTGTCCTTGTTGATGTTGTTTCTGCATTTTGCCAACACCAGATGGATATCGCAGCAAAGTAGGTGCCAATCAAGGTTTCCCTCAGACACACATGGAGATAGATACAGCATCAGAGAGCTCGGCGGTTTTGAGTCAGAAATATTCCTTTCCATCCTCTTTTATGTATTCAAACCGAGTAACACACACTTGAAACATCCACGATGGTCTGAACTCTGCAAGGTCCCACAGAGGAACATTTATGAAGCAGCTATTCTGGTTCAGGTGAGAGACTTCAGGGATAATATTACTGAGATTTCAGAGATTGTTTGTTGAAAATATGCTCACGTAACATATTATGAAGGAAGGCTGAGGGGATGGAAAGATAAATGACTACTTAAACACATGAAAGAACATAATGATGTTGAGGAACGTTTGAACAAACACTTTGGGAAAATAGGTATCTTGTTTTCCTAGACTTAACAAATTGGCACATCAAAAACACTGAAACAAATATGAATACTATATAATCCTACTCTCTGAAATTTAAGTCAAGGTTTTACAATTCTAATGAGCTTGAATAAACAAAAATCAGTATTTGTTCCAGCAACTTTTACTCTTTGACACAGCCTGAACTCTCTTAGGTAAGCGTTGCATTAATTTCTTTGAGCAGTCCTCAGGAATAGTTCTCCAGGCTTCTTGTAGGACATTCAAAGCTCTTCTTTGGATGTTAGCTGCCCTTTGTTCCATTCTTTGTCATCATGATCCCATACTACTTCAATAATGTTAAGGTTGAACTCTGTGGAGGCCAATCCACGACTAATTGTGTCCCATTGTGTCTTCCTATGCAGGTATGGTTTTGAACTAACATAAAAGCTCTTTGGGAATCACTTTGATTGCGCAAAAATACTATTTTATGCATGTCAAAATGTATTATCTTTGACAGTTTTTGTAGATTCAAGTAACAAAATAGGAACAAACGATGCTCTGCCTCAAGATACAATTTAAAAGTGATTCTTTACTAAGTTGTCTGTTGTGTGGAAACAACACTGCTTCATCCCTCAAGTTAGGTCCCCTTTCTATACTTGAAGGACTCATAGGTCAGTGTTAAGTGGCTTAACAACAAAAAACATTCCTCTGAAAATGGTCACATACAAGCACTGGGCTTAAAGTGACACACAAAGCAGCCAATGTTCAAATACAAGCTTTGAAAGACCATCAGAAAACCTTAAGAACTATTTCTCAAGACCACTTGAGAAACTCCCCCCACCCCCTCAAAAAACCAAAAAAGTCTGTCTCCTTGGAAGCAAAATAAAAAGAAAGACTCAAGACTTTTGCACAGCACTGTATATTTGGTTTGGTGTCTGCTCTGGCATACTACGACACATACCTGCCAACACCTCCGTCCTCTGGAAGAGGTTTTCAGTGTGGACCTCAACGGGATTTGGAGGTGAGCCGGGGGTGCTAGTCGTGCTAGTCCTCTGCGTGTCCTCTGTATCTGGCACTGGTGCCTGGGCGAAGACAAGGTGGGGGAAGAGCCAAAAGAAAGTTGTTGATTTTTAAAAAAAAGAAGCTGAAAAATTAAGGGCAAGCTTATTTACTGCTAACTTTCACATTCCATCCACCTATAGTCCTTTTTTGCTTTTAGAGGATGTGGGTACATATGTTTTTCTTGGCATGATGGCCAAATCCATTTGAGGTTTCATTCCCAGATGTAAAGAATGTGTTTAATATTTTTGGAACTTTTTTGTTTCCTGCTTTGAACTTTTGATAAATGAAAAAGACTGATAAAAAGCTCAAACATGTCCAATATTTTTTATTATGAAATTAAAGCCAGCACCCATTTAGCTTAGCTTCACATAAAGAATGGAAACAGCTGGAGGACCAAGCAAATTATTTTATCTTGCTTAAGAGAAAAACTGATAGTTAAGGGTTTGTGTGTACAATTTCTGATTCCTTGAAACCTTACAGTGTTGGCAAAGCTTCTAGGAAAATATACGATTTCAGAGGTAAGCACATGTTATTGTAGCGTCTGGTAATCAGTCTATGCTGTATATTAAGCTTCACTAACTAGCTGTTGCTTTAGTATTAGCTCAGACACATGAGAGGTCATCTAACTAATGTGTGCATTTTCCCAAATAGTTACCTTTTAGAGGAAAAACAAATTTTTAGTACGGCTGTCTACTCAAAAATTGAGGCGGGGCTAAAATGTAATCTGGCCAGTGAAATCTAAAAATGCTGAATAAAGATGAAAATGTAACAAATCCAGATATTCCAAAGAGATTAGTGGAATCCCCTGGAAAAGTAGGCAACAAAAACTGAGCCAGTGACCCCAAGGTTTTTTTTAAACATCTAGAAAACTAGGCAAACTATTTGGGCCCATGTATTTTTTCAAACAACAGTAAGAAGTGTGCAAGGTGCCAAAATGGAAGTGAGCCAGCACGTTTGGCCTAAGACAGGACAGTGGCAAGAGGGAAAAAATGGAACATGTCCAGGTAGGCTTAGGGAGTTGAGACCTTGACGACTAATCCCAAACAGATGTAGTATCCAGCATGTTACAGTAAGAGTGCAACACAGAAATGAAATCTAGGATGCTTCCAGAATATGTGCTTATGTCCAAGAGAGATGTAATCCTCCATAATTTGCAATGGGGCAAAAACAGTGAGATCTGACATGAGCACTTGATCTTTATCCTGAAAGCAACCTCGCAGCTCCTGGTATTATAGAGGATTTCATGGCATACTGGGTCAGCTAAAGACATACTGAGGTACTGTGTTACTCTCTGTTGAGTCATGACAGTTACAGATGAGCCACCGTGATTACAAATGACTGAGTCACAAAGTGGCATTATAAAATATAGCTGCTTAGAAAAAAAAATTGAGCTCATAGCAAGAATTTTCCACCAGCAGCATCCCTGGTGGTGTTTCTATGTATCCCAACAGATACAAACACTTAAGACATTTAATCATTTAATGTCTCCTTGAAGGAATAGCTCATTTTTAGGGCTATAATCTTTTCTGCTTCCTTGCAAGTACTTGAGGAGCATGTCTTGAAGCTATAATTAAACACCCAAACGGCATTTAGCTTAGCAAAGTGAGTTAAAACAATGGGAGTAGTAAATGACACACCTTTCCACTCAACTTTGATCACTCAAAGTCTCATTCACCCCACCATACACACTTTCATAGAATGCTCTTATCTACACCTAAGCACTTCTATCTAACACTCAAACACATACTCACACTCTAATGTTGCATTGGGGACAACTCGGGATTCAGTTGCCCAAGGATACTTCAAAACATGGACAGTTGGAGCTGGGAAGCGATCCACTGAGCCTCTGATTGGTATACGGCCCACCTTCCCACCTATACCACAGCTGCCAATCCCACCCACTTTGAGGCCAACTGCAACATTATCGTCTAAACTCTTGTCTGGTGCTATAAAAGTTCTGTGGCACAGACATAAGTGACATCTTACCTTTGTTGTGAATGGTTTCCTTGGTATGCTCTTCCCGGATTTTTCTCTAACCGGGTCTGTGTCCATTCTCGGGGTGAAATCTTTTGTGGAATCCTGGGTAGGTTGTCCTACACTGGGCTCGATATAAACCATAGTGACAGTCACTGATTCCTCTATCGCTTCTTCACCACCACCTAGAAGAAACACGCATATCTGGTCAGTGTAATTCCTGCTGCATCCTTAATGGGAAGTTAGTTTCACTGGATGTTATAATACAGAATAAAATGTAAAGATTATGATATGTGGGTGCAAAGAGGTAAAATATGGATTTACATTATATCAGTATGTCTGGAATTACACACTTTGTCTTGCTTAATTTCACACTGGTGGAATTCATTTTAATGTATTTGCAGTTTTAATCTCCAATAGAACATAGAGTGGCAGAGCAGAATAATAGGATATACACTCTGTACAGTATTGAATGGGTTATTGATCACAGTCTGCGCTCCTTTTACCTACTCTGACCTTTTCTCTGTGGATTTATACAACTCTCTTCAAAAATAGAGTTACTTTTGACCAAGGAATGAGTGTTATAAAGGTGCTTAAGGCGAGCAGAGCAAAGAACTAATAAAAAAGACACGTAAAATTTGCACACTTGCCCACAGCAGTCTCAGTGACAAGGCAATCTTAATTTAAAATCGAGTGAGAGAGAGGCAGCGAACAAAGAATAGACAAAGGCGAGAAAGGAAGGTGATTAAAGAAAGAGAAGAGGGGGGAAGAAATTATGACACAGCTCAAGTCTGCTGGTTAATAAAAAAAACTAACAAAACAACTCAGAGCTCAGAAAAGTTACAAGCAGTGGACGGGAGAATGGATGTCATCATGCCTCTGAGAGATTACTTGCTAAGACTGTAAGTGAGCGTCTTCACCCAACTCCGTCAGCATGTGCGAAAATGTCTTACCTGAGCCAGACCCTGAGTTAAAGTCATCATCATCTTCAGGGTAGTAACCTCCTGAGCCTGTGTCATCCAGGTATAAGTCATCGGCCTGTGAGGGAATCTTGGGTGCTTGTGCTATCTGTAAAATAACAAGATAACAAGGAGTTGAAGACTCATGCGACTTTTTTATACATCCGATTTACTGCTGACATGCAGGAGTTTCACATAATCACGTATCCTGTTTTCACCCATTCACGAGCTTAAATCAAAACCTAGTGTCCAGCTTTTTTTATTTTTGTACCGTTTAAATCATTAGTAACTCTGCTTTTAGCACACTTTGGCTGTTTACTGTTTTAAATGCCAGAAATAAACACCTCCTTTGTACTCAAAACTGCTATCAGTGAAATTTCTGAAGAAGGAAATACAAAGACTAAAATAATAGGTTGCAGTCTTCACTGCGAATTAGGAATTCTCAACATATTAAACACAGCATATGCATAAAATACATTAACATATCACCCTTTGTTTAAGCTTAAGCAGCCAAGAATTACACTACCTTTAACGTGATAACATTGTCACAAAATTAGAGCCCAGCCAGTAAACAATTTTTAAGATTGATACCTTTTTATTTTTGTTTTATTTCTTTCCGACATGCGAAACAAAAAGATTTCCCCAACATCTGTAGTTATACAAATCTTATATGTAGTTATTAATTTACTTGTTACCAATCTGCTCATCATAAGCGCTGATACAGATCAATCTGCTGGAGTAGATGACACCTGTTCTTTTTTTTTTACTTCAATGAAGCACAGATGACTAACCAGTCAGAACATGTAGCTTCTCTCTCAGCATCATCGCCTAGACAACAGCCCAGTGTAGTGGGAATGTTTGTGTTCTGGCTTAATGGAGTGATTGGCTAAAAAGAACACGGTCTGACAGTGAATGTGTGTTTAGAAAGCACCTCCTGACGTGCTGTGTAAGTTGAAATTCTAACAGGAAATAAGATAAGAAAAGAGATTTTCCAGCACCAGGTGGACATTGGGAAAAATATCAGTAAGTGAGTATGTTAGACGCTGCTATGTACATGTTGTGTTGAGTGTGTGTGACTGGACTAGCTATAAATGTGTCCATGGCAACATGTATTAAAGTCCCATTCGCCAATCTGTGTTTGGCTGTCCTGCCCCTTCTTATAACAATAGCCCTGCTTTCAAAAGACCCCCCTATACATAGTTGCTGTGCATCTGTGTGTTTTGTACCATTTAGCTGGTTGCTACAGCTCCACGTCTGCCCTGAAGATATTTTCATGATGATAAAAGGGGGGGGAAACAGGTTAGACTGCAGGAAATCAATTGGCTTGTCTCGAAGTCTGTTATTTTATTTCTTTTTAGGAAAATTGGCCAAAACCTCTCATTTATACCAGTTTTACATGTTCCGTGTTTGAACACAGCTTGTTTGAGTTGCTTGTTTTGGCTGCTCAGAAGTCAAAAATGCAAAGTATTTATCTTGTAGTGACAAAAAACACTTTAAAAGCAACAAACATTCAAGCATTTTGGCTTATTAAACGCTCTTACTTCTATGAATTAAAGGAAGCAGAGGAGACAGGAAAAGTTTTCCTTTCAGTTGCATTCCTGATGTTTCTCGGCATTTCCAATTACACTAAGCATTCTAACACATTGCTTTTAAGTCATTGTGTGCACATATGTGTTTGGCCTTTCTTTCACGACTCCACACAGTCACTCTCCATAACAAAAGAGGCAGGGACTACACAGCAGTGTGAAAGAGGATAAAGGAAGACAGAAGGGAGATGAAACAGAACAATACGTTTATCCATCTCTCCTCTCACAACTGACTTGTGGAAAAAAGGCCTTTCACCAGTGAACCACCTGATCAAAGAGCGAATTTGTTCAAAGCAACTTTATCTTAACCTTTCTTCTCCTCCAAACAGCCCCCTCCCCCACGGGTCCATAGGCCTTTATGCACTGGAGATATAGGCACAATAGACCGAAAGGAGGTAGGCCACAGATTAAATAGTGACAAAGACCACTAACGAGATTGAGGCCACACACACATGCATAAGTATACATGTTTTACAAATGTATGCAAGCATTCATAAATATTAATTAAATACACATAAGACACATATTAGAGTGAGCAATTGAGCACATTGTTAAACACTTGAATGAATAAAACAAAAAGTGATATACATTTTAGTAGCTAATTATAGTTTTTTTTTTTAAATCTTGGGGTATAATTGTTGTTATATATTTTGTGATAGTATACTATATACACGGTAAAATAATTTTTTGTGAAGAATTTCAGCTTACGGTGGTTGCAACAAGGCTACATCAAACTGTAGTGACACTCACATCTCTCGAAAGCAGACAGGAAAATCTCTCGAGATTTTCAGACATGTAGAGACTTTTTTTCCCTTTTATATTTCAGACATGTAGGTACAAAACTGTGTAAACAAAGCTTTTGGATTAGAGTGGATCAACTGTGCAAGCTTCACTGCAACACAAAATCAGTGCAGATCGGAGAGGACGAAAAGGTCTGACCTCGATAAACTTCAGCGACTCTGACACTCAGGGAGACAAAGAAACTAAAAAGCATGCGTTCTTGTGAGTCTACACAATATAAACTTGATAAAGCTGACTTTATCACTAACACAGAAAAGTGTGTGCACAGACACAACAGGCCTGATAAACGTTGCTCTCTTTCTCTTTATCAATCCAGTGACATTTACAGTTTGTTTTCTGCTTTTAGCCCTTATCACAGGCTTTACGCTGACCCAGACATCAATCTGCTACCAGCTAAAGCAGGACAAACACCAAAAACTAGCTACCAAACAGATTTGCAGAAGCCCACTTTTTTTTAATTACATTGCTTCACTGTTGTGTTGCTGCTCTAGTCTAAGCAACAGTTACCTAAAAAGTCCCATAGTGCTGTAAAAAGGATTGAGTGCAGGAAGGGGTAGTGATAAGGATCTAATAGGAACTATCCAACTTAGCAACTTTTAGCAACAATTTCATAAAGCCATCTATTACACAGCAAAAGATCAATTTAAAGATTACTTCTTATAAACCCAGAAACCAATATACTGTCCTTTTGCTCAAAAAGTACCGATTAAATCAGAAAAATTGGAAATAAGTAAGAATAAGAAATAAGAAATCCGAAGACTAATGTAAAATTTCAGTGAAAAGAAAAAATTAGACCAGTAGTAATTCAGTCTATAATCCAAAGCAATATCAGTATACTCTTTTCACAGGGTGCTATTTACTCTGCTTGGTGTTAATAGAAGTACTGAATACCTGCCTTCTTCGGGTACAGTCGCGTGCACCTATGTCCTGATATGAGCCTGGTTCAATTTTTGATGTATGGCCATGCAACGTCGTGTGATAGTATAGCGCAAAAGGTCTGTCTGAGTCTCACTGCAGCAGCAAGTCAAATTGGTGTTAGTGGAGGCGATGCCTTGTACTTTAATCCAGACCATGCCCACACTGACATTACTAATCTTTTGAACTTTACAACGAGAATATTTACTTTTCTGAGAACCATAATCTTTCCGTTACAAATAAAAAGTTGGCCTTCTAAGAAAGAAGTATTCAGTTATACATTCCTTGTTGCATCGTGTAGTATAACCAGTACCCTGTGAAGGTTGGCACTGCCACTAAAGTAAACAGTTGTGGCTTCAGAGGTTGCTGTTCATCAAGAGTTATAAAATACTTGACCCTTTACACCAACCAAATGTAGGTTCAATACCAAACCATAGAGCTGCTGGCTTTTTGTCTTATTCATTTGAGAGAAAATCGGCTCTGTCACGGCCTTGATAGAACTATCCAAACCTTTTTATCATCACGGTGAATAACTAGAGTCTTCCCATAAACGGAGACACACAAGGGCACTGTCTGTAGACACACACACACACACACACAGAATCTCATTTGGACACCTTAACAAGCAGATCCTACACAGTCTGACCAAGCTCACAGACAGTGAAAGGCAAAGAGATAAAGGGATCGACAAAAACAGAGCAAATGAAGGCAAGCAAAAAGGAGGGCGAGCTGCTGTAATGAGGTAGTGGCTTGCAATGTATGCTCTATTAGTTGTTAAGAGCTGCTGTATCTGGCACCTCTGCCTGATAATGAACTAATAGGCCAGCAGGAGGTCTGTCCGGCTGCATTTTCCTGTCACTCTGTCTGGTTAACCTATACATCCAACGACTGCATGAAGATCTTGAGACTAGGATTGTGCAAAACAGATGACAGAGAAGGAGGGCAATGACAGAGGAGAGTGATGATAAAAGGGAGGGTAGTGGTGAACAAATGAGGGAGAGGATGAGAAAAGAGAGAGGGAGGCAAGGGGGCAATAAGCCACTGCTGAAGAGAAGTTTGTAGCCTCAGGATGCCCTGCTAAAAGCTCGTCAAAAATTGCTAAGTCCATGTCTAGCAGGGTTTTTAAGGCATATTTGCACCTCTCTTTTTCTATAAGAGACGGGACAGTAAGAATTAGAGGATACATGGGTGAAATGGAGCCATCTCATCTGTGCCTGGGTCCTCACTTTCTACTGTTGACACACTGCTCTCTCCCCAAACACAACAAATATTAGCTCAACTTCAATTCAGGCCAGGGGAAATATTGTTCCTCAACGGAATGCAGACACTCACACAAGCATATGCGTGTCCATGAAAGAGCCCATGGGACACACGCATGTGCCAACACAGGAACACACACACACACTCATCCAGCCCTCACATCTTGAAGGCGCGAGACGAATACACAGACACACACATCATAACACCAACTTCAGAGAGAAAAAAATGTGGAAAACAAGTGCACAGGGGCCAGCAGACAGACAACGTCTCAGATCTTTCCTCGCTGGTCTGACGCTTTCTCTGGTTCTTAACAATTTTTTAAGTATACCACAGAACTGCAAGGTGCCTGCAAAAGAACTACCAAAGAGAGGGGAAAAAAACTCTGCTTTTCAAGCACTGTCGTTGTACTTCACGTCTTTGTGCTTTACAGGAGTACCTTCTCAATATTTAATCAGAATGTCTAGAGTATATGCACTTACACTAGCCACTTTCAGATATTCCTTCAGCTTAATACATTTCCTTTCTTTTATTAGACATTGTTTCAGGGAGCAAATTTACACTGGTGAAGCGCGCTACATCATATTAATGATTTATTATTGGACAAATTTAAATGTTAAGTGGCTCTTAAAGGTTTGCTGTTTCAGAGTTGGAGGATGTGGGGAAATGCACCGACAATAACTTGATAATTATCTGAGACTGGCAATCCTAATGCCGTACTTTGTTAGCATGCAGTTGGAAGACATTATGGTACTTAGATGTCATCTAGGCTGCATGGAGATGCTTCACTTTTTGACATCTTTCTAGCAAAATAGCTGCAAATTAGAAACCTGCCACGTGCCGTCTTGTGCCACAGAGCTGAGACGTAATAAGATTCATCATCTTTGCCTGAGAATAACTTGTGTATCTATATTATTTATTATATTTATAAGTTGTATTACCGTTCTTTAGTTCATAGGGTGTTTGTGAGGTAATGCACATGTCACAGAAATTTTGAAAAAAGAGGAAAAGGGAAAGAAAAGATGTGAGCATTCAAGATGTTGCTTTCCACAGCAAGGGTTTAGGCTTTGAAGCACTTAGACATGCTAGACTGAAATCTTAAAACACACTTCTTTGCTTTCTTGTGGACAGCTACATGAGAAGAGTAATGCCATTCTTATTTATTCTGCAGTGAAAGCAGGGGATGAAAAAAAATATGTGATTTAAAGAAAAAAAGGGTTTAAAATAGGAAAAACAACATCTATCAGTAACTTTAAGGATGTATAGGCTGCACTCATGAAAACTATTGTTCTATGTAGCCTTAAGTCCTAATTTACTACATGATTACTGAAATATGTTGTAACATCAACATTCTTCATGTGTATCCTGTATTAGCTTTACTCTATGGAGCGCGCTGTCGGCTTGGTTCTGTCCTGGAAGTCAATAATAGGGCAGGTGTGTGTAAGAAAGACACAGTGAAATAAATAGTGTGTTAATCCCTAATTAACAAAGTAAAGATGGCAGATTGGCCTGCTGGACTTTACTTTATCTGTTCTACTTGGCCTGCTGTAGTTCAATAGAGGAGGTCAATATAGCAAGACAGTCTGCTGAGCAGCACCCGTGCTCTGCCCTGTTTCACCCTCCTGTCGACAAACCAAGCCCACTCTCTTTTTCTCCCACTGCCTCCTTCATATCGTGGACTTCATCACAGCAGACAGGACAAAAACAGCAGAAATAAGGAGGGAATGCAAGTTGAGAGGAGCACACGAGGCGGTCCTCCTACACCCTTAGGCAGAAGAAGAGGAAGAGGCAAAGATTCACTTAGTGGAGGCATTATTTCCAATGTCAAGAAGTCTAAGTAATAGTCCTGGGACCTGTTGCATCAGTTTAAATCCTTAAAATTAAGGATAAATCCACTTTAATTGAGGGCAGTTAAGTAGTTAGTTTCACAATAACAAATAAATCACCCGCAATCAAAAGACTGTTGCAGAAAGGGATGATTTTATCTGCATAGAGCAAAGTATTATAGCGAGAATTATTAGAATAACGCAATAAAGGAAACTAGTATCTAAAAATTCTGTAATTAAAAATCCAACAGTTGGTTACCATCTCAATTCTGTTTAGTAAGGTCATGATATCTGAATCACACTTAATTAATCCTTCACAAATAATAATCGTCAGTCCTTTCAGAAACAGCCGCAAGATTTTGCTACAATTAAAAAGCAGCACGATTCACAGCAAAACTCAACTAGCCATTTGATTAGGCACACCCATTCATCTGGTTGTTAACACAAATATCTAAGCAGCCAATCATGCACCAACTTAATGCAAGATGACCTGATAGAGTTCAAACCGAGCATCAAAATGAGAAAGAAATGTGATCTAAGTGTTGTTTTCCTCACTTAAACATCTCTAGGGTTTACACAAAGAAAAGCAGTTTTGATGTTTTTGGCATCAGAGGTCAGAGGAAAATGGCCAGACTGCTTCAAGCTGATAGGAAGGAAACAGGAAGTTAAGTAGCCACTCATTGCAACCAAGCTATGCAGAAGATCTGAATGCACAACACATCAAAACCTTGGAGCAGATGAGCTACAGCAGCAAAACACCAACCTGCCTTGTATCAATAGTTCAGGCTATTGGTGGAGGGGGTATGATGGTGTGGGGGACAATTTCTTGGCAGTTCTTCCAGTAGGATAATGCACCATGTCATTAAGCACAAATGATCTCAAACTGGTTTCTTCAACACAACTGTTCATTCGCTGTACTGAAATGGACTCCACAGTCACCAGATCTCATTCCAATAGCGCTGACAAATATGCAGCGACTGCACAGTGCCATCACGTCAATAAGGAATAAAATCTCTGGAATGTGTCCAGCACCTTGTTGAATCATTGCCATGAAGAATGAAGGCAGTTCTGAAGGCAGGGGGGGGGGGGGGGGGGGGGGGGGGGGCAATAACATCAACTTTTCCTTCAGGACAATCATTTATGAGGCATGATTTATATCTGCTTTGTGAATTTCCGCAGCAGAGGCTGAAATTGTGTTTGCCGTTTTCAGCTAACAGACTGCAGGAGTATTTCCTCTGAGTTTATTAAATACTTGCAACCCCATAGGGTTTCCTATAGGATGTGCATCCTGGAAATAAGAAAGCTGAGCCTGTTTATAGTGGTAACAACAGTTACCGTAACAATACTTAGAAGAGTAAAGAACAATCTGTACTGTTCTACCTCGGGCAGGTGGGCTGTTGCACACAGACTCAGTCTTACAGTAAAATCAATTTTTACACAGCAGCCGGTCTCAGATTGAGTCCTGAACTTTGCCACAGCTGTTAGATCATGTTTTGTGTCATAGTGTTAGCAGAAATCTGAACCCTTTACTAAAGCCGAGCATATTTTTCTGGTCTAGATTAGTTTTTGTTTTTTCCCTTTTTCTTCCTTAAATAGAAAAATAATTATTTGCTGTACTGCTTAAATCACTACCTGTGTGCATATGTGTTTCTAAAATAGCTGCTGTGACCTCTCTAATCATTAAAGTAACCACCAATTTATAGCAACAGGCAGCCTAGTTACAATTAATAACCAGGCTGCTCGTTGCTATGATAATTTATCTAACTACAGCGAGGGACATTTTATAATACCTTGAAGCAGTGAGATAAATTATTACACACTGGCAGAACTTTTAGTGTAGAGGAAATCAGAAAAAACAACAACACACAAAATGCAGCTTTAGTGTGATAACTAGCAATAAATTATTATGCTTATTTATTCTTTTTTAACCTCAAATACACCTCTCACCTCTACCACCAGTTACCTTGAGCTACTGTTTCAAATACTCAAAGCAAATGATATATGTTCCCCCAATAGCACAACACATCCAAACATCACACTGGTCCCACAAACACCTGCTGAAGGTTTAACAAGCTGACAGCGAAGATGGACAGAAAACAGGTCTCTGTGAGTCATGTATGTGGGCGGTGAACATTGTTTGGAAAATGTAAATAGGAAGGAGAGGCAGTAACAGCCACCCACAGGACTGCCAGTGAGGATGTCCAACTGTACCTCTAACACTGACTGGTCAAAAAAGGTTAAGAGTGTGTGTGTGCGCGCGCACATGTGCGTGGGGGGGGGGGGTGGCATGTGTCTGTCTGCCTGCCTGCCTTTGTGCTCTTTTGAACCCACTCTAACTTTTATTGCCCTCCCAGGGATCATAATAAGGAACTAATTGATAGTCTTTGAGCTGTGGGCTGAGGAGAGGGGGAGTTCCTGCAGGAAGTCAACACAAATCAAACTCTCTCTGAGCCCTAAAGGTCTGGAGCTATTCCAGCTGAGTTGCGGTGGGTTACAGTCGCTGTGAGCATGTGTGTGAGAGCATGTGTGGGTGGGAGTGAGGCCGACAGAGAGGAAATAAGAAAGAGAGCAACAGTCTGGAGTTGACATTTATGGAGTTTTCGCATCAACTTCTCTATGAGTTGCCTCATCACGTAATGACATAAGCATCCACTTTTGATCTAGTAACTGAAGATTACAGTTGTATGTATGAGAGACATCAAAATGCTGCCTATATTGCCATTTTGACCTTTAAATCGCTCAAAATTATTCCTTCCAATGTGCCTAGAATATTTAAGAGATTTTTTTGGTAAGCAGAAAATAAATTTGATGAATTTGACATCTCGGAAAAAATACTTGCTGCTGTTCCCAACCCCCTCCCTCCCTCCCTCCCTCCCCTGCATTTAAATGTCTCACTGCCCCTGAAGGATGAGATCACATTGCCCTTGTAGGTGAAAGGCCCCCACCCTCAACAACCTGAGCACAAGGACAGCATGTGGGTGCATCGGGCTCAGATTCACATCGTCTCCCATTCCAAAACAAACAACTGTCTGACACAGAAAGGCATACAGTACATTCCATGGGGCTCAAGCCCCGCCTTCCCCCCGCCCCCATAAGATGGGTGGCTGGAGCGAGAATGGTTTCCAAGTCAAGCTACCAGGGATGTTCGCTCTATGATACACTGTGGGAAAGATCACGGCCTTCCAACAACTAAAACCCACTGCTAAATGCAATTAAAAGATTTTTATTTTATTTTATTCTACTGCTGACCAAATCATAGCATAACGACAAACACCAAAGAATAACTTACTAACACAGACTTCTTTGCCCAAAGAATTGCTCATTTCTTTGCACCAGAGACTCAAAAACATTTGACATCTCATTAATGAATCACACATTTGCAATGCATGAAATAATCATTCATCACAATACAAGTTTGTAATGTTTGAAAAGATTTTTTACTTGCTTATTTTTTCAAGTGAGTACAGACCTGTGTGTAAGAACTCAAGAGGTATCCTTACTAAGTGGGCTTGAATATCTTCAAAAGCTATTCTGTGAAGTTCAGGATGAGAGGCTCAAAGGGTTGCAAAAAATATGAGCTGCCCTTCCACTCTTCATACTGTACCCTTTCTTGCATACTACCATTAAAAAGGATGAGCGCAGCCTTCTACAACTTTATGTCCCTATAAAAGATTAAGGAAATGGCTCTGAACTGCGGAACAATTGAGCGAGGCAGTCATTCTGCGAGTGCTGCTGCTCCATGCAGGTGTCGCCTGACTTCCTCAGCCTCTGCTGCTCAGCAAACACACTGATTTCTGAAATACGACAGATCAGCTACTGTAACTCTTCGCTGCACAGTGAGAACATTTTCTGCCTACAGAGAGGGTATCTCAGATTAAAACTGCCTGCTTTTGGAGGGATTTTTCTTGACGAACAGGATGTGAAATGTTGAATTAGGTGATTTTTATGGACATGCTAGTGACGTGTATGTCAAAGTCCAGTGAAAGAGCTTATACCTTACTGTAGAATTATATACGGACATTACTGTTACCAAGAAAATGAAACCTAGTGATGATGGCAACATACACTGTGTGGTATTTTTAGCGTAAAACTTAAAATCTATTGACTGGAATATCATTAGAATTTGTAGGTGAAAAACATCAGTGATCATGTCCCCAGAAAGCATCATCATCAGCTCAAAAATTACTTTTTTCACTTTCGTTTGAGGCCTCTTAATATGCTAAACTAAACTGATGACACCAGCTACTCATTAGCATCATGTCAGTTTTATGCCTGTTGCCTTTTGTATGCCATTTATTTTAGCTAGAGCCACCATCTTGCCTAACTGAAGCCTTGAAGGGCTGCCATGTTTCTTCGAGAACAAACAAAAGCGAGTCAAAGTTCATTCCGACAACTCCCACTAACAATGAACACCTTCTGGCAGCAGGGATTTAATTGCTACTTTCAAACACAGCTGCCAGAGTTTATTACTCTAGCTCGTACCATGCAAACTGCACACGTGGGCTCCTACCTACAATAACATGCTGCTTTTGAACCAAAGCCACATGCACCTCTGTTTGGAGTGAGTCTGATTTCCTACCCAGTATTCCCAACAGGAAGAAAGTCAATTTCATAGTCCCCCCCCCCCCAAAAAAAGATGAAAGAACCCCACCACTAATATGAAACACAGTCCAATCCCCTAAAATTGTGAGAAATCAGCGTATTTTAAAAAGTGACTGCTCACTGAAGTGTTGCAATTATGGGTCTCTGTGGCTGCATCAGTGTAAGAATATTGATTCTCTCACGTGCTGTGCACACATTACAGCCGAGTTACTTCATCTCAGACCGCTAAATATTTCAGCACTGTAATTAAAGGCTGTCTGATCCTGTCAACTGGCTTCTCTTGGAGCAGTGATCACATTTAATGTAAAGTTAATGTAAACCTTCTCACTGTGAAATTTGCCCCTCTGCGCTTTCCACAACTTATAATGAGGGGAACAATGTGGAGCTCATGTGGCTTCAACATGGCTCTATTTAGAAATACCTCAGTGCTGTGGTATCCACGCTCATGGACCGTAACTGGCTTTTTTTTTTTTCTTCTTCACTGCCTTTTGGACAAGAAGGAGCTTTGCAGATTCCCAGGCCGAGTGAGCACTGCTGCTCTCCCTTGACTGAATCACTCCTTCTCTACTATAACTCCCGTGCTTATATGGCCACCGGGTGGGAATTGGGGAAAATTCTCCACTCCGGTAAATGGCCTCTGATATGCACGGGAAAGTCTAGATTCTTTGTCAACTATGAAACTCTACGCACTGGAAAATGAGTTTTACCTTCTAGTCATCTCTTGTGCAGAGAAACGGTGAAACTGTAAGATTTGCTTTGGCAGAACAGCCCTGCTCCCTTCAGACTGGAGAGAAATATGAAGCTTCAGAAATAATCTTGCGTTCAGCAGCGAAAAGAGCAAATGGAGTAAGCGAGGGTATTTTAAGTGCATTATATAAAACAGGTTTCATATTCTCTATCTGAAAGATAGTAACCCAAAAACCACTAATCAGCACCATGTGAACAATCCGGAGTTTCTCCATTTAGCTGGAAGTGATTGCACAGCCCATAACATGAACACCACATATCAGAGGCTCAAGCCACTTAAAGGCTCTTAAAATGGAGCTGAGCCATGTGTACACAACGGTGAACTGCTGTAAGTGAGACTCGACGTGTTTAACAAGAGTAGAAAATAAAGTTTTACCAACACTTCAACCGTCTACTGAAAGGGAAGACGATTACTTGGTCAGTCTGATTTTTAAGCTGTTCATATTCCAAAACTACTCACTTATAAACTAAATGGGGCAGATTAGCTTCCTCTGTTAAGTTTTAAAGCATCCTTACGTCACATAACTAATCTTCTAATTGATCGAGATGCGCCCACAATGGCTGTTTTGGCTTTAATACCATGATATTTTTTTAGTTCTCTTCCTTCATTTTGTGGTAGTCAGTTGCTTTTTTCAGCTGTAATCCAAGGACTTTAAAGGACCAAAACTGTAGGCTTGTATGACTGTCCCTCAGAGCAGACTGCAGGACTGGAGAAGAAGAAAAAAAATCCCCAGGTAAAAGCAATAGCGTCAGTCATTAACAGAAACACACAGATCCACTAAGCGAGAGGAATCATTTTACTGAAGTAGTTTCTACATTCACTTAATGGACACCTTTGGCTTTTGGGTCAACCTTTCAAAATAACCTAAGCCTGCAGTATATCCTGGGGAGAAGCATAAGCATTATGACAAAACCCTATTGTCTCTGAAAGGTCTCAGTAACTCTCTTCTATTCACTCGCTCCCAAAACAACATGAAACCTATCCGGCACCAGGGCCCTGTATCGGTGCAGTCTTTCACCTGCACCGCATTAATTCTCACTTAGCTTAACTTTTAGGGCACAGGTGCACACTATATGAGACATAAGCCTTTTGTCTATGCATGAGCAGGAAATTAATAGTTATGTTGCTAACTTGGCGTGTGTTCTCCCTGGAGCTGCAGTGCATATTAGAGGAAGTACAATATAGAACATGCATAACTCTTCCCCCCCTCCTCATTTCCTGTAAAAGCTCCCATCTTTCAGCTGTGGTATGTAATGCTCACCTCAGTGGGCAAGAACATGTGCATACATTCACCCCTACTTAAGCACACGCAGTTTTTAACTACCTCTCTATGTCAAAAGATTTCCTGCTCTCTTGATGCAGGCATACGTGCTGTGGTTGAGTACCATGCGGTCCTGAACTGAAGCAGTTCTGTGTTCGGATGCTGTCAGCAGCCAAGAGACAACACGGTGGGAAAGCTGGGAAAGAGGAATACTTACAGACTGTGCCAACACCATCTGTAAAGGAAAGCAAGACTGAAAACAGGTCTCTCTTTATCACATGTCTTTGGATTAGCCTGTTCAGAGGACAGGCTGGACGGTGGAAAATATTTTCACAATTATTTTTGGACTTCATGTGCTTCATGTGATGTGTTGCATACACTGTCAGAATAATGAATTGTATTATCTTCCTTTATCAGCGAGAACACACCGAATTCTTATTAGTGCATGAACAAGTAGTTCATTATTTGATTAGCTGCTTGACACGAAATGTTTCATCAACTGACTAATAATTTCAGAAGAAAAAAAAGTGCATCAATCTCTCAAATGTGAGAACTTGCTGCTTACTGTCTGGTTTCTATCACTCCAAATTAAATATGGCTGGATACTGGAATTTTGATTAGGAAAACATGACAATTAAAGACAGTTCACTGTACTGTTGTAAACATAAATTTCTATGAACATGGCCTGAAATTAATATTTTGAAATTGGTGGGGAATTTCCCCTTTAAACGCTTCTCAGAGCAGGGATTTATACACCTTGGAGAAGGCGGGTCAAGACCGGTCCTAGCCTGCTACGTCAGGGTGGGTAGCTAGAAATAATAGGTGGGAAATTTGGGACCACCTAGTTAATACATAAATACATGCAGCACATACACACAGAGGCAGGTTCTCACTGTGTATGTCAAAATACTTAACACTGCTATCAATCAATGTCCCTTACAGTTGTAAAAGCGAGAGGGAATAAAAATCAACAGTTAAATATTAACATCCACTAAAAGCTATAAATGCCTCAGCCTCTGGATAGATGCTTTTATTTAGATATGATCTAGAGGAAAAAAAATGTTTTTTTTAACGTTAGGTTTCTCATTCAATCGAGTCCTACAGTAAAAGTACAAAACATCACACACATATAACTGAATTAGTCAGGCCCCTCCAGCCATCAGAAACAATCGTTGTTGGGGTTTTTTTCCACCTCAGTGATAAGATAAGATAAGATAACCTTTATTAGTCCCACACGTGGGAAATTTGTTTTGTCACAGCAGGAAGTGGACAGTGCAAAAGTTATGAGGCAAAAATTAGAATACAATAAGAATAAATACAGTACACAACTGTACAGAATAGAATAAAATAAAATACTATATACAGTAGAATAAAATAAAATAAATATACAATAAGATAAAAATAGAATACAAATACAAATACTATATACAACTGAGTAAAAATACAACGATGACAGAAAGGATTATTGCACTTAGTATTATTGCATATGTATGGATGTGTGTGCTTGATCAGTTAAAGTCTTTATTATGGAGTCTGACAGCAGTGGGGAGGAAAGACCTGCGAAATCTCTCCGTCCCACACCGTGGGTGCCGCAGTCTCCCACTGAAGGAGCTGCTCAGTGCTGTCACAGTCTATGTGATGATCTATTACTGAGAGGAAATTTAGACTTTATGGTGGAGAACAAAAAACAAGATAGCCTCATCTTCAGACTGCCTCATCTAGACAAATTACACCAAATTAAAAAATTTTTTTGCCCCCATGCAGGGGGGCAAAAAACACTTTAACACACCGTTCTGCTTCATCTTAGTGATGTTTTACGATCTGGATAACAGAAATATATACAGAAGGTGATGTTAACATATCGCTTCTGATAGAAGTCCATGTTTGCATGCCTTCAAGTGTGCATTATCACAGCTAGATTTACACAAGTTGCTTAAATTATACACAATAACTGCAATCTTTCGCTGAAACTCAAGCAGTGTGATAGTCACTGACTACACAATTACACAAATAACAGACATTTAAATCAATACTAAACGTAGCTGATTGCAGCATCCCTTTTCATATTGAGAGTAGTATTAGAGACTAAGATGTTTAAGCATCATTGCTGATTTCGTTATCACCCTGTACTAAATGATCGGGTGGATAAATAAAAGTGTAGCTATAGCTATGAAGAAAATTCTGTAGAAACCCCACCTCTTTGCCGTCAGCAATGTTTCACTGATGCACAATTTTGCACTTCTGCTATTTGATATCGTACCACTCCATCTCCATTCTGACAAATGATCAGCAGTCTACGCAAGAAAAATTAATTATTGCTGGTGTAACATGCTGCCAGAACGATCCTTTTATGATCTCACCAGATTTACGACTTGTTGACTAAACTGGAGACACTGATCTCAAGCTCAACAAACTGAACTTTAACTGTTTAATGAAACAAAATAAAGTTAATTCTCAAAGTGGGCTGACTACCACAACATTTAAAGTGAGTGAGTATCACACAAAGTGACAGATGAATCGAATTATATTTTACTTATAGTCATAGGTAAATGGAGTTGCATTTGCCAACAACAATAAGAACTTCAAAAGCTTCTCAATTGTTCCCAAGCTGAGATATATCAGGCTGTTTGCTATAAATCTCGGCTGTGCATGTACATACACGCAGACACACACACACACACACACACCTGTGCCACAGGAAAAAACACACCGTCAGTACAATGCCTTTGATATACACAAGAACACACAGGCATATATATACTTTTGAAGTGTCGCATATCCATTGTTGGACAAGTTGGTCTACAGCCAAAATACATACATTTTTCCAATTTTGGATGAACACAGTACACTGAAAACTCAAACAACACAATTGTTGGTTGAGTCTAGTTTTCATAAAATAGACTCAACCAAAAATACATAATTACCGCTGAATTTTAGCAAAAGTTGCTTAAATTGGGGTAGGTGAGTAATTTTCAGCTGGCCACTAAACTATTCATCCAGTTTCAATGAAAATGAACTCCTGTATGAGCTGCAGCTGTACTGAATGTCTCTAGCATTCGAAGCTAAGTCAGATTTTTTTTTAAGGATCTTAATATACCCTGAAAGTAATCACTTATTTCTTTTCTTTCATTGTGTCCGACTGCAATGCATTTAACCCTCGGCTCTCTTCTTTAGGAACATTACACTGTTAAATAATTAAATACATTTGGTTGTGCAGACATCCACAGACAGACTAGATTAAACAAACTTAGCCACCTAGACGCAACGTCTTGACCTGGCAGTGTAGCATCTAAATAAATTCAGTACAGCTTAGTGAATTGAGGTGGAAAAACCCTGCTACGCTTTCATACCAATTCTTCCCTGATGAAAGGTGAAGTATTATGAAATCAAATGAGCATATACAGATGAGAAAACACGAGTTTATATGATTAAAATGCAACTATCCAAACCTTCTACACAGGTGCAAAATGTAAAAGGAAATAAATGTTGAAACTGAGCCAGGCAGCTATTTCATTTTGTCATATATGGATTCAGCACATTCAAAGTCCATGCCATAATCAGAGTTGCTTTGACCCTTTCAACGACCTCTTCATGCAGTGTGCACATGCATGGCCTTCAATCTTTCTTTCAACCAACGCGTATACTGTACATACACTCATTTCTTCCAGCAGGTAGTCGGTCTGTCAGTCAGCTCACTGGAAAGGGATGAATGCGGTCTTTCAAGCTGCAGCAAGCCTACAATATCAGCCATTCCAGTGCTAACACAGGTGCTGCTTCTGCTAGATGAGTCAAATAGTAGTCAAGTGTGTGATACTCTCTAAACAGAATACATACACAACGAGAATCATAATCACCTGAGAGACACACTGGGGCAGCCAGAGCTCTGTGTTCTGCACCACTGACTCACAGACTACTGGAATGCGTTTTGTTTGAACCCTATCACTATAATTAGGCTTTGTGTATGTGTGTGCACTTGTTCCATGATGCTTTAGCATTCTTTGTACATGGACTCTTTGTTCTTGAGCTGGGCAGTTGTTCAAGTATTGCCAAATGCTTTTTGTGTGAATTACATGCTGAAAAGAGCTCAATCTGATGGGGAAAAAATATATATATTTTTTGCACTTTGACATCTTATCTTCACTCTCCTATTAGCTGCTATACCTCTGGCATGCACATTATGCCTAACATAAAGGCACACAGCTAAGGGTTTTAAACTCAATGTCCTTAATCTTTAAAACAATGGCATGTACATGCTTCCAGGCTTGAGAGGGGGTCAGTGTAATTAATCACTGACCATGTGCTGCAGACTTGCAGCTAAGCTAATCAACTTGTCTTACTCCAATCAAGTTGCAGAAGCGATTCACTTTCAGCTCAGTAATGGCATTGCACATTCAAGCAGTTTTTTCCTTGCAAGAGAGGCTATTTAATCAATCATTTTTAGGAAACTGGATATTTAAAAAAAAAACCCAAAAAAAACATTCCAGTTCAAAACCTGCAGGGGGAAAAAAAAAAAGTCTCTTTTTGGGGGAATAGATCGACTGTGAGAGGTTTCTGCTGTTAGCGGTCAAAGCCATCAACAGTCCTATAGGGCTTCATGTCAGTGAACACATCTGTCACACCTCACACGGTCTGCTTTTCTCTGTCACTTTTTCAACAGAATGGCATGGTTTCCATTAACACACCCTTTTAAAGGCTGGTGTGTCTTTGGAGTTGTTGTATATTTAGCCCCCACGATGTGGCTGCACCTTCTGGTCTAACATAAGAGTACATGCAAAAGAAACTGCGTGCATGCATATGCATAAGTTCACTACTATTTCAGTTAGTTTTTTGAAGTTGTGTCTTTGCGGTAACAAAACCAGTTTGAATCCTGAGCTCTTCACTACCAGATCATTAACACCACAATGTGAAAACTCTCTCGAGAACTACGGGGGTCAAAGTTTGACCCATTTCTTCCAGACCACACAAACTAAATCAGACTGACAGTTCAGACAACCAAAGTTTAGAATAAAATAACATATTTCCCATTCCTTTTGATACGTATGGCTATTTTTGCAGGCAGCGGAAAAAATGAGCCTCCACACTCCTGTCAGAAAGACAATCCTGTAACTGCTGTCAGCACCGACAAATAGGCCTTTATCACCTAAGATTATAGCCAGAGGAAGAAAAAAAAAAAGAGTGAGAGATGAGGCAGAGGCATGCAAGGAAGGGGAAGAGAAAGGAGAATGGTTTTGTCGCTTTGTTGGCTGATCTGGTTCAATCCTTGTGGTGCAGCAATTGAATTCCCATCCAAGCCTTTTCCTTAAGAGGATTTGGACTCAAGGGAGTCAACAAGCCACAGGACTACAGGGCAAGGGGGAGGAAACCCCTGATCAAATGATTGGAGTGATAAAGGAGAGGCATGGGTGCATGGGTGCGAGGAGAATAGATTGGAAAATTGCGTAGAGGTAAAAAAGAATTGATAACGATAAATCCTTCACACTATCACTTCTAGCAGGAATAATGTGGCAGCTATTTAAAGACTGGTAGGAAGCACAGATGGTTAGGAAGGTTAATGAAAGATGTCACCACATTAAAACCATCAGAAAGCAAATGTGAAAGAGAAAGGGGGCAGTAACGATTAAAGTGATGGATAAACAGTGGACGAGCAGAGGCAGGATGAAATGACGGGAGAGGAGTGGCAGGTGGTGATCTCTGATCCCATTATACAGGGCTAATCCTGAGCAGCAGTGAGTGTGTTTGGATGTGTAATGGTGTGTGCACACATTGTTACTGTTGGCATGCAGGAACACAAGTTTTGAGTCTGTCAGTCAAGTTGTAGACGGGTATTAAGAAAAAAATAGAGCGAAATGTATGAAAATTTCACTGCAACGCTAGTGGAAAGGTTAATTAAGAAAATGTTATTAAAGGTGTGAAAAAGAAAAATTGTATATAATTGTAAACTTTCACTTAACACTTTAAATCTTTGCTAAAGTATACATTTCATGAGAAATAAGCTATTTTGTTCCACTACTATGGTGAATCTCGACTGAAGTCTGGTTCTCAATGTTGCACAGAATCACTTCTCTAAAGTTTTAACAAGACATTTCTCTGTCGCTTCCCAATTCATTTTCTCTTGTGTCTGCCTGCTCTCCATCTTGCCCTCGCTAAAAAAGCAACAAACATCTGACAGCTTGATGCCTGTCAGATCTCTGCCAGCTTCCGCAAAAATAATAAAACTCAGGTGTAAACTTTTCAGAGCCTGAGAAACAGCAGGTACGGCGTGATGACTGATGCTCAGTGCATGCAACCAGGCAGCTCTCATGTCTCAGAGTTCAAAGTGCCATCGCCTACAGTGCAGTCATTCGGCCAGTTTGTCTGGACGTGAGTCATCATCGATTAAATTGCATTTTATGTTTTCAGGATACTCAGGATTTAACCTACATACACAAACACACACATAATGCCAAAAGGGTTTTATCTTTTGGTCCTAATCAAGTCTGGGTCACCAGGTCATATGATGATGCAAATGTACTCAAGCAGGTTAATGTAAGCTTTATAAAACTGTCTGTTCAGAAACGGAAATCCTCCTCTTATGTTCCGGATAAAAGAAAAGTGTGATTCAGCAAATTAGCAGCACATATTATCAAAACCTTTATGGTTTCTCCATATGTTATTTGACGTGTTGAGCTTTCTTCTAGTCGAGCGATACGGTTACACTAAAGCCAAGTTGGGTTGTAATGTGTTGGCACGGGCTAGAATAAATGATAAATAATGGCCACAAAATTCTTCCCTTTAATTCACTTGATGAAAAAAAAAAAAGAAAAAAAAAAGGAAGACACATCCAGATCTGAAGACACAGGCTTCAATTAATGTACTGGAAGGGATTCTGAGCCATGTCAGTTTGAAGAAATGTAGGCTCTGATAAGAGTTCTGAAGTCAAGAGTTGCGGGGGATATAATAGCACATTTAAGCCTTCATTAAAAGACATCCTGAAAGTAGGTCAACAGAAGAAGACATCTGAAAAGTGTTTTCTTGGCAGGACATCTCTCAACAAAGACGGGCAAGATGGCAATCACAGATGGAACCAAAAAAGAAGGTGGCACAAAGTGGGCTCCAGCACAACAGAGACTAGCTCCAGCGTGGACTACGCATGACTCATGTAATTGCACATTAATGACACTGTCTAATTATGGGTGGGTGAGCTGAACAGCTTTCCAGGCTCAGCTTATGGTCCGATACCACAATCTTCTTTTTCTACTCTCCATCAATATAAAACCTTTAAATATTTCCAAATATGCCATATTCAATATTTTTAGCAAACCTCGGTACAATTGTTTAGCAATACTATAGGTGACTTAATTAGGTGGTGCATGTATATCTATACTCAGGTGTCCCGTGTTGGTAAAAAACACTGTTTACTTCACCGCCATCACACAGTTACCTGTATGGATAAGCAGTGTTAGAAAGTCACCCAAGGTTCAAGAAGCACAGGCTAAAGATTAGGGACCTTTTAACTGTGTTGAACACTTGCACTTGGCATGCAAGCACCACCACACTCACAACTACTTAGAGTCACATTAAACTGGCGTTAACACCAGTTTAATTTGCTCTCAAGTCAGAGTAAAGCCAAACAGCTCTCATGTAAAGCTAAAACAATTAGTTTATATTTAATTAGTTCTTCGAAATGTTTAATTATCCTATCACTTTGAAAAATTGGTTTATTGGACTCACTAATAAGCAAAAAACCTTAAACTTTAAGTGGTTCCAACTTCCTCAGGATTTAGATTTCATGTTTTCTTTCCTCTATACATCTCATACTACATTATGATAGAAAAAATAAGAAGTCCTCAAAATTTCCCTTTTCTTTTTACTTTTGTGGACTAATCCATTCATTCAAAATGCTGTAAATAGATAACAAACAAATGCTAGTTGCTTAAAGCTTTACAGGAAGAGGTAAGCCTCCAGTTAAATATTATGGCATATGCTGTGTTACGAAAAAAACAAAATCATGCTAATCTCTCAAAGAGGAAGTCATTTATAATGTACGTCTGTGTGCATTCGAGTGAAGTTTGACAGAGACGGCACATCACCATCCGCTCAGTTCCTGTGCAAGTTGAAACAAACCGATCCACAACAAAAGGAAAAATGCTTCCATGTTTTACATATGTCGGCCAGCTGCTGTATGTGCGATGCATTTTTCTCTTATCAGCCAAACAACAAAGAGAGAGCTTAGAAATATGAAAGAGTGACTCGAGTCATTCTGCATCCTGCGAGGTGGGTTACACTTCAGTTTTGATTAGCCTCTCACTGGAAAGTCTTTTAGGTGAGGACTGTGCGATTTTTATATTATGTTGAATAAAAAGAAGTTCCTACTCACGGGTGGGCTGTCTATATCAAATGCTGTTTTTCTTTGGTATATTTTTGTGACATTTTTTTAAAAGTTTCTGGCCTTGCTTGTCATTGGAAATGAAATTCTTATTCATGTTCCTGTCCTATGTAAATAATTGAATTCTGGCACCCAAAATAGTCCCAGTTCTGCCGCCAATGCAGCTAAGCTGCATTTTCAATATTTAATGAGTATGTGAAAGAATAAGCTGAGACTTTGAAAGAGTGCCAATTTATCAAGATGGGAAACACACTTTTGTCTGAAAGAACACACAATTACAAAGCCAAATAACAGAAGACAGAGATTTTTGTTCTCCTTCTTTTGGATGCAGGACAGAAATCACAACCAAAATTCCTGTAGCTAAAAATGGCTTTCAATGTGTCTGCCAAACCTTTGCTCTTGTGCTTTTCGCCCCAATTCATTCTCCGTGCTGTAATTCTTCAAGAATGAGTGGTTTCTTAAAACTACGGTTCGGGAAATGATCCTGGAAGGTCCCGAGATGACTGGCCAACTGGCTCTCCACCCGGTGCTCCAGGTTCAACTTCCTTATTGATGGCTGGCTACTAGGGTCTCAAAAGAATCATTATGTGGTTAAGAAAAGTCAAAAGATGAGTTTAAAGACAGCTTTTCTCCCAAGTCTTAGGGGAGTCAGGAAAAACAATGCAATAAGATGAAGCCATAAGCTCGAATAAATCGTACGGCATGAGAAACTTTAAAGATTGATCAAATAAAAACAAAGATATGCCATGAAAGCTGGGAGAGGTTGTGGTGGCACACTAAAAAGCTTCCATTATCAAAAAACCCCACCACAAGGCAACAGATGTGTTGCACAGTTTTAGCACTGTAGCTCTAAAAAAGAAAAAAGTCATAAGGCGTTTTGTGGTTACCGAGTCACACATGAAGTGCAACCACACTAAACAAAAGCAGAAGCTGCTAATCATCTTCAAACGGCTATCTTCAATAGCTTCTTCAGAGCTGATGCAGTAAATGTGGAGGCAGCTCTGTCTGCCATATACACATGTGGCAAGACCACTCGAGTTCATCAAAAAGAGCATGATGCTCCACAGTTAATGCTATAAAAGATGAAGGAAAGAGCTGATGCAGCCACGATTAGTCACATAAAATTACAGCAACTTGTCATTTGCTCTTTTTATGATAGAGGTGATAATTATTCCTTATTAAGCATTGGCCACAAGTGTAAAAGAGACTTTTCATCTCACTAACAATGAAACTGTTTTGAGGTATGGTATTATTCTAGTAATACTAATAAGACACAGATTTTGCCTCAACTTAGAAAGTTTAAAGTCAACCCTACTGATGCTGAGCCTAATAATCAGAGTTTTCTTCTCACGGTGCAATTCAACAGAGATGTTTTGTTAGACCTTCCTCTCCACTCCTGTAGCTTGTAACACAGGCTTGCCGAGCTCAAGCTGAGAGATTCTTAAACCCGAGAAAAATCCCTATGGAGCCAAAGCTGACATTATACTGTACTTATTTTCACAGCCTCTGTAATCATCTTCTTGACTAACAAGCTAATTTTCTCAATAGCATAAGTACTGGTCCAAAATCGCACAAGCTAGCCAAAGAGTTATGAGTTTTGGAGCTGCATGGTTTGCCAGTAAAAAACTGTCTCCTCAGATCCACTATTTCATTTATTGTGGTGAATCTGAAACCCCCTACAGTGAAAGCATAGTAAAACTGGGAGGCTCCAGCATTTCCTGCTGAGAGTGGAGGGTAGCGGTCATGCAGCCATTCCACTCAGCCACCCAATCACTTGATTAAACAAATTATCATCATCAAAGTAATCAAGCTTTGCACCCTGCCGGCCTTCATTACACCATGAAAATGGGTTTAACCATAGCATGAAAATCATATGGATTACAAGTGAAGCTGTGACCTTGGCTGGTTTTTTGGGGGGTGGCGTTTGAAAATGGAAAGCCAAATAGGCAAAGAGGATGGGTGAAAGAAGAAGACAGAATGAGGACATTGAAAACAAGACAAAAAACAAACAGACATCATTTGTTTTGAGATTAATATTAATTTGCGGAGCATTCACTTTTGTTTTTCAAAAGTATGGCAATGTCTCCGATCTAAACGTAGTCAGCAGTGCACAAGTAGATTTCCAGTAAACGGGTCAAAGAGTCAGCTGTGTACCCAACTGCCGACATGACACATTCTGACTGCCAGGCTCTGTTTATCTAGATACCTCTTCCTGAAAATTTCCACCCATCAAAAGGGTCACCCTGCAAAAAAACCTAACAAAAAACCCCACACACGCCAGCAGTCAGTGATACTTGCATTTCAAAATCAAAAATGGTTTCCATATGACATGGCTTCCCAGGTCTGAAACCTCTCTGGCCTGAATAATGAACCCAATCCCTCAGCACTGACTGCCGGGGAGCTGAACGCTGCTGATAGGGTTTACAGTTGGTGCCGAGAACACAGATGGCTGTTAACAGAATGAATTAGAAAAGATTAACTCGCCTGGTAGATTTGCCACATTAGTTCCCTTTGATCATGTTAACAAACATGGCAGAGAGATGGTCTGTGGCGTGATAAGGCTCGGGCTGCACAGTTATTGTGTGGGCAAATCTTACTTTTATTTAAATAACACTGACAGTATCAAAATGCAAAACAATGTGGAAAATTCCAATGTGGAGTTCAAAACAGCAGGCAAGATGTTGATCAAGATGCCAACTGTGCAGGCAAGTCAATTTCTTCTATGCAACTGTAATAGTTTGCACATGTTTTGCCTCATTAAGTCATGCCTGCTATAAGTTATTCATTTTCCATTTCTGTTGAAAAACTAGAGACCATCTTGCGGGACTGGAATCACACCAGGCACAACGACAATGAGATCTCACACATGCTTATACATCAGACAGAGATGCTTTTCTAAGGGAAGCTACAAACGCATTAAAAGCTTAAGTGGCTCCTCCACTTCAATTACCATTTCACACCAGTCAAGTTTTGTGACTGTCTCTTCATACACCACTTCTCATTTACACTCACGTGTGATAAAATCACATCTATTCTTTCTTTCTCATTTCTGCAATTCTGACAACACATTTTAAAATCAGCTACCATCCTGTTATGGCCATTTGTAGTCCGAGAGTTGCAGAAAGGAAAAAGCAATCTTGCTTGGTATATATATCTAGCTGCTATTCATATTATGCTTCTGAAACTCAAGCATTGTCAGAGAAGCTAAATATTTAACTGTTTTACTGCAGGATTTTGCATGAGAAGTAGGACAGTGAGTTTAGAACTCATTGCAGAACTCCCCTGACTTTTAAATTTACCCTAATTCTTCTGAAACATTTTGCTTCTGAATTGGTGTAAATATACTTCTCAGTAACTACCACCCTAAGAGATGCTGCTTTTTATTGCAGTACACTAACAAAAAAAACAAAAAACAAAACAAAAAAAAAAAGAAATTAAGAACAAAATTAAGTAAGGTGTTCCTAATAAAGTGACTAGTAAGTGTACACTGTATACGTGTTTGTGTGCGACTGTGTCTAAAAACTACTATTTATATATTTTATTAGTAGATAGCAATGTCCCTTTACATATTTTCCCTCTTTTGAACCACTGTTAGCTCATGCAGTCTTACAATATGAGTCACTGTCTCAACTGGATGGCTAATGTGGTCAGAGTTTAGACTTTCATCGGATGTCTGCCACGGTTCCAAGAGCAACTCAGGATACAGATCTGGGGTGTTGACATCAGAATTCCTTCAAATCAAAATAATGAAACTTCAGCAAAATCATCAGTAACTATTACCTTTGAAATTAAGCTGGAATTATTTGAAAACCACTACTGAAAACTAAAATGTTTTTCTGTTGCCAAAAATATGGAATACTGGAGACATTTTTAAGCCATAGCCCTATGGAAAAAAGCCCTAACATTAAATTACAGGTTATGTGCTCATAAGGAAATTATTGAAAGCTGGAAGCATTCAGCAGTTTACTTAGACTACCCACACAGAGACAAGAAGGAAGATTTCCTTTTTTTTTGTTGACATGTTATAATGGCAAACTCATCTCAATTATGAATATTCATGAGCACTTAATTGGAGCCTTTAAAGTCACTGCTTTTCACTAAATTGAGCTTGGATAACACACTGGCCTGCATTTAAAGGAAGGAAGTGTTGTGTGCTGTGTGGGGAGTTCACTAATGAATTCCCTTCCCCAGCTCATCAACTTCCCCAAATACTCTTTGGAATCTCACCGTTTTCGTATGAAAACAGCTCTAAATTAAGTGATTGCATGGAGTTTAATTTGTGGTGGGTAATACACCCTGCATAGAAAGCATAATTTACATGCTTTAGCTCATTCAGAGCTCTTTTGACTCAAGAGGAGGGAAATAATGGAAACACCAGACATTAAAGCAGAAATGTTTCTGTTTGGAAAAATGCCAGTGCAGATATCAATTTGGAGTCTTTTTGAAACGATAAAGCGTGCTCGTAAATATGAGTGAGCACAGATGTGTTAAATGTGCCGTGCTGTTTTCCATAGCAATCTTCGGAGTTAGATGGAAAAAATCTAGCTGACGTCATGGCTTCATATATCCACCATATTTGGATAGTGTACACATGGAACATATTTGTCCATATACCAGAACAAAGTGAGGCAAGACAGCGTCACAAGCTGCATTTGATTTCATTTCATCATTTAACGAGCCAGCCACCAAAACCTGAACTGACCACAATCTAAACTAATGATATTTAATACAACTTAAAAGGCAAAGCCTTTATTTTAAATAAAGTCAAAGGGTAGGCCGTCGAATGTCCGAATTCCCAAATTATAGTAACAGGAACAGCATAATGTATAAATCCTGTTCATTTTTCTATGCTTTGTCCTCTATGAACACTCTTGATTTCAACAGATACTTATGTTTAACAACCACCTGAACATCATTGCAATCTCAAAATATCACCTAAGGCCTCAATTACACAAACACAGACACCCGTCTGCGACCATCTGGCAACCACCAGCTGTAGGGAAAAGACTAACCCCTAACCTAACCAGTTGGCAAGTGGTTGCTGGAGGTCAGTGACGGTTGCTAATATGAAACTGGTTGCAAAAAGCATATGGTACTGCAACAAAAACCTACTTACAATTGTCTTGCTCACTAGTAATTTCCTGCAGTCAATTGCAGTTTACATGGAAGACCCTGACTTTGCAAACTACTCACCAAATTTTCATTTCCCAGTTTATGTCACAATTTTTCATGCAGCACTACAGCTCAGACAGTAAATGATGAGTTTCTGCAGATAAGATGGCATCATCCATGCAAACTATGGGTAACTGGGGCAATCTGCTTACTATCAAAACAATTACTTTTGGTACAAAACTTCTTGCAACCTATAAAAGCATGTATTCAATTCAGTTCTATTCTGTTTATATAGCACCAAATCGCAATAACAGTCGCTTTAGCACAGTAGATCGTACAATAATAGATACAGAGAAAAACCCAACAATCATATGACCCCCTATGAGCAAGCACTTTGGCAACAGTGGGAAGGGAAAGACACATATTCCCTAAGCAGTTGCCAATACTAATATATATATATATATATATATATATATATATATACACACACACATACATACATATATACACACACATATACATATATACATATATACATATATACATATATACATATATACACACTGTTGCACCACATGGTTCAAGCCCCGCACAAGACACTTTGCACACCTCACAAGGCTGGCTATCTTGGCGGAAAACGACAGAGAGAGATGGGGTTAAACTCCTTTTCTTTGATCTCTCTTTGTTTTTCCTTCTACTGACTTAAACTGTAAAGCAACAGGCAGTTAAAAAAAAAAAGAAAGGAAGAAAACAGACGTCCTGACAGGGTTTTCCCCCCCATTTCTCTTCGTCAGAGCCACAATCCCCTCAACCACGGTCCTGCCAAGGAAGTTTCCATTTGCTAAGCTAATTAAACCGAAGAAAAATGGGAAGAAAAAGGGTGGGAACACGGGTGGTGGTGAGGAGAGGGGGGTTATGTTCCTGATTTGCTGTGTCTAAATATTTTCAAAAAAGATCGCGACATGTGCGTGCAAAAGGTTTTGTTCAGTGCCGTGGCTCCAGATAGGCTGTGTCCCAACACAAACTAGCACTACTGTCACTGATTTCTGCAGTAGCCATGTCACCTTAATGTGTTTTCCCCATGCTCTGGTGGCTGGGATGACTGTGTATTTTAAACATGTGGTTATAAACTTGCATATACACGCACACACATGGATGTAAAAAGGCAAAAACAGGGTCATACAAACATGCCCATTAAACACAGTTTGACTATTTGTGAGTCTCTACTAGTATGCACAAGGCGCTGCCAAAGCAAAGGCCTCTTCCAACTCATCAACAAGGGAGAGGAGGGGAGGAGAGAGGAGGGAGGGAGGCAGCTTGCTTCAAACACATACGTTCTGCAGATGTTAGCAAATTCAATACAAGCTCTCACACCTTAAGGAAAGGGAAAGAAGGGGGGGGGGGGGGGGAATGAGTTCATCTTCGATGACAAAAAAAGAATATATATTATTTTCCTTCATTTCTCTCCATCTGCCTGAGAGGGAATATGCTGACAGTGTTCTCAGCCCACTCTGAGACACAGTGGTAATGACATACAGCATCTTGACCGCGCAGGCAGAGATGTGGCAAGAGGGGAGCAATGTGGAAGAGGGACCCAAAGAAACAACAAGGGGGAGGCAAGAGACCATGTGTGTTTATCTACTCGTGCTTGTGCGCCAGCATGGTGACAAAACAACAGTTCATGCATGGACACAGATGGATTCAGGGAAAAGGGTGGTGGGGGGTGGGGGTGGCGTTGTGCTTTCAGTGGTCTTGCAGCCCCTGCCTCCTGTGGAGTCCATTAGCGATTGCATAATGCTTGGCAGACAGGGACTGAGTGAATGCGCCCCCTGAAGGGTCAGACACTAGCGAGGACGTAGGATGTTCTGCAGCGCTCAGAAACTCTGCGCTCCCATGTGTGTCAATGGCAGATTAATGAGAAAAATAAGAAGTCCATGCCCCCCACCCTGCTTTTAAAAAAAAAAACCTGCCGGACAAAACGCAAGCAGTTCCCTGTGAGCTGGTTATTATTTAAGACTGAGGAATTATACACTGATGCAAAATAAAAGAGCATCATTAAATATACAGCAGGATAAGCTGCAGCAGCAGCACAGCATCTGGCTCCTGCTTGTACGTGTTCATTTTTATTCTCAATACTGGCTTTATCTACCTTTTAATGCCCTCCTTATTTGGACATTTCTGTTCTCGCATTTCCCTGCTGGTCCTCTCCTTTAATAGTATTCTCTTCTGGATTGAGTAGCGATTGAATAAGAGAAATATTTTGCCCATGCATTGCAGACAGGCATTTTACTTATTCATCATGAAGACTACTGGAAATGAAGTGCTTAAAAAAAAAGCTTGTTGCTGTTAACAATGGTGAATGGAGAGAAATTTCGAGTGTACACACCTCATTCAGGCCCTGAAAGCCTTGTGCTGTGCAAAAAAAAAAGAAAAAGAAAAGAAAAGCAACACATTCAGTTCAGTTGCATTGGATAGAACGAAAAAAAAAAGAAAACATTAAGAGCGAAGAGAATGAAATATGAAAGAAATGCGTTTTCAAGATTAACATAAGCTTCATATAAATCTAATCACAAGGTAATAACAGTGTCAGTTATTTGCTCTTGGTCGAGGAAAGAATAATGTGTGTGAGTGTATTTGTATCTTTCTGGTAGTTTGAGGTTGTCTGGAAAAAAAAAACTTAAGTTGAGAGGAAGGTCAGTTAACATTTGTGTTTTTGCTTTAATTACCACCAAAGCAGCAGATACAAAACAGTCATTTTAGTCATTTAATGAATCTTGAATACAGCTGCGGGACCTAGATGACATATCCTTTTCAGTAGAGAGTCAGCACCTTCTCCCCTCCCTGAAAAAGCCATCAAAGGCTTCATCTTTAGTTTTGTATTTGTTGCATTGCCCTTCTCAACCTTGAAATATTCTTAAGGCTCAGGCTTGGTGTGTCTTTTTGTCTGTTTGAGGATAGGATCCAGCCTCACTTGCCCTTTTGAGACGATACAGCTTTCACCCCAGATCATCTTCATGAATGGGGCAAGTCTACAACAAATGTCCAGGAAAAAAAATAAAAACTGTCAAATCTTCCATTCAATGGCTACAAAATACTGTGAATTTGAACCGGACCATTCACTGTAGCTCTGTCTCCTTAATCCTTCAATTTTCTTTCCCATCACACTCTAGTTTTTCCTCTACTGTCCTTGGAAGAGAGGCTCACACAATATCCAGCCTTCCTCTGAAGTCATTCCTTCTGAGAACGAGACAGTACTCAGAAGCCCCCCCACCCCACCACCCATAAATCACAGATGTAAAGGGAGGTGAACAACACCCCCGCTTCCCACCAAAACATGACACAAATTACACACCACAACATCTGGTGAGTGGTGTGCACCAAAACACAGCAGGGTGGGCTGAGGATATATAGCCTAGCTTCACTCAAACTCATCCTCCTTGTTCACAGAAGTACTTGGAAGCAGAGGCGTGACAAAGGGTAAGGTTGTAGTGGTCGTCAGCTGATAAAGACAATCCTGGCTGACTGAAATTGAGCTTTCTCTAGTTGTAAGGGAACCAAAAAACCTAAACGAAAAAACAATTGCATGTTAACTCTAGATGAGCTAAATCTAAAAGAGAGACAGAGGGTTTACATCCACCTTCTACTGGCATATGGTAGTGCCCTGAAGCTGTTGCAGGATGTGCCCGCTGTTACGAGACTATTTTTAGACCAAACTTATTGAAATACGCCAATTCTGGCATGCTCACACTCAAAGGTTACTCAAGCATGTAACACAGAACACCTGAAAGCAAACAAGTTAACATGCAAACTCGCCACTAATCAGCTCTGTTACGATCATGCCGCCTACACTTTGATTGACTTGAAGTAAATGTTTAGGTCATGTTAAAAGGCACAAACACCCTGTTTCCACAGGTAGCCTGCTCTAAAGATAATGGGTTAATCCTGGAAGGCTATTGATGTAGAGCTTTTCTCCTTATCAAAGTAACCCCAGGGATTGTCTGACCAATTTGTTCGGATGAGAGCGTATTGACCAACCGATCGACATGACAACTCAAAGATTCCAGACCTTGAAAAATGAGAGGGGAAACAATCAGACCGCTGCAGCTCCACACTAAGTACATCATCTTTGAGAGATATGACGACCGCACGCAAGCACGGTTTGGCAAAACCCGTCTTTTCATTAGCATGTGCAAGGACCTCACATGTGAGATTGCTGTAAAAGAATTACTCAGCAAGCAAGCTGGTGAGCAGGAAAGCAAACCAAAACACGATAAGTAAAAGAGGCACTAGTGGCGCCTAGAACTGCAGGGTAACAAAGAGTCCTGTCTCTTGCTCTGTGGTGATATAATTCCTTCTCTGAAGCCAGGAGCAGTTAGTTTTATCATTAAAATTTCAAAAGCCTCTAAGTGTTACAACATACCTCTGTGATGTAGTGGGGTAATTAACACACAGACAGATGTGCCTGAAGCAGGTTATCAACCACTTGTCAACATCGGTGCCAATACTGAGAATCAATGTCACGTGTCAATTTCCATCAAGGCCTTTAGGGGACACTGATAAAGGGAGGCCAGTAATGATCAGGTTAAAGTCTGCGTGTGCCTGCGTGTATGAATAGTTGATGAAGATTTAAAAGTTTTGCCAGATATTATATTTTATTCATATGAATCTAAAATGTAGCAAAAATTTCATTATAGGTCTATAATAGAAACCTCTGAGTATAATTGTCTCTTGTACTGAAATTTTGAGGACCTTTACAAAACTTAGCATCCTATAGTCAAAGTACAGTGAAGACTCATACGGTTTCTTGCAGACACAGAAAACATTAAAATAAAAAAAATGTGAAAAAAAAGTACTCTGGAGGTGACATCATGTAAAACAATGAGTCATTAAAACAACAGTGACTGAATCAGCTAATTAGACAAGTGGTTCTAACAGTGGAGGAGGCACTGTGCCAGGCGACAAGTCACAACCCACAGAGAAACAACAGGAGGGGACAATAATGACAGAGGCTGCACATAAAAGTGCCAAAATCTGTCATTCCAACAACCCAGCCAATTTACAGGGCGATGCCCACTCAGTTAGGAGACTTACTCTAGCCTGAAACTGGGAAGAGATAAGGGAAACTTCAGAGATTTTTTTAAGCATCATTAAGATGATTCTTGTCATCAAAATGAAGGGAGAGGGGGGGTAACAGAATTCTCCAGTCATGATGACATTTGCACTACTACTAATGTGGGCATGAATCTGCACAGTTGTCTCCATGGGGATTAAGAGATTCTCGTGAAATCACTGCAATACAGCTGCACAGAGCACCTCGTAGCCAGTTTAGTGACCCCTCGTTCCAGCCTAACTTTGCTCGTATAACGGCATTTAAAGTATGGAAGACTAAAGCCGAGCACCTCTGGGTAAATAAGAACGAAGGCAGGTTTAAATCTAAAAGAAGTGAATACTTGAGCACAGGGGCAGCAGTACCTTTATTGTAGCTGGATAGATTAGCTGACAACGATTTATCATTCTAGAGAACCCTTCTCGTTATTTGCCGTGAAATTAAAGACTTTTTTTTTTTTGCTTGGAAAAAAAAATAATGCTTTGACGGGATTCCTCTAACAGCTACAAACAGCAGCGAGTTGTCTCTACGTGGACCCAAGTCGCCTTCCTCGCCCCCCTTCACAGCCCAACTCAATGCTCAGTAGTTTAAGTTTGCTTTCCAAACCCCCCCCCAAAAAACTTACCGTTTCCCCGGCGAGGAAAACAACCAGCCCGAGGGTGAAAATTATCCAAACGTTCCTCATAATTCCTCTGTGAGAGTTAAAAACGCGTTGTGGCAAACGAAATGTCAAATGTTTCCCCACTCTTCTTCTTTCTCCCTCTCGTTTTCCTTGCACCCAACTCCTGCCGCTTCTCTCTCTCTCTCTCTCTCTCTCTCTCTCTCTCTCTCTCTCAGGAGTGGGATCCCACCGGATACGTGTTGCGTTTTGATTATTCCTCCTCCCCTCACCCCGGGCACTTCTTTTTTTTCTTTCTCTCTTTTTTCTGCTGTGTAAAATCTGACTAAATGTATGTAACCGTACAAATGCGCACGGTTTAACAGCGAGGTCCTCCGCGCTCCGGTGTGTGTCAATGGAATCTGCACGAGACACCTCGCTCGCTCTCTCTCTCCCTCCGCGCGAGCGCTCGCTCAAAATAAGAAAGGGGCAAAGTGTAGAAGCGCGAGCACGTCGCTACCGGCGCTCCGGTGAGTGCGTGCGCTCCTTTCGACCGAGTCACCGCGAGACGCAGAGAGAACTTGCGAGCGAGCGACCAAAAACAAGGCAGTAACGACACTCACAACAAATCGCTCGTGTAGTTTTATTGGTGTACAGTAAGTCTTTATTTTAATTAGTTTACTATTGTCTATTATTTCAACCCGGGAGGTCGGATAACAATTCTGCACGAGGATAAAAAGGCTCGGCTAAATGAGCCATTTATCTCCTTGTCTGCGTAACAATCCTTAATTGCACCGTAATGAGGATTACACAGTTTAATTCAGCAACTGCGCCAATTTACAATCAAGCCTCGAGTTTGTCGTGCAGCATTTCTACCAACGCGTTTGATTAGCTTCTGCAGCTGTATTTTTGTATCAGTAAACAGGCTTTATGTGAATAAAGCGCAAAGCACCCCGTTAGAAACACGCTCACAATATGGGTGGAAATAATGCTATGGGCAAAGTCTCCCCCTGTTGGTATAAGTTGACAACTTTCTCTAGAGGCTTAAATCTGCAGTTCTGCAGTTTGTGATGAAAACCAAGGCTGAACATTTAACTTCTGATTCAGAAAAACTACGTTTGCTTTCACCTTCATTGCACCTTTTTTCTTCTTTGTTCGCAGATTTATTAAGTATGTCGAGTGGTTCCTGGTTCTGGTAAGTCTTTAAGTGTTAGGTAGTTCTTGGTAGAGTATTGCACCATCACTGGTTGTGTTTTTTCTAGTGAATTCTTCATGTTTGCAAATCATCAGCTCATGCCTCTGAGGCAACACACACACATCCTGACATCTTCAGATTCACAAGACTAAGTGCTTTTTCCTCCCTCATCTAATCTTATTAAAACAAAATAAAATACTGAAATAAAATGCCATTTGAGGCACAAAGCACGGGCACAAAACTAAATTCCAAGGAAACCTTTCTTTGAAAGATTCCCTGAGCGTTATTGAAAGGCTATTAGACAAATGTGGTATGTTTTAATTACATTTCAATCAGTGGCAGACACTTTTGTACAAAGGGTGGTAAAAATCAGAGCTGGAGCATATCAAAAAGAAGCCTTTGAGATGGAGAGCTTCAACACGCTGTTCCACTTTCCACCTGACACAAGTGGCACTCTGCTTGTTGGTGCATGAAAGAAAGTTGCAAGCAATCACCCCTTCTTTTTTTGAGGGGTTGGGAGAAGTTGCTGAAGGAAAATCAAGGTAGAAAGAAGATGGTTTTGTACTTTTGCAGTAACATAAGCACCATTTCCTCCAAATTGCTCACTAACATAAATAATTCACCAGAATATTTTGTGGAAGGAAGTGTCATTTAAAACCAAACTATTTCCAGCTGTTTGCATGGAATTAAAATTAATTTCACTACCCTGTGCTGAGTTGAGAGTGTACAGTCAGTAGATTAATTATTCTTTTTTTCCTTGTGTTTTGGAAAATTGGCTTTAGGTTTCAGGGGCACAATTAAATTCTAGGAATGGTCATGTGATGGTTTACATGAACTAAATTAGGCTTTATTATGCTTTTCTAAAGAGAAAAGCATCATGAAGCATACTGGGATTTAATTCTTTATATCAGAAATGTTAATGAAAAACCTTTACTTGTTTTATCTCCAAATAGTTTGACTGTCATTAAACAGCAAATTTTACACACAAAGTAAGTAAAAATATTCCTCAGATTACATTTTGATGAACAGCCTTTTTAGTTTAACTTAAGTTGTTGTCAGTACTCCCGAGCCAGTTTAACACCTCTGATTATTAATCCAGGCCAGTGAGCAAGAAGCATTAACAGACAAGACAGGTTTCACCCTGTCAAGTATCTGTCAGTTTGCCTGTTATTAGCCACACCGATCTAGAGGAGGAGGAAGGCAAAAGGAACAAGGGAGGAGACAGAGAGGGAAAGTGATATTAATCATCAGGGGGGAAAGACGGTAGCCAAAGAAGAACAAGAGTAGCATGTGACCTTTACAGTTTTCCCTGTGCCTGTCTTCAGATCATTCATCCTCTGTGACCTGAATAAAAACAAGCAAGAAAACTGAATTGTGTCAAAGGCACTTGGGCAGAAATCAAATACACTTCAAAATTTTTGAAATTAAAACTATATCCTGCGACCCATCCCCCGTCCTAATGCTTCCCAGGCTCTCTTTCCTATCCTCACAGGGCTTAAGTCTACTCCTGGTGTCCCAGATTACACAGCCAATTAGGGCAAAGGCAAAGCCCCTTCTGCTTCCAAGCCTGGCTAGGGTGGTGTGTGAGTGTGTGTGTGTGGCACTAGTTCACATGATTGTGAGTCTTGTTTCCAACAGCACAAGGACCCATAAATGACAAAGTCAACTGAAGGAAAGCCTTCAAAGACCTAAAATAAATAAAAAAATCTTGGTGTGGAGCATGCATAATTTTACATATCGCCCAGTTTGAATTATGAACACGCTGAGGTCGACTTGCTTTATTTTTCTATGTGAACTGAATATATTTCATATTCTATAGAAAGGAGACCTTCAAAAGTGTTATGGATTTCATTATATTTTATTCAACAGCACCACCAGCTGGAAGCACTAAACAGATTTATATTCAGAGGCATATCCCAACAAATAGCATGTATGATAACAGTCCAGGAATATGATTTTTGAAAATGAGCCACACATGAAAGACTGAAATCTCAGCTTCTACCTCATTCTTTGCCTTTTCTTTACCTGTGTGATGTGCAAATAGATGTTAGGCCACTGAGAGTACACACATTCACATGCAAGTCATTCAATATGCAACGTTTACAGTGTGCAGTTTTTAATCTTTATGTGGATGGCGCTTCCATGTCTGAAAAGGCCGCCACTTGTGTCCTACGAAGGACAACTCGGTACCTTGAGCACAGATTCCAGAATGATCTGCACTGTTATTACCATCACTGTCTACTTCCTTGTCCTTATCCTCATGAAATGTTTCTGTTGTCCATAGGGTATCAGCGTACTGTGGCTGAATCGATCCAAGGGCTTCCCAAGAATCCCAAACCTGATTAAATGAAAGAAAGATTAAAAAAAAAAATAAAAACAATAGTGATATCTTGGAGGAAATATTATCTATAACTTATAACAAAAAAGGAACATCATTTGTATAATTAAAATCTATGAATTATTCCACATTTTAGATCAAATACAAAACGTAATTAGATGGCCCTAAAGATTACAGGTTTCCTTTTTACATTTTTAAAAAATATTTTCATCCTGCATTTCAGTCAGTCAGTTACAGTCGAAAAAAGAAAGTCTTCACAGGACTGTAAGCAGCCCTATGAAAAACTAAGAACATCCTCACTGCTTACATTAGAATTACGAGGGTCAGAAGCAGCCAGGTGGTGCTAATCTAATAGACTTGATTAACTGATCAAGTGCGACCCTCTGTAAAAGCAGACGTTTTGTTAGTTTAAGACAATCCTTAGGAGGAAGGCATCAGCAATAATCTTAGATAAACCACTTTTTTTCTAAGCTCATTGTCCAAACAATCTGGAGTCCATCATTATACAGTGAGAAAGATTACTCACTACATCCCAGCAACTTTACGCCAAGGTCAGACTGTAATGCTCAGAGAAACAAGAGCTACATCTCAGACTCTACATACCTCTGTTGGCATGTTAAATGTTAAAGATCATAACTGTGCAATTGTTTGCTTGTTTGGAAAGGTTGCTAGGAAAAAAACAACAATTTTCTCTAAAAGGAACAGCAGCAAAGCTTAGGTTGTCCTGCTCAAACCATTGGAGTTCTGGAACAATATCCTTTGGACAGACAAGACCAAAGTGGAGATGTGTGGCCATAGTCAGTTGCACCACATTTGATGAAAGCATATCAGCACAAGCACTTCACACCAACTGTCAAGCACAGTGGTGGAGGGTTGTTGATCTGGACTTGTTTTGCACCCATCCTGGAGGGTGGCCAGGACCTGGACACCATCCAGTCATTGAGTCAACCGTGAACCCCTCTGTATGCCAAAGTATTCTGGAGTCAAATGTGAGGCCGACAGCTGTCTGACTGAAACTGGGTCATGCAACAGGACAATAATCTCAAGCAATAATCTACAACAAGACGGCTGAAAAAGACAATAATGAAGGCGTTGCAATGGCCTATTAAAAGTCAAGACCTGAACCTGCTGTGCCAGGGCCATTAGAGAGCAGTGCATAAACAAGAAAGAAGAAGAATGGGCCAGAATTCCTCAACAGTGATGTGAAAGAATGGTAAAATTTAAATTATAAGTTATTGCTTTTTGTTACTGTTAAAAGTTACTGAGTCACGGAGTGTACTTAATTTTTAACTAAGTACACTTAATTTAACCAGATCAGACTCAAAATGCAGAACACAGTCATCATCTCCCTACTATTTATACAACCAAAGGCAGTTTTTTTTTGCAGTAGGTAAGCTCCTGCTAATAGGTAAGGAGGAGAAGTAGGTATCAGATAAGCTGGATCAAAACAGAGGTTAAACTTAAGAAACACTGACAGAAGCACTCGTCTCTTTGTCTTCTGGGTGACTTTTAACAAGCTTGCCATAAGCCTCATTCATGTTCTGTCACACAGCCTTGACCATTGTTTGTGATACGCCTGTAGTCAAACCAACCCATCTTGCCCCTCATCATAGTAAAACACAAAGGACATGAAGTTCTGTATCACCTGACAGAGGCCAGCTGCTGGTCGAGCTGCTCCATGAGGGCTTTGGTGTCACAGTACTCGGCCTTCAGAGGGATCTGATTCCTGGCTCGGCTGCCCAGGAACAGATGGGGTGACTGTTCTTTGGGCGAGGGCAGCAGAGACACCATCAGAGGGGATCGCTGATTTACTATGCTGCTGAGGAGTGGGTGCCTTTGGGATGTGCTGATAAAAAGCCAAATCACAGAACAGGTGAGCATTTTAAATAAATGAATAAATAAACATTCTATATTTAAACCCCCAAGGGAAATATGCAAGTGTAAAAAGGGTATATTTAAGGAGAAGGATTGTGTGTGTCATACAGCAGTGTGGACACATTTCTCTCAAATACATTTTACACAGCTTACAGCAGAAAGGCAAACTCTGGAGCTGTTTACATATTTTACAACACTAAAGCCATAATGAATATTTGTCTAAATGAAAGCTCATCCAAGCAACATAATTTACACAACAGCTGTGTAAATTATGGAAAAAGACACATTTCGTACTAATTTGTCATACCTATGATCTTTATGGTGGAAACTTAAATACATATCCTGACGTGGTTAATCAGAAAAGCTGTTATGGTAGTAAGACTTTCCAGATCCAGATGCTGATACTAAAGAAAAAAAAAATACAACAAATACATAGCCTAACACAGCGGTCTCCAACCCCCGGGCCTCGGACCGGTACCGGTCCGTGAGTCGTTTGGTACCGGGCCGCGAGAGTTGAGGCTCAGGTGTGAAATGTATGGTTTTCAGGGTTTTTATCGGTTTTCAGCGTTATTTTGTTATCGTTTTTATCGTTTACTCGGTTTTCCTGGGTCTTTTCACGTGTGTTATGAATAAATTTTCTTTTTTTTGGTACCGGTACTAGTTTTATTTTGTTGTATTTATCCGCAACACCTTAAAGGCCGGTCCGTGAAAATATTGTCGGGCATAAACCGGTCCGTGGCGCAAAAAAGGTTGGAGACCGCTGGCCTAACAGATGTTTTAGAGCATTTTCTGTGGGTGATGAAGGCATTTCAAATTGTGTACATCCACCCTCAGGAGGAGAGCAAGCTTCAAGCCTGGCTTTTGATTGTTTGCTTTCAACCTGACAGCAGGAAAGAGCTCCAGCCCTCTGACAGCTTACAAAACTACCCATTTCATGTCCAACAGAACTGAGCTACACAAAGCAGGCTGTCAGATGGTCCCCTCCTATTGGACAAAGCCGTGAATCTGTCTACATCAATCATTTTTCAGTTAGACGTCATACATGGCATCCATCAAACTCAAATTTATTGTCCGAGCTATTAGCTTGTTTGCAGTGTAATGTGGTGATCCAGGTTAAGACTGGTTACACATACTAATGGTTAAACTAAAAATCAATAAGTGTTTAGGCGCTAATTTCCAAATAGCAAATCTGGAAACTGATTTCATGGGATGCACTATATTGCCAAAAGTATTCTCTCATCTGCTTCACACACATGAACTTGAGTGACGTCTCATTCTTAACTCATAGGGTTTAATATGAGGTCGACCCTTTGCAGCTATGACAGCTTCAAATCTCTGGGAATGCTTTCCACAAGGTTTAGGAGTGTGTCTGGGAATTTTTGATATCCTTCCATTTCTAATTCATCCCTGTTCACTCAGGTGGTCTGAGTGAATACACCAATTTCTTTTCTGCAATGTAGATGAACAGAAATGGTAACCTGGATGTTTGGTCTGTTTCTAAGCATCCACTGGAATAAACTTTAAAAGAGTGAATTTAGGAACAAGCTAAAGCAGAATAACGATCTCCTTTTACCTACAATTTCTTTCCACCTTACCCTCTAGTCATGATTGCTTTTCACCATTTGTAAATATTTAAAGAATTGCTTGTAAAAATGCCGGCATCAATGGGAAAACCTCAGCAATGCTGTAATTATCCACCAAGGCCATTGCATGTGCTGCTTTATAACCTTTTCTGACTGGCATGTGGGTGAAAACAATAAATATGGAATGGTAACGTCACAGTAGTAGGACTGTGATCAGGAGCATAACTTTACCACACTTTTGTCTACTCAAAGGCATTTTAAATACCTGTTAAATAAAAATATGCAGAGGAGTCTGTAGTAACACCTCAAAACAACCTTTACTTCACATTTATATACCTTTGTTTTAGTGGACTATTATGTCTCATCTTGGAGTGAGCTGCTCCTGTCTCCACTGAACCATTACTGGTAGTTCCCGAGTCGCCGTCAGTCATATTCTTCACTGCCATGTTGAACGAGTCAGAGTACAAAAGACGTCCAACCTCCTCTTGGATGTCCTTCAGGTCCCTCCTGCCAAACGTCACCCAGGCCACGTAGCAGAAGAAGCTGTACAAGCACTAGAAAAAGGGAGACCGAATCAGTTCTTTATCAAGCGGACATTCGTACATTTTGTCCATGTATTCACAGAACAAACATTTAGTATCCCTACTCGCAGAGCAAAGCCCCAGGTGGCACCTTAGTCATCTGTGTTTTTGAAAAGGTCACAATAGCTATTTCTGTTCAAAAGGTCACACACTGAGCAGTCAATAGGCTGCTGCTGTTAGCGTGGCATTGCTCTCCTTGTCAAGCCACCTGGCTAAATACCAGTGAGGACCTGTCAAAGCAAAGCACCTGTGTTGAATCAACATCCCCTACCAGTAACTAATTCATTAAGGACACCAGCTAAAACACCACTCAGTGTGGTTCTGCTCTGCTCCCCGCTGCCTGCAATCACAGATGGTGAACTGGCCTCGACCCTGACCAGCTGAAGGACCCATTTTTGTCTACAGGTGTGACAATACAGTTTTGAATCTTTCAAGAACATCCAGCCAAATTCATCAGATTTCAACAAGTTAGACAACTGACATAGGGAAGTTCCTAACACTCATTAAAAATATATCAATCTGGGTGATCCGTAAGCTTTGAATGTGAGAAACATGTGCAGCACATTGTCATGATTGCACCTTACCGCATGAAGAAGCCACTCTCTTCTATTTGACGATATCTGCCTCCTAGAAATAAACACAGGATATTTGTATTAACAACACACTGGTATTGACTGACTATGAATGACATAATGATTTCAGCATAGAGCCTAACTTTTTGGTTTAGGATTTGTGAGCTGTCTGGCCACATTTAAAAAACTATTATTTGCTGTACTTAAACAGCAGGTACCATTTTGCTGATTAAACCCTTTTAAAGACATGACCACAAAGAACAGTATTCAACACCATGCCAATCTGTGATAAAATGTAAGCATAAAAACTGGAAAAGAAATCCAAAGAAACCTTTAAAATCTTCAGAAAGAATACATAAAAAAAATCTAGCATCAAGGTGTTAGCGTTCTTTAAAATATACCTATTACCTGAATCCAATTAAAGGAAGAAAGCATGTGGATATGGGCTCTCTGAGCAAAGTAAAACCAGAGTTCATATTTTTCAACTCCTTCCTCCCGAACCCAATTCCAAAAAGCGAGACGGTGTGTAAAATGTAAATAAAAATTGACGAGATTCATTACATTCTGATTTTATTTATGTTTTATAAAGTGTCTCACTTTTTCTGTATTGTATCACATGTCAGGATTACAGTATATCGAAAATATGTGATTATAATGGGAGTCAATGGGACCCAAAATGGTACAAGGGCAAAGGGAGGGGGTAAATATGTGAATCTCCTTTACTATACACCACACCATAGAGGGGATCATTGAATTTTAAAAATAATCCTAAAATTCACATCCTGGGCAAGTATCATGCAACTGGTCTTTAAAATGACTGATATATTTAAAATCGAAAATCCAAAAGTACCATAAATGGTCCCGTTTTTCCCTAGGGTAGCACGAGGGTTAAAGACTCTTTACTCCTGTGTCTTCCAAGCACAATATATGTACAATGGAAAATTCAAATGGCTAAATGACTTCCTCAACATGTCCTGAAGTTCTCCTGATCATGTGATTGACCTGTGTTGACCCAGGGTAACATCTAAAACCTGCAGGACAACAGCCCTCGAGCCCTGGAGTTGACCACCCCTGGTCTAATATGTAGCTCTTGGGTTTCTGACAGTTCCTCTGAGAATTGCACAGTCTGCGCTTGAGGTGAATTTTCTGAAACATCCAAAAATGGAAAGATTGGCAGCTGTCTTGGATGTTATCTCCTTGTGAATAATCTTTCTCATTGTAGAATGATGTACATTAAATGGTTTGGAAATGGCTTAACTCTTTTCCTCTAAGATCATGACTGATGTCTTTCATCACTGGCATTGTGTTACTACAGATTAGCAAACTGCCAAAATGTGGGCTTTTAACAAGGTGGTCACACTTGCTGATGGTCAAGTAATCAAGCGATTAGCAGCACTTGACTGCTACTTACCCTCTTAATTCCTTTGGAAGCACTAATGTTGTACTTCATTTTTTACACATTGCTTCTGCATTTTGGGTTTAGTTTATGTAAAATAAATAATGACACATGTTGTTATAAACCTGAGATTGAATTTACATAATAACGTATATAATCTGACATCTAAGCCCTTAGAATTAAAAGAGGCTACAATTTCTTTTTCATTACTGAGGCTTCAGGAATCTTGATCAGCCACACTGCTGATAACAAACAACAAGAAAAATGGAAAGCAAAAAATAAAAACATTTTTAAATGCTGCACTTAGTGATGTAAATATAATCTCAGCTAAATAATATTCAGTGGCTTCCTTAGACCTCTTTAAGAAAGTCTCACTATTGCTACTCAGTAAGTATTTTTGTTCAAGTATCATAAGTAATACATCTGTATACATAACAAGTATACAACATCGGAGTGAAAATATTACAGAGAAAAGGGGACATTCTCTGCCTACCAGCTGTTCAGTGAGTTTGCTCACTTGTGATATGGGCAATGATGTTCTCTTTTCAGATCCATCATCAGGCGGAAGTAGCAGACAGCCAACTTCTTTTGAGCCATCTCCTTTTTAGCCCAAGCCTCCACCATCATCTGGTGCTCTGACAGGCTATCACCATTAATGGCATTAAGGAGCCGAAGAGGAAAAAAAGAGAGCGGTAAGAGACACGAAATGGAATTAAACACAGATGCATGTAAGTAAAATACAACAGGATTCAAACAAAGGTAGAATTTACCAGCTTGTACTCTACTTACACTGCTGTATGCACAGATTTATTCTTCAGGGTCTTATGTATGAAAAAGCAAGACAGGTAAAGAAGAAGTGTAATGAGGACTTCATCGAGCTCGTCACTCCTGCATCAAGACAAGGGCACAGAAGTATGAGATCTTTTTTATATGATACCTAGAAAAAAAAGTTATGAATGGATAAGGTCATATTATGTAATTCATTACTTCAATAACTCCAGAAAGCGGAGAGGAACGGGAAGCAAATAATTCTCCTGTAGCAAACCGACAGCCACCTCTACAACACAGAAAGTGTAATCACAAACAGCCATCTAATGTCAGTAGATGTAAAAATATCAACATCTAACTAAATGAGTCATTGTTTGACATTTTATGTGAAGTCTGGTCTGAGTTTAAAAGCAATTGGTAGAAAAATGTGCACATACAGTTAGGCCAATAAATATTTGGACAGAGACAATTTTTTTTGGTTAACAATTCTGGTTAAATGAAACAACTCAGATTCAGTTGAAGTGCAGACTTTTAGATTACATAGAATTGTGAGAAACTAGAGAAACTAAAGCATTTTAACACAATCTCTTCATTTCAGGGTCTCAAAAGTAATTTGACAAATGAAATAACTCAAAATAAAATGTTCATTTCTAATACTTGGTTGAAAATCCGAACTCATGGACATCACCAGATGCTGGGTTTCCTCATTTTTGGGCCTTTACTGCAGCAGCTTTCAGTTGCTGTTTGTTTGTGGGCCTTTCAGTTCAAAGATTAGTCTTCAACAAGTGAAATGCATGCTTAGTCGGGTTAAGATCAGGTGATTGAACTGGCCATTCAAGAATATTCCACTTCTTTGCTTTAATAAACTCCTGGGTTGCTTTGGTTGTATGTTTTGGGCCATTGTCCATCTGTATTATGAAATGCCACCCTATCAATTTCTCAATTTATTTGGATTTGAGCAGACAATGTCTCTAAACACCTCAAAATTCATTCAGCTGCTTCTGTCCTGTGTCACATCATCAACAAACACTAGTGTCCCGGTGCCACGGGTAGCCACGCACGCCCAAGCCATCACACTGCCTTCGCCATGTTTTACAGATAATGTGATAGACTTTAGACCATGAGCTGTTTCGCGCCTGCTCCATACTTTTTTCTTGCCATCATTCTGGTAGAGGTTGATCTTGGTTTCATCTGTCTAAAGAATGTTTTTCCAGAACTTTGCTGGTGGTTTTAAATGGTTTTTAGCAAAGTGCAATCTAGCCTTTCTATTCTTGAGGCTTATGAGTGGTTTGCACTTTGCAGTGAACCCTCTGTATCTACTTTCATGCAGTCTTCTCTTTATGGTAAACTTGGATATTGATACGCCTACCTCCTACAGAGTGTTGTTCACTTGGTTGGCTGTTGTGAAGGGGTTTCTCATCACCATGGAAATAATTCTGTGATCATCCACCACTGTTGTCTTCTGTGGACGTCCAGCTCTTTTTGCGTTGCACCAGTTCACCAGTGCTTTTGTTCTTTCTCAGGATATACCAAACTGTAAATTTTGCCACTCCTAATATTGTAGCAATTTCTCTGATGGATTTTTTTCCTGCAGCTTAAGGGTTGTGTCAAGCATTAGCACACAGCAACTAAAATATCTCAGAAAAAGGGTAGCTCTGATTCCTTAGCTTCACAAACGGTTTATTATTTGTTTTTCTTAAATACATAACACAAAAATATTTGTAAAAGTCTTTTTTTTAATGTAAGTTTTGAACCCTTAATTGTCCTCCAATTGTATAATGACCCTCAAATCACACAATATAAGTGTTGTTAGTTCAGCATCATAGTGGGACTTGCGTTTAACATCCTCAATGGTGACCCGGTCCGCTTGTCTCTTCAGCACTGAGGACCTGTACGCATTGAAATGAGCAGGGCTCAGTCTGCTCCTAATCCTTTGGCGCCCTCTGTGGTTCATTGTAAATATGTCAGCCAACCTGAGGACACAGCAGAGATGAACATGTGCAGGTTAGTTCCCTAAACATCACGAATTACTTAAAAATAAATAAACAAATGAAGAGTCTTTTTATTTTCAAGTTTAAGGTACTGTTTGACCCACACATACCACTCTGCTCGCTCCTGAAGCTCTTTAATGTTGTTATTGGTTAGACTCGCCGTCAAAACATTCTCTTCTCTTGGGTAAGAACTAGAAACGGAAGAGAAAAGCTTACCATTGTGATATTTAACAGTTTCTCCTGCTCGCAGGTGATGTATACTAGTGGCTTATTGCCTTGCTTTCCTCACCTGATAAACTCCAGCTTTTTAGATTTATCATTCCAAACCCAGCGGCCTAAAGGGGAAATGTTCACCTGAAAAGTACACACGGCGAGTTTCGAGTCTGGCATTTCAAGGTTAACGACGAAAAGGGAGCAGCCCAGACACCGCGCGGTAATATTTACCGGCAGAAAAATAACATTTGATATCCCCCCCACACTTTTTTGTTACAAAAATGTCCAAAAGTTTAAGAATTCTCCCATTTATTTGTCGTAACTTACATTTTTGGAATCCTTTAAATATTTTGTCATTTTTATAACACAAATTTCCCAGAAAGCTTTCACTCCGTTATGCTCCTTCCTGTTTGTTGTTTGCTAATGTTAGCCACGGTATCCAGGCAACAGCCAATGGCGAAAAAGCTGGTCAGAGGCAGTCAGAGCCTTCAGATGCGGATTTCAATTAGCTGACCGGAGTGCTGTAAAAGCACAAAAACAAACAAACTTGGATTAATACGCGTGCAGAAGCATTTTAATCGTACAACATAACCCCATAAGGCCATCAGTAGATTATATCCTTGTGCTAATGGTGTTCATAGTGTTTTACACATCACTTTTTCTCCCCGATGATGCTGTTAGGATTTATGTTACTACAACGTTATTTGGCCCGTAAAATAAACCCCGTTACCCCCATTAAATCCCCGATAGTCACAGTTTATTGCAATTAAAAAAGGAGTCAAAACATATTTAAAATGAACATACAAGTTGCTGTTGTGTTTAGATATACTGCAGGGGTCTAAAGAGTCAGTACATTTTTTGACATCTTTCAAAAGTCAAGCATTAATGTGTGTACTATAGTATATAGTGCAAAAAGTTAAAAAAAAAAAGAGAGAGAGAGAGAGAAGGATATGCGGAGTGTTTTGTAATCATTCTGGAATATCCATTTTCTATTTTAATTCTTTTTTCTGGCTAAGCGCTTGTGTGTTTACCCAGTATCTGCTTTCCTGAGCACTCGAATCTCATAAGCTTGAATCACTCTTTGGAGTGTCCAAGAAGTCCAACCCCAGTCTTGCTTTTTGTTGGGTCATCCACTGATGTATGTATCACAGCTACTTGAATGTAAGATTAAAATCTCTCCTAATGTTTTGTTTCTGGTTGCTTTACAGAATTTAGCATTAAGTAAATTTTGCTTATGCATATTCTGATTGCACGTGTTTTGCTATTTCACCTCATATAGTATAGTATCAGGTTAAATAAGGGTTTACTGAGAAAAACCATTGTACTGAGAGGGGGTAAAAACCCAAAAAACAATTTTTGTATATGAATAAAAAAGGTCATTTCAGGTCTGAGAAAGTGTTTAATGCCTTTCAGCAAAGCACGAACAGCAGCGGTTATTACTTGTGGTTTTTTCTTTATGATATGACATGACTGGCGAGCATTTTCTCATATCTTTAGCTGATAATTCCTATCACTTTGTTAGGAAAGTTCATGCAAAGTTGTCTACTTCTCGTGTATGCTATCAAAATTCATCAGTAGTCCGTCTGATAAATGAGGCTCCAGGTGGGGCAAAGCATACCGACATGGCTACAGTCATTCCTATGACCCCTCCTTGCATACAAAAGGCAGTTTGAACTAAGACCAATGATATAATGAGAACTTTAGCGAGAAACTTTAACATTCATATCTGGAGACAGGGCTGAGAACACATGATGTTACAAAACCAGACCTAGCTGCAGCTATCTAAGGGTGAGTGATCACACACAAAAGAATCAGTAGTTAGTCAGAGCTGATTAGGTTAGATTACTGCAGATGCAGTAATCTGCATCTTCTACTGTGCAAATCCACTGCAAGAAAAGATAGTCAAAGCTTCTAGCTCACATGCCTTTGATAACTGGTCCAACTTCTTGAAACAAAGAATTTCTCTTTTGTCACGTGAGAAACCAAACTGTGATGTCTGAAACTTGCCAAATGACTTGCATAAAATGAGAAGCTTTTTAAGGTAAATAATCAGATTTTTCTTTTTTAGTGATGTAAATAAACTTGGAAATATATTGATATCATGGCTAGAAGCAATAATTTCACCCAAAACATATGGAAAAGTTTCACAATGTAAGTTACCCTTTATTAGTCCCACATTCACATCCTTCTTTATGTTGTGGTGTACCAATGATTCATAAAACAAACCAGTGAGGCAAATAACACCAAAACAGTGACGCTGTGTAGCCAAAAACCAGCTGCGGTTTGAGGGTAAATATTTTCTTATCAGATGGGGACATTATTTCCAAGAACACCTTTGCTTACAAATCTGGAAGTATTAATCATACAGTGCATAACAAAAAGCAAATGTCTTTCTTCTTTTTTTATGGTTCCATAGAAGAAGGCCCCTCCTCTGTGGAACTAACTCCCAGTTTGGATTTGGGACACTCACCCTCTTTACTTTTAACGAGTTAAAAACGTCCCTTTTTTTTTTCCCAGCTTGTAGAAGAGCTGGATCAGGTGAGCTTGAACCCTCCGTTCGTTTCACTGCAATAGACTTAAGCTGCTGGGGACCACTCACAATGCACGGAGAGTTTCTTCTTCACTCACCTTTTCTTTTCAAATCAGTTATATTAAAAAGGATGAATCACAGTTGCACCAGGTTATTAGATTAATGCACATGGACAGAGCCAGGAAAGAGTCCAGTATCATTTATATTGTTGACTCCTGAAAACTGGCCATTGGCTCACAATTAAATTCGAAAGCGTCAGATGCTGTAGATGTGGACTGGTCGGAATTAGCACTACTTATAAATCCAACAGGACTCTTGGGATTTAAGCTTTTGACTTGGGGCAATACACCAGATCTGTATAACTGTATTCTAAAACCACTTGATTGGTTGTCATAACATTACAGGCCCCTACATTCTATATATGGTTTTATTTTTAGTATGTCCTAAAAGAATGCAATTAATAAAAAAATACAACAAAAACAGCTATCAAACTCGTAAAAAAAAACCCTCACACATTTTGTAAATGTTTTATAAGTAATTTATTAACATTTAAAGTGTATAACAACTGAGGCGTTATAAACATTTTGTTCTATTTTAAAAGTATTGTTTTTAAAAGCTTTCAGGAACTGAAAAAAACTCATTTAGCACTTTACTTTTCTCCCTAGGATTTCCTTCACCAGGATCGGCTTTCTTAAGGTCTTTAAACTGGGATCCTAGTCTTTAGCTGCTCTTCGGAGTGATGAGGTACGCATTTTGAGTACATTTATCCAGCCACCACTGTCGCTGTAGGTCTGTCATGGCATCCATTGACTGCAGCAACTCTATGTCACAGCTGCTTCCTGAAATTTAAAAAAAAAAAAAAAAAAAAAAAAAATCAGGAAATTTCTGGAAAAAAGACCCATAAATTTAACAAATTCTGCACATATCTATTTTGTATTTTGGTTAATTTCTAGGCAGTGGTTGTATGATTGTGTGCAAAACTGCTCAGCCATAATTATTTTTCATAGTACTCACCAAACAGACTGTGTAACTGCTCATCAGGTACAAAAAAAAGGAGGACCTAAGAGATGAACAGATTCAAAAATAACTTTAAACCTCCCTAATGGAACTTTCACACCAAATGCAAAGCAAAGCATAAGGTTTCACCTCACATTACTTGTTTAAACACAAATATTTGCAGCCAATGGGAAGACTGCAGATCGTTGGAATCAAGCTACAGTAACACATTTCCATAACCTGCCAGCAGGTCCTTCAATATTCACTCACTTTTCTCCAAGCCTGCTCCTTTATTCCTGCCTTTTTCCAAAAACCAAAATTGAACCAAATAGCTCCAGCTGACCTCAAACTGTATCAATAAGCTTGCCTTCCTTTTCTGATTGTTGGGAGCATCAGCATCAGTTTAAAATGAGGCCTTAATCTCTGCTGGGTTGGGGTCCAACTTGTTTGGACTAGTTTTCTGAAAGTATTTCGGGACACAGTTTTTACTTTCTTACGCCACTGAGGTAGATAAAAGTGGGGTCTTTACTTGTGCACTTGGGGCTGATGGAAAACAATTTCGTTCCGTTGCCAGTATTCTTCCCATTCACTGAGGGCCATGACCCGATCTGCCTGCTTGCCAAGCATGCTGGTTCTGTTTGCCTTACTCCCACCACAAGTGGATAAAGAAGAGCAGGAAATTTCTGACGACACAGTTATTTACTGTTATGGATCATCTCTTGCTCAGGCCATTGAAACTTTACAGAAAGCCTTTGTTGCTTTCCAGCATTCACTTATTCAGCTAAAATTAGTTCTCAATGCTGACAAGACTAAGCTAATGTTGTTTTCCAAGTCAAAGAAGGTCCCGGAGCCTATTCCAGTGGTGTCCACCCTTGAAGGAAATGTCATAGAGATAGTTCATGAATATAAATACCTTGGTGTCTGGATTGATGACTCCTTCACCTTTAAACCACATATAGAGAGACTAGTAAAGAAACTGAGACTTAAACTTCGTTTTTTCTTCCGTAATAAACAGTGCTTTTCTTTTGCAGTAAAAAAACGTCTTGTCACTGCAACCTTTTTATCTGTGTTAGATTATGGTGACATTCTGTATATGAACGCTTCTTCTTCATGTCTTCTAATATTGGACACGATGTATCATGCTTCCTTGAGGTTTATTACCAATTGTAAATACCTGACCCATCACTGTGATTTGTACTTAAGAGTAAAATGGCCTTCTTTGGCCATTAGAAGACAGGGGCATTGGTACACTTTTATTTACAAAGCTATGCTTGGATTGCTGCCTCCTTATATTTGTACTTTGGTCACAAGGACAAATAGTGGTTCTTACTCCTTGCGCTCAAATGATCAGCTGCTGTTGTCTGTTCCCCTTGTCCGCACAGAGCTGGGTAAGAAAGCCTTTGTCCACTCTGCGCCTTTTTCATGGAACATGTTACAGAAAGACTGGAAACTAACTGAATTGTTGTCTTTAAATGTTTTTAAAACTAAACTCAAAGGCCTACAGGCTGCCTCAATAATGTGTAATTGTTTTGTGTAATTTTAACTTTGTTTGTTCGTATGTATTTGTCTTGAAATGTGCTGCCTCTTGGCCAGGACTCCCTTGAAAAAGAGGTCTTTGATCTCAACGGGACATTCCTGGTTAAATAAAGGTTAAATAAATAAAAAAAGAGCACTTAGACAAAGAGAAAAAGAATTGTTTGTGAAAAGCGTTCATGTAGCTGGATACGAGATGAGAATGGATGATCCGCACAGGATTACATATACACATGTGCCTTTAGAGAGTATTTACAATGCATGCAAGGTTAAAAAGCCCGACCAAAGACTATTTGATCCTACTGGTAAGTAATCAGCTAAAGCCAGAGCAGTCACAGTTAGCCAAAAAGCTGTATGTAGAGTACACAGTTTTGTGCCAAAAAGTGGTCATCTGCCAAAAACTAAGCAAATAAATAAAAAATGATTGTACTATCAAAACTGTAAATGAGTTCTTAGTCCTAAATCTGTCGAACATGTCGCTCATGAATGATGAATAAATATAATAAATAATAATAAAATAAATATCAAGGTAGTTTTTGGTCAAATGAATTTTTATATATCCTTCATTTATAAAAAAAAAAAAAAATGCCACTAATAGTAAAACTGTCTTTTTCAAGAGACATCTGACCAAGAGGTCAAATATAAGATGACACAATAAATTATTTCAAAACAAAAAAAAGTACACCCTTAAACAAATTCAGAGCATTCAGACTTCTTTGGTAGAAGTCTATCAGCATGGCGTATTGTGACTCTGCAATATTTGCCCGCTCTTCCTTGCAAATGTGTTCCAATTTTGTCAGATTGTGAGGTCTGGGCTCTGCCTGGGGAATTGCAAAAGTTTAATTTCCTTCCAGTGAAGCAATTCTTTTGTTGATTTGGATGCATGCTTGAAGTTAATGTTGTGAAATTCTTCTTCATCTTCAACCTTCTAGCAGGCACCTTTGGGGCCAAAAGTGACCGGGATTTGGAACTGTTCATTACTCACTTTACCTTGACTAAAGCCTCACTTCCAGCTAAAGAAAAGAAACCCCTAAGCATTATACTGAAAACCACCATGATTCACCATGGGTATGGTGTTTGTTTGGGGGGTTTTTTTTGGTGATGTAAAGTGTTATTTTTGTGCCAAATCTGCCTTTTGGAATCATGTCCACAAAGTTTAACCTCGATTTCATCAGACCATAACACATTTTCCTACATGCTTTTGGGAAACTACGGAGCCCCTCTGATGACATGGTCCAAAAAATAAATAAATTGTGGCCACAAAATACTACTTCGCGGGCATGAAATGGGAATAACGTGCGAACGAAATGCTAATTTGTGGGCACGAAACACTTGACCAATAACCGTGATCCTTCCCAGGCCCTTGCAGTTGGTTGACAATAAAATCTATCCCGGCGTCCATGTCGTACTTACGTTACGCACACGTTATACCTATTTCGTATATAGACTCACCCCCTTGCTCACTCCCTCCCTCCTGTGCTGAATCATAGAGCGAATGAATCACTCAGGACTCACTAACCCCCTCCCTCCTGTGCTGAATCAGCAGCTGTGTCCCAAAACGTCGGCTGCATCCTCCGGAGGCCGCATTTGAAGGCCGATTACGTCACAGCCAGGCGACGAAGGCTGTCCCAATTCGTCGACTCCTTCAAATGCGGCCGACAAATGTGTCCTTCATTTCCCCAAATTTGAAGGATGGGTCGGGTGTGTCCTTCGTGGCCCACCATACCCCAGAATTCATACCCCAGCCAAATTTCAGGTGCCAACAATGGCGGCCGCTGCTAAGTTTTCAAATTAGTCTTATTAATCTTTCTGGGTCGCAAAATAAACTTTTAACACATTTTCAGGCGAGAAAGTAGCTGTGTAAATCTGCTTGGTTTATCAAGACATCATATATTTCCAAAAGTGTGCCGACGTTTTCGGAGACGTCTGTTACCCACCCGCTCGATAGCTAGCCGGGGGGTTCAATGGTCACTCCAGCCGGCGAGAGCAACGGACTCCCGGCTTCATCGTTTTCAGACCCCTGCTCTTTCGCTACTCAGGTTAAACATGATATATAAGTCACTCGGATACCATAAAAATGTAATTGTTTGCCTTTTTTCTGTGTTTTATTTGTTCCGGAGTAAATCGGTTTGGCTGAGATCAAAGTTATTAGATTATTAGATTAAATAAAACTTTATTAATCCATCGGGTGGGTTCCTCCGGGATTTTTACACAGCTGAGTAAACGTTAAACAGAAAACTGATTAAACAGAAGTGTGAGACGGTCGAGAATTTACGCCAGTGTCCTGTTATATTTTAGATAGATATGTTTTAAACAAGGAAAAGCTTGAAAAGGGACCTTGAAAGTGCTTAAAAGTGCTTGAATTTGACCATGAAAAAGGCGTATGAACCCTGATTTATGTTTTTTTTTTACACATACGAGGTGGGCAGCCTGTAGGATACAAGCAGATAGAAAGTTCTTCTTTTCATTACAAGCGCTGGTGTAGCTTGCCTCCACCCACCACTATATAAATGCATTCCGTTACTAGTCGGATAATCTTAAAGGTTTTTATTTTATTGCGCCTGTAATATGAGAAAGTAAAATAAAGCCGCTATTGGAAAAAGAAATAGCTCTTTACTGAGAAAATAGTTATCAAGATCACATTGTCATAATATTTAAGACAGAATTCAAACTATGAGTTTGTCTGTGAAAAACTAACTGCCGCGATCATTCTGTCTCTCTATACAGCATGCGCTCCGATCTCCGCCGACTCATCAGAAATCTGCTGCATCACCCCCCTGAACTCTCCATGCCCCTGAACCCTCCCTCTCTGACCCCCCCAGGAACCACCCCTCCTTACGATTAGTCACACATATGAAATCGATTAGACACTTCCCCCCTCCCATCACCCGATGCAATTCGTTGCGCTTATGGATCATATTACACACATCAGGATTCGATTAGTCACTTCCGGAGTACTTCCGGTAGGGTCAAAAGGTCAAGGCTAGGGTCATCAATCAAATTTTGACACAAGCAGGGTACCTATTTTTTTGAAGTGTGTGTATTTTTAATTTTTTTAATGAAGTAGAAACTACGGAAAAAAGACCTATGCCAGAGCGCCTCAGTGTAAAACCGGGATTTCTCAAACACTTGCGCCGCTGTGCGTCCGGAAAACACCTTTCCCTTCCGTCCTTCCTTATGACAGGCGAACGTGGCTCATGGGGTTGGGAAGCGCATCTGTAACCGGAAGATCGCCGGTTCGATCTGGTCGTTGTGTCCTTGGGCAAGACACTTTACCCTACCGCCTACTGGTGTTGGCCAGAGGGGCCGATGGCGCGATATGGCAGCCTCGCTTCTGTCAGTCTACCCCAGGGCAGCTGTGGCTACAACTGTAGCTGCCTCCACAAGTGTGTGAATGCGAGAGTGAATAGAGCGCTTTGGGTGCCTTGAAAAGCGCTATATAAATCCAATCCATTATTATTATTATGAATTCTTATTGTCTTGCTGACAACATCGTATCACTGGAGCCGTACCAACCCAAGCGTGGAGAGAGGCAGGCTGGGCAAGCGAGACTAATCACTGTGCAACAGTCCAGAGACTTTCTGAGGATTAGTGACAGCTGCCACAGTTTGAATCGTGATTGCAGCAAGCGTTTACAGAAAAGAGAAAGAAACAGAGGGGTCCATGATGGAAATAGTGCATTATTTATATCGCAAAGGAATACATGGGCAATTTGAAAAGCAAATTCTGGTATGCATATAACTCATAACTGAAGATAGAGTTTATATAGCATTTTAACACAAGGTTATTTAATTAAAAACGAGAATAATAAAATCTCAAAATACAAGGAGGTAAAATGTATATTCTCATATGAAAAAAGAGTAATGTTTACTGTAGTCTGAAAATCTAATATTTTACGAGACGAGCCTTTATGAAAAAACCCTGCGTACCCAGAGACATCTGCATAAAAGGTACCATCAAATTAGCCAAGAGTTCTAATCACACACACACAACATTCACATTATCTTCTTTTGTTGTATTCCTTTGCTTAATCTTGAGCAATGATTTAAGAACTCCAGATACTGTTACTCAGAATGCTGAGTAACATTTTTCTGACGTACCATGAATGCATCATCAGGCTCCTCCAAAACTAGAAATAAAACCCGCTTCTCGCACTTTATAAACACTGAGAGACAGCTGACCGAGAGCTCAACGGAACGCCTCGCCTTGCAGACAGAACTCGGGGTAAGAATTCAGGAGAGCCTCGCTGCGTTTATTGATCGGAGAGCTTGCCCGGTCAGCTGTGTTGCTGAACAAATATTAGCAGCCTTCATTCAGGAGAGACACGCTTTGAGTTTACCGGAAAACATGTGCGGTTCTAATGTCTTTTCACGAGTACTGTGGTTGTTTTTATGCTGCGCTATTGCAAGGCAAGCGAGGATCTGACATTGTTATTGTTATTGTTATAAACTATTACACAATTATTCATTTCCACTTAAGAATGACGCTTTAACGACGCTGTTATTCAAACCATTTGTTTGGTTATAGCCATCGTGCCATAGTTTAGTTTATAATGGGACAACAAGCTCGTGCAGATCCACGATTAATGCAGATGATTTTCTACCAGAAGATTCAAATGACCCATCGGTTGGGTTTTGTAACCCTGCAGGTGACAGCTCATGGACCACACGTGCTTACATTTTGCCGTTGCTGTAGGTGTCTTTATGTGCAAGACCATAATCCTGTGCGGATTATGCATTCTCTTCCTGTCTCCAGCGACATGAAGTGGGGTTTTTTCACAAACAATTCTTTTTCTCATGTCTAGCTGCTCTCCTTTAACCGCTGATCGTCAGGCAAACATAACCAGCATGCTGGAACAGCAGGCAGATCGGGTCATGGCCCTCGGTGAATGGGAGGAACGCTGGCAACAGAACAAAATCGGCTTCCATCAGCCTGAAGTGCACAAGTAATGACCCCACTTTTTTATGTAGTTCAGTGGAGTGAGGGTGCAAAAGTAGCCCAAATGCATGTAAGACTTGTGAAGATTACATCAACTATAAAGGTGCATCACCACCTAAAGCTGTGTCCTGTTAAAAGCTTTAGAAAGTGAGCTTAGATTATCTATTTTTAAGACAAGTACCATCAATACGGCTGATCCAGACATCACCAGACATCACCTCAACATGAGATTGCAGCAGGAATGTGTATTTTGCTGTTAATACTGTTTTTCTAACAGAATGCTGAAGAAAAACATTGATAAAGTTCTCAATGGACGAACAGGAGTTCGCTTCTTCTTCCCTCTGTGTGGGAAAGCAGTAGATATGAAGTGGTATGAAAACATCTTACTAAATTAAATTAAGTTGATCAGTATTAGTGTCAGTTGTCATCTTTGCTAACCTTTTGTTTTTTCGTGATTCTCAGGCTAGCAGACATGGGCCATTCAGTGGTTGGAGTGGAGATTTCTGAAAAGGCTATTCGTCAGTTTTTTGAGGAGAACAACATGACGTACACCGAGGAGCCTGTGCCTGCTATACCTGGAGCAAAGGTTTACAAGGTTGGTGAACTTCATGTGTGCAAACACGACCACTAAATGATCTAAGCTGAGGTAGTCAGTGTTATTGCTTCTCAGCAATTAAGTGTCTTTACGCTGAATAGAGTTTTTTATGGTGATGCCTGAGTTTATTATGTGCATGTGAGCAGCTCTTTCTTCTGAAAACCGTTTTGATCTCAGTGAGATTTTGGGCAGAATGGCTGCAAGCTACAAGAAAGTTATATTGCTTACTTTAAAACAGACACAAGTTGTTCATCCGTGCTGTCTTTTGTTTTTAGAACTCAGAGAAAAACATCTCCCTGTATCAGTGTAACCTGTACAACTTCTCCAAGTGAGTAAACTACATATTGTTTTATGCTTTTTAAAATAAAATAATTAAAATTACTGTTAAATTGAGTTCCTTTCTAACTTCACAGTTCCATCGAGGGTCAGTTTGGAGCAATTTGGGACAGGGCCTCTCTCGTGGCCGTCAACCCAGGAGACAGAGAAAAGTAAGATGAGATGAAGACCCTCATTTTAAACCCTTAGAATGACATTTATTTCAAACTAAATAAACTCCAAAACATTATGTTCTACACAGTTTGATACTGTATTATATAATGTATCCATACACGGATGTCCCATGCCAATGCTATTCTTTTATTTTGTAGGTATGCAGCTCTCATTATTTCTTTGATGGCGAATGACTGCAGATACCTCCTGGACACTTTACTGTACAATCATGATTTATATCAAGGTATTCTATATCATTTCTATAGTGTGTGTGTGTGTGTGTGTGTGTGTGTGTGTGTGTGTGTGTGTGTGTGTGTGTGAGAGAGAGAGAGAGAGAGAGAGAGAGAGAGAGAGAGAGAGAGAGAGAGAGAGAGAGAGAGAGAGAGAGAGAGAGAGAGAGAGAGAGAGAGAGAGAGAGAGAGAGAGAGAGAGAGAGAGAGAATAAACATAAAATACCATATTTTAAAATCTGTTGATCTCTTAGGGCCTCCCTTTTTCGTGCCTGATGAGCAGGTGCATAGTCTGTTTGGTGAGTACTATGAAAAATAATTATGGCTGAGCATTTTATATATTAACCAAAATACAAGTGATAACTGACAGATTTGTGTATAACTACAAAATATGGGGTCTTTTTTCCAGATAATTAGAAACGTTTTTAATTGTGTATTATTTTGTTTTACTTTCTTTAAATTCAGGGAGCAGCTGTGGTATAGAGTTGCTGCAGTCAGAGGATGCTCTCGTGGACAAACGAAATTGGGGACTAGATAAATTTCTTGAAAATGTGCACCTCATCACGCCAAAGAGCAACTAAAGGCTCAGAGTTTAGAGAAAGAAGAAGAAAATCCCGGGAAGGAAAAATAAAGTGGAAAGTGAAAGTGCCTGAAATTCAAGAGAATTTATAATTCTCCTTTTTATTTGTTGTTGTTATGGATCAAATAACATGATAATAAAAAAACACGATCATAAGACAAGATGTCTGGTGTTTTTAATGAGTTTTGTAGCTGTTTAATTTTATTTATGACTTTTGCACTCAAAACAAAACATAGAATTCAGAAAATATTAATTCTATGATAAACAATCCACTGAATTTAGAATATGTCGAAAGGCTAAACTGTGGGAGTCACCCCTGCGTAAACCTTTTATTCAGTCGTGGCCCACAGAGAATGCAAGGAACACTGACAAACAGTCAAAACTGGCTTCTGTCGGTCTCAACTGCACAAGTGAAGACTTAATTTTATCTATCGTCCAATTAGAAAACAAAATAATTTAAATATGTGTCTAATGTGTGTGACATGGCAAGAATACTTCAACTAGAAATTTACTTTAACCTCTCCACCAATCACCCAAAGAAGTGTCCCCCAAAAAAATTTATTTCCCACCTAAATTCCGCTAATCACTGCACCCCTCTCACGGTGGTACATCCCATCTGTCGTCATTTATTTAAAAGTCAATGATTTATACTTAAATCATGGCTTATGGTTGACCAGGGAATGACTCTTTGGCAGATGACATTAGTACTGCACCCCAGAGATCTCCTGTATTCACTTACTTTCTGTCATGTGTAGGCTGTGTGCAGGCAGGATAGCAGGACCCAAAGTCCAGACCTATGGAGGCAAATGTGAACTCAAACTTAGATTTATTGCAAACATAACCAAAAAACTAAACTCAAAACTACAAAAACCAAACAGGCTGACAGGCAAAACACACAGCATGGGATTATGGAGATCACGACACAGACAAAGGAAAACACGGGGCTTAAATACACAGAGGGATAGTGATGGTAAATTTGATTCTTTTTACTGAATCGAGTTTTAATGAGTCACTCACCAAAGTGAATCAGATTTTTTGAGTCATTTGATTCACTGAGTCAGTTGACCAGTGAGTGCAAAAAATGTACATTTTCACTCAAACTTAATTTGTTTCTCTTTTCATGTATATCCTACTGCTAAGATGAATGATTCTAAAATAAAACAACTATTTTATAGAGCAAAAAAGAGCAAAAATATTTCTAAAATTAAGCAATTTTCTATCAAAATTGCTTAAAGTATGAAATATTCATATACAAATACACATAAATGTGTGGCAACATGTGGCATTTGTTTTTTTGGGAACAAGTGTGAGACAAGTGGCTATTCGTGGGGACCATATGCATCAGTCCCTCATATTACCATTGAGGGACCAAGGCACCAAGCTAATACTTTAAAAAGCTGCAGCAATACACACAAATATAAACAGTACTTGGTGACAACTTTGCTTTTAGCCTTTAACCCTCTGGGGTCCAGGGTATAATTGGCCGTTTTTGACTACTTTTGATGTGGCCTCTATATTTCACCTTTAAAAACAGTTTATCTTGCCAATGTGTTATTTTCTTATTTTGACAAACTGTATCAGCACAATTTATCTAAATTCAGACAAAATTTTAAATACAGTAGAAAGTGATATTTTTGACTGTAAAAACCACAAGCATGTTTAACGAATCATTTTCATAACTTGAAATGCAAAAAGAAATTGTACATTTTTAAAAAAAAATATGCACAAGTTTTGCAAACAAAGTTATATGGTACTATTTACCTAAAAATGCAGCCAAGGCGCAGACGTTTTTTAAATATCCATTTAAAACCATTTACAGGAAAATCAGGTGTTCTGCATCAAAGAAGAAGACACACAAATTATTTATGCGACTCCAAAAAATAGTTTGTGTCCACTATAACACAAATGAGAACAGCACAGGGATAAACCTGCAGGTGTGTCACTCAGCGTTTACACTGCAATCTGCCTTTGGTGGCTTTTTTGCAGCAACTGTGACATTCAGAGCTGACACACAAAACAAAACAACGACTACACTACACACTAACTACACAAGACAACACACTAACTTGAGACTCCAAACACGTCACAAATCTCTCGCGTATAACTCTCTCTCTCTTTCGCTCACTCGCTCTCTCTCACTCCTAAAACGTCCCCCTCTTCCCAAAAAAACAAATGCCACATGTTGCCATATCATTTTTTGATTGGTCGACATGGTACATTTTTCCACCAATAGAGAAGGAGTGTTTTTTCTTTCTCTTTTTTTCACTCACAAGCAAAGCGTGTTTGCTAGCGCTCTCCTTAGAAAACACAGTTTTTACCGTTTCTTCCCGGAGTAAACGCCACTGTTGTATTCAGAAAAAAAACCCCATCGGTTTTACGTGGCCTATCAACACAATTTAAAAACTGGTATATAGTTTGAAGTCCGCATGTTCGACCCAAGTTAAAATGGAGACTGGGTCCGTCGACCCCAGAGGGTTAATCAGAAAGCCTTAAGTTGGCTAGTTACGTATCGGGCTAATGTTTAAAGCTTTCACTTGAGCAAAGTAACTCATATTACTGCTAAGTAATGTTAGCTAAGTTCACAGCATATTCCATAATAGCGCTGCCATACTGCATCACACTCAGTGCATTTCAATCATTGCTCCAGCGAGTTTGACAGCTAGCAAAATAATCATAATTTTTTTTTAAAAGTAGCATGTGTAACGTACACCTACTGGAAAATTATTTACTAGAACTCACCTATCATGCGACTGTCTTTTTCCATCAAACACTCATTAAAACAGCAACCTACAGGTATGTTAGCGCACTCATCCCCGACTGTCCGAAGGAGGGGCGGGGTCACACGTTGAAACAGAGGCGCAAGGCAGCCCAGGCCGGGAAATTTTGCTTTTACATTTTGCGACTCATTTTCTTTTTATATCTGATAAGAAAACTATTCAATCAGATACTTATTTGTGGTGAATGAAATACAGCTACACTTTCAAGCACTTATAAGCACAACATCTGAAATTCAAGCACTTTTCAAACCTTGAAAAGACAACATTAAAATCCAAGCATTTAAGGATTTCAAGCCCGTACTCAGAAATCGGCGCCAAATAATTTTATTAAAACACCCTCGGATGTGGTATTGTGAGGTAAAGACTTTTCTTTTCTTTTTTTTTTTTAGAGTCACTTTTCCGACAGGTTTTCTCATTAGCAGAAAACTCTCGACAGACAGAAACTCTAAAAGAAAACGGTCTTGTTTTACGCACATCAAGGAGGAGTCAACAACCCCTCTAATCATTTCTTAATGCCTCTAGCCAAGCAAAGAATTTCATAAAGGCCTCAACTCCTTGTACGTGCAAAATTCCCCGAGTAAAAAAATAAAAAAATAAAAATTTAAAAAGCACATATTCATTACTCTATCCCAAATATTTTTATTAAAACACCTTGATGAGGTATTTTGGGTTTGTGCAGCCACTCCTTCTCAGATCAAAGTAAAGAGTTTTTCTTCATTTTTTAAAGCTACTTTTACAACAGGTTTTCTCAATAGACTGAAAAACAGAAACCCTTAAAGAAAACTGCCTTGTTTTACGCACATCAAGAAGGAGTCAGACGACCGTCGGTTCATCCCAGTCAATTACCTCCGAGAGATCGGGATGCTTCCTCCGTAGGATACCATAAACGTATGAGGAAAAAAAACCTAGAGAATTTATTATTTTGGTAAGAGTGAGAGAGAGAGAGTGAGAGAGAGAGAGATAATCTATCAAGCTTTTCTACAAAACGTTATACCACTCCGGGTCAGGAGGGGCGATATAGCACGGATGACTACGCCGGATGGAAGCGTAACCGGAAGCGTGGCAGGGACTTTCCCTTTGACCTTCATCCTGCTCCATGATCAGCCGTTAAATCTTTCCTCAATATTGCTGTAATGTAACAACAAAGGTAGTTTTTTAAGATCAGACAGGTCCCAAAACATTCCTTACACACCCCCGCAGTCACTGAATTAGCATCTGTGGCACAAATAAGCTTCAAGGACCTACTTGTTTTTTAGAACTGACCTTTGACACTTGGATGTTGGCTTAATTTTTACCCAAAGAGAAATTTGACCCTAATAAAAAAAACACAATACTGTGGTGAATACTTACCTCAACTTTGATGGGTTTTTTCACAGCTATTTATTTAGGAAAAAAGTAAACACGTTACAAGGACACAATGCACATTGCAGAGTACATGAATGGGAAGTAGGAATTCCTCCTCTCTGTACTTACACTCCTCCCTAACAAATGTCAAGTCATCATCTCCATATTGTTTTTCCCACTTTTCGAGTTTCATTGAAGTGTGCCCAAGTGCACAAGATGTAAAACAATGCATTCGTTTTTTAAGCCATTCACCGAGTCCCCCGTCAAGATGCCATTCATTTAAGAGACTAATAATTTTTTCAATTTAAGTTGTGCTAACTTCAACGCAGTAACATTAAAAATAAAACATATTAGAACTAATTTTTGTCGGACACAAGAACAACTCGAGCATATTTTTCGGGAGCTGAACTAGGGCTTACAAGTTTGCTAGGCCCCTGAGGACCAGTGCGAGGTTGTGCGGCAGATCCTGGCGTGGAGGGTCCAGACACTCCCACAGCGCAGACTTTGCTATCCGCACAGAGCGTTTCTGGTGTGGCTTATGCAAAAGAGACAATACAGCTCCCGGTAAGCATGTCTGTTGTAGCCTGCCCTTTATAAATATGTCTTTGATTATTCAAACAGTGTTTAAAATGTGACTCGTTTGTTATCCAAAAACATTTCATCTATGTTACTGATTTAAAATATACATATATATTTTTCAAGTTTTTAGCTCAAACTGACTCTTGAGCAAATCCACATAACCAGTGTGCACCCTAATGTACATCTTTGAACTGTATGTTAATCAGTACATGAAGCGTACCTCTGAAAAGAGTCCATCATTTGTGAATTTACTGATTTGTTTTTTAACTGCAGTTTTCACAAACTGCGGATGATGAAATCCTCTGTATTGTAGAAAATGTCTTTAAACTACTGCTGTTCCTACTTACTGAGTTCCCGAGCTACTTCTTTACTATGTGAATAAACAATTTGAACAAGAAAGGATTTAAAGACACATTGAAGCAAAGGCAAAAAAAAAAATTGTAATGAAATTTATGTGACGGTTCTTCTGAAATCCGACAGAGTGAAAATCCAAGAGCTGCTGCAATCCTCTGCATTAATGATCTTTCTGTTTCTCTCCTTCTGCGTGTGCGTGTGTGTGTGTGTGTGTGTGTGTGTGTGTGTGTGTGTGTGTGTGTGTGTGTGTGTGTGTGTGTGTGTGTGCTCACAGAGAGGAGGTCACGGCAGGAGTTCCCTGAGTTGACACGTATGAACCATAAAGTCAGTTTGGACTGAGGAGCAGTTGGTAAACTACATTCAGTCTTGACAGAATTACTTTCTTATCCAAAGCACGCACAAGAAATCAAATCTCTGTATCACAATGATTTCAATAAAGCCTTATTATTTTATGGGGGCAATATCACAAATTCCCGTAGATCATTAATAGGGAACAAAAAAGGAGGATCACATCAGCAATGCGAGACAGAAGTCTTGACACGTGCTTAAAAAAACCCCAGTTACAGCTGGTAAGATTTCTGGTATAAACCAGACTTTCACAGACTGCATCTTTACAGGGTTTTTTGCTTCTTTTGTTCACTCCTAGTGTCATTAACAAACAACAACCACAAACACAGAGCCCACTAACTAGTAGCTGCTTTTCCCCCTAAACAGTCAGTTGACTGAGAGAAATGCAATCCATTATTGTGAAAGCCAAAGGAGATGTGCTCCATAGTCAGACTTATATTTCCTTAACTTACATCCTATGTTCTGTTTAATTCTGGCATCCCTTTGATGGAAATTGGTTAAACTATTGCTCAACTTATGTCTGAATGACGGCAGATAATTCTGATGAAACTGACCCCGTAAGCACTTTGCAGCTGAGTCAAGGGCTTGTGGAAATAAGGTCAAGGAGGTGTCCGGCGTGAGTGCGCGTGCGGCCTGACATTCAATTTGGGACATCTGACAGACACATTAGTGCAACTCAGAGTGTGAGCAGCAGCTCCTGTATACTAAACATAAGAAAAGTAATGTGTAGTGCTTCTATTTTTTTTTTTTTAACAACCGAGATTCCAGGGCACATGCTTATATGGTTTTCTTTTATTCAAAAGCAGATTACTTTAGCGATTGTGTAACTGTGTCCTTGACATTTGTTAGGGAGGAGTGTAAGTATAGAGAGGAGGAATTCCTACTTCCCATTCATGTACTCTGCAATGTGCATTGTGTCCTTGTAACGTGTTTACCTTTTTTCTAAATAAATAGCTGTGAAAAAACCCATCAAAGTTGAGGTAAGTATTCACCACAGTATCGTGTTTTTTTTATTAGGGTCAAATTTCTCTTTGGGTAAAAATTAAGCCAACATCCAAGTGTCAAAGGTCAGTTCTAAAAAACAAGTAGGTCCTTGAAGCTTATTTGTGCCACAGATGCTAATTCAGTGACTGCGGGGGTGTGTAAGGAATGTTTTGGGACCTGTCTGATCTTAAAAAACTACCTTTGTTGTTACATTACAGCAATATTGAGGAAAGATTTAACGGCTGATCATGGAGCAGGATGAAGGTCAAAGGGAAAGTCCCTGCCACGCTTCCGGTTACTCTTCCATCCAGCGTAGTCATCCGTGCTATATCGCCCCTCCTGACCCGGAGTGGTATAACGTTTTGTAGAAAAGCTTGATCGATTCTCTCTCTCTCTCTTACCAAAATAATAAATTCTCTGGGGTTTTTTTTTTTTCCTCATACGTTTATGGTATCCTACGGAGGAAGCATCCCGAGCTCTCAGAGGTAATTGACCAGGATGAACCGACGGTCGTCTGACTCCTTCTTGATGTGTGTAAAACAAGGCAGTTTTCTTTTAGGGTTTCTGTTTTTCAGTCTATTGAGAAAACCTGTTGTAAAAGTAGCTTAAAAAAATGAAGAAAAACTCTTTACTTTGATCTGAGAAGGAGTGGCTGCACAAACCCAAAATACCTCATCGAGGTGTTTTAATAAAAATATTTGGGATAGAGTTCTGAATATGTGCTTTTTTTTTTCTTTCTTTTTTTTTACTCGGGGTTATTTTGCACGTACAAGGAGTTGGGACCTTTATGAAATTCTTTGCTTGGCTGGAGGCATTAAGAAATACTAATAACGATTCTGATACTCTGGGCCTCTTAGCATCAACTGAGCAGTGTTTAAATGCCACAGCTACCTGCGTATTGTTGATGACCATGTCAAAACCATAATGACGACCATGTACCCATCTTCTGATGGCTGCTTCCAGGTGGACACCTTAATGCCACAGAGCTCCAATCATCTCAAATTATTTTCATGAGCATGACAGTGAGATGACAGTGGCTGACAAATCTGCAGTAACTGTGTGACGCTGTCATGTCAATATGGGCCAAAGTCTTTAAGGAATGTTTCCAGCACTTTATTGAATCTATGCTATGAACGATTGAGGCACTTCTGAATGCAAAAAGGGGGTCCAACCTGGTACTGCTAATGTGCAAGGTGAGTGTATTTATTCATATACACATTAACTACAAGTAAACAGCACAATAACTAACAACACCAACAATCATAAACCAGTGCAGGAAAGCAGGGATGAGGGTGGTTGCCTCTAAGCTGGTGTATTTCTGTGCTTACACTCGAGTGTATAGCATCTGTGAAGGTGTACGTGCAAATACATGACCATTATATGAGGGTATACAATCTTATCTTGTTCATCTTACTAATTCTATCTTTAATAATACATATGCTTCTATGAATTCTGGAGTTCTGTTTGAAATGTGTTAGAGAACTTGGATGCTTAATGCTCAAAGCCACGACTGAATAAAAGGTTTACGCAGGGGTGACTCCCACAGTTTAGCCTTTCGACATATTCTAAATTCAGTGGATTGTTTATCATAGAATTAATATTTTCTGAATTCTATGTTTTGTTTTGAGTGCAAAAGTCATAAATAAAATTAAACAGCTACAAAACTCATTAAAAACACCAGACATCTTGTCTTATGATCGTGTTTTTTTATTATCATGTTATTTGATCCATAACAACAACAAATAAAAAGGAGAATTATAAATTCTCTTGAATTTCAGGCACTTTCACTTTCCACTTTATTTTTCCTTCCCGGGATTTTCTTCTTCTTTCTCTAAACTCTGAGCCTTTAGTTGCTCTTTGGCGTGATGAGGTGCACATTTTCAAGAAATTTATCTAGTCCCCAATTTCGTTGTTTGTCCGTGAGAGCATCCTCTGACTGCAGCAACTCTATACCACAGCTGCTCCCTGAATTTAAAGAAAGTAAAACAAAATAATACACAATTAAAAAAGTTTCTAATTATCTGGAAAAAAGACCCCATATTTTGTAGAGTTATACACAAATCTGTCAGTTATCACTTGTATTTTGGTTAATATATAAAATGCTCAGCCATAATTATTTTTCATAGTACTCACCAAACAGACTATGCACCTGCTCATCAGGCACGAAAAAGGGAGGCCCTAAGAGATCAACAGATTTTAAAATATGGTATTTTATGTTTATTCTCTCTCTCTCTCTCTCACTCACACACACACACACACACACACACACACACACACACACAATATAGAAATGATATAGAATACCTTGATATAAATCAGGATTGTACAGTAAAGTGTCCAGGAGGTATCTGCAGTCATTCGCCATCAAAGAAATAATGAGAGCTGCATACCTACAAAATAAAAGAATAGCATTGGCATGGGACATCCGTGTATGGATACATTATATCAGCGGTCCCCAACCTTTTTTGCGCCACGGACCGGTTTATGTCCGACAATATTTTCACGGACCGGCCTTTAAAGTGTCGCGGATAAATCCAACAAAATTAAACTAGTACCGGTACCGAAAAAGAAGAAGATTTATTCACAACACACGCGAAAAGACCCAGGAAAACCGAGTTAATGATAAAAACGATAACAAAATAATGCTAAAAACCCTGAAAACCATACATTTCACACCCGAGCCTCAACTCTCGCGGCCCGGTACCAAACGTTTCACGGACCGTGGCCCGGGGGTTGGGGACCGCTGCATTATATAATACAGTATCAAACTGTGTAGAACATAATGTTTTGGAGTTTATTTAGTTTGAAATAAATGTCATTCTAAGGGTTTAAAATGAGGGTCTTCATCTCATCTTACTTTTCTCTGTCTCCTGGGTTGACGGCCACGAGAGAGCCCCTGTCCCAAATTGCTCCAAACTGACCCTCGATGGAACTGTGAAGTTTAACAGTATCAATTTAACAGTAATTTTAATTATTTTATTTTAAAAAGCATAAAACAATATGTAGTTTACTCACTTGGAGAAGTTGTACAGGTTACACTGATACAGGGAGATGTTTTTCTCTGAGTTCTAAAAACAAAAGACAGCACGGATGAACAACTTGTGTCTGTTTTAAAGTAAGCAATATAACTTTCTTGTAGCTTGCAGCCATTCTGCCCAAAATCTCACTGAGATCAAAACGGTTTTCAGAAGAAAGAGCTGCTCACATGCACATAATAAACTCAGGCATCACCATAAAAAACTCTATTCAGCGTAAAGACACTTAATTGCTGAGAAGCAATAACACTGACTACCTCAGCTTAGATCATTTAGTGGTCGTGTTTGCACACATGAAGTTCACCAACCTTGTAAACCTTTGCTCCAGGTATAGCAGGCACAGGCTCCTCGGTGTACGTCATGTTGTTCTCCTCAAAAAACTGACGAATAGCCTTTTCAGAAACCTCCACTCCAACCACTGAATGGCCCATGTCTGCTAGCCTGAGAATCACGAAAAAACAAAAGGTTAGCAAAGATGACAACTGACACTAATACTGATCAACTTAATTTAATTTAGTAAGATGTTTTCATACCACTTCATATCTACTGCTTTCCCACACAGAGGGAAGAAGAAGCGAACTCCTGTTCGTCCATTGAGAACTTTATCAATGTTTTTCTTCAGCATTCTGTTAGAAAAACAGTATTAACAGCAAAATACACATTCCTGCTGCAATCTCATGTTGAGGTGATGTCTGGTGATGTCTGGATCAGCCGTATTGATGGTACTTGTCTTAAAAATAGATAATCTAAGCTCACTTTCTAAAGCTTTTAACAGGACACAGCTTTAGGTGGTGATGCACCTTTATAGTTGATGTAATCTTCACAAGTCTTACATGCATTTGGGCTACTTTTGCACCCTCACTCCACTGAACTACATAAAAAAGTGGGGTCATTACTTGTGCACTTCAGGCTGATGGAAGCCGATTTTGTTCTGTTGCCAGCGTTCCTCCCATTCACCGAGGGCCATGACCCGATCTGCCTGCTGTTCCAGCATGCTGGTTATGTTTGCCTGACGATCAGCGGTTAAAGGAGAGCAGCTAGACATGAGAAAAAGAATTGTTTGTGAAAAAACCCCACTTCATGTCGCTGGAGACAGGAAGAGAATGCATAATCCGCACAGGATTATGGTCTTGCACATAAAGACACCTACAGCAACGGCAAAATGTAAGCACGTGTGGTCCATGAGCTGTCACCTGCAGGGTTACAAAACCCAACCGATGGGTCATTTGAATCTTCTGGTAGAAAATCATCTGCATTAATCGTGGATCTGCACGAGCTTGTTGTCCCGTTATAAACTAAACTATGGCACGATGGCTATAACCAAACAAATGGTTTGAATAACAGCGTCGTTAAAGCGTCATTCTTAAGCGGAAATGAATAATTATGTAATAGTTTCATGACAATGTCAGATCCTCGCTTACCTTGCAATAGCGCAGCATAAAAACAACCACAGTACTCGTGAAAAGACATTAGAACCGCACATGTTTTCCCGTAAACTCAAAGCGTGTCTCTCCTGAATGAAGGCTGCTAATATTTGTTCAGCAACACAGCTGACCGGGCAAGCTCTCCGATCAATAAACGCAGCGAGGCTCTCCTGAATTCTTACCCCGAGTTCTGTCTGCAAGGCGAGGCGTTCCGTTGAGCTCTCGGTCGGCTGTCTCTCAGTGTTTATAAAGTGCGAGAAGGAATGCTTTGCCTGGGAGAATGAAACGAGGTTTTGAAAATAAAGATCAAGCGGGTTATATTCCTGGTTTGGGAGGAGCCTGATGATGCATTCATGGTACGTCAGAAAAATGTTACTCAGCATTCTGAGTAACAGTATCTGGAGTTCTTAAATCATTGCTCAAGATTAAGCAAAGGAATACAACAAAAGAAGATAATGTGAATGTTGTGTGTGTGTGATTAGAACTCTTGGCTAATTTGATGGTACCTTTTATGCAGATGTCTCTGGGTACGCAGGGTTTTGTTTTGTTTTTTGCTAAATAAACTCTATCTTGATTTGCAATATGCATACCAGAATTTGCTTTTCAAATTGCCCATGTATTCCTTTGCGATATAAATAATGCACTATTTCCATCATGGACCCCTCTGTTTCTTTCTCTTTTCTGTAAACGCTTGCTGCAATCACGATTCAAACTGTGGCAGCTGTCACTAATCCTCAGAAAGTCTCTGGACTGTTGCACAGTGATTAGTCTCGCTTGCCCAGCCTGCCTCTCTCCACGCTTGGGTTGGTACGGCTCCAGTGATACGATGTTGTCAGCAAGACAATAAGAATCCGTAAGGAAGGACGGAAGGGAAAGGTGTTTTCCGGACGCACGGCGGCGCAAGTGTTTAAGAAATCCCGGTTTTACACTGAAGCGCTCTGGCATAGGTCTTTTTTCCGTAGTTTCTACTTCATTAAAAAAAATACACACACTTCCCTCAAGAAAAATAAAATGTTGTAGCTCGTCAAACATGCAAAGATGTTTAAATTTAACCATGTAACATTGAACGACATTACTTCATACAAACATAGGCTACTAGAACACAGCGGCAGTCCATAGGAGAATTCAGATATTATTGGTGTTTGCAAGAGGGAAAAACGGATATTATAAATCTGTAGAATCTGCCCGTTATATGGATATAAGTCTTTGTTGCCAAAAATTAAAAAAAAGAGGCATCTTGCTGCACTCTAATTTAATGTAGCGTAATAATGTGTTGTAGCCTATTCTCAACTTGGCCATCAACGAAAAGCTATTTTTAAACAGCTGATAGAACTGCTGAAGCAAGGTTATTCTTCTATACTGGTCTCCCTTATAAAGAACTGTTACCTGCTTATGCTCTGTTTACGCTGGTGTACTGGAAACAATGCTTCCCACCAAGATTGCTATCTTTAGCCAAAATAAACAACGTACTACATTCAACACTCATAGTGAACCACGAGAAAATGTGACGTTCCTCTGTGTTGGTTCAATTCCTGTGCGTAATTCGGGCTTTCCGAAGCGCTCCAGTTGTGCAGGGTCGCGTCCAGATGTGTGTGTTTTTCTTTACGGGGCGACGAAGACGGCGAGGAGCTTCTGACCAATCACCGCCGCCCGGGGGCGGGTCGAGCGTGAACTGTTGTGGATGTGGAAAAATGGACAATTTATCACGCATATTCATCATTCATATCCCAACGGGGAAAGCTTTGGTTGCACGCTGATTTGATTGGCAAATGCCTGGCCGTGGTGTGAAACGGAAAATCACCAGTTGGGAGGAGAAGAGCGCGGTTCGCTACCCGGTAAGGGCGAGCTCTCTGTTGGGGAGAAGTCGGGGCGCTGTGGGGATTGTACTGGGTAATTGCTGCTATGTTTAGAGGCTGTGATTACTGAGAATGCATTTGAGCAGTAAGATTAAAGCAGGTGGATCTGTTGAGATCTAAGAAATAATTTCTGTAGCAATATGTATTTCATATTTTTTCTTTCATCTTGCCCTCTGTCCTGAAGGCGTAAATCACCGCTGCAAGCTCACGCTCTTTAAAAATTCAAGCAAAACGCTTTCAGATTCGCTTTCCACCCGCTTATGATCACGGCACTTGCACTGATAGCCGGGATAATAGCCGGTAAAGTGCGTTTATCTGCTCGAAAGCGGCACCTGACTGCTATTAGCCACTGATGTATTGTTTGCATAGCGCTCAGCGCACCTTTGTTACTCGCTGCTCACTGACACGGGAATCTCAAGTGCTCGTAGCAGCCCTCACCATCCTACTGAACAGTAAATCTCAAAGACTTGTTAGACCGACCCTTGCTTGCGATAAGGTCACTGATGCTTAAAGTCATTCTAAGAGCAACAGGGGCACTTCAGTCCACCCCTGGATTACACGAGACTACCAAGCTGCCTGTATTTGGCAGCATGTAAAACCAGGTTGCTGTCGGAGTAGCAGTGCGTGATGGGGAGGCTGTCCATGGTGCTCTGACGGAGAGAGGTGCATGCTGGATAATAATAAAGGAGAACACGCTGTGAGGGATTTGGGAAATTCGGAGGACACGGGGGGGCGGCGGGACATTCCGCTTTGGCATTGTGAATATTATGTTTTTTATTTTTGGAAGCGCCTGGACTGTGCGTACAGTGTGCGCTATGCCAGAAGGTGGGAACTTAATCATATTGTAAGGCTCCGGATTTGCAAGGCTCCAGAGGAGAAGTTGGTGTCTTGAGCCTCCAGAGCTCGTGTCATCCGAAAAAAGGGGCTACGGCAGAGCCGCAAGACAACACGATCAACAGTTCAAAGCGCAACTGTAGGTATGATTCTGGTTCTGGTTCGGGGGGCACATATCTCAGTGATTTTCTGTGGCATGTTTTGACAGTGAGATTTGCACACCTTGCTGTGTCACACTATGACAGATGCCTTTATTGACTCCGGTGTAATTTGATACAATAGGATCGTATATAGCTGTGTTTTGTAATTCTATCTACATCTCTGGGATATGGGGGGAAGTCAGCACAGGCTTCTCCCCCTGGACAGATGGGCTGCGGGTTGCTCTGCCACCATCCAAGAATATTAAGCTAAGTAATGTAGTTCAGCTGTCCTACTGTTTCCGCTTGCAAAGTCGTTGGCAGTAATATCAAAACAAGAATCTTTTTACTCCAGTATGAAGTCTTTCCAGACATCTTTTCTAATTTGATGGAGATTGTGAACAGACCACAGGCACACTGATTATACAAGGCATGTGTGCACCAGTGGAGTGTGCATATCACTGACTGTATTATGACTTCTTCCTGCTCATCTTCTGATGCAGTCTAAATGGCATTGTTTTGTTCTGATGCCCAGTTGTCTTAGCTAATGCCCACCTCGCATTAGCTAATAGCTCAGGAAAGACTGGAAAGATTGCCTGCTTTCACATCCCACTAAGTGCTCCACGTATTAATGAATCCCAAAGAAACAAACAAGGCTGGCAGAGTTCATTGCAGCATTTAATTACAAGTCTCTAGTTATTTTGTTCTTTCTTTATTTATTTTTGATGAAAAATGATGGTGCTTCCAAACAAAATGCTGTCATTATCACTGAGGTTCCACCCCAAAAGGCTCTCAGGGGAGGCTGTATCTTGACAATAAGCTGTACATGAATTTCATTTGATTTATGAAATGACATTTAATGGCAACCTCCTCATCTTAATAGGATTTCTCATTCATGATGGTTCTGTAATACCTTCCCTCGTGAATAAGACACAAATCTTGTCATGTCAAGCTAGGCGGAATGCATATTCCACGGACAGCAGGAATTTCCAGTCACATGTTCCTTAAGTGAGCTGAGTTTGGAGTTTGCATTGTGCAACCTTTGGACTGTCTGTTGTAGTATTCTATTGTTGGTCATTCTCCTTGTGTGTAATGTCTTAAAGAATGTTTTTTGTTACTCTTGTGAAAGCTGCAGTCAGTTGAACAAAAAGACTGTTTAAAAAAAAGTATTTTAAGCACAAGATTAAGAAATTCGGAGACGCAGGGCTAATTGAACTCTGCCTGGAATGTTGTTCTTCTTTCTTATCCTAGGGTCAGATCGTATATCTAATCAGGTGTTGTCAAGGTCAGATTGTTTATTCCCATCTGATTAGAGTTCTGTGAGACTGCCTCTAGGCCGAAGCTGCAGAGATAAGATGCGCTGTCGGTAAGATGCGTTGTTAGCAGGACCGGTTAATAAGGCAGATGGATTCGGCTGCATGCTGTTTCTGCTGTGTGCGTTGTCAGGTGCACAGCCAGCCACTGTGCTGTATCAGTGTCCTCCGAAGGCTCTTTTACTCTACATGCTTGGACTGGTGTGCTATTGTTAGTCTCCGCCTGTGCGATATCCGCACATATTCTGTCCCTGTGTTTTAGGACTGTAAACAGCATTGCCAAATTCAGAGAGTGAGCTTGAACTTCCTAATAAGTGTTCCTGCCCATCTTGTTCATTTTGTTAATTAGCCCTTGTGGCGTTGGAGTGCAGCATATTGTTGATTAATCAACCGAGCTTGTAATTACGCCGGGTTTGGAATGTGAGCGTGGTTTGGAGGCTGGTTCCGTTGCAGGGCGTTCAGCTTGAGGTAAACATCTTATTAACCGTGTCGGAGTACCTTGGCCAAGGCGGAGCAATGCGGTTTTATTTAGCTGGAGACGAATGTGCTGTTATCCATATTATGAAAATGGCCTCATAAAAGAACTGGTGCTTGATTAAGTTTATGGCCATTATGGTTCTGAGGTGGTCGAGCTAATGGAAAAAGACTTCAGTAGCTGTGTGGAGACAGCAAGAGAGATGATTTTTTTATAAAGTAAAAAGCCATTTGTTCAGCAAAGACCAAAGTGTGTGTGTGTACCTGCTTATATATGCATACAGTGTGTGGGAGTGTAAAGAGCACCTCAATTTCAAAGGGCAACTAGTACGTAAGGACAGAAAATGGAACATGGATCACATCCCAAGCCTTTAATGCAGGTCTGTCAAAGGAGGAAGCCCTTCACAGACTGAGTGATGTGACTACAGACAGGCAAACCCCTCATACTCAGTGACTCCTAATCAGGTTTTACGTTTTGAAAAAGCTATAGAAATGCTTTTGTTTTCCAGGTACTCCGATTTATTATGCCACAGAAAAATACCAAGAACATAAAGTACAAAGAAACATACACAAAAGCCATTTTCACCAATGCTCCATAGCCCTTCTATACACATTCCCTGATAAAAGTGCAACTGAAAAGGCATTGTGTTTACTTTTATTGCACAAAAGGACGAGAGCACAATGGTAAACAGATAAACAGATTCATCCGCATTATACTCCTGACTCAACTTCAGGTCTTTACAAATGAGCACAGACAGCATGCTACTACAAAGTTAGTGAGGTACCCAGAGTCACGTTAAGGCCAAGTAGACCCCAACCCAACAGCCAGAGCGAAAATTGAACAATTAACAAAAGCTGTAATGAGCAGTCAAGCTTGTAACATTGTAGCCTCCATCTCTACTTGAGGAACCTTAAACTGTGCTCCCCTGTTCTTTATAGAGAGTACCCTTCCCCACAAGCCACTCTTGTTCACTCTCTTTCTAATTGTACTGTCAGGAACTTCTAACTGGGACCTTTAGAGTGTGAGATGTTGCTCTGAGCATCCCACAGTCTGACCTTGAAGTGAATATCCTGGGATAACCTCTGCTGGGAAGATTGTGCCATTTTGTTAATACACATTTGAATGCTGTAGACCAGCAAGATGCCCAAACTACTGCTTATATAGATGTTCTCACACTGACTGATCATTTACTATAGGTAATGATCAGCATTATCAGGCTGCTACTCACCTTCTTCAATACTATGAAAGCAGTACTTGGTGTTAAGGGTGTACTTAGTTTTACATAACTGTATAGAGTCCTCTAAAAACTCTTTTTTTATATGATGTGAAAGCATCCTGACCAAAACAAACATTGTATAGATACACACTTACTCTACTGCTGCGTGTTACATTTAAAAACGGTCATCCTCAGAAAAAGCTCTAACCTGCTTCTGCTGACACTGTGAACTTAACTCAGCGCTTTCCAGCCTAGGGGGCTTTATAACCCTACACAGTCTACATGCAAAGCACCCTAAGGAGCTAATATGACTCATTCCTTGAATTGGCCTCCGTAGTCTGTGAAATATGCAAGTATTAAGGGATCACAAGTAGAAACTAGTTTCATTTCAAGGATCACACACGAAAAACAGGCGGTAACCACTGTAATAACACAAACAACGCAGTGCAATGATCCTCTAGTCCTCGGTCACGCTGTCACATCTCTCAGGCCTGTAATAACAGGGTCCAGCGTTTAATTTTAGCTCGACTGAGCCTTTCACCTCACCACAAGATTTGTGTTTTCTTCAGAACACTTTATTTTGCTGAACTAATATATCGCCAGCAGCAGGCCAGCAACAACATGCGCGCCAGATGTGCATTTAAGTATAGTCTTGACATATGCTTACATACAACCACAAAAACTCGCTGAAATCACTTGTATTTGTGAAGAGCAATCCCCCAGGATGCGTCTCAGGCTGTGGTGAGCTTTCATCATTCAGGTGGACTGTCTAACTGTATCATCTGGGAAGGGATGGAGATCTCATTTTACCCAGAATTTTGCCCATCTAGTGTCAATTTTCAAGCTGCACTATGTCTGCTCAAATCATTTCAGACATAATAATGCTGCTTTTGCTTCTTTGACAGTGGCAATGACTCTGCCATACAGAGAATGACTGTAATGGTAGTGGATTTCATTTCGAGCATTTACAATGTCAGTTGTGCTCAGCACTGGTGATGTGGCCAGAAAACATCAGATTGAACAAATAAGGAAAAAGCCAATCTGTCACAGAATGACAGAAACCTCTTTTATAAAAATATCCCTTCTGGTGGGAGAGAAACGCAAATTGACAAATGCTGAATTTCTAGCAGAAGGCCATCATCGGCAACATCCATTTCAGAACAAGTCAGTTTTCATTTTCTATCAAAGCCTGTATAACCACAGTTGAATAAGCTGCTGTGCAAACACAATTCATAGGAGACATGGGATGACAAATTTCAATTCCATTTCCTGAATGACTTAATCGTGTTGTTCTCTGAAAAACTGCAGCAGGTAGAGGCAGTTTAGGGACACCCATAAGGCCATCAGGGAGAGAGATTGAGGGCAGGAAGAATAGGGACTGGGTCCAGCCATCGCCCATAGAATATCGATCTCAGAGCTGAGCTCTCCATCTTGTTGTTTTCTCCTTCCTCTGTTATTATCTACTATTCATTTGCAGATTTCGACTAAATATTTCCACGTCCTCCAAATATTATTGCACTTATCAGGCAGGTTTGCTTCCAAATTAAATTACCGTCAATAGATTGTTAAATCGTTTGAAGCTTTAATCCTTAGGAGTACTTCACAGTGGCTGCTATTTCTAATTCCATTAATTCCATTTAAAAACTGCCAAAAAACTGACACTTCTCTCATTTTGTACCGGCACTTTGATTACCTGAAATGGTCTTTTCTAACCTTTGTGATTATTATGTTTTGTTTTTACGGTGTAAAATGAAACAGCAGTAAACAGTGAAGCTAATATCAATGGGATGAAAATATATGGAGTAATCCTACATGGGAGTGTCATGGGTGCATTGTGCCGTAAATCTTTGGTGCTTATAAAGGGATGTTCAGGGCAGGGTTAGGAGTGGTGGACTCCCTCACTTACAATGTGATAATTATGTACAGGGTAATAAAACAGAATGACTATTAATGGAAAATAATAAACTTTAACTGGTATCAAAATTGGGGGTTGGATTGCACAAATACGAGACACTTGATTAAATGCAGAATTGCTATTATTGGCCCCTGATTCTCTGTAGCATAAATTCAACAGGGTTCCAGAAACCTTGACATGATGACACCAAACAATTGCAGATTTGTTAGCTGAACATTTATGATGCCACTGTCCTGATCCATCATATTCCAATGGTACTCTACTAGATTGCAATCAAGTGACTGTGGAGGCCATTTGAGTACAGTGAACTCTTCTTCAATGTTGAACCAGTTTGAGATAATTTGAGTTTTGTGACATTGGTGTGTTATCCTGCTGGAAACAGCCATCAGAGGATGGCCACACTAGCAGTTTGGCCAATCTTGTCTGGCATCAACAAGGCATTTTCACCATGAGAGCTGTTGCTCACTGGATATTTTCTCTGGATTTTTTGGACAATTCTTTGTAAACTGTGGAGATGGTTGTGTGGGGAAAATCCCAGTAGATCAGCTGTTTCTGAAATACTTGCACCTACCCATCTGACTCCAAAAGTCTCTATTCTGATGCTCAGTTTGAACTTCAGCAGGTCGTTTTGATCATATCTGCCTAAATGCATTGAGTTGGTGCCATGTGACTGGCTAATTAGATATTTGTGTTAATAACAGATGTACCCAAGAAAGCTGTCAGTGAGTGTTAGATTCAGTCAGAGTATGCTAGAAGCGTGTTTAGAAAGGCAAAGTAAGGCGAACTTACTTGGTATCAAACTGGTTTGCCTTGTTCTTCGTACATGAACCATAACCTTCATATTTCATTGTTCCAGTCCTGTTTTTTTCACCTCACTGTAACACAATTTCATTGTTTGCTCAGGACATTGTAATGAACCTGCCTAGAAATGTCTTTGCACTTAAGGCAAGGGGATGATCAAAGAACCGTTGGCCTTACTGAGTGTATTCCTCGTTTCTGTGATTCCGAGTTTTTCATGCCTGTCGTCATCCCTCTTTAGAGAATGAATAATTGCACATTTAAAAAGGAGCAAAAAACATGTATTGTTTAAGTGAAACCCTCCAGTGAATTTGGGTAAAGTGGGAAAAAGAGAGGACAGGGAAAGTAAAAAAGAAAAACAGACTTGATGAATAAACTGAGGTAAGGAGGTGTAGATGGAAAATAAATCACCAAGGGTTGAATTGTAGAGCTCAGAATTCTGCTTTCACCTTTTCTTGAACCCTATCTTTCCACGTTAAGGTCCCTCTATTCAATGAGCCTTGTGGCTTTTTTTTTTCCAGTGCTAGTCACCCAACCACAATGATCCATCACCAATCCATGACAGAGGGACTGTCACCACTTAAAGCCACTTACTTGTGTTTATGTGTGCAGCTTTATGTCTGCATCCTCCAGCTTATTTGCAGTAGAAAGCTGCTATGAGAGCTGGTCAGGCCCAGGCATGCATGCATTCATCATTATTGCTTATTGTTAATAGCCGCTCTTTGACATTGTACAGTTTGTCCTTGGATACAAAAGTGCACGGCAGAGCTCAAGAGGCTCCCACATACTTGGATATCTTGTAACAATAAATTCTTTGACTGTTCAATTCGCTTATTATCCTCCACCAGTCTGATACCTGAAACCTAACCGTCTCAGATATTCGCCTGATATTTCTCCTTGTATTGTAATTTTGAAATCAATTCAAATTCGAGATGGTGTCTTGGTGTCTTATTGTGAAATTTATTTTGTTCATCCAGCACAAATGCAGAGAGACTTGGTGCACTAAAATCAATATCCTTATGGGACTGTTATTTTTGTAAGACTCCTGCAGAGGTCGGGCAAAAGCAATGGCGTCCTTATGCGAAGTGGCTTGGCATTAGATTAGATAAGGCAACGGAATAAATTTTTCATGCCCATCATCATTACCATCATTATAACGATACCTTCCATCACTTTTCTATTACACCTTCCCGCCATCACTATCAATTATCCCTGGAACCACAAATCACCAGGACAGAGCTCATTTCTCACCAAAGTGTATCCTGAATAAAACTGAGGCCTAATTGCGCTCGTTGGTGGCAGGGGACATAAAGCGTGGAAAAAATAAAGAAAGGAAAATCAATGCCTTAACTAAAGAAGCCAGTGAATTATTGATGAGGGGCATGTAATGGGATCCCAAGTGTCTGTTTCTCCTTAGCTTGGACTGCTTGCATTTCAGTTGTGGCCAAAGTAGAAACACGGGAGGTGACATAAACCACCCACTAACATCTCCACAGGCAGATTAGCTGACCCGAATTACCTGGGGGTGCTGTGGCTCACACTCATGGCAGTGGTGCACACACACAAGTCCTATATGCAAGTCTTATGCGTACAGATGTAACAGTTAACCTGCATACACGCTTTCAAGCATTTAAAGTTACTTTAATCAAAGTCAGACTTTCAAGAATTTGTTGCCTCTGCTGTTTAATTTTGACAAGCACAACAATAAAGTCATATTTTATGGTGGTACTAAACTGAAAATGTTTTCTCAGACCACTGCTTAGATGTTTTTAGTATTGCGCTGTTTAGCATTCCACACCATGTTGTAGCAAAGAGAACCACAGCTTAGTGTACTGATTGGGCAACTGACCATATAAAGAATCTTAGTTAACATTATTAATATACTGCACTGTGCAAAAGTCTTGAGTCACTCCCCATTTCTTAATTTTTTTGGACAAGTGGAGGACAATAGAAGGAGCCGCACCGCTAAAAACCAGAAACAACAACAAAGTATTTACAGCAGATGAAAAACTGAGAGCATTGTCCTTAAGAAATAAGAAAAAATCCACCAAATACCTGACACGTGACATCTGGTTGATTCATTTCACCGACGCCTCGTCTGAAAGGGTTTCAGGATGGAGGTACAGCCGTCTGTAAAACACGGTGGAGGCGATGTCATGGGTTGGGCATCTTGTCAAAATTGATGTTATTATGAACACAGAAAAGTACCATTAAATTTTAACCCACCATTCACTACCATCTGGAAAGCAACATGTTTTTCAGCAGTACAGTGATCCCAAATACACTGCCCAGTTAGTAATAATAATGCTGCTGTCCAGAGCCCAGACATGAATATTGCTGCTGCTTGCATGCTTTGAATGTCCTTCAAGAAGCCCGTAATACTATTCCTAAAGACTACTTAAAGAAATTATAGGAGAATAAAGGTGGTAATACTAAATACTGACTGTTTCCTTGCAAATTATAAAGAAATGAAGCTTAAATTAAGACTTTTCCTCTCTAAATCTGAACATTTTTTAATAGATTTTTTAATAGAAAGTGACACCGGAATCTAGTGCATGTTTATTTGACTGCAATGAGGGCTTTAACCTCGATTGTTTCGTAATAATTGGGAACAAAAGATGTCGATGATGAAAATTGCAGTGACATTTCAAATTGATGCTTTTGTTTGCCCAAAAGCTATTACATTAGCAAAAAATACACAAGCAGTAACATCGAGTGCTCGCTTTCGCAAAGTGAAAACAGCAAATGCTGAACATTTTTGCTTGATGAAAGACTCGAGCTATCAGTTGATTAATTTTCTGTCATCTGAACTACTCATTCAGCAAAAACAATATACCAAATAACTTTAGTTGTGACATTCAAAGCTCTTCTTAACACAGAGGTCTGTGTGATCTGTCGCGCAGTCACATATTTCTCTCATGGCAGAGCGCAAATTTCAGTTTATCGTTGAATAAACTGCAGAAGCCTTGAATTTATTGAAGCCTTGAGATATTTAGTAAATGCTAGAACCAAAGGAACAATTACTGCCAAAATGTTTGATTTCTTTCACACTTTTCACCCAGTAACATACATACTAATTAGAATTTTAACTATGCGCAGCAATTCACATGCAAAACTCCATTCCTGCTGTATTTCAGTTTGAGGAATGAAAACCTGCATTGTTTACCCACACCGTCATTGTGCTGCTTGTTTTTGCTGCCAGAGGAGAAGGCAGGCTAGCTTCTCCTTAGCTGGAGAAGAGGCAGAAAGGAGGAATGTGAATGAGAGGTAGAGAGAGGGTGGCCAGGTGAGGCCTGAAAGCTGCCTTTGTGTGGCAGCTGGCAGAAAGAACACTGACCTTCACTGTGAGGTGTGTTCTCCACACAGACACACACTGTAGGTACTGTACAAGTTTGGAGGAGTTATGAGGGGATGTTTGGCAAAAAAAAATAAAATACCGCTGCAAATTTACAAAAAGCCTTCGCTCAGTCCGTCCACGGTGAATGGACGTCTCAGAGCCATAAAGCGGTTATGTTTTCCTGCTGTGTTTCCACATCTCAGTTTTAGATGCTAAACGCCGTCTTATTTTCTCCTTCACTGCACCTCAACTGTATCTGCTTCAGTTCAACTGGAGCTTGAAGAGCTCGATAGCATCAAGCCCAGTCAGCTGCTCCCAGTTTCTCATGCTATCACAGAAAGACTATTCCAGAAGTGAGCGCACATCATAGTACAAATGAGCCTGTAAATAGCCATCCCTTTTTATAGGAGTGTGGGAGCCGGAGAGGGATGAAGGTAGACTTGACGAAAAGATGATTTGATGTGTGGCTGATCTCGGTTGGATGCCTTTTTGAAAGTGCGCTGAGTTAACTTTTCCCAATTTTCTCCTTATGAGCTCCAGCCGAAGAAGGATTTTGACAGCTTAAAACCCTCCGCTGGCCGTGAAACATTACCCAGCTGTGGTACTTGAGTGCTATTTGATTATATGTGTGTTTGTGTGTATTAAATGTGATCGGGGGGTTGCAGATTACATATGACTAACCGAAATGAAAAGCTATACCCACTGGGCTATGAAAAGTGTTAGTTACGGCATCTGCTGAGACAGCAGTTAAACAACTATAACCCAGTGTGTTTCTCAGTGCTGGTTGCAGAGCTGTGATGCTGCTCTGTGTACTGATGTGTATTCTTGTTTGTTTACTTCTCCCCAGGAGGGCCCCTGCAGACAGCAGTTGTGCCAGGCACTATGAGGCAGCAAGCTTGGCCTGCGAGAGCGGAGAAATCACCCTTCATCACTCTCGGCCGGGCTGGACAGCGGAAGAAATGTACAAAGCAGCAGCGCGTGCTACAGCAGAGGCGGGCTAATACACACATCTGAGCGTACAGTTGAAAGCAAATGGGAAAGCCAGAAAGAGACTGAAAGAGGGGAGTCAGTAACTTAGACTGTGTCCTTTCTAAATGGCAAAGTGGACTGGGCCACATTCAGAGGCAGCGATGTCCTTGTTAACACATTGTCCTCCATTAGAAGCTCCTTGTTAGAAGTTGCAAGTTAGTCCCAAACCCCTGTGAGGCTACAGAGCTGAGGGGACAACAAAAGTAAAAACAGAGGACGAAAGCGAGACAGAGCAGGGAAAAAGGAGACTGTCACAGGCCCTCATGCAGGCGCGTAAGAAGTATGTTCTGCTGGGCTTGTGTGCGTGCTGCTGGCTGGTCCTCTTTTACTGGGGTGGAGGAGTCCAGCTGCGTCTACTCCGCCTGCTGACACGCCACCGGGGTGATGTGATGCGCCCCTGGCCCAACTGGACCGACAGAGCCTTTTTGCCCCGCTATGCCCACTTGGATGAACTTCAGACAGACCCTGGGATGGCAGAGTCACCCCGCCAGCGGCGCCAGGCATGGTCTGCCATTTATAAAGACAGCCGCTGTCGCATGGAGACCTGTTTTGACTTCTCTCGGTGTCGCCGTAGAGGAAGGGAAGGGTTCAGAGTGTACATATATCCATCGGAGAAAAACGACCGCGTGTCGGAAAGCTACAGGAAGATCCTAACATCTATAGCCGAGTCACGGTACTACACCTCAGACCCCCGTGAGGCATGTCTGTTCGTGCTTGGTATAGACACCTTAGACAGGGACCAGCTATCAGGACAGTTTGTGCCCAATGTGGATGAACGTATCCGTGGTTACCCATTGTGGAATGACGGGCGGAACCATCTGATTTTCAACCTGTACTCAGGCACGTGGCCTAACTACACAGAGGACCTGGGCTTCAACATTGGCCAGGCCATCTTAGCCAAAGCCAGCCTCAACACAGAACATTTCAGGCCGGGCTTTGATGTCTCCATCCCTCTCTTCTCAAAGGATCACCCGCAGAAGGGTGGAGAGCGGGGCTGGCTGGTGAGGAACACAGTTCCACCACGAAGGAAGTACCTGCTGATGTTCAAAGGGAAGCGCTATCTAACGGGCATCGGCTCAGACACAAGAAATGCGCTTCATCACATTCACAATGGCAAGGACATTGTGTCGTTGACAACATGCCGCCACGGGAAGGACTGGGAGAAGCACAAAGACGCCCGCTGCGACCATGACAACCTGGAATACGAAAGGTAAGATGGGCCACAGTGAATGTATGAGTCAATGTGGCATTATATAAGGATTCATAAGAAATGGTGGAAAGGTTTATATTTTTTATTAAGAAATACACAATGGGGTTGTTCTGCTTGCCTTCCCGTTTGAACTTTACATGCTGTTTTATTGGTCTTTTAGATGTAGCTGATTTTCTACAAGCTGTGTCAGGGGTAGCTTTCGTGTCCCACTGGTTATTTTTGTCTCTCTTTTATTGCTGCACACTTTTTGACTGCCTGACCTTATGATATTTGGCAGTTGCATCCTAGATCAAAGATTTTAGACACTAACTCACGTCTCTGGAAATTTAGATTCCGGTCACAACTTCCAGCGATCCTTTTTATTCTTAAATTATATTAGTCCTATTAAAGGGTGATTGTAATGTGGCTAACTTGTGGTAACTGACCTTGAGCACCCTTACTATTTAGGGTTTCAAATATATTACAGTGTGATAGATGGGCAAATTAGGGAATTCAGCCAAAGTGCACATGCAGTTATTTCCACTTTGTGTTTTGTGTTTAATAATACAAGTCCAGGAAAAAGCATAGCTGCAGCTAATGAATTACAACTGGAACTGCTGTGTGAAACGAACCAAAGCAAAGGTCAGCGCAAAGAATGGCTTTCCGAAATCTGTTAATAATAAACTGCTGTTGGGTTTAAGGGTGCTATTTTTCTTTTGTTCAGACCGTCCATGTTTTTCACGGCAAGATGTTCTTGCTCGTGTTGCACCGAGAATGCTTGTCACTGTTACTTAAGTCAAGACAAAGAGGTGGGGAGGATAAAACGCATTGAGAAATGAGCTTACAGCAACACCTAAAGGGCTTTATTGCTAAAACAATATTAATGTCGGGATGTGACATGTGAAAACAGGTTGAACAATGTCACAACTAACAAATTATATATTTCCACTGAGGTCCTGTGTGCTGTTTGAAGCTCTTCACCCAGTGGTTTTTCGCCCATTGTCGATTTAATAATGAAAAGCTTTTGGAGACACACCCATCGGCTTTGTACATTTCGCAGCAGCAGCTTGGTAAACATGTCTTTTCCTCCCTGTGCCTCCCCCCTTGCTCATTTTTCCAGTCAATTAGAACCATGTGCCTCGGAGCTGATCACTACCTTTCATCGTGCGTTTCATACAGTTGTGCACTGTGAAACATCAGCATAAGCTGTTCACACCTCAGTCACATGCAAACCTTTTTTTTTTTCATTTTTGCTGGGTGTTCAGCTTTTGATTCAGTTATAAAAAAAACCCCAAAAAAATCAAATGACTCAAAACAGGTTTATCTGCCAACGGTTGCCTTACAGCAGACACACAGGTCAACATCAACCAGACATTCAGGTTTTGGTTTACAGGAAGAATAATTAGTGCTCCCGAGCACAAAAAGCCTGAAATCCAGCATCAACACTTCTTTTTTCTGTTTACTGTAAAGAAAACGTTACACCCTGGTAATTGTTATGGACGTATTAAATGTGGAGTAGCTTTAGACCCCAGTGGCTGTTTCCATGCTTCTTAATTTGCTTTTTTTAATCAACTTTTAATAGCTTTTTTCATTAAGCAGGAGTAAATGTAATCATTTTGTATGGAGCAATCAAATATATGTTCAGTAATGTAATTCTATGACTATAGTCTACTTTTTTGTGCAATTTCTATTATCTTTTATTATTCTTTGCAGTAGCATTTACATAGAGATGAACAACACGGGCGTCTCTTTTTCGCTTCCCACTTGCTGAACTTACACTTTGCAATAAAAGTCTCTGCAGCTGAAGTGCTGACAGAGCTTCTCATTATAAAGTCAGTGCCTGACATACCATGGTATTCTGATGGTGCAGAACATTTGGAGAAAGGAGATGATGGATTCCTGCAAAGAGCAGGAAAAGAATTAGAGGTAGAAGTTCGAGTCACACCAGACTGTCAAAGCATGGCTGTATTGGGGATAACAGAATAAAACTGCAAAGCAAATTTTGGAGGGCCTATTAACATGTCAGTATACTAATATAATGAATATGGAAAGTTGTGGTGGCACACTATACAATATAATATAATTTGCTTCAAATTCCATAGTCTGTTGGTTGATCTGATCCAGGAACATGCTTTAGACTATACCGTAGGCTTGTTTACATTGGAGGCATGGGGATGGAGCTCTGTAAGACTTATGAATGAATTCATTTATTCCACTCAGCCCACTACTTAAACACCGGGTGGGGAGGTGGGAGGGTTATGAGGAGGTAGAGAGGATAGTGGGGGATGAGAGGCAGTTCCAATGTAAATCTGTGGTAGAGCAACGGCTCTGAGGGTGCAAGGGTGCGAACGGGGGAGGCAAATGGAGACAGCCGTCATTTGTACAAAAAAAGTTTTAAAAAAGCTGATTTAAAAAGAAACCTTTTCTCCTTTTGTATGAATTCTCTCTCTGTGGTGAATTAGAGATGAGAGGGGATGGGAGCAAGGGGAAGGTGCTGGATCATCTCTCTTGTTGCATCCTTTGAATTTCCCTCTGGGGGAAAGAAAAAGGGGGATTTCTGCAGGGAGAACATGAGAACCGTGGTGGCCGTTGAATTAAGACGTGTCAAAGAAACAGGAGAAGGAGAGAAAAACTGCAGGAGCAAGATTTAGATCGCGTAGCAACACATCCTCGTTACTCCATCTGTCTGCAGTTACATAGTTTGCTTCTTTATTTTTGATCAAAAATGCAAGTGAAAAACGACTGCTCTGCTCCTAATAGGCCGTGTCACTGAGAAAGCATGCTTCTTTGTTTGTGACTGTCACTGCTATACACGGCGTGCATGAGCTTGTGTTCGCGTTTGAGACCGCGTCTTGGTTAATGAGGCTCTTAGAAGGTAGCACCAGGTTAATGATCGCCTGCATCTGGTACACCAGCAGATTAGCCTTGAGAGACCTGGACAATCAGTGACATAAGCAACCCATGGGGGAGAAAAGGGAGGAGGAGGGGAAGGAGGAGGAACTAGGAAAGGGGGGGGGGGGGGGGGACTCAGATGGAGCGAACAGTTGAGCGTCATGACATAATTTTTCTGCCCCAATAAAAATCCCCCTCCCCCCCTTTTTTTTATTAGAACATGATAGGAATGCAAAAAGGTTTCCTTCTGGGTAAACACTGGCTCCTCGTTTTGTTTTAACAGTAAAAATATATGAAGTTTTATAAGGAAGAAATGCTATATGGGTGATGAGATTACATTCACTAATGTATCTCTTGCCTTTAATTGCTAAACAGCTTTCAGTATAAAGTCATAGCTGGTGGATATAAAGGAAAAAATTAACTTTTTAGTCTATGAGTCTATAGAATACATATTTTTTACTGAAGAGTCTGAATGTTAGCAATTTGGTGCACAGCATGCGTAAATGGTAATAACATCGCAACTGAGGTAATAATATAAAAGCTGCGAATATCAAAGGTCCTACACTTTGAAGGTCCTAAACTGTGATACACTTGCACAGCTCATAGGCTCAGTTTCCAAATTGGAAAGCAATATTTTTACACGTAAACACGTTCATGCATACATTACATCTTTTTTTAATTAACCCCTTAACACAAGTAGCTTAATTTGTGTTAAGGTAATTGTGTTCCTCACTGACTCACAGTAGTTTACACCAAGAGGATTAAGCCTACAGACAGTCTGTGAAATTTGTCTTGAACATAATATCACCAACTCAAAATTATTTTGACCCTCGGCTCGGCCCATAGATTTAGCAAAAAAATATAAAAAATATCTTGTTGCCATCTCTAGAGGATAGATTTAGTTTTGTTTGCTGAGGTTTAAAAGGTTAATAATTTCATTTCTGTTTACACTTTAGAACAAAAAAGAAAGAAGAAAAAAATCAACACTATCGTCAAGGATGTTTTTTCAGCATCAGAAGTTGAAATTATACCTTTTCATACAAATGTCTGAAGTTTATCCTCAGTATACCTCGCCATATCCACTGTGTGTAACACCAATAGAAGTTTTACCTGTTTTACTCTGTCTTTATGCTCCTAAAATGTAAGTAAGTCAGTAAATGTTATTTATATAGCACATTTAAAATTAAACTGCTTTACAATAAAAAATAAATGAAACACACAAGGCTTTCGATACATTCATGCTAAATACTTTTGTACTTTATATATAATATAACAAAGCAACAACCTTTCCTTCAGCCACCGTACCAGACAGCAGCCAGTTCAAAAGCATTATTAATAAAAGCTATGTGTCCAGCTTAGATTTAAAGACGGTTTGCTCTAAAATGTTAGGTTATATTGCGTTTTTGTTGAGTTTTGTATAAGTGTTGCACTTCTGGCTTAAGGGAAAATTGGTATCTCCGTGGAAGTCCTCAAAGTACTTTTTTTTCATTAAGGGTTTGTTAAATACCTTTGTCGCTGCCAATTCTATTAACACAAAGTCACTCGTTAAAAGTGCAGAACAATTGGTAAATTGGACCCAAAGAATCCCATTAAAATGTGCCATAGGGAAAAGGCAATCTGAATAGGAACAGAAGGTGCCTGGAAATATTTTTGGTCCGATTTTACTGGTGTGGAACTTTGAGTGTGTGTGTGAGAGAGAGAGAGCATACATGGATTATGGATGATAGGGAGGGAATACAGAATAAAATAGAAAAGAGACAAGTTGGAGATAGGACACAGTGGTACCCAAGGCATAAGAGTAGCAAGATAGAAAGGAAGAAAAGAAAAATGCCATGTGATAAAGATTATAAAAAAAAAAGTTGGAGGGGGGGAGAGAGACTGGGTGATACCGCAGGCAAGTTGAGGAAAAAGCGAGTATCAAACAGGGCAGGAGGGAGGGTGGCAAAGTGGGAGAGAAAGACGGGGAAGAGGAAGAGGGAATTGGAATAGCGGCGATAGTTGAAGCAAGGGAGAAGCAGCGCTGCAGCCTAATGGCCTAGTTTCCCTCGCTTTATAGAATTCTCTAAGAAAGGGTTGGGAAACGTGCATTGTACAGTGAATGTAAATGAGCAAGAGTGCGAAAAATCGAGAGAGAGGGGAGAAAGAAAGGGAGAGAAACGTACAAAAGGTGCCGCCAAAAACACTGAGTTCTAAACTTCCAGCTAAGAAGTGTGTTTGTGAAGTGGTGGCTTAACCAAAGATGGATAACACAGGAGGAGGATGAGATTTCAGTCGCTCAAATGCTGTGCATCACTGTTAGTTTTAACTGCGGTTGGTTTATATAAGTTCTTGAGTTGGAAACCGATGGTGATTATTGATGACCTCCCTTGAAGGAGGCTGAGGTTGTTGAAGGCGAAAGAGCTAGCACTCAGACTTTAAAACCTGGGTGAGAGTTCAGAATGAATGTAGCATACTAATCGGGCAAAACAGAACTGAAGGAATTTGCTACCCTAAAGTTAGAAGGAAAAGCTGCAGCAATGCTCCCAAGCCTGTGTGATTCGAAACGGATAGGTGCAATCTGTTCAGCTGTCATGTGCTTGCAAATGGGTAAGAATTCCTAAACTACGAAGGGTTTCGGTGCAGTTGATGAAAAGTGAATCAAGGCTGGAAAGGAAGGTGGTGCTGTTGTTACCTGCTGGCAAACATTGAAAAAAATATAGCAGCGTAGTTACTACTTCCGCACAAGCGCAATCTAAATTAATATGTGGGTGGGAACATGCATAATTATGTGTGTGTGTGCCTGGATCTGTAAATGCAATATGAGAAAGTGCAGTTTAAGATTTTGGCAAACTGAATAAGAAATGCTGCAGCCCACTGCAATTAGGGCCTGTGAAATTGTACCTCTGGAGATGCTGTGGTTTGTGTGTGCGTGTGTGGTTTGTGTGGCCCATATCTGCTGTCTCTGTTTAAAATACTTGGAAATGAGACGCAGCCTTGATTCTCTGGCACTTCTACACTCCATCCTCCGTTCTTTTCCTCCTCTCAGGCTCATGTCTTTCTAATCCCACACATCGGTCCTCTCCCCTCAGTGCTTTCAACAAGTCTTGTCATATATATATTAAATTAGACAGTGCCTCAAAGGTTGTATCCAGGGCTTAAGATTAACCTGCTGGCTCACCCACAAACTTACTGGTTTTAAGTTTGCTTTAAATCCATTATAATCAGTACTTTCACAGTGGATCAGATGGCTGTGAAATGTGGAAAAGACCTGAAGAATAAAGTCAGAACAATCTATCCCAATATGTCAATACTGGGCAATAAGTGAATAATTAATATGGCTGATAGATTAAGACAGGCGAAACACCCTTCAACCATGTTATGAGTGTAGACGTTGCATACTTTGTCCACCGGCGAGCACTCTGCAACTTGTCAACATATGTTTGGAAATCTAAAATGAGATGCATATACGAGCAATAAAACACAAATAAAACACATAATTCTTTAATACCATTGTCATAGTGTCTTAGTAAGGGATCATAAACACCAACATATTTGTTTATGTTTCATCTGTCTAAAAGAAAGGAAAACTATCGGCAAATATCACCAAATATCGGTGCTGGTTTTAAAAATGTGCTTCCAGACAAGTTAGCATCTGTTAGCAAAGTTAGCAAAATGCTGGTTTTTCTTTAGCTATCAGAGGTTGCCATAGGGTCACCAACCAGTCTCTAGCCCTGTGTGACTGAGACCGAACTAATGAAACTATGTAGTTCCTCTAAGCTCCACCAAGTTTTAATGTCTTTATTAATGTTATTTTCTTGGTTTGATTACAAGTTTCAGGTTTCAATTCAAGCTCATTGTGTCTGAAAGGAGTGTTGTGTCATCTCATCATTATAAAAAGCCCCAAAAGCTCTGATTAATTATCTAGTTAACATAACCTGGCAGCTTAACAGACAGAATTGCGTAATTGCAGTTGGTGGAGACCAAAGTGGAACTAAAAGAAGTATGAAGGAGGCTGGTCTAGCCTCAATACTGGTTTTAAGTATGAAGATAATGACACCTTTTGGATTTTTTCTTTAACCTTGGTGTCTTTCAGGTTAAAAAAAAAGTGAATTTCTTTCAATTTTGTCATGCAGCACACAGTTTTCTGTTTTTTTCTGTAGCATATATTGTGATCTCACTTCCAGGAATTATTGTGGACCGATAACACTTGGCCAAGGAGTAATTTGTAAGCTTGATTTGACTCTCAATTCTTAGTATTTAGATGGTTATTATTGGTTTTAGCCAAAAATGTGCAGGAGGGAGGCACATTTGTAAGGTCACAAATCAATCCAAGTTCACTTTATCTAGTGGAAATGATGTCTTTGACTGTATTTCTTACTTGGAAAAAGATTTTTTTTGGCAGTGGTCTTTGAAAGTTTCCAATCGCTGCTCATCTGGACTGATGAACAACTTTTATTCCACATAGAATTGAATTACATTTTGTATTTCTGATAAAGGATAAGCCAGTTGCAACCTGCTTATCATTTGCCTTTAAATGTTTGCGTTCCAGTCTTTATGCGGCCATTGTTTTCTCAACCGCTGTACTCAAAGCCTCAAACCTCCCACTTCCTAAACGCTATTATTTCCATTTTAATTTTTACTAAACCTGCTTCTTCAGTTGTTTAGAATAGCTTGTAATTTATCCGTCCTGTCAGAGGGCATTCATTGTAGCTAAAGCTTGTTGTTTGCACTGTCACCCAAGCAAAACCATCGACGCTGGAGCCACAGCCGTACATGAGTCAGCTCAGGTCTCAGCAGCTTTGTGCTGCATCAGGTCTGGAAAACTCCAATAGCAACCCCCCCCCCCCAAAGAAAAGGTAGACACATCTGCTCCACACAGGCTTTACTTAACTTTTAAGAGGTCTTAAGTTGAATCCCCACATTAAAAACAACAGCAAATCTAATTTCACACAGACAGCACATACACATGTAAGGATTTTACAGCTTACTGTAATCATTCTTTCTCCCCCTAACTCACACCTTTTTTTGCATGTATCCTCTACACGACCCCTTCACTTTTTTCCCTCATTATATTTCCTTCCTTTTCTCATTTTTTCAGACTGTACTGTATACAGTCCTGCAGTTGACTGCAGGCCTCCTTCCATCTTTCTGAGCTCCGGTATGCATAATTTATGAAAAGACCCAGCTTCTCCATGAAGGCAAACTTTTTTGACAGCACAGCTGTGTGTTTAGTGTTGCACACGATTGTCCTGCATGCAATTGTGCTAATCACATGCTGCATACAACCCGGACGAACAGTACCCGCTTTTGCTTCTGACTTGCTAATCTATGCATTCCAGTTTTGACACCATGCTCTCCCGAACTCCATGCACGTTTTGATAAACTCTTTTTTCACCCTGCAAAAAGTAACAAAGGGAAATGTATTTATTCAATACACACTTCAAGAAGTTACAAAGTTTTGACCAATGTCTGCATATCTGTCTGTGCACCTTTTTCAGTCTCCTACATCCATCATGGATTGATTTTTGTATTTCAGCTAAGGTCCCTCGTGAATGGTTTATCAGTGGTATATAAATCATTTAGGTTTCCTTTTTCCAGTTTTCAAACCTACTGACTTAAAATGTAACATAACTGTTAGTGTGCATAAGGAAGATGATTATCAGAGTTTTTTTTATTGTTGCACAAAGGAGACTAACTTCCCCCCTGTTTGAATCCTTGTTCTTTGCAAGATAACATGCTGCACTTAATGGACAGGCACAGGAGAGGATTTCTCCTTCTCATCTAACTTTGTAACATCGGCAGAATATGCATGGTTTATAAACTGGAGAGCTTTACACCATAGCAGCATACATTTCTCCAATACTCATAAAGTATGTCAGTGCCCATAAAGCACTGATAAACGTTTTATTTACCATCAGTCAAACAAATTCTAGTGGTGTTGTAGTGGAGAGTAGTCTTTTATGGTAACATTGTTAGAATAAGGTCCAAGACATATGAGATACAACTAAATGCTTAGGTAACATTAATAGTTTTGTAACACTCCAGCTCCTCTGTATCTAATTTTAAACTAAAACATTTCACCTGTCAGTAGAGGCACCTGATCATAAATCATAAAGTGTAGTCACATTGTCATATTTTGTAGCAAATATTATCCAGGTGCTTCGAACTGGATCACCTTACCTGTAAAATCCTCTGTCTGCGGTTTGACCTCGCTGCGTTCACACGTGTGAAAACAGCGACGGTTTAAAAATAATTCGGTTTTCTTCTGATAGCCTTCAGCAGTTTGGAAGCAGTAGTATTTTTTCTGAGGTCACGCGGTTACAAACTATGTCTAAACAAATCTTGACAGAGTTCATCTCAGTTTATTCCAAAGGAGCTCAGGATCTTTAATACACACTGTATAAGGAGGGGGCTTATCCAGAGCCCGTCTCAACGATGGCTCTGTTTCGCACTGATAATACGGGAGATTTGGCTTAAAGTTATAACTTTAGTTATGACTTGAGTAGTGAATCTAATTTTTCAGTAGAAATAATTCAGAGCAGAAGGCTAACCAAAGTCATATTTAATAAGATTCTTCTTTGGGGAACTGATTATAGCTTGGGGATGAAACATTTGCCCGATGGCATATTACATCTGAATTTATTGTGCAGTTTATGTTGGGAGTCAAATTGTATGCAGAAACACTTTTTTTTAAACCTTTTAAACATGACTTTAGGTTCCACAAAAACTAGAAAAAAAGCTTTGAGATGAATGTGTCGAGGTTTATAATGTCATTGGTCGTTTTTTTAATAGCAGATTTAGTGTATAAAGATTTGAGCTTGCTTTGGCCTTGAAAATGTTCTTTCCTGTCAACCTCTGCCAGTGAGTAAACTCATTCAGCTTTTCCGCTCTCAGCTCTTCGTTCTTCAGTCGTAGCAAAGCTATACAACTCCAGTAAGTGCGAGTGGGTGGTTCCACTCTGTCAGGTGCATATCAGGTTTCTCAAGAAAGACCGTTTGGCCCAGGGGCTCTCTCATTGGTGTGGATGTCCTCTTAATGGGTGCCCATTCAGTGCCCTAATCGAGCCCTTTATCAACCCAGGCTAACGCCGTGGCGATCATAGCAGAAAAAGCCTGGAGCGACTGTGCTCGCTTTGTCCAGGCCAACTGGAGCGTAAAAGCTTTGACAATGACAATGCAGTTGGGAGAGAGAAAGAGAAGGAGAGAAATGTGGAGGGAGACATTTCTCATTCCTTATGCAGTTAAGGAGCCAGCCTCCAGCTCAGAGGCCCGATTTTCACATGTTTACTCGTTCTTAATAGCATCTATTTGACCTTTGACCCCAAGCAGCACAATCTGTGAGCATTTGTAGCTTAGTCATTATCAAGAGAAGGGAGGTATGTGATTGCTGATACATCTCAGTCTTTCTTTCTTTTGGTCATCAAAATTGTGAGGCGTCAAGGGAAAAATTTTAAGGGAAGGCACATTTCTGTATGGCTGACTCGTTTAAACCACCTGACCTCAACAGAAACAAAGAATGCTGAAATTGTTCAGGTTTCAAAGTTCAAACCATTAATGTGAAAAGAAGCCAGCAGGCATATCATTACAAAAACGACACGCAGCACTCAGACCAGATTTCGCTGCAATTAGGCTGTCCCAAACACATTTTGAAGAATTTTTTTTCCCAAGCACTTTCTCAGAGGATGCCCAAATTGCCTGAGATATCTGCCGTAAAATTAGGTCAGAAAATATTGTGTAGTGTAAGTTTGCAATAAGATGAAAAAGCTTTTTAATAACCGCTTCTTTTTTGCCCTCTTTGATGTAGAATGAAGGGCTCTGATTGGCTGGTCTTCAGATGAATGACTGATACACAGTGATAATCCCGACCACTGGAGGGTTCAAAGGACTCGCTAATATATGCGGCACTATCAACATTAACATGATCTGTGTATCTCATTTTTTAATAACGCGGTGGTGGTATTGGGGTTGAACAGGGATTTGGATGGAGGGCTACCCAAGCACCCTCTAATATGTTTTTATGCAAACTATTTGATAACCTTCAGTGTAATTACTTGATATTTCACTTACGCGCCATTCTTTTATTTGAGTGTTTGTAGCACTGCCTAATTATTTTATATATATATATATATATATACAATTTCAATTATTGTTTGACTCTATATATCCATACTCTACTGAGACAGAGGTGTCACTTTGAAAATCATGTCTTCTAGAGGGGAAAGCAATCAGTCCCACAATGTGTAACTTAACTGAGAGCTTACAGCTTGTTCATTACATGGGGTGTAATCTAGTGTTTCTATGTCAGATGGACATTGTAATTTAACTCTATCATTTGCTCACTGTGGACTACGTTCTGGGACAGTAGCATAGACAGTAGAAAACATGGAGGTGGCTACTGGGACATCACCCATTGGTTTGTCTGGTTTTGAAGCCTTGAGGCAAGCGTTTCCATGGAGGCCATCTTGGTTGCAAAAAATTGAATGCAATGAGTGGGGGCAGGTCTGACTGTGAAACTGCACAAATATTGGGTAACCTCTTGTCAGCCAATGAGCATGTGCTTTTAATAATCGTAGATAATGCTTCATTTTGAAAGATTTTTTGACCGAGGTTTACAAAATATAGAATTTCTTATCTTATCTTGACCCAAAACTCGACAGGAAAGTGTTTACAGAGGTTCAAACACAGCTATCACCATGTAGCTTTCGAACAGAATGCAGGTTTAAATGCAGGTTTAACGCATTTCTGGATTGGGTTGATTCATCATTTATTTATTTATTTATTTTACATCCTGGAAGCTACATCCATGTTTTTTACTATTTTGGACAGCGGTAGCAAAGCATTAATATTTTTATTTTTTTTAATTTTTTTGTGTGTTGCGTTTGCATGCAATGCTATTCTCTACATTTTTGCTAGCAGTGAGGAAAAGCTGAGTTTGTTGTTAGTGCAACTAATTAAACAACTGCACGGCATTTTGGCAACGCAGGAAAGTCTTGCTTTGCCCTCAAGGTCCAATAATGACGTGGTAGAAAGTGAAAACTATGAATAGGAAATTACACCCATTCCATAGCACCAGCCGGTGTAAAAAACCCCAAAACAAAGCAAGTACACAAGGGTGGTGCTGAAGATTTTGATATGCTATGCTTATTCGAATACTGATCCTTTATTTTACACAAGAATTGGCCACAGTGTTTGCAGGAGTATCACAACAAAGGCTGGATAGAATAGAGGCCGTACTTATCATAAGAATAAGGGAAACTTAACTAGCCGCCGCTTGTTAGATTGAAAAAAGTTTTTTCCAATTAGTTTTTGTGCTACCTGTGCTGCATGCAAGTCAACACTGTGTGTGGGCAGTGCAGACAATAAAGCCCTTTCTTCCAGAAACAAATATTCCGACAGTTCTCTCAGAAGAAGCCTTGCTCTCCGCTTGCTGTAGCCTCTCAGTACAAGATGTGCTCTTTAATTGCCAGTTCTGCTCTTTGAAAAGGCATACATGGGTGGCACAGCTTGTCTGACCTGTGCTGCAAATCCTGCTTAAAACTGAGTCATTTTCAACTTTCTTTTTCTTCTATAAAGTGATATGCTTGTGTTTCTCTTCTGTTTGTGTTCCTTCCGAACTGACTCCCTCAGTTCCACTTCACTTCATCATTTTGGTGTTTGAACTTTCATTAGAAGTAGATAACAGAGAGTTCAGGGACTTTATTGGATCGTGACCTGTCTCGCGTGCCCTTATCTGAGGAGTGTATAGCGTACTGTTACCTCAGGTACTTGTATTAACAGAGTACACTGGGTACTTTTTGATCAATAAATAGCAGTTTGTAAAGGGCAGCCAGAACATCAGTGGAACACAGTCTCTCCCTTAAACTGTTACAATATCAGAAAGGCTTTGAAATCAGACCTACAATACTTCTGCTCTTGGCCTGTTTAACCAGCTCCTCTATAACCAGAGGAGAAAAGCCTGCATTTATTGCACAAAGTAGACATAACAAGTGTCAAAAGATCTTTTTCCCATTTTATTTTTGTTATTTTTATGAAGATAGGGTAGAAAGAAGATATGCTTTTTTAAAAAAAAAAAAAAAAAAATCACCTTTTTATTTGCTTCTTTTGCAATGCAATCCACTCTTTGCTGGATGGAAAGTGTGTGCATCAGTATCTGCGTGCTACTGTTGCCAAGCCCAACAGCAGACAATGCAGTATGTGTGCCCCAGATAAGGGCTTTTATTCTGCTACCTAGCAGATGAAGAATGTGTAGATGATCATGAATTTCTCATGAGTTATGCTGTTGAGCTCTTATTTAATGATAGCCATGCTGGGGTGGGTTCTGAACCTCTCACTCGTCTCCCTCCTCATCACCTCTGATGAATGGGAAAACAAGTAACGGGAGAAGCTTCCCCTTAGTCGCTCCAGAAATGTCTTTTGCGGTGCAGTCTCACAGAAACTGCAACATAGACGCAAACTCTACAAGCCACAGTTTCACTTCCGAGTCTGTGATGTATGGCCTGCTGCTCTTCTTGTCAGATGGCCTACTACACTGAACACTCACCTACAGCACGCTACAAAACAGCTTTCCTCCAAATGGCACAGCACCGAATATACAAACACTGTCAGGTTTGCCTGCCGTGTGAAAAATGGGCTTTATGTTGCCTCCGCCTGCTTGGCCCAAAAGACTCCTCTCTAGATTAAAACCTCGGCACACCGAGCCCCCTTCACACTACAGCAGGCCCTGACTCATTCCAATCTGACGCTCATTTCAGTCCTCATTTCCTTTACATTATATACACCATTAAGTATATTAAGCCCAAAGCCAGCCAGTGCACTGTCCCATGAACTTAATGATAAAGCCATCTGTGTGCATCTTCATTTCTCAGCAAGCAGGTGCACGAAGGCAGGTTGGGGGGGGGGGAGACTGCGTAGTCACAATATAGCGACATTTAATATCATTTAAAGTATTGCATAGTAAAGGAGACTTCAGTCAATGCCATGCTAGCAGCTCCAAGAAGCACAGTGGTTCTTTGACCCAAGCTCAAAGAAGAGAGAGACCCAGGATGGGGTTCTCTTTTGACCTCTTAAACTGATGGTGCACTGGTCAAAGATTTCTCTTCCGTCTGTCACTCATTGCATAATGAAAATGGCTCAGACACATGTCCTGCCCCAGGGGGGCCTCCTCCCTTTTTGCCCTCTACACACTGTGAGTGAACTGCAAACAGAAATCATAAATCTTTCAGGACCCAAAACTCTTGTACCCTGCAGACTCTAAATAATCTTTAGCAGATAGCTGCTTGTAGAGATTAACTCAAAACGAACACGCTAATGTTTATTGTGAAACATGTTTACCGTGTTCGCCATCTTAAGTTGTATTCCCAAAGGAGTAGTATTATGAGACAGCCTCATCCACACGGGATCAGCAGAGTCTGTGATTTGCTTTAACTGTCTGATATCTTTGGTCTGCATTATAAACCTAGCTCACCTGCCACATAATAACTTTTGAGCGTGATGAAAGATAGAAAAATGTATTACTGTATCTGAGATTTGAGTCGGCTACTCGTATGAGTGGGTCTCTATGTTGCTTCCTCACATTTACACACAAAACACAGTAGAATTTGTACTTCATATATTACAAACTTATAAAAAATGTGCATGCAATTGTCTTGGGGTCATTCAGTTTTGTCCTGATCTATTTATTCACTGCTGTGTATGTGTGTACCATTACTATTATTAGCTTGCTGTTGGCATCTACTATAATGACCTCTAGCTGTCTAGTAGTGGCATTCGGTGTCTTTCCCGACCTTTCACCCAGTGCCAAGCAGCAGATTACACACATACGTGCACCTTGCGTGTCCTCACACACTCGTCCGCTCTTCCCTGTCTTTGCTGTGGCTTCTTTTTTTCTACTCGGTCGTTCTTTCAGCACAAGCACGAGTGGTCACACAGGCCGCTGCTCATGTTACTCGCCGTGTGCCCATCTGGCAGTGCCCTGCTCTCCTGGCCCTGCTTCTGTGTTTCCAGCTGTCCCCTGGTGATCACTGTCTCTGTCTCTCTGTCCACTGGCTGCCAGTAACCGGAGTGCCCTGCTTCTTTCTCCATCTAGCGACCTCGCTTATTATAGGATAAGTCTTCATCCTATAATAACACATCTCTCTTTCCCTTCTTTGTCATCTTGCTTTCTACTGTCTATTTCTGTTTCGTATCTTTTAGGAAAACCGTTTTTTTCCCCTATTTCTGGCGCTTTTACTGCAGAATTTATTTTGCTGCACTGCTGTCTGTCATCCCGCTGCTCGTCCAGCTGTCTTGCTATCTCTCTATATGAGTATGTAACTTGATCAGGTTCAGTGTGTGAGCACTGCTCTGGTTATATTCACTTCAAAAAGATTACTCTTGTGTCCTCTTTGTAGCTCGTATGCCCCCTTTTTTTAAATTTCTTTTATATCGCTCACAGTGTTAACCTGCTGGTTGCACTCAGGGGATCAACCATTTTCTGGACACTATTAATCTATGTACAGGCTGAAATACTCTGAAATAAGTAGTGAATGGGCCAAAACAACAACAAAAAGAAAGCAACCAGCCGTTATGCTGATCCACCCTTCCCTAGATGGCTTAAAGCTGTCAGACAATTTAGATACACTTAAGTGTTTGCAGTAAGAGTGTTTGGTACATCCCCAATGCATTACACAACTTTACCTCTGCCCACTTACTATGCACATGAAGCACTTACACACTCTGTCACACTCCATCATGGCCTCTAATAGGGTCTGGCCTGATGGAGTGGACGGGCATGCTCAGCAGACAGTGGGAGAGTGAATCTATATTCAGTCTCTGCACTTCCTTCTCTTCTTCTGGAGCCTGATGAACTCAAGGGATTCTGTGGTGCCAATAAACACCCTCTGATCTATGGAAGCACTCTCCCTGGAATGCAATACTCCTTGGGGCATGGACTTTTTCTTTGTGAAGGTGGAGTGTGTATGAGTGGTTATTTTTTGTTTGTGTGTCTCATACAGAAAAAGGTCCAGTGGGTTAGTGCATGTGTAAATGCATTAGGAGTGTGTGTGTGTGTGTGTGTGTGTGTGTGTGTGTGTGTGTGTGTGTGTGTGTGTGTGTGTGTGTGTGTGTGTAAGCCACTAAGTGAAAGCGACAGACTCAGAGAGAGAAAAAGAGAAAATGGATTAGATAATGAGTGTGTGCTTTCTGAGCGTTGCAGCGATCAGTTTTCTACAGGGCGACTGCAGCAAATGAGCCAGAAGGAGTAATAATGTTAGTGTCCCATAAAATGCAGTTTCCCATGAGAGTGCCCTCACTGCCAGAATGCCATCATAGGTTAATGCAATGATGATTAAACATGTGTGGCTTTATCGATCCCAGCAGCAAAATTCTCTTCGCTACGAGGTCAGAAGAAGCTGCAGAACAGGTGGTAAAAGTGACACAGTTGCAGATGTCTTACTCGGTGGCACGCTGGCCCATTGACAGTATTGATTTCTGCACTAATCTGCACTTAAAAAAACTTTTTTTTTTGGTTCATAATTAAGTGATATGTTCAGCTTGAGGTTTTCTAAAACATCAAGGGAATTAAGTACAGTGCTGTGAAAAAGTATTTGCCCCTTCCTGATTTACTTTTTGAAGATGTTTCACATCATCAAACAAACTTTAATATTACACAAAGATTACCCAAGTAAATAAAAATGTTAATTTACAGTGTTAAACCATGAACTAAATGTGATAAACAACATTAATTTTAGAAAACTGAATTCAGTGTCAATATCTACATCGTGCCTGATTACTTCCTGTTGAATCAAGAAGAGTAGAAGAATAGAGAACCTGTCTCACTGACATCTATCAGTCTGGAAAAGGTTACAAAGGTTTCTAAGTCTTTCGGATTCCAACCAAGGTGAGGGGCTTTATCACAAATGGAGTGATATTTAAAACCTGCAGGACATCGGTTCTCGAGGCTCCTACTGGTTATATACATTTAGTGTAGTAGTAGTAGTAGTAGTAGTAGCGATCGTGGCTCAAGAGTTGGGAGTTCGCCTTGTAATCGGAAGGTTGCCGGTTCGAGCCCCAGCTTAGACAGTCTCGGTCGTTGTGTCCTTGGGGAAGACACTTCACCCGTTGCCTACTGGTGGTGGTCAGAGGGCCCGGTGGCGCCAGTGTTTGGCAGCCTCGCCTCTGTCAGTGCGCCCCAGGGTGGCTGTGGCTACAATGTAGCTTGCCATCACCAGTGTGTGAATGTGTGTGTGGATGACTGGATATGTAAAGCGCCTTGGGGTCCTTAGGGACTAGTAAAGCGCTATATAAATACAGGCCATTTACCATAGTAGTAATTTAAAGATTTTGGTCTTAATCACCAGGCTGCAGAACATTGTCAATGCAGCTCTGAAGCTCACCTGGAGATAAGAGTTGTCTTAAGCAGTCATCAGCATTTTGACAATGAACAGCGTCTAACATGTTCATCCAAACGTTTCCACCCTCACGCCGTGTAAATCTGGACTGCTTCTCTTATAGATTATCTTGTTCTCTTGATATCTTGATTTTTAATCAAAGCACGCTAGACTTATTTATTCAGAGTTTTACTTCAATTTGTCACTGCACCTCGGGTTATGAAGTCGTATGGTGACGTTTTTTTGAGGTATTGCTTCCCGAGTTTCATTTCCCCCGTAGCTCTACGGTAACTGACAGTGAGCAGACAGTGTAATGTCATTTGCACATTTATATAAAAACTCAAACCCAGGTGCAATGAAATGATAAAAGTAGGAGCTTTAACAAGGCCGAATTAAATCCTCCGAGTGGTTAATCTAGCTTGGGCAATTTTAATGTCGGATAGTCAGTAAAGGGCTTTTTATTCGGAAATGGTAAAAAAAACCCAGTTGTTTATATTTTGCTGGCTGTATGCATAAAATAAACAGAAAACAGAAAAAAGACATGAATATGGGCACATGAATATAATGTGTCCAGTGTGTCTGAAGGCCATTTCTTCTTGCAGGGAATTATAGTGGTAGGCCAAAAGCAGTAAAAAAAAACACCAAGAGGCTTCTTGTCCAAGAAAAAAATTTCAATGGAAATTAGCCTGAGATTATGGAAAATTACATTTGATTTTACGTGTGTGGGCTGCTTAACTGTGAGTGTACAATAGTGCTATTAGCCTCGTAACCTCCTAATTCATTAAACCCATAATCAGGCCTTCATTTGTTTTCAGATAGTTTTTCCCATTGATTATTGGCTGGAAACTTGCCATCCTGAATCTGTGATCTTCCTGTTTGATTCGAGAGGAGAAAAGAAAGAGGGATACATAGAGAGAGAAAGCATGCTCAGGGCAGAGACCAATTTTTGGTTCGTTACTGTCTCTTTCTCACTGTCTTCCGCCCCCCCTGCCTCTGTTCAACTGTCCCTCCCTCTTTCCGTCGCCCCTTATTTCTTACGGTAATGCTCCATTGATCTATGCTGGGAAGAGATAGTGCTAATTCACTGAACCCTGCTCAGCCTCTGCTCTGCCTTGGGCTGATTGCACTAGTTCATCCCTAATGTTTCCTTTTCTCTCTGAGCTTTCTCTGCCTCTCTAAGTTCTAACCAGTGTCCCGGCCAGACATGTTTAACCCTTCAGCCTTCTGATGCTGCAGGGCGGCTGCCAGCTAACAGTGAGGCAGACTCATCTCTGTGGCAAGTGGTGCTAATGATGACAGCGCCAGACTACAAGTGCCAAGCGAACTGAGATGGCAAAAGCGATGGTTGATGAGCAGTGCTTTCAGCAGTGTGTGCGCACGGGCTGTGAAAAGTTTGCAGAGAAAACTTCTGCAGCGGTTTAACTTTCGGAAATGATAAACTACAGACAAATTAAATTTAACAATGACTCCAAAATTCGGCTTTATTCCCTCCTCATCCGCAGGCGCTTTCATCTAAGGATTCATATAAGTGTATAAATATGAAATGAGGTCTGGGTTCAATCATGAAGCTGCTCATTAAGTCGTAGGTACCTCCTGATTAGAGTCCCCCAGCTGCTGCAAAGCTGTGATTGGTGCAGCAAATCATATATATGTACAAAAAAATCGAATGCGAAGCCTGTTATTGCCAGCTTAGTTTGACACAACTGAAAAACTGCCAACTCCACAAAACCTAGGGGTGAGAGGAAGACACTAAATAATATACTATATAAATAAAAGAGGGGCTATAACAAATACCCAGGGGAGAAATGCCTTTATTTTGCAGTCAAATATTGGTTTTCTAGTTTGTATTTATTCTTAAATTCATGTGTTCTCTCTCTATCGCTCGCACACAAGCACACACACACTAAACGCCTAAGGCCACAATGCTGCCTCATCCTCTCAGATGTCTCCTGTCCCTTGTTCCCTCACTGCGATATAAGAGTGCTCATTCCTCCTCTCATTCATCATCCGCCTGCCAGGTGGGTCAGCCGCCAAAGCACAGCGGCTACAATTAAACTAAACCCATTAGAATTGTGTTTGTGGTAACTTCACCAAGGACACAGTACTGAAAGTGAAACTTACACCTGGGCTGGTTTTTAGACAGTTATAAAGACACAAATATAAAACTAAAATATAAAGGATGTTCCTCATTCTTTGGGTAGAGTCTGTTTGGCTTGCATTGATATTTGCTTTTTAAAAAAGATATGCAGGAGGAAATGCAATGGAAATGATATGTTTTCTGCCAGAATTATTCAATGAAAGTCATGGGGGCTATTATTTGTGCATTTGAGTATAATAAATCATTGCCCGAACATGCATAATTTATTTTTCCACTGCTGCTGAAAGAGTGTAAATCATATTTCATAAAAACAACAACAACACAAACAAGTATGATAATAATAAACCAACACATTAGTTGAAAGGGCAATTGGTCATTAAGAGGTAAATGTTGATGGTTCAGTGGAGAGGCTGTTGAACAGTGACACCGCTGGCCTTTAGATTTGTCTGCATGCTGTTTGCTACTGGATATGAAAGCTGAAAGGGTAGACTCAGGAAGAGCTGTCGAAACTTTATGCTGCAAGAAACAAAACAAAACAAAAAGCCCTGCTGTTGGAGGTTGCAAAACAAAAGCGAAACAACAGTTTCGGGGCCCTTCTAACCCAAAAATGAGCTCGGGGAAAATGGTCTTGGCTTTATTTCCATCAGATTATCAAGTAAGAAAAAAAATCTTGCTGGGTCAGAAAAACAAAAATAATATCCAAAGTTCACTATCAAATATATATATCCTGGAAATACTTGTGCCTGCAGTTTCCGGGCTTTGTGTTCAGCTTCCTGGTTGCTTGGGAGACTCGTATTTCCTGTCTTCCATGCGTCTTCTCATCTATTCATGGTGAGAAAGCACATAAACCAACTTCAATAAGAATTTGAACTAAAAACAAAATGTGACGGTAACTGAGGATAACATAAGTAGTCCAAATTTGAAATAAATTAGATTACGATGACCTACTCCAGGTGAAAATTCAGCTCGCCCTTCCTTTTGATGTGATTTTCATGTTTGATGTAACTCAAGAGCTATTTCCATGTCTTTGAAAATCAGAAAGTTCTCTTTGATGGAGCTATCAAAGGCAATTGCTGTGGTGTTTATGTGTGGTGGTGGTGGTGTGTGTGTGTTCGCCCCCGGTGCTGAGGTCAGAGAATGGTGTTTATGTTCCTACTGAGGCGTGACATTTTGAAAATGCACCATGCAAATTTCTTTTCCCTTGTGTTTTTCTCTCCTTGTTGCTTTCGTTCTCAAGTGTCACATACTGTATCTTCCTCCCCTCTGATCCACTTTTTTTCTTCTTCGCATCTTTCTGCACCTGAAATAGGAAATTTGCAAAGCTTTAAATATGCACACAGCAAGCTAGGTGTCAATCACCATATTGTTTTCATTACATGCTCCTTATCTAGCCTTTCCAGATGTGCGGGAGGGATGAGAAGCCATGGAGTCAGGAAGTATTCTCGCTGCTTTTGGCTGCAGTCTGATTTCTTCTACTGAGCTCTCCCTAGAGGCTGAGATAGTTCTCCTCTTGTTCTCCAACCAAACGAAACTGATTGGCTCGAGGGCTGTTCCCTGCATGCCAGTCAACTAGTCTGACTTAATTAACCACTAATCTCTCAGCTGTCAGCTTCTGAGGCGGGAGCTGGAGTGACTTCAATCTCCCGCTCTTCTCTGTACTTCTTCCCAAGAGCTTTAGGGTCCCCAGTAGAAAAACCACAACCTAGCCCGCCCCGCTTAAAACAGATAACAGTGACATCAAAAATCCAGCATCATGCCGCTTTGACAGCCAGCAGACGTCAGCCACCCACAGGAAATTGAAAGCTGGGGTTGAGAGAGTGACAAGGCACTGCAAGTTTTTTGCTAATGTGTTAAAAAAAATGAAATAAAAAAAGCAAGACAAGTCGCCTGAGTCTGGTGGGAGTGGTTGATGGACAGCTGGGGAAAAAGATAATGAATTTCCCTCTGATTGAATGAAGGAGGGAGAGGAGGAATATTGATGTTTGTGGTTGTGTCTCTGTACTCTTTAATGCAGTCATTGCCAAGTCAGTCTTTACTGTTTCCCACAGGATACATAAGCAGGTATATAGATATTCATTGTCCCACAGTTCGAGTTTCTGAACTTTTTCTCGCTTTGGTAACCGGTGGGGTACTTATATAAACCTTTCCACTCAGTTGAGCACTCAAAGTGCTTTCTACTACAAATCTCATTCATCCCATCACACACATTCACCCAGCACTGTTATCTATAGCTAAGTGCTTTCTAACACACACACACACACACACACACACACACACACACACACACACACATACACACACACACACACACACACACACACACACACACACACACACACACACACTCTCTCTCTGATGCATTGGGGGCAACTCTGGGTTAAGTATCTTGTCCAAGGCATGGAGAGTCAGAGACCTTCTGATTGGTGGACAATCTACTCACTCTACCACCTGACTCACATCCACCCTATCAAACTGCCGGCTTTCCTTTCTGTATCGCTGTCAGCATTCTTACAGAAAGCAAGCACAGCTGTTCTATTTTTTTTGGATATTTTATTAACTTAAAGATGAATGAAGGCGCTGCTCTGTCTGAAAGTGCTGCCAGATGAGAAGAACGGTGGTCCATTCAGTTGCACTCCTCTGTTTGCTGTCAGCATGTCAACACAATAAATGTGCATTCATTCTTTTTGTATGATTTTCAACTTTAACATTTTTGTCCACTACCATCATCGTCCAACAGCATCAACATCCATAATTCGATTGCTTGGGATTTGTACACGTCCACATCTAGTTGACTGGACGTGTAAATTTTGCTGCCCTTGCTAGTCGGCAACAGAATTGCTAGTCGGTTAAACCTGTTGTTCCCTTTTTTAATTATGTACAACAGCAGTTGCTGGCTGAAAGGGACCTTGAAGCCTTACAGATGGTTGCTGCTCTCTCTCTCTCTGTGATGGGAAGTTGTAGACGAGCATGATGATAAGTAAACAGATGACATTTGTGCTTATTGGTGCAGTTTTGTTGTTTGTTTTTTAATAGGGGATGTAATCTATGTTGGCAGTGTGAGACCGAACTGGACGACAGAGATATGTAAAGGAATGTGACTGACAATTCCATATAAGCTCCTGGAATACACAAAATATTTGTTTGGCTAATGTTTAACTCCGTCCATTAGATTGTTATAAATGTTTTCTGTCTTTTTAAAATTTGTTGATAGTAGTCGACTTGTTTTTCTCGCGTTTAAACGGCTAATGAATTGGGATCATCTGAATGATTACCCACTAATTACAACTTCAGCCCACAGCATATTTTGGATGTTTTTTCACACTTTTTTGGTATATTTTTGTTGCACTCTGCTTCACCAAATCCCTTCATTTCATTGATTTGGTTTAAGCAAAATAAGGTGAATTAAAATGTACAAATTAATAGTAATTTGAAACTTTTTGCCTGGCTCATCCATATCCAGCTGCCTGCTGATGACACTAAATTATGCTCCCCAGATTTCTGCTTTAATGCCTCTTTACTATTTAGCCCGAGTGGAGATTAAAACAACTGATGCTACAGTGTTTAAACTACTGCTGCTTTCAGTTAATGCCACAGACTGACGCTCATCACAAGTCAGAAAGCTCTGAGGTCACCTTGAAAGTGAATCTTTCCCACCACTTTTTATTTAGTGTACACAGCAAAGCTGTGAGTGTTGGCCTGCTGTTTATCTGCAACAGACGGGTGCGAGTAGGCTCATTTCGTGCGATTGCCTCCTTTTAAAAAAACTTTTTTTGTCCATTTCATCACCAACTTTGATCTTTGCATTCATATCAGCCCCTCTAGCTCTGGGCAATGTGATGAAACATATTAGCATATTTGTTGGATATGCCCTTTTATGTATGCTTGTGCATTACTTCAGCTTTTTTATGAGCCTACAAGGCAGGTTCAGTAGGAATGCTATGTCTAATATGTTTCTCTAATTAGATGCAATGTGTTGTTTTGAATGTTGCTCAGTGGGGAGCGGCATGAGGACTTCTGTAGTGCGGCCACACATTGCACACAAGTCTTGTTGTTTAATTACTGGATATCCACTTCCCCTGAGGTCCTGCTACTACTTTAATTCATCACTCTGCATCTTTCATTCCCTTTTCCCTCAGTTTTAGTCTTGATATTCTCTCACACTCTTTTACTTCCTCCTCTTGTATCTTTTTAACCCCTACCCCTTCATGTTCCTCATCTCTGCAGTACCGCTATGACATCTGTTGTTTCATACCCTCACGTACCTCTCCCTCATCTTCATACTGAATGTTATCCGACATGGCCACTGGCCCATCTGTGTCCCAATTAGGCATAAACAAACATTTGGACATCTCCCTCCTGAACCCCTCCCTTGTTTTGTTCTGTTCTGTTATTTTCCTTCAGTTATTCTCCTCACACAAGGACAGCACAAGTGTTTCATTATAGTCTTTGTTCTCAGTGACCCTGACCATTTGAATGCAAAAGAACATTACAGGAATAAAGATAAAAAGGATTAACAAGGGAAAACATGCAGTTTTAGAAGCACGGATTTGGGAGAGAAGGAGTCAAATGGAAGACAGTGGGGTTAAAAGGTTACACAAATCTATCAGCAAAAACTGTTGATTGTGATTGGTGAATATTATTTTTCTAGAATAATTTACATGCTTTTAAATGTCCTTTTCCTACTTTCTTTCTGTCTAAAAGCTCATGTTTGCAAGTGATCCTAAGCTTTTCCTTCAAATGATTTATGTTACTTTTTTGCCAGAATCTTGTGAAATGTTGGGACTTGTCTGCAGTAACCCATGAAATGACCTAGGCCAACCAACCAGAGCCAGCCTTTTCAGTCTTGGCAGAACAATGGTCTTAAGAAGTAGATCATGAATAAATAAATAGTTCAGGATGGAATAATAGAGTCAGGGCACTGTGAGGACTGTTTTCAGAATTGATACGTCTTGCGGATCGCAAAGGGGTTTGCTAAAAAGATTGTTATGGGAACTTAGTAACCATAACATTGTGTCTCCAATAATATGTTTCTAAGTGTAAATGGGTGGGTGGAGGGGTTTAGTGGGTCATTTTGAATTGCGGTAGAGCGTGTTTAACGATGCGCTGCACGACAATCGACCAGCTGAGAGAGGCGCTGCTCATATTCCAAGTTGAAGCTGACTCGAAGGTGAACTAGCCAAAGGCAAAGTTGAAGACGGCTTCCATCCTTCACATATACATTTTGGACACATGCACATGGGTTTGCTGCTCTCAGAAACTGGAGATCTTAAACCAGAAGTTGCTAACCAAGTAGCCCAAGCTGCACAGTCATGCAGGCTCTGCAGAAGCTACTGTGGAAACGTCCTTCAGTCTCCAGATAAAACAAGCTCTGCATCCATAGTCCCTCAGTTCTCTGCGTTTTCCTGTTCAAGTCGTAGATGTGTCCACTAAACAAGAACCTGTGAGTCCGATTGGATGGATTCGCCTCTCAAGTGCTCAGAACAGCTGAGTGCATTTCACAGCAGATCTCAAAATAAGAATACAGTAACCTCCTGCCTCTCTGTGGCAAGTGCGATGGTCTGGACATTTTCAGCAGCTACCCGCTGACAATTCTACTAAAGCAGTCCAACAATTCAACCTTGCTGCAGGGATGGGTGCTGTACACAACTGCTGTATCGTCATCATCACAGATGAGTTAAAGAAGCTTGGCAACTCAATCCAGTGGAAACACCCAGCATCTTGCATCAGTTCTATGCATACACTACATGAAACCTGATGATATGAACTTGTGTTTTTATAACACCAAGAACAATTTTATTTATTAATTTTGAATGAATATTACATAACAAGCACATTTTTACCATTGAAAAGCAATATGCAGCCGTGTATTACATGTTGCATTCAGGCTGTTTCATTAAAAATTCCATCAGAGTTTGACAGAATGCGGTTGTTATTACATAATGATGTAAAATGTTATTACATCATATAGCAATATTGCATCATGCATTATTTCAAACTCGTTTTTTTCCTGTCAAACTCATACTGTGAGAGTATAGAGACACACACGCACTCAAAGAGTTTGGCAGGTGTGCGGACCTAAAAAGGCTTTTGTGAATTCAAAGCATGGGTGAGCTGCGGATGCATGTGGCAGGGTAAACAACAGGGCATCACAGGGTAATTCTTCTGAGGAACTGTTTGTCCATGCCTTACCATTACCAGGCAGGGACTGAAAGAAAATACAGCAGTCTGACTTTACTTTGATGCAAAGAAAGAAAGACATTAAAGGCTGGCGAGAAAGGGGCAGAGAATGTCAGGGGAGGTAGTCAATGAAATATCTTCACTGAACTGTTTATGTAGCATCTGAGAGAAGTTTATGATGCCTGATAATGATTGAACTCTGCGTGTTGCTGTAATTTAGGTAGTTTCACAGCAGTGAATTGAATCTGAGATGCTGTGTTAGTTCTGTATGTGTGTTTCTCTATCAGAGTGGATTCTGATTTATATTTTGCTTCTCTTGCATGCATTTATGTGTTTGTTTAGATGTATGTAAGCTTATGTGGGGGTGTGTTTGTGGGTATATTAATGCAAGAGCACACACACACACACATATATTTCCAAGCCCTCTCTTCCCTAGAGGTGCAGTGTAGATTATTGTGTCACAGCAGGAAGACGCTCTTTCTCAGCTCCATGTCTAATTAACTTTACGCCTCATTTTGTGTGTGCTTGTGTAGCGCACGCGTGTGGGCTCGGCTGCACATTGTGGCTTTTGCCAATGCTAAAAATGAGAGCGAATTATTTAAAATGAAAGTGAAATATTTAAAAGGAGAATGAAATATCGGCCTGGCATTGGAGCAGAAGGTGGGAGGTGGAGAACTGAGGAGGAAAGGAGCAAGAGGGCTGTCATGAGTGTGTGATCCTCTCAGCGGGTGAGAGAGTTGTAGGGTTGTTATTTTTGGGGAATGTCTAAAAGTCAAGGTGAAGAATCACCTATGAATCACTTTTTCTTGGCTTTACTACACAGGATACTCCTGTACTATATCTGCTATCAGCATGCGATCAGCTACTGGCAAGGCCTCATTTAGTTACTGTTACTATTCCTGTCAAGCTTTCTGTGCTTGCTTGAGTCATCTCATTTGAACCTGACATCAGGGATTTTTGTTGACTGAATTGCTCAAATGGTCACTGATAGATTTTTGCTGCTAACTAGCTTAAACTGCTCATAAAACTTGAACCTGATGACGTGTTTTAAGGACTATAGAAGTCTTAAAAGCACCTTGTTCAAAGTGGTACTTCAAGGTCTGGCTAACACCCACTAAATCAAATGGATATGTTTTTCTTTTTAGCTTCCGTTTCTTTTCTACTGGGTTGCTGCATTTCTTAGCGTGTTATGGTTAATGTGCTCCCGCTGGTAAACACTTGTCATCGCTATAGACATGGAAAAAAGGAGCAGCATCATTTGTGTATGCATAGTAATGCAGGTTAGGTCTCCATCGACTATGATGTTTGCAGACAACACTGTGTTCTGTGGTGAGAGTACAGAGCAGGTGGATAAGAGCCTGAAGAGGTAGAAGTATGCTCTGGAGTTCTGGAACAGGGGTGGGGAACTTTAGGCCTCAAGAGCTGGTGTCCTGCAGGTGTCCTTCATCCAACACAACTGATTTAAATGGCTAAATTACTTCCTCAACATGTCTTGTCTCCAGAGACCTGGTAATGAACTAAACATTTGATTCAGGTGTGTTGACCCAGGGTGATATCTAAAACCTGCAGGACATCGGTTCTCGAGGCCTGGAGTTCCCTACCCCTGCTCTGGAGAGAAGAGGAATGAAAGTCAATAAAACCAAGACAAAATGCATGTGTGTGAATGAGAAGGAGTGAAGTTGCAAGGTGGATGAGCGGTTTAGAAACAAGTTAGAGAGACAAGGCTGAGATGGTTTGGATGTGAGCAGATGAAGGACAATGGATATATTGGACAACAAACCTGATGATGGGGTGAGATGGAGGCAGATGGTGATGTCTATGTGTTTGTTAGCCAGCACAATGACATCATGATATCTGATGTAAATGAGAACCTTTAGGGGTCTAATATGCACATGTGTGACCTGATTGACCTGATGGAGGAGTTCACAAACTAATAGATTACATATGTTATAATGCTGCTTTCTTCAGGTTTTACCCTGTGATTCAGGCCCGTTTAACTGGTTATTTTTTAAGGCAAATGAATCAATGGTTTGGTTACTTGATTGCCGTGATTGCCGAGTTTCACTTTGTAAAGTAAGATGTGACTTCCAGTCTAACGCTCAAGATGAGATTGAATTGCACTTTATTTTTAGAATATTTTCTGACAGTTCAAAGCTGCTATCTGTTAACATGCAGCACAAGCAGAAACCCAAAAATGAAGACTCATTCTAGACATTTGCAGAATGCTTAGATCATTTGACTAAACTGTAAATTAGTTTTACAACCCATGTTATCGTCTGTCTGCTTGGGTCTTTTTGTCCCGCCTGACATCTGTTAAAGATCGTAACAATAAACTTGCTCACTGCCATCATAATCAAAAGATGTGGTGGCCAAAATTGCACAAGCAGAATTCATGTTGCGGTAATAGTTGATTGTGTTCAGTCCACATGTGCAGATACCGACACTGCACTGAATACAACTTTAGGTTCACAGCTAAACTGTCGAGGATCAGGCACGGACAGATGCTTCAGGAGTGATGGCGATAATGAGAAGTGGATGTCTTAATTGTTGTGCATGTCTGCGTAGAAGTTCTGTTTGATAGAGATATCATGCAGAGTCGGATTATATCCTCAGCATTACTTACTAAAATGTGCACATATTAACAATAGCAGACTCAGTGGGGTTCAATCATTCCGTAGAACCTCCTGTTGTTACTTGTGTTTTTACTCATTAATCACGGGTCCATTATGAATTCTTAAAGAACCTAAACCTGCAGCACAACACCCACTTTGGGGAATACAAAGACATCTCATGGGCATACACACACAAGAAAACAACTGAAGTACACACAGAGACGGGCACAGAATCACATAATAGATAGACACTGGAATACCAATGCATTTATTTAAAGACACACAGAAGTAGACAGAATCACTTGCATACACATGAACCCAGAATAACATACATGGAAACCACACATAGACAATGTGCTTGTGCTTTTAAAGTCGCAAATAAAGTACAGATCTAAAGATGCAAACAGATATAAATGCGTAATCATAACATATCCACGGAGTATTTTAGATCGTACAGTTGGTCAAACACTCACATCCAAAGACTCATTTGGTTATTTGCATGCATCACACAGCTTTTCCGCAGGGGTTGGGAAATCGATAAAAGCGCGATTCAATCACCTCTAACTTCTAGTCGATGCTTAATCTATCTGTGTTTTCTGCTTGAGATGTCTTTTGCTGTGGTGGCTGTCTAGCAGTGCTACAATCAATGTGCAACTCGTGTCACTGTTTCTCGAAAAAAACACCCAACCAAGAAATAACAACTGCTCTGATATAGTCACTCACTAAGATATTTACAAAGATATTACAAGTCACATTATTTTGATTATATAGAATTTTTTATTTTATTTTTATTTTTTTGAATTGCAACAGTATTTCTTATTTTTAAAGGTAAATGAGAATGTAAGAGTAATTTTTAACACTGAAAAATACTTCAGAATTTGGATGCTTTTATACTTTCCTTCTAAGAGTTAAATGTGTAACGTGGTGAACAGAACAGTTACCAGAAACAGATCGAAGCAGCTGCTCTGACTCAGTCTAAAACAACCCGCTGACACCTGGGAAGCTCACTAATTAAAAAATGTCATCTTTCAATTTTTATTCTAAATAAACGTCCAGTTATCCAGGTGTATAAAGTACACGTGCACAATTATGGTATAAGGGACCAAGCAGTCAAAGGAAATGCATTTTCAATTTTTAAAATAAGTGGGCCCATGAACGAGATCAAATAGACAGACCTCTACTAAAAATTGCTTAATAACCAAGAGCCTTTTAGCTCAACATACTCTATATCCTAGCAGAGTAAACCATTTGCAAAGAGGGAAACCACAGGGTCAATATCTTCAATTAAGAAAACCTGTTCTCACCCATGTGGTCAAAGCATATGCTTCAGTCCATCTAGCTGACCTCTGCCTATAAACCAGCTCTAACCTCAGGTGTGTTGAACCAGCAGGCAGGTAACTCAAGAAAACGGAGTGCAAACAATTAATGCAACATATAGAAATCAGTAAAAAACAACAACCCTGTAAACAACCAAATGTAAGTGCCATCATTTAGTCATAATCTATATTACAACCAAATAATCCAAACTAAGTGTTCGCTAAGCAACTTCAGTGATGGATTGTTGGTGTAGCGTAAAAGCTTAAATCGCTATCAGATTTCTATGAATATGTGGTGTGAATGGATATTACCAAATAATGTCAATTGTGTGTGACCATCAGCTACGGCTAAAAATGACTATCATGATTATTTTGATCCATATTAAGATTCATTATCGCACTTATTCAATGATTTTCAGTAAGAAAATGTGTTTATTGCAGTCTTGTAAACATAACATCGCTTTCACATCCATGTTGTGTTACACTGTTGCTATGTACAAATATTTGGAGCGAAATAAAACTGCTCCTCTTTTCAGCGCATTTCTTTGGAAAAAACCTGACAGGAAATTAAAAACTCAGGGCCCTGCTTTCACCTGTACACTGTGCTGCTTTCCTGCTACTTAAACCTTCTATTGCTGACAGATATGGTGTTTATTGACCTGACCTACGTGCACCTCCTACTACTTCCCTAAAAGTAAAATATAGTCTTTCGTTCCATTCATTGTACCTGATTGATGGATGTGAGTTCAACTTGTAGCAAGTACTTGACATCAGTGAGATCCTTCTCTTGTTCCCCAGCGTTTTGCGTACAGTGCAGGTTTTGCCACTTTGGAAAATAATTGCGCGAGGGAATAACATATCTTTTGTCCATTCAAGTTTTCCTGAAGCTTTCATTGCTCACCATGTTTAGTGGGCATATATCTTTGGCCGAATGCGATTGCTTAGGGATTTCAATGAGAGTTTGTGAACTGCACAGGCTGCACGGGCTTGCTTTTATGGATGTTTGATGTTGAATGATTCACTCTAAGAGCCAGTGCGCTGTCTTTCTTGGCCTTGATGCATTCATTGTAGAGCAGTTCGTGTTGTGTTTTCAGGCAGTTGAATAAGTTAGTTGGGTTGCTTTGCAGTACAAGTGCAAGTTTACAAGACTCTTTGCATATAATTTGTTGTTGGTTAACATCACTTACACTGGATTTGAAGTAACGGATGATGATCTGCTTTGAGGCTCTTCACTTTTGAATTTTGTTGTTTATCTTTTAACGTGGTGTTGGTCATCCGGATTACATCCAGGAAAGTTAAAGCTGCAGGGAACAGCTGTGATTGGCGCAGGCAGGCATTTGATTTTGTTAAAAGCTCAGAGAGGTTACTTTTATCTTTGCTCAGAGCCAAATTAGCATTTTCTGCAAGGCTATAGCTTCATATTTGTTTTCAACTTATTCAATTTTCATTTTCTTTTATGTTATATCAACACATGATTCTTAGCAATAATGTTCAGCTGTATATTTCTATGATGTGTTCCACATATATAGCAGCTACAGTTTTCTGTTGTTGAAAGTGATTTATACTCTCCTAAACTGTGACTCAGCCCCATAGTTTTCTAAATTGAAATGACTGTTGGCTCTCTCCGCCCACTCTGTGCTACTACAGCACAAAATGCCATGTCTGATGTGTGTGAAACAGCAGCAATTAGTGGGAAGATTCAATAAGTTAGCTGCTGTCAATCATGTGGAGCTTGGCTAACTAGAAATGAATGCGAGAGCCTTTCCCTGTTAGGGTCAGCCGGTTTTGTTATATGAGAGAATCTGCTGACCACACAGACCTTTAATGACTCAAGGTAAGTTCTTTTTTTCAAAGTAAATGAATTTGTTGTTTATGCTGTTGTGCTCATTAGGTTTCTTAATGCTGCCTGCATTAGTTACAAAAACTGCCACTACCGTCTCGGCTGCAAACTAGTGTGAACCCTGCAGTCAGAGCTCAATGTATTGCAAATCCTCATTTAACCCCTGCTGCTACATCATCAAGCTATCAAACAGATCTGCAATAACTGCTTACAAAAACTTACCATTAAAAAAGAAGCCAACTGGAAACAAATCATATGCTGTCTGGTCAACAGCTGGTGTTTGCGTTTGCTAATTTATTTTGTTGGTAGCAGCGCTTTACAGCTTTTTATGACAGGAATACAGCTGAAGGACAAGTGCTGCATTTTCAAGTACCGTGCCACTGAAGTGAATATCCACCCTGAGATAGGCGAGTTATAACATTAAAACAAGCATAACATTCATTACAAAACCGATGGTTCAGAACCGTAAAATGAGCACTTATCCCTGTAAAATTATCCCAAATACCGTAATAGAATCAGCAGAGCAGCTCTCCACTGATAGCATAATCAAGCCTTTGAAAGCAGACCTTTTCTTTTATTTGCAAATTGAGGCAGAATTGTCAGAGATCACAGGAACAGTATGACATGGGTTAATCCCCTTTTCACAATGGATTTTTTTTTATCTCCGTAGGAATTATGTAGAGCCTGCGTTGTTGCTTGTTGTTTAGCTTGTTTACCAGCAACCATCCAGCCTGCCAGCCGGCGGTCTCTCAATGGAATGTTCTGGAGAGTTTCTGGAGCGAGGCCAGTCCCCCCACACAGCACCCACTGTCTCCCATCTCACTGCTCCGAGAGCTGCACAAGCTGAGGATGGGACGGCCAATAAGGAAGCCAGAGACCGTGTGCATGAATGTGCGCGTTTGTGAGCGAGACTGAGTCGGACCCATGTAGTGTCAGTGCTTGTTAAACCGTTGCGCTTTCAAAACCACTGGCCTGGTTTCCATCAATGCGTGTGTTCGCCAGGGGTGAAAGGGATATTTAGACCTCCAGGTTAAGTTTCAGTTCCACTACTGCATAGTGATGGGATTTCCGGCTCTTTTTAGAGATCCGGCTCTTCAGGTTGTTTTGTTGCTTTAATTAATTTATTATTAACAATAATATAAAATTATGCACAAAAAGAATTACTAACATAAAAACAAGTGGTTTTATTTATATATGTTTATATATAAATATATGCGGTGGCCCCTAGAGACAAAACACGTACAAACTCCAAAACACATTTCTAGCATGAACTGAACTTCCAAAGCCGAGCTACTAGATCACTTAAATTAGACAATTGAAAGCATGTGTGTATTGTTTGTGTATTTATACACAGGCACTCATATATATATTCAAATAATTTAAAAAAAAAGTTCATTTACCTGTTATTACCACACACCAAATCCGGTCGTTGGTACTTGCTGGCTTGTGTAGCCACAAGATAACAAAGGCTCAACACTGCGCCCAGCATCCTGGAGCACTTCTGTTGTCTTTTGTACGTGTTTTGAGTTTTTATATGCTTCTGAGTTTTTACGTGCTTCGGAGTTTGTACGTGTTTTTACGTGTTTTGGAGTTTTTACGTGTTTTGGAGTTTGTACGTGTTTTTACGTGTTTTGGAGTTTGTACATGCTTCAGAGTTCGTACGTGATTTGAAGTTTGTATGTGCTTTGTCTCTAGGGGCCACCGTAAATATACTTTTATTTATTCACTCCACATAAAATGTAATAAATAAATCATATAATACAAAAATCAACTATTCACATTTCAAGTTTTAACTATTTAAATTTTCAGCTTTTTCCTTTCACAAATTTAAAGTGAAAAGAACACAAAACACTGCAAACCACAACACAATTAAATATAAATTATAATATGAAAACTAAAAGAACATGCATATTCTCTGTCATATGGACCTGCATGAATAAACTTTCTCAATCCTTTATCATCTGCAACTGAAAATAGTTGTGGATGATTACTATACCTTTCTAATGTTGTTGTCCCTGCCTCTCTTTCTCTCTCTCTGGCTCTGTTCCTGTGCTACTGAGTGTAACTACCGCCCCTCCCCCCTCTGCCCAGCGTAAAGCACAAGGCTCGCGTGCAGAGTGAAGCGGAAAAAAAGTGCGAGAGAGAGGCTGAGAGAAAAAAAAAAACAAACCCACGTGACGGCTCGCGATAAGGAGCCGGCTCGCGTCGTTCACGTCAAAGAACCGGCTCTAAGAGCCATTTCGTTCGTGAACGACCCATCACTACTACTGCAAGCTCTGCATTCGAGCTGCTGTTTGTATAAAAGTTATCAGCGTGATCCTTCGTATTTTATACCACAAATTAAATGACAGCATGAAAAGGGCATCGATAATTAAAGGATTTTTGGGTGTGCTCCTCCATAGAACACAAGAGAGATTGTGTTTGAATCACAATTATAATTGTTGTTGTATAAAATCAGCGAAAGAAACAAACCATGAATTTTAGTAGTCATTGCATTTGTAATGTCCGTTTAATTTAGGTATCAACTCAGACTTCACATTGACAGTAGAGTATATAGTTAATTCTAAGTGCCACAATATTTATCTAAGACTGGCTGACCCTTGCTGAGCTTGCAGCTGAAGAGCGCTGGTGTTATGTATCAAAAGAGGCTTTGAGTGTAGATGATAAAGATGACATGCTGTTTAGCAGCCCAAATTACAGTGCTATCACAAGAAAAGAAAAAAAAAGTAAAATCCACCGTTTGTGTTAGAATTCCACTGAAAAATACCATCTGTTTTATAGCTTCGTTGCTTTTCTATCATTTATCATGTCAAACCTCATTGGCAGGAAGGAGTTTTAGTTAAAAAGAAAAAAAAACATGTAAGAAATTACTTTGATCCAGAAGCAGTGTCCTGTTTACACATAAATATCACTATCAGCCCAGGCTTAAAATGCCGAAGAGATAAAACTTCAAGGTTAGCTTGAGAGTGGAAAATGGTGCAAAAAATGTTCCCTGTAACAACCAGAATGTTTTGCAGTCTGCTCCTTCTGAGGCTGGGCCACACAATAACAATCTGTTATTGAACAGGTTTGAGTCTAGTTGGGGGCTAGCCTACAAAAATCAAAGACATATATGAAGAAGAAAAGTAAGATAAATGAATGTAGATACATTTTTTTAATGATAGAACTAGGTTTGTCTGTCCCAAAGTAATAGGAATCAACATTCTTATTACTTTGGCCATATGACATATGACACATGTTAGCTCATACACAAGTTTGTGGTATAATATATTGAATGAAGACTATTGGATTTAAAAGCTGAAATAGAATGCATCATTTCTGCTTGATTAAAGACTTGTGTTTCTGAAATGCAAGCAATTAATCTGATAATCAGCTGGTAACTGGTGAGATCCAGTATATCTCAGTATATCTCAGAGAAAATAGTTCACAGCTAATTTAGAATGACCAGTTAGCCTATGCCATGTCTTATATCAAATCTCATGTCGAAATGGAACAATTCAGATTTATCAGCTTAAAGTTTTATGAAAAGGTAAACTAACTGTACTAATTTGTGAAGGATACAAATCACTTCTGAGTGTAGTAAATGGAACAGGAACCAATGTTGTTGCTATTCTCAAAAGTCTTTTGTTAGAAAAGAAAACCTATGGTTGCATTATCACCAGCCCGCTGTCTGGGGGAGCTGACCTTTCGCCGTCCTTGAAGAGACAACAACCTTATAGTGAACTTCAAAGGCCACCGCGGGGCTGCTGCAAGCTGTAACCTTTGTCATTCCTTGTTGTACCAGTGATGCAGGCGGTTGAGAAAACTTGCATTACTCACATTGCTCCTGTTAACGTAGTTCATCGTAGCTATTTTTAGTGGAGAAATTGTTCTCTATAAAAAGGCAGTGTAGTAACACAGGAAGCAATAGCTGAACCCTAGAGACAAGGGTGACACTGCCTTCAACGTAATGAGACTAGAAAGAAAATATACAATCAAATAAATGTGCTATATTTTTAGACAGATGGGGAACTGTATGAATGCTGGGCAGAATTTAACAACTTTTATTATTTAGAACAAAGTAAAGATTAGACGATTATTATACGATTAAATATGAATTTGTATTGAAAAAGCTTTTTTCTTCTCTTTTTCTATGATCCTACAGATTTATCTTGCGACCCGTGTCAGGCAGGAGCTCTAAGCTTAGTGACTCAGGAAGCCAATAGCTTTTAAAGTCTGTCGTCATGCCTGTTATCTGAAGTCTGGTTCATGCTCTGCTTTTTTGACCATAGAAACAGGCTATAAAGGGGAGAGAACATTATATCAGTGGAGGAAACTTGGCATTGAAGGAATCATTTGATTCTGGGAAATTCACTTATAGGTTTTCAAGCATTAGATGAGAAGATCAATAACGCTCTCAACTTTGTCCATTCAGTGTAATATAGAAGCCAAGAGATGATCGGGTTTGTTAGCATAAAGAGGAGAAAATAGAGGAAATGGCTAGCCTGGCTGCTTAATGCTAAGTTGGGGTAATTGTATTTTGTGTCCAGCTTTAAGAACTGCATGTCCATTAGCCTTTAACCAAACACAGTAGTATACATATTCATAATTGTTTCTAATAGCATCCAAATAGTTGTGTAAATCCTAAAGTAAAGGCAACTATCCATACTGACCTATTGTGCATTTAATATGGATCGAAATAAACAAATACAGCCACATACCCAACAATAATAACAATGCGCCTGACTCACACAAACTCACACACACAGAAAGATGTGATAGGAATTCCACTAAATTATCTACTGCTAAGCAAATTCCAGACATTCCATACGTCTCCCACAAAAGTGTGTGTGTGTGTGTGTGTGGGGGGGGGGGGGGGGGGGGGGTAGGTTGTGATGTGTTTGGGTCATTGTAAATCCTGAGGTCACTGTGTGTCTAGATCAATTGGGGTCACATGCTTTGCAGTTTATTTTGTAATGTGTGTGTGCGTGTGTATTGTGTGCCTGGTCGAGCTGTATGTGTGTGAGTGTGTTTATGTGTGCTTGTTTGTTTTGTTGCGATGCAGAGAAGCGGGCGACCTCGTAAGAGTCTGTGGTTGATGGTGTTTCTGCCTGGAAGCAGTAAAACTGATCAAGTAGGGACGAATGCTTGCAGACACATGCACACACTGATCACTGTTGCCCTGCAGCACACACACAGCCAAACACACGCGCACACACAAACCAACATATTTAAAATATGACTGTTTCTATTGATATAAGCCCTTGTGTTTTGTCCTTTTATTGAGCAGTCTGTGTTACAGGAGCTTATATACTGATCTTATAATGTTATACAGGATCTCATATACTCCACACAGAGAAACAATCACATAGAGAAGCGTTAGATTTACTGGTCCAATGAGGCCTAAATTTTATAAACAAAGACACAATAAGATAAGCCATAACTTTTCAGATTTGCAGGATCGCTGTACATCAGTGATTCATGGCAATCACTGAAGTGCCCTGAATGGGAATCACAGGACAAATCAGAAGTAATGAAACATAAATCAGGATAAGAAAGGCAGAAAAAAGTAGCGCAACAATAAATAGTTTCTTCTTTTTTTTCGTATCGCTTCCCTAATCTTTGCCAGATGGCTTCTGTACTCTACGAGCGACTCACACACACAAATAGGCAGGTTCAATGTAGTAATCTGAGTAACTGAAAAGCCTTCAGAACACCAAGCTGTTGTCTTCCTTTAACCACTGCACCACATGTAATCACCTCATGCCTGGTGTCTTGTTTGGAAAACACATGCAATCAGTCAGCATGCATTAGTGGAAGGACTCGCGACACTGCATGCACAAATGTTTTAGCCTTTTTCCATTTGTGCTATGCTCTATGTTGGAAAAATATCAGGAATGGAGAATATGGTCAGAGCCAGAAAGACCCAAGGAGTACATTGAAATGATCTGTACAATGGGGATAAAAACAACAGGGCATATAAGAGTTATATATATGTTATGTGTGTGTGTGTGTGTGTGTGTGTGTATATATATATATATATATATATATATATATATATATATATATATATATATATATATATATAAAAATATATATATATATTCTTGGATGAATGAATCCAAGAATCCAAGAACATCCAAGAATACATTGGGAAGATGGCCCCAACTGACCGAGTGCTCAGTGCTCAGTGAATACCTCAGGCAGCAGAAACCCAAGAAAGAGGAGGGAGACGAGGAACCATCATGGAAGGACAGGCCCCTGCACGGTATGTACCACCGGCAGATAGAGGAGGTGGCTGATATCCAGAAATCCTACCAGTGGCTGGACAAAGCTGGACTGAAAGACAGCACAGAGGCACTAATCATGGCAGCACAAGAACAAGCTCTGAGTACAAGATCCATAGAGGCTGGGGTCTATCACACCAGGCAAGACCCCAGGTGCAGGCTGTGTAAAGATGCCCCAGAGACAATCCAGCACATAACAGCAGGGTGCAAGATGCTAGCAGGCAAGGCATACATGGAACGCCATAACCAAGTGGCCGGCATAGTGTACAGGAACATCTGTGCCGAGTATAACCTGGAAGTCCCGAGGTCAAAATGGGAGATGCCCCCAAGGGTGGTGGAGAATGACCGAGCTAAGATCCTGTGGGACTTCCAGATACAGATGGACAAAATGGTGGTGGCTAACCAACCGGACATAGTGGTGGTAGACAAACAGAAGAAGACGGCCGTAGTGATCGATGTAGCGGTTCCGAATGACAGCAATATCAGGAAGAAGGAACACGAGAAGATGGAGAAATACCAAGGGCTCAGAGAAGAGCTCGAGAGGATGTGGAGGGTGAAGGTAACAGTGGTCCCCGTGGTAATCGGAGCACTAGGTGCGGTGACTCCCAAGCTAGGCGAGTGGCTCCAGCAGATCCCGGGAACAACATCGGAGATCTCTGTCCAGAAGAGCGCAGTCCTGGGAACAGCTAAGATACTGCGCAGGACCCTCAAGCTCCCAGGCCTCTGGTAGAGGACCCGAGCTTGAAGGATAAACCGCCCGCAGGGGCGTGCTGGGTGTTTATATATATATATATATATATATATATATACATACATTGGAATTTTTTGTTTAGTTTCTTCTCAGAGCGCAGCTCAAACACAACAGGGATGCTCTATTTATTTCAGATAAAGGTCACCATTCAACATAATCAAAACTAATTTTAATGATGACATTTCAATCTACACTTAGCTCTCAGTAGGTTAGCTCTGTGATAATAAAGCAAATCTTATAATACCATGAAGCATCACAATTCTTTAACATAACGAGCGCACAAACACGTACCATTACAGAGACAGTCTGGCACCAGATCCATTCTGCAGAACCACAATCATCATCAAGAAAAGCAAGGACTCTGGGACGGATGCTGTCCCCTGCATCATTACAACAGTTTGGGGTTGAATGACAAAAGTAAAAGGGAGTAAGAGGGAGTTTTTCCTTCCCACTGTCACCAAGTTTTGCTTAAAAGGGGTCGTCTGATTGGGTTTTCTCTGTGTTGTTGTAAGGACTTTACCTTACAATATAACTGTTGGAATCAACATTCTTATTACTTTGACTATATGACATATAGGGCTGCCACGATTAGTCGACTAGTCACGATTACGTCGACTATCAAAATCGTCGACGATTAATTTAATAGTCGACGCGTCGTTTGAAGCATGATCCCTTAAAGACGCAGGAATAAGTAGTAGGATTTAGGAGTGTAATAACGGACTGAAACAGAAGATGGCAGCACTGCATGTACAAGGATGCCAGCTGCCGTTAAACCCCGAAGAAGAAGCTGTGTCCCAGAATTCATAGCGCGGCCCAGCTCAATTTCCAACAATGGCGGTAGCTAGTTAGTTTTAATATTACTCTTATTATTCTTTCTAGGTCACAAAATAAACATTTATCATATTTTCAGGCGAGAATGTAGCTGTGTAAACCTCAAATATCTGCTGAATTTATCAAGACCCCACTTATTTTCAAAAGCGCTCCGACGTTTTCGGAGGACGTCTGTTACCCACCAGCTCGATAGCTTGCCGGGCTTCAAGGCTCACTAGAGCCGGTGAGAACACCGGACTCCTGGCAAAACGTCTTCAAACCCACCGCCGTGTTTCGCTACTCAGGTTAAACATGATATATAAGTCATTTAGATAACTTAAAAATGTTATTGTTTGGTTTTTTCTGTATTTTATTTGTTCCTGAGTAAATCGGTTTGGCTGAGATTAAAGTTAAAGTTTTTACACAGACGCATGCTGGTGCAATAAGCTGTACGTTTTACGTCCAATGGATGCATGATCTGATTAGTCGACTAATCGCAAAAATAATCGGTGACTAGTCGACTATCAAAATAATCGTTGTGGCAGCCCTAATGACATATGACACATGTTAGCTCATACACAAGTGCGTGGTATAATATACTGAATGAAGACCATTGGATTTAAAAATAGAATAGAATGAAATAGAATGCATCGTTTCTGCTTAATTAAAGACTTGTGTTTCTGAAATGCAAGTAATTAATCTGCTCTCTGTATTAAAAAAAAATACATGAAAAGTTATTTTCATGCACCAGGAGTAATTACCCGTTTTGTTACACACAGCTACAGGAGAAAATGAAAGGCATTTTCTTTAAAGGTGTACCTCTGCAATTCTGTAAGTTGTGAACATGCTACTACCTATTGTATCTGTGGCCTAAATAAACACCCCAGGGAGTTTCTTTAGGAAATATTGCTGCTGTCCTTAGAGCATGAAGAATTAGTGCTTGAAATGCAAACTCCTCGGAGCTGCAAGGCCTGTGCCACAAAGAAAAACTATAATCCCCCACACTAGAAATGAAAAAATCCATGGCGGCCTCACACTGAGGTTCTTATATAGATTACTTGAGTATTTTAAGGATTTAATCAGGGGCCGACGGTGCTGCGGCTTCGTTCTTTCTTTCTTTTTTTTGTTCATCTGCTGTAGCGTCTAGCTCACTAATCTTTAGATCTCGGGAAACACTGCATCACTCATTACAACCAGGTAGGGACTAACAAGTGTGAGCTCGCACACAAACACAGACGTACATAAATATGCAGATGCGCTGAAATCCTTGCCCACGCGTATGCTTGTTTACGTGCGACTCCTTGGGCTGGTGTCAGGGCCCTGACTGATGAAAACACAGCAGCGGTGTTGGTGTCAACGCCATAAAACAAAGGCTGCAGAGTAGATGAGCTGCCATCCGTACCTTCAGTGATGGATTTCACCGAGCGCACATTTGCTGTTGAAAAGAGACCAGTTAGTCTGCCCACTGCTCCTTCTCCTTCTTTCCACCCTGCTCGCTTTAATTCTTGCACTTCTACCCTCTTCCTGCATCACAGCGCGTTTTGTCTTTTGCATTTTCTGTCCTCCTGTTGCAATGCAGCCATTTTTTATCGTATCCTCTGTCTTCACACTTTTATTTACAGCGCTCGGTGCCCTTCAGCCATCTTCAAAGTTGAATGGCTCACGTTTATGGCCCCTACAAAGGGAACACATCTGTTCTCTGCCTATCCCACACTGTCTGTTTCAGTGTAGTTGGTCCTCTCTCTTCTCCGCTCCACTTGTCTGCACACGTCTGTAGCAAGCCCACTTCAGACCGTCTTTTGTCCATTCAATATCCTTCACCGGTGAAAGGGTCACAGCAAGCTCCCATATCCTTTAAACCCTCTCGAAAATATAAGCCCTGTGTGTGTCTACCAAATATGTTCCATAGGTGAAAACCGTCAAGCAGAACATTTTTAGATGTTAGCTTTATTTCCTTAAAAAAATATATTTTTCCCATTTTATCTGAGGAATGTCATTTCAATTTTCACCATCCAGGAACACCTGCAGATTTTGTTATTTTCCTTTTATGTGTCCAGACGTCATGCTTGTGCTCGAGTCTAACAGATTGCTTAATAATAACAGTCTACATGGACAGATCAGTGTTAAGCTGTACTTGATCATGACTCACAGTTTTGCGATGGCATTGGGTGCAGAACACATCTGAATGAAATATGCAAAAACCCCTAAACCGTGTGACTATTAATAGAGGATGAAATATCACAGAAGCAGATTATGTTCACACTAGGGAGTCTCAGCAGAGAATTTTCCTCAACGATCTTAAGTAGTCCCACTCAACAATGCATAACAATCCCCCTCTCATCAGAAAAAAAGTCTGTCTGAGTTAATATCGTGCAATTATAGCGCATGTTTCACTTTGGTGTTTTGCAAATCATGGAGGAATAAAATTACAAGTGATGTTTTCATTCATGCTAAATCTTTGTATACTGTTTTCCATTTTTTTAATGTTCTATATGTAATAGCAGTGCAGTTTAAGATTTGCAAGTCCTCCAACCAACTGGAAATACCCCTGAACATGAAACAAAGTTAGTGAGAAGAAGAATAGTGATCTGAAAATAGTTAAACTACGTGACCAAAAACCTTTTTCTTTCAGATGCTGACCACAGCATATCATCCGCCTGCATCTCACGCTACCTCTAGCTTCCTCCTCTGTCACACCAAACCTCTGCATATCTTCCAATATCCGTTATCCCTCCTCTGCACATATCCGAGTCATCTCAGCCTTGCCTCTCCCCAAACCGCTCGACCTGAGCTGTTCCTCTGCATTTTTGTTATGCCACAATCTCCAAATCATCTGAAATATGTAACACTCCACTGAATGGAAATATGAAAAAAGTAGATTCCAATCTAATTTTCACAATGCAGTGAATGTAGAATTTGCTCAACAGTGGTAACAGTGGCCTCTGTGGCCACATGTGGTAATGACAGGATTCTGTAAAAAATAACATTCGATTAACAAACACAAATCCATCATCTCTATACCCCCCTGCAATTTTAAAATTCATATCAGGCAATTTAGTGTTAGGTGTGCATCCTCTGAGTTACACTTGCTTCCCAAAAGTCATTTCACTTAGCACCACTCTCCTTCCCACCTTGCCTTTCGCATCCTGAGACGTGCAAACTTGGTGCAAACCAACTACAAGGAACTTCTTACTGCTGTGTTTCCAAACAAGGGTTTCTCCACCATGTACTAAGTTATGTTTTGCTTGGGAATCAAATGCATATTTGATCCAGTGACATGTAAGGTTTCTCTTTTCAGTTGGATGGTTGATACTAATCAGAGAGTAGTCTATGAAAATGTATTTATGACGCGTCGATTTCCACTGGTTTTCTGTGTCCAGGAGTTTCGGCACACCTGGAAATCGACTGTCACGCAGAGTCCGATTTACTACTTACTTATGTGTGTGAAAGTTTGCTGGAAAAGGTAAAGGAATAGTCACCCGACTGTGGTTATGCTAACCTTTAGCTCTGGTAACAGCCCAGCTGGCTTCCCCTTTCTGTTTACACCACTCTCTCTTGACTCCATGCTCATTGCACCAGCAGAGCCTTGTATCTATCTACCTTGTGGTATCACACCCGTGCACGCACGTTAGATTACGTCAAAAGAAAGAAAGCAATGCCATTCACCTTATCACGAGTAAGTGTACCATCAAAATGGCTTTGGAGCCAAATATGAAACCGTTACATATTATTCCTCTGAAACAGTCATTAATCACAACTTGCCAAATCAGTGCAAAAAACTTCTTTGCAGAACACCCAACGGTCACAGACATTCAATCATACGTTTAGCCAAGCCAGTTGGAAGAGTCAATCCCACTTATTTGACCGTGAAGGTTTACGATAAATGGGCAGACTTTATGAATAGAGGCTCTATTTAGAGATGGCTCCATAAAACATGCAGCCGGCCACTGTTTCATGTTTTGTCGTAAAGCATAAGGTCAGTGCCATTTGAAGTGCAAAATGGGATTCATTCTCTATTTTTGCAGGGTGGCAGTTAATCTCTTGTGATTTAATGTTCATGTATATAGAAAATAAAGCAAGTGGGACCAGTGTTTAAACTGAATTTGGAAACTCTTGCGGTTGAGTTTCCACAATATGTTTGTACTTCAGCAGGGAGAATATACATGCCATGGCCTTTATGCTAACAGAAAAGCTATTTAGACCTTTGTGAGTGCATGAAAGGAGGGTTTTATGTATATACACTAATGGTCCTATAGTCTCTGCAAGTTCAAACTTTCCCTGTTTAACTTCAAAAGGAGCTGCTGCATGACAGCCATACCCATTGTGTCCCCACCTGTGCATGGGCGTTTCAACCACTGCTATTAGTACAGCTGCTTGTCTATATGCAGGAGTATTTGCTGAGAGCTAAAATAGCTTTAATGACAGTGTGTTTGACACTGTGCTCTCAAAAGCAGCTTTGCTCTCCCTGATGTAATGTCTGTTGTTTGTCGAGTTGAAAAGTCCATAGGCGGTCCAGCAATGACAGTGGTGCAGTTGATGGTTTTTGTGTGTGCGCGTGTTCCGCTGTTAATAGACAACGCAGCGAGGTGCCAGTTGGCTTGTCTCATCGCAAGCTCCAAAATTTGGCTATTCGCAGGCAAGCAGGAGACAAACAAAGCATTTGTTGGCTCTTCCCTGTGGTTACAGTACACAATTAAAGGCAGAGGGTAACACGTGCACACATTTTATCTGCCTGTCCTTCGTACATACACATGTACACGCTGACAAATGTACAATTTCCAGCCATCCATATAAGTTCCTAACACATTTTATTTTCAGCATGCAGCAGAGGAATCATAAGGGGGAGAAAACTGTCATTGATGTGTAAATTCACTATAAATAATTCCTATCTCGTCTCACCCAAAAGACCGTCTTGACGAGTGTTGGCTGCTGCTGCTTCCAGCTTACGCCTATCTCTCTTCCTTCCCTCCTGTATCCATCTCTCCCAACATCATTACTTATGAAGCAAAGTAATGGAAAAAAAACACAAATTTTTTAGTGTTTTCCGAGACCCACTGTCACCATCCTCCTTTGCTCACTCTGGGATGGGCACGCGGCGTAAAGTATCCAGCCATAATGGAACATGAAAGTGGGGTTGTGGCCTACGCACTTGCATGGTGAGAAAAACAGCAGAAGTGGAAGTATCCTCGCCTTGCTCTGCTCTATATTTATAGGCTGAAAACCTGATTTCAGATCAGTCACGCTAGACTTGCAGCAGACACCTACTGCACGCTGGGAGAGGCGGCCAGGCATAGAGACACTGACTTTTTCTCTTTCTTTTTTCCCTACCTTGAAAAATGTTGGGTTTTATTTTCTGTTCCTGTCGGACGTTGTTTTCTCTTAGTTTCATCTTGCTCGTCTAGTATTCCTCTTCACAAGCAGAGTAAAGCACTTCCTCGGTGCAAAAATATTATAGCTGTATGTGCTGAGTGCAGTTATATGTATGTAACCTTTCTTTTAAATGATGAAGCAACCTGTTTACTTTTTAAATTTGTGTCACCTTTCTTTCTCCAGTGAGCTAAAACTTACATCTGCAAAATTCTTCTTCTTATTCGAAATAGACCCAAATATTTCTACTGTCATGGTAGATTTTTCTTTCTTTCCTCTGTGAAGAATTTCTATGTCTTTTTCTTGCTCTTCTATGAGTTCAAGAACAGACGAAATGCTTTTTGAGTGACTGGAGTATCCTATTAAGAAACCCAGGGACAAAGGTTTCTTGGGAAATATGCTCACTTGCTTTTTTTGTTAGTAGTTACATCAATACCACTTTCATTTAAGCGCCTTTACCAGCAATCGGTTAGCATTTCAGCATATCTTAGCTTTAAGACTCAATATGCACGGGGTAAAAAGCAATACAAACTGGATGAAAGGTAACACATTCTGCTTATCTACTAGTTTCAGCGGGTGTGTTGCATCTTATCTTATTTAATGCTAGAACAAAAGTCTATAAAAGTGTATACATTAGCTGTTAAATACAAAATAAACTGAATAGTGTGCATGGAGTTTGCATGTTCTCCCTGTGTCTGCATGAGCTGTCTCCGGGTGGAGTTAGGTTAATTGGTGATTCTAAATTGAGTGGCGACCTGTCCAGGCTGTACCCAGCTTCTTGCTCCATTAGTTACCCGCTGCCATCAGTCGGATATTCCAACTGGAAAGTCTGAGAGGTAACTCAAGATTTCCAACTTCTCACTTGAAATGGGTGATAAAATGTGTAACGATGATGCACGAATAAAGGGATCCTGTAAAGTCGAAGACAGCGACAGCTACTGTATGTAAAAATAAGGTAAATCTGGTATAAGTCTACCACAGCAGTCATACCATAGCAGGTGCCAGAAAGCAAATAATGTATTCCTTAAAATGTCAAACTAGTCTATGTTTGATGCTCTATAAACACAAGGTGTGAGATTTAGATGACATTGCACTTTTGACCTTAAGTGATGACATAATTAACTGGTCCAAATTCTCCTCACTTCAACGATAATTTAGCCTTATCAGTAATATAAAAGACTTCTATTGTTTTAGTTTAATACAGACACCTGCAAGTCTTCAAATCAACCCAAACTGTGTTAGTTGTCCTGAGTTTCCTTTTTTTGTTCGTCCTTCCGCCCTTTTTTCAGTGTCACCACTTAGTCTCGCAGATATGTGAATCCTTTTTTTCTGTCTTTTTCCTTTTTCTTTTTTTTTACTCGTCCTCATCATTCAGAGAAAAAGCAGGCCAATGTCTTTATGGTCGTGTTCCTGTCCTGCTGTGCTTTTAGCCTAATGGACAGACAGCTGTGCTCCCATTTCTATATTTAACCAGAAACCCCACATGATGAAGTTTGTCACACCCTCGCTCTTCCTCATGTAACTGACCCCCAAGTTAATGCCCAGAGAAACACTGTAACCTCACAGGACATTTTATTTTGTGCACCTCTGAAATACAGAGATGGAATATTAAATGCTGGCCCTAACATGTCAGAATATCTTTGGGTATAGAAAATAGAAACAATTTTAAAAGCCAATGCAGAGCAAAATACCACCAGTTGCAGTTGGTCTTTCCCTCTGTGTATGTATGCGAGCTTGTACAAATAAATCCGAATTTTAAGCTGCTGTCTTTTCTCATACTTTCAGGGGCTTTTTGCTTAAAAACTGGAATATTTTATGCTGCTCTTTTTATTTAATCATTTAAGCTAAACATGGAAAACATGGGTTTTGTAAAAATTAAGGGTACATTAAACAGATTTAGCGAAAAGCACGTTGATAAGCCTTGCTGGAACTACTTTAAATGCAGTATTTAATGTAGCTGTAATCTGCATAAAACCACAATTCTGTTATTAAATGGATGCAGGAGGTAAAAATAAAAATCCCTTTCCATTTCGGCTCTTTGGTTTCATCGGTTTGTCCACTTTTCAAGAGAACGGTTACATAGTTCTCTGCAACATTTATAAAATCCTTGGAACAACTTTTACGAGCCTTGAAAGTTAAACACACATTATAAATCATATAATGACAGATCCACTTTGTCTGCCTTTTATTTGATATAATACATGATTAAATATGCAAATCCCTTTTTCCTGTGGATCTGTTTGTGACTGTTGGTGTGTCAGCTATGCCTGTAGATGTGTTTGTGTGTGTGTGTAAGCTCTGTATTGAGGTATAAGTAAAAGCATTAAGGAAGGGATCAGCTTGAGCTGGGGTCGTGCCCATCAGATTAGAAAGCTTAGTCCTCCCGTCTTTGTGTAATTAATGAGAGACAGAGGACAAGGAAGCGATAAAGACAAAGAGGCAATGAGGAGAATAGAGTGATATTAAAAGAAGCTAGTGCACATGCTCACCAGAGAAGGGATCGTGTGTAATGACAGGGTTCCTGGTGGTCAGTATATTTGTGTACATGATGGACGACTATGCAGCAAAGTACTGAGTCCAGAACCAACAACAGAAAGGGCTGGACTGGATATGTGGCTCGTCTAGCAGAGTTCAGGACCTTTATAATGTAAACAGGGATAAAAACTAGAGAATGATGGGAATACAGCGGTGTGAGGGTTTAAACGAAGCAGACAAAAGTATGCAAGTGGGCGAACATGCGATAACGGTGCAAACACTTGTATCGGTGAATACATTTTAGGAATGTGCATATTTTTTTTCTGCAAACTTTTACTACATACAGATAATAACACATTCCTGAGTAACAAAGAAAAATAGCTTTAATTGGATTTTTTTGTGTGTGTAATAATGAGAGATGTGACGTAAGAACAATTTCTCATTAAGCAGGTTAATCACCAAGGTAATCCAAGTTTATTTCTGTAGCATCATTCAGCAAACATTCGTGTGCTTTATATAAAAGGCAAAAGAAAAATCAAGCAACATAAAAAAGCAAAGAAGATAAAAAATAATTTAAAAAAAAGAATGAGGTGGCCTACACAGAAGAATAAAAACTGCGGTCCCAATTTTAATTAAATAAAAAGCGGCGGTAACTAGAGAAGCTGTAATTATCCAGTATCCAGTAATGAGAGAAATATGCCACCCTAACATGAAAATATCTTATTATAGCGTGAGAACGGTCTCGCAGAAACTGGAAATTGTTCACACTGGGTATATTATATATTGGGTGCAAGCTCAAATACATAAAACAGAATGATGCACAGCACATTTTTACGTTTTCTTAATATTTCTTCAATAATAAATATTATACAAAAAAAGGAAAGATTTACTAGACCAGCACCCCCCAGTGTAAGGTTTATGCCAGAGCTGCACTGAATTAACATCACTGCTTATTACCAAAAATAAATTTCCAATGTTTTTGTATATTTTAATTCACTAGTTTGGGCAGCTCTTTAATAAAAAATAAATTTTTGATGCTATGACATAATTATTGTTGTAGTCACATTTTCAGTGTTAATGCTTGATTACTTTCCAACATCTCAGAAAAATCCAGAGTGCCGGCTCAAATCTGGGTAAAAAAAACCTTGAATTCAGTCATTTCCAGTTGAGTTAAGTTTTCACAAATATTTCGAAAGGATTTCTGTTTTCTTGTTTTTACGAAAAATGATATAACAAGTTTGTTATGCTATTTATGAGTCAAACTTACAGCTCATCATCACAGGTTGTGCATTAGCAAATTGTGAGCAATGATAGGAGTGTATAATAACTTACCCCCCTGGTAGCAGGTGGTCCTAGTTTTGTTTATGCTGTGAAGGATGTTGACATACAGGTGAGGGTTTCTGACTTGATGTAATCCTATTTTTGTTAAAGACCACATGCAGTATGTGAATTACATGCTTTTTTAAAAATGAATAATGTGTGTTTTCTCTGTATGGCACATTAGAATGACGAACTTTTAAGCTTAATGTGGTTGTAAAGGGAAATTATAAACAGTTCATTATACTAGCTGAAGAGTTTCATTGTTAGCCCAGAGGAAACGGTGACCAGTTTCATCCAAAGAAATCGCCCCTTGTCCCTTTTCAGAGGTCGGCCCTAATGACTCTCGGTAACTGAGGAAGACAAAGCTGCATGGCAGAAAATCCATTAGTGAGTCTGCAGCTAGATAGCAAAGAGACACAGAGGAATGGTGGCTTTTGATACAGTAAAAGGAACTGCCTTGTCTTTTTCTGCGAGCGTCTCGAGAAAGCTGGCAGTTAGCCTGCATGTCAGAGCCCTGGTGGATGACTAATACTTGAAGCACTCTGAGGTGTGTCTGTGTATTGGCAAAGGAGGCCAAGGAACTGTGGGAGAGGGGGAGGAGGATAGACCAAAAGGGAGAGAAATTTGGGGATTGCAGCAGCGCTGTCACAATAACAGACTTTTGACAAAAATGCCAATATGGTTCAGCCTGCATACAGATATTGCTTTTCTTGTGTCACCAATCGGATTATTTGACATCTGGGTCCGTGATTTGTCTGTTTTTAGATCTCACAGACAAAAAAGGAGACATTAGGAGGTTCAGAGTTTCTACTGGATGTCAAAATAATACGCCAGTGTTGTTTTTGCAGCTTGTAGCCAGAAATGAATTTAAGTTTAAAAACTAAATGCACTTCATCTCATGAAAAAAACGGGGCTTTTGGAAGTGAGGAGATATTTCATGTGAATAGTTGCAGTTAAATTATTCAGTCTGAATTTTGGCAGGAAAAAAAAGGTCAAATTCATTTTTTAGAATTCCAACTGTGGCAACTGTGCGAGCTCACAAAAGTGTCATAACCAATAAAAACACGTGCCAAAACTGATGAGCAAAATCTTGCCTACATTAATTTTTAAAAGCCAGTTTTTAATCAAATCAAGTTCCAGTGATTTTTTTATTAATATCCATTTTTTTCCCGTTTTGAAGTGTGGTAAAGACAAGGTTAGAGCTTTCTTGTAAATTGTGGCACTATTGATATGTAGCTTGTCAGTGAGATGCAGATATCAGTTCACATGGAGGATTCACTCAACACTACACAAAAGTGTTCCAGTGGGATTGATAGGATTCAAAATCTGACACCGTTTCAATACCACTGTGTTGAGACGTCTTCCTGTAGTTACTTGTGCTACCGCTTGTGCATCTTGAGCATTCGAGTCTATGTTTCATTCTTAATATCAGTGTCATTCAGCAGATGATCTGCACTATGACTGACTCCTCAGTATTTTTTAAATTCATGCTACGTTATTTTAATCCCAAATTGCACTGATCCCCCCACATTTAACTCTTTGCTGAACTGAGTTGCAGAGAAATACTGAAAATGCAATCAAATCTGAATATTTTTGTACAAGGAAGCGGAGGGAATAGTAAGAAGAAGGCGTGGCTGAAGGACTGAAGCTTATCTGTCCATCTGCCGTTGCCAGGCAGTGAGCCTGTGTGTCCGTGAAAGATGGTTCCTTACCGCACCAGATGCAGGAGAGGACTTAATATCGGGATACACCTTCTCTGTCCCTGTCTCTTGTTGATTTGTCACACACACACACACACACACACACACACACACACACACACACACACACACACACACACACACACACGGACTACAGGCATTAGAGTTTAGTGATGAGCTGACTTTCCACTGACTGGCGCTACGTTACCTTTATAAAAACCATGTAGTGCATGGAATATGTATGACAGCCCAGTTTTGTAGGTTTTTTTTCTTTTTGTTTTTCCTTGACACAGAGATTAGCGGAACGTAAAAAAAAAAAAGATTTAGACAGAAGATATGAGGAGGAGGAGGGAAAAGCGATAAAATTTCGGGCACTTTTGCTACTGTGAGACATCACAGAGACATCTTCCACACAAAGAACATGAACACTTTGGTTTCTGTTTATTGTAAGAGGATACTAGAAGACCTCATTCCTCCGCACACTGAAACCTGAACTCTGTTTAGCTTCCTGTCTTTGCGCCCTCTCTGTTTACTGTTTCCTCATCTTTTGGCTTTTTCACCCTCTAATCTTTACAATATGCTGTTCACATTTCTCACTTGTCTCTTTGTCTTATTTCAGTTTTGACTCCCAGTGTTTTACTGTCCAAATAATGCCTATTGTACAATAAAATACAAAGGCAATATGTCTGCCCCTGCTTCCATCTGATGGCAGGTTTATTGTAAGCTATAGTGTCGAGTGCCTGACCTATTGCCTGCAGACAGAGCTGTAGTTTTGAGGCTTACTCGCATCCGACCCTCCCTTCCTCTTCAGGCCCAGAGGCTGAAGCAGCTGGCTACATACATATTTCTGAATGACTAAGCAGGCAGGCAGCAGAGGTCTGGATATGCTGAATATTTTGGGAGAATAAGCCATAATTATTGGATATTATTCCACTGGATTTTTCAGCAACAGAAACTCCCATTACTCCTAGCTCTCATTTGTCTTGATGCCTTGATCAATTGGTCCTTTGCAACATTTTACAAAAAACTAAATGAAACATGTAAATGAGGGTTGCTTGGGCCTACAGTTTTGGCCGTAATTTGTAAGACGTGTGCTGAAATTACAGAGACAGTCCAACTCTGTCATGCAGGTCATACTGTGCTCGCTGAGCTGTACATGAGAGTGAAAAGCACAGACAGTGGCCTGTTAGCACCGTGGCAGCTAATCCATAACCTTTGTGAGCCTCGCGCTCGTGCTCACGCATGCAAACACACAAATACTGGAGCACGTTCACGCTCCATCGACACCTGACCTTTACAGGAAGCAGAGTGGAAATCAACTGACCAGAAGCTCCTGTCACTCAAGGAGCATCCACCCCCCCTCCTCTTTTCCTCCATCCCTCACCTCTCCGTTTACACTTAGTCAATATTCATTAGTCAGTGTTTAGTATAGAATGAGAGAGAGAATGTGTGGGTGAAAGAGGCAGAAAGGAAAACCGATATATATAAATATATATATATATATATATATATATAGGTGAAGCTGATGTTTGAGCAAGGGAGAGGAAAGGAATCGGGAGATGACAGGGCAGAAGAGAAGCAGATTTGCTTATCAGACACCCCAAAAAAACAGGCATGCACACACAGTCAGAAACTCAGACTGGTGCCATCTTAGTAAACACAGCTTTGATGATATGGGTATCATACTGAGCCCAATGACTTGACTTAAAGAGAGAAAAACTGCTGTGCACTGTGCACTTTGTGTGTGCACATTAGTGAGCGAGAGAGCGAGAGAGACTGTGACTGTATGAGACAAAAATACATATTAAAAAAAGATAGAAATATGAAGATATCAGGCATAAATCTGTGTGTGTTTTTGTAAAAGAGGAAAAAGAGAGCGCGAGTGTGTGTCTTGACTACAAATCAACTTCTCTTATCCATCTACGTAGATTGCCCCCATATTGGATGTTTAATATTTAACTATAGCTCTTCTCTTGGGAGGCATGGAGATTAGAAAAAAAGTTGGAAGGCTGCAGTGTGTGTGTGTGTGTTTATACACATATACGCAAAAGCACGCACAAATGCAAACACAGAGCAGTGCTGACTTCTACAGATTATGTACACATAATCAGAACCCTTCATCACAAAACCACAAACACTCAATATGCAATCAGGGGCATACAAATGAGATGGAAATGTATTCAGACAACACCTAGTGTCAAAATGTTAAGTACAAGTTTCACAGGTGTACAAAAATAACTACCGTGGTTCTGAAATAAATGAAAAGAGATAGTTTAAGTCATTTAATAAGCATCATTGCCCAAATCAATACTTGTTCCACCCGTCTCAGGTCAGCTGAAACAAGTAGCACATGCAACACAGGCATGTAATCATATTTTGATTTGGTGCAGTTAGCCGGCAGTAACAAAAAGTAAGCGAATATCGAAGCCAGTGGAACAAGTTTACACTATATAAAATCATTTAAAAACAGAGGATTCATGTGGAAGATGATCATGTTTAAAGAGGTGAATTTTGAGACAGGATATGAAAGTGGGGAAAGAGTCAGTGTTATGAATATCTGGGATGGAGTTCCAGAGGTGAGGAGAAGAGAAGCTAACGGCTCTAAACCCTGTGGTAGTCAAACGGGGGGAAGGGACTGAGAGATGGAGGAGGAGACCCGAGCATGCGATGTGCAGAAGTTTACCCCACTATACTGAAAATGCAGATCGTTGTGTGCACATTACATGCATCATGCATACTTTCCCACATTATCACGCAGGGGATCCAGTGCGGTGCACTCCTTTTTTGGCACAATATAGAATTACCTCTATGCAGTCACACACTCGTACATTAATACAAAGTGAGTCATTGTTATTTCACAGGGTTTACCTACTCCACTCACAGAAACACTGACTCAGTTATTCACTCATACACATGGTTATGTTCTCATTTAAAATGACGCTTCCTCGACTTACAAACCAACAAATTTTGCCGTTCAGCTGCTGTTTAATGTAGGCAGGCTGATGTGCAGTTGTGGAAATTTGTCATACGTTGCTAATGTAAAGTAGGGATACTAATCTGTGTGTATGAAAAGGAATGTGAAGGACCGCTACGTGGCTACATTTTGAGTTGAATTTTAACTAACGTGATGGAGGCCTTAGGTACGTGACAAGTTCACTGCTTACACTTTTCTTCAGCATTCAGAGGGTTGTGCGCTATGAATTCATCCCCAAGGGTTAGACTGTCAGCACCAAGTTGCATTGCAAAGTTCTGACGGGTGTGAGGGAGAACATTCAGTGCAAACAACTTGAACTGTGGTGCGTGTCACTGTGTCAGTGTCTGCCTGCTCACAGTGTGTCAAAGCACCCTGCTCACCAGATTTGACTCCCTGCGGCTTCTTCCTTTTCCTCAGTACAAAATATGAGGTGAAGGGTCATCGTTTTGACACCGTGGAAGTGATCGAGCACATGTTCCAGATGGTGGTTGAAGCACTTAGAGAATAGGACTTGCAGGGGGGCATTCTAAGTGTGGCACGAGGACAGCTAGTGCGTTGCTGTACATTGTGACTGCTTGGAAGCAGATAGTGCCCAGATTTTAATCGTTTTAGAGAAAAATCTAGATTTCCAAACAAAAATTTAACAAACGGACTTGTACTGAAGAAATATGCAAAGAATGAAAGCATTTTTAACCTAAACCGGAGGGACACAGGGTGATGCAAAGAAAGGGACAGCACTATTATTCTTTTAAATTCAAGCAATATCATAAGCAACATTCGATTCACACATATTGAATGAAATTCAAACGGTACGCTTTTGTTTATGTGGGATTAGGTTTTGTGTTTTTGTGATATTCCATATAAGAATCAGTAAGGAATTTATTTTTCCTTTCAGAATTATAAAATACTTCATTTTCCTGTTAACTTATGTGCATTTATTACTTAATCTACACCTGTGTGTATTGCACAAACACACCTACACTGCCCACTTTGCACATCTGCGTGTGGACTCTGTATGACGGAGGAGATCAATAAACACATGCGTGGTCAAAGGAAAGGCGCAGAAACAAAGGGGCAGATGAAAAGAAAATGAGAGCGATTGGAGGAGAGGCAGCTGGCTTGGTTGTTTGTCGTTGAAAACAAAGTGCTTTTAAATGATTTACTTGTTCCCTGCATCGATGCATTCCCTCATTAAAGAACAGCAGACTGCGAGATTTGCAGACAGACCATGTTGCATGCAGACAAGCTGAGTCGCAGTTATGCATTATCAAACACACATGAAACATATGCAGGGACGCAGAGGCAACAGAACCCGGAGACAGAAGTGGGTCAGGCTAACCAGCTCGGTCTCGCTACGTTTAAAAAATGCAACGGGGTCCCGCTGTTTCGCATTAGATACGATGGATGCAAAGGCACGTGCACACTCATATACACAGTTTAGGAGAATATCTGTGTATTCTCAGACCAGCAAGCCCAAAAACGTCAGTGTGTTTACTCCAGAAGAAAAGACATTTACTTTTGAATGCGGCACACACTCTCACTTACACATTTATTTATTCCCTTTGCTCAGACACACGAATACACCGAGGAGCTGTACGTTTTCACAGATGCAATCTACAAATTCACTTGCTCATGCATAACTAAACGCATATCTTTACCCAAATCTCAAGCTTGGAACAAGATTTGGACAGCAAATCCTCAGAAATACATTGTGCAAATCTCTTTAACAGTCATGACGGTTATTTTTGCTGGAAGATTAATTTCAAATGTACATCAGCGCTGCTCACTGGAGTTTGGTGCTGTTGTACATGCAAACAGATCCTCATCACACACCTACGCGTGTATGCATGTGCATAAAACAGTGGAGATATCTCTCTGTCAGCTCCATCAACAGGTGGAGGAATATCAGAGCGGAGCTGGAGCTAACGCCAGACAGGCCTGTCTTTCAGTAAACTGATGCCAGTGTTTGTGTAGGTCTGTGTGTGTCTGTTCGGTGTGTTTTGACACATTTATAGTGGATACGCAGCCAACGCTGAGCTATAACAGTGACATCCTTTCAGATCTTGAACTCCAGAACTGCCAGTGTTAACCGTTGCCAACATGAGCAATGGAAGCCCAATTTTGTCATCTGGGGAGCAAAGGAAGACTGGATCTTGTCACTCATGAAGGGTTAGATGAATGAGGGTGCGAGAAGATTAATAGGAGGCATATTTTGCAGTGATGTTCCTGCTGCAAATCAACAAGCCGAGCGCCGGATGCCGAGACATGGGAGGGCTGAGGAAAAAGAGCGGGGTGACTTAAACAGGGAGGTGGAGTGATGAGATGTGGAGGAGGAAGAAAGAAGGGGGAAAGTTGAACTTTCGCTTAAGAGGCCGTTTGTTTCCTCATCTGTTTACTCTTCCCCGCAGTTCTTTACCCTGAAACCGTTACGCCACTCGACCGTTGCCGTTCCACTCAGGGTATGAAGGAGAGTATTGTTTCAGGGGTTTCCATTTGGGATCTTGTGCATCGTAGAAGTATGAAATACGAATGTGAGGCAGTGGACCTCAGCCAGTGGGAGGGGTACACTCAAAATTTCTTACTTGGCATGAGTTCAAGTCATCTTGTCTACAACAGAGAAGAGAGATTAGGGCATATTTACTTATGAGCTCAGTGATAGATACTTTTCCAACATGCAGTAGCTATCTGTACTGGTGCCAACGTGTCTGCAGAGGGAAGATTTATGACGGCACATAATCTGAGCCATTATGACTAAATATCAGAAATGAAAAGCCACAAAAATCCTGGTTTATTTAATGTGTGACAGATGTTAAATTTGATGTATTAGAGGGAGCATGTGCTGCCACATTGGCAGACTATGTATTCGATTTGTTCGCTATCATTTTAGTAGATTAGGCCTTCACACTGTGACGGCTTTTAATCATCACTGCTTTTACAAAACTATTCTGACTGTAGCAATATTAATTTTAATATACCAGTTAGCATATTAATATTGAGACTAATTCTAGATTTTAGTTTCTCCTTTAACTGGTTCCAGCCACAATAACATTTCTTCTTTTTCCACCTTTCTGCTGTCTTACAAAACTTTGCATAGCTTGGTTAGGTAGCCAGAATCATGACAAATGACTCGCTATGCCTGCTTTTAATAACTCCTGTGGATTAAAAGGTCAGTTGCTAATAAGGAATGAATGCTGCCTCTGCATATATGCATGTTGATAAAGACTAACAATGTGTTATAATTCCACTTTGCTAGGTTTGATTACCAGGAGCTCCTCCACAACTCCACGTTCTGTTTGGTGCCTCGAGGTCGGCGCTTGGGCTCCTTCCGCTTCCTGGAGTCACTGCAGGTAAATATATATTGTTGTGCACAATGCTGGCTATGACCATTATTCACCTTAAAGTCTCATAGGTCATTTTTCACGATTTACACCTACATTTCTCAGGCCCAGTCATCTATGCGAAATAATGGCTTAAAGATTCAACAGTTTTATTGATTTCTCTGGAGATTAGATATATTTCTGTTCTTGCTCATGCATATTACACACTTTCATGTACCGATGAGCTTTAGTGTTATTTGAGTCAGGATCTAACAGTTGGTGGGCTCTTTGCTTAAGATACCAACAGGAGCTGAATGAAGCAAATTAGATGATCTTATTATCATGCCAGATTTTTACTTATTTGATTATGAATGGTTAATGTTGCCAATTTAAACTTGGTTTCAAACAAGCTTACATTATTATGTTTTATGCAAAAGGCGTACAGTGTGATAATGAGAGGTTTCACAGGAGTCTCTACAGTCCTGTGAAAAAGTCCACCCCTACTGCTTTTATACGTATTAAGAGGTTAAAGCGTCCAGGGAATACTAATAAAATGCAGCTGATAAAAGGATCAAATGTGAGCACCTCTATAAAAGCAGAGGTTTTGGTTTGCCGGTCTGGAACATTTAAGTGTGCGTTCAACACAATGCCAGAGAGGAAAGACATCAACAGTGACCTCAGAGCAGCATTTGTTGCTACCCATCAATCTGGGAAGGGTTCTAAGGACGTTTCTAAATAATTTGAAGTCCATCATTCTACTGCACGAAAGACTGTTCACAAGTGGAAAACATTCGGGACAGCTGCCAGTCTTCCCAGGAGTGAACGCCCTAGCAAATTCACAACAAGGTTACTCCATGCAATGTTCGGATAAACTACAAACTACAAATCTCACACTCCCCAGGGCTCAGTTAGCATGTTAAATTTGAAGCTCACGACAGACCAATTAGAAGACGACTGAACAAGAATGGCTTGTTTGCAAAGGTTGCCAGGAGAAAACCAGCACCACATTTAATAAAAACCAAACACGGCACATACACCTCATAGCAAAAGTGTGCAAATTGGTAAAAGTGCAATGATTTGAGCTCGTGTTGCAGGCACAGCACCTGAGCATCTTGCAGTCATTAAGTTGACCGTGAACTCTGACTATCTGACAGCTAAAGCAAGGCTAAAATTGGGTCATGCAACATTGCAATGATCCCAAGCACAGCAGTAAATCCGCACCTGAATGGCTGAAAAAAATAAAAAAGTCGAGGTGCTGCAATGGCCCAGTCACAGTCCAGACCACAACCTGATTGAAATGCAGTGGCAGGACTTTAAGAGAGCTGCGGATAAATGAGTTAGCACAAACGTCAATCAAGTGAAGCAATTCTATAAAGAAGAATGGGCAAAAATTCCTTCACAACAATGTGAGAGAAAGTTCTACAGAAAACAATTCGAGTTATTGCTACTTGTTCTAGAAGGTTACGTCTACTGAATCATGGGGTTTTTCACTGGACTGCACAGAGTCCTGAAAACCTTTTTCACATGACTCTGTGTGCTTACCAATCGTAATTACTTTCAAGCATATGTAGTAACATACTAATAAAAACATGATTCAAAAGTTTTCTCTATACAAAACGCTGTTGTTATTTTCAGGACTTTACTAAATCCTGCATAAACAATCAGATAAAATCCCACATGTACTATACTAACACAGTAACTATCAAAGCATTATCTGCTGATTTTCCCACAACGCTGTTAGAATAACTAAACCGCAGTGAAACCGTTCATGCCGAACAAGCTCCATCTCACATACTACCGTTCAATCAACAGGGAAGTGCAAAGAATGCAGAATGTTTATGTTCCAAAGCTGCGGTTTGTGCAGTGTTTTTGGTTGTTGACACCTTAATGGTCACATCTGCAAATGTTTTGCCCCAGACCTTTGTGCTATGCTGAATGCAGATTGAGCCATAAAGTCTTTATTTGCTATTTGAAAGGCCTTTTAGCCTAAAATGGATCCATTAACACACACAGACGCGAGCGAGCACTTATACAAACTCTAGGATCCTTCATTTAAGTCCATCAGTGAAATGTGCAAGCACACAAACAATAAAGACACCACAGGCAGTGGAGTGAGAGAATAGTTTAAACGCTTTAACAGTGTGCTGTAGTTCTCACTCTGCCACCCAAGTTGATGGTCTCACACCAGTGCAGGAAGCAGCAGTGGCTGTTTTTAGCTTTGCCGAACACTGAACTCTCTGGCTGCTACAGTGTTCCCTGGCTGCACTGCTCTCTGGGGCTACGTGGTGTGTGTGAGTGTGTGTTTCTAACTGCGTGAATAGTCCGGAAGCATCTATGGGAGTGGCAGCCTGCCCCACCGCCGCTGATGTCTGCTGAATGGACAAATCCACACACAACCCACTCGGCTTGGCAGCAGGTAGCTGTCACGGTCCCTTTCTCCTCTTTGCCTTCCTTTTTTTTTCTTGTTTTTTCCTCCGTATCAGCCTCTCTCTCTCTCTCTCTCTTCCTTTCAAGGTGCTTTTTAAGATTTTTCACTTGTGTACTCTTTATTTTTCATTTTTCATTTTTTTGTATTATTTTTTTGGTGCTAGCCAAGCCCACAGAAGAACTGGCAATTACCACTGTGGTAGGAAACTTGCTGCCAGCTTTCCAGTATACACACAGACACACATTTGCACACTCCTCCACATACACCATCGCTCAGAGCCTCCCCTTGTTCGTCTCCCAATGCAAACAAACCAAAAACAACTACACAGCACAGAGGCCTTCATTTTCCTCTACCTCCAGGCAGAGGGGGCTTTAAAACGTTTGAAGCTCACCCTCACAGTGATTTATCTCTCAGGGAGAAGGCTCCGGTGAGCTGCTGCAAAATTAAAATTAAAGGCCTTGGATTATCACTCGAGGATCTTCATTTGACCTTGTTTTAACCAGGTGCTAATTCCCACACACGCATGCACGTGCAGGTCCTGCTCGAGTGTCCTTCAGCAGGTTGATTCTCCGATGGAACGCTGGAGCGTGGAAGTCTCGATGGGCCGGAGAGAGTGGTTGATTTCTACAATATCAGCTGCCGGTGCTGTTCTCTCTGGTGGTTTAATTTTAAAAAAAAAAAGGTGGAAACAAACCCAGATCTACCAACAGTCTAGACCACAGTGAGTAGAAAGAAAAACTGAGCAGGATGAGATGAAAGTGCTGCAAACAGAAATTGAAAAAACCAAGTAAACAAGGAGAAAATCTGATAGATTTACAGAGAGGGGAAGACCAAAGGGGGTGCAAGGGTAGCAAAAAAAAGGAGAACAACATCAAAAACCTGTCAGTAAATGAAGAAATAAGACAACATCAAAAATCCACTTCAATGAAGCATTATGCTGTAACGCATCAACTGCTTCTTAGTTTCTCTGCTCTCTTTCCCTCAGTGTTCCTCTTACCCCACACATGTCCCCCTCAGTGGTTGTACCTAATTAGCGTGGAGTGAGTCAGCCCAGTCAGCCACATCTGTGTTTGCATCTATATGAATGACAGTGTTTAACAAACCTCCGGAGTATCCAGGGAAAGTAGAGATGAAGTTACTACTCATTCCAGCCACTCTGTGAGGGTCTCACACACACACAGAAGCATTGATCATATTATCTGCCCAGTTTGGGATATCACAGTGCCAAGCAGCTGGGGCTACACTCCTCCAGACTACATTGTATTCATGCAGCTGTATATCAAGCTATAGCATTTATTGCCAAAGGGGAGCCCAAGCCAGCAGCTAAGGAGGGCTGAATCAGAAGGAACCTATTTTGACTCACTGGATGTCAACTGTGGATATAAGCCTGTTTTTGACTGTGAATTTCACATGGCATTCTCTGCACGTTACCAGTTTCAAAATCCGCTTTTCTTTGGGAAACAACAACAACCTATGACACTGCAACCTACGCGTTTAAAAAAGGAAGGCTCTGGCAAAGCAGGCCTGCTTGGTTCTTGGGTGGCTCTATGTATTCTCAAGAATTAGTCGTGCACAGCCAGATCTATGTATGTAACGCAGCGTGATTACAGCTTCGGCCTCACACGTGCAAATGTTCTCTCCCACAAAGCCAAATTTTGCAGTCTCACTACATCCTGGGTTTAGTGCCATCAGGGGCGATCTGGCTATAAGAAACTAGAAGGAACCCATTTCATCTGCAGCTTCTCAAATCTTATATTTTCTCCTACGTTACACAAGTTGGTTTCTTATTTTCACTGTTTCCTTTAAGATTCTTTAAACTCTTATTTCTATTTGCATGTGTGTGTCCAGGCGGCGTGTATCCCAGTACTGCTGAGTAACGGCTGGGAGCTGCCGTTTTCTGACGTCATACAGTGGAACCAAGCGGTCATTGAGGGAGACGAAAGATTACTACTTCAGGTAACGGACATAAGCATTTACAAGTGTCCGCACACAGGTGAACACCTTAACACATGCAAGCAGACATTGTGTTGACGGCCAGATGTTCATTCGGGATGTTTTGGGTCTTAGCATAACATCTGCATAAAATACATACTTGCGTTTTTTCATAATTTAAAGAAGAAAACAAACAATTGTGTTAGTTCATGGGTGGCTCACAAGCCTTTAAGTTATACACTGTCATCAAATAAGGCGTCTTCAGTTCTAGCAGATGAATATATGACTATAATTAAAGACATATCCAGAGATATGTATCCTTGGTTTAGGAGTCATGTTGGATTAGGCGAAGTTGAGAAATTTTACCACCTTCTTTTGGAATTATGCCACTATTTGGCAGCAACAGTAGCGAGGAAACATGTGAAGGGATTTGATATTCAACAAAGAAGCCAGCTTAAGGGATCTAGGGCGTATCGCAACCTTTCGATTTTTAAATCAGATGTTCTATTATTCGATTTTTAACAGAATAAACAGTTTTTAAGAAAAACACAAGCACTAAACCCTACTTTGTAAGGCTTACAAAGACTGATAGCCAGTATTATCTCTATCTGTGCAGAGGATTGGCTTAGTTTAAATGCAAACATGGACCTTGGAAAACATCCAGAACATCCAGGTAGGCATTACCTGTATCAAACGTGGTGGTTACAGCTTCGAGCTTCTTTGAGATTAAACACCCCAAAAGGCCTTAATCCAGCTTTATTTCAAAAGCACTCGCTCTCTCGCCGTGTCGCCTTGTTACACGGACGTACAAATAAACAGCCAGTGAGAAAAGCCAGTTCTCTCCCTGCTACAACCTTTATCTCTCTCCCTCACACACAAATTACATCATGTCTCCTCTGCATTGATCCGCTTTGATCCTGACCAATAGAGGACATGAATTGGCATTCAGCTAATGAGCAGGCACGAGCTCCCTGGAGCTCAGGGCGAGGGAGACATTTTCAAATTAGGGTAGAATTGGTTGAATGAGCTGACCTCATCAGTTGAATTTCTGCACACCTGCAAAAGTCTCACTTGGAAACGGGCGTATATTAGACACCGATGTTCACATCGTCTATGATCTGAGCGCAACTAATGCAAGGCTGAGTGCAGGCAGACAGTAGATGAAATTAGTGAAGCCATCTTTAACATGCACTGTAATTAATAAGAAGGAGAATTTTTCAAAAAAAGAGGAGATTTTTGTGGCGTCCCACCGTTTAACACGCATTTCTTCCACTTTGAGTTAAAATGAATGAATGAATTTTGGTGGTTCATTAAAACCCCCAATTTATCCTCACTAATCAGGGTCTGATTATCTGATTGACAGCCGCTAAATCAGATCTGTGTTAAATGTTTTAGAGGGCCAAATTAAACAACCCCTCTTTTTATCCTGTTCTAGACTATTTTAAAAGGTACTCCTTAAATTGACAACCATCAAAGGAAAAATCTTAATCGTATTTGTTTTTTCTCTTTCTTAAATTGCTTTTTTAAAAATTTTACCATGTTATTTTTTCTCTTTTGTCTTTAGGTGCCATCTACAGTGAGAGCAGTAGGGAACGAGAGAGTGCTGGCTCTACGACAAAGGACACAGATGTTGTGGGAAGCTTACTTTTCCTCGGTGGACAAGATAGTTCTCACCACACTGGAGGTCAGGCCAAGAATGGACAAACTCTTGATAATAAGGTCCAGCGACAGAAAATCCAACCAGATGTTGTTGGTAAAATCCAGGATCAGATATTCAAAGGCAAAGCCCAAACTCACGATTTGAAACAGAGGATGGAGTGCTGCCTGGGTATAGCATGTAGGACACTTAAAAACCACTTGCTTGTTGTAGCATTTTCAGACATTTCCAATCTAACATGCTAACAAGCTAACATAGCTCTCTTAACAGGTAATATGTGAGTTCAGGGCAAGATTTTTTCAGTTTGGCTCTAGTACTTCAGTGAGGTTTTGAATACTTACTGAACTATCTGATGAGACAGGTTACTACACATCCAGTTACTTTGGCACTTTAGTCTGAGGATTATAAAACAGAGAGGTTTGGTGAACAGATCTTATCTGCACAAACGCCTCATACCAACTGTCAAGCATGGAGGTGGAGGTCTGATGATTTGGGTTTATTTTGCACCCACAAGACATCAGGCCTATACTTACTAAATTGACCATGAACTCCTCTGTTTATTAAAAGAACTATGCAATTGGGTTGTGCAAGAGAGCCTTGATCCCAAACATAGCAGCAAATATAAAACAGAATGACTGAAAAAGTAAAGAATTAAGTTATTGCAATGATGCAAAGTCCAGAACTCAACCTAACTGAAATGCTGTGTTGGGACCTTAAGAGGGCTGTGCTGGGGAAAAAAAAGCCAACAAACCTTGATGAACTGAAGGAACTTTGTGAAGAAGAGTCAGCCAAGATTCCTCTACAATCATGTGAGAGACTAATAAAGTCTGAAAAGAATTACTAAAAGTCATTGAATCATGGGGTATACCTAGCCTTTCACTGGACTGCATAAACTCTTGTAAAAACTTTATTTTTCACATGACTGTAGCCACGGTGACATCAGTTATTGGTTAGTAAAGTCCCGTTCTGAAGCTTCAGTCTGAACATTTTTGGCCTTTGCCATTTTGATATTTTGAAACTGCACAGGAGAAGCAAGGGGTGAATTTAACAGACTTTACAGTTACAAGGATATTCACGGTAAAGCATGCCCTGCTCTGTACTCAAATGCTCTTTGACTGAAGTGGGAGTGGAATTTACAAATCCGCTTTGCTTGTATCACATTAAGCTTTGACCCCCTAGTGTCAACACAAGATCCGTGTCCCACAAATATGCGTGTGGGTAATACTGCAAACCTAGTTTTTCTCTGCTGCTATACAGATCTATTCAGAAATGTGCAGAACTCGAACGTTTCAAGTGAAAACTGCTATAAACACAGGCGGAGTTACTACTCCTGTGCCTTTTTCCTGCCTGCGTCCTGTATCATCAGTCCTCTTTCAGAAGACTGGTTTGCAGCAGAGTTGTCATATTTGAATCAAACACCCTTGTATCATTATGATTACAGGGTTGGCCCATGGTCTGTATTTCCACTCTTTCACTATCTCAGTTTTGTGTTGAATTAGGTCTGTGAAACATTTCAAAGCAGAGCACATCTGATCCGTCTTAGAGAAATCCCCCAAATGTATAGAAATTATATATCATTACTTAAATATCAGTCTCAACCTGCCAGTTTCTGCTTTACTGGTGACTATTATGACTTTTGATATGCTGCACATCAGGTGTAGAAGAAAAAACTTAAACCGGAATTACAAAGAGCTTGGAGTTTTCTTCACTTTTTTGTCTTTGAACAAGCTGCAAAGAAATGCATTGCAAAGATAGCTACTCTGGCTCAGAGAATGTCATTTGAAGGTTGGCCCAGCAGTTAGATGATGCATAAAAAGAAATGCCAAACCTCCTTATATAAGAAGTTTTTGAACACTCTGATAAAGTCAATGTGAGTAAACAACAGATTTAATGCTGCTGAAATCTGAAGAAATCACAGAACGAGTGGTAAACTTTATAATCAGATGTTTATGAACTGGAGTCTGGGAGCTCCTAGTTAATTTGGTGTGTGGAATTTGTGCAAATGATAATAAGAGGAAGGTTCTGGAGGTTAGTGATAAGCTGGTTATGTACAATGCATACAGCATGTAGAGGGGACCTCCGCACGAGAGACAGCTGTGCAGTCAGCTTGAGGTCAGTGAGGCAGAGGACTTCAGGTGCCAGTGTTGCTGCTGCATGGACACCTCCTATTGGTGTACAATGGGAAGTACACAGATCCTGTCATTACGGACTCCTAAAATATGCAGAGACAAGTGTGTCAGGACTTGAACTGCAGTGCAGTTTATATTAAGCTCTAAAATTCTCATGCACTGGCTTAGAAGGGGAAAAATGAGTGTGATGCAGGCTCATACTCGATGAGTACAACAGCCACTTTAATGCATAAAGCCAACATGTATTTCTCACATTGCAACCCACGTCGAACCTCATCCAATTTTTTTCCTTTCTTAGATCATTAAGGACCGTGTATTTTCTCACATATCGAGGAACAAGTACATGTGGAACTACCTCCCAGGAGGTCTGCTGGTCCTGCCAGAGTACTCCACTCATCTTGCACATTTCCCTTTCTACTACCTTGGATTAGGTAAATGCAGAGTTTATTTAAACAAATCAGCACAGCTTGCGAATCTTGATTGCATGCTAAGGATGTTGGAAAGGAGATGAAAAATTAAGACGCCACACTCAACATTACACAAATTGTTCTCAAATATTTGCTTAAGTTCTTGTCTGTATTGATTTTAATTTTGCATTCCTGCCAAATATTTGTTCTTTTATCCGGTTTAAATACATTATTTTATAAATTACGGCAGCATTAAACTGCAGCATTGCTCTCTACAGCACAGTGTTTTAAATGTTCAGATTCTTCATGGTGGCTTGAAATTATTTTGATGATGTTCAGTACAAATAAATATTAGTATTATTAGGCTTAGATTAGCAGCACCTTGCGCATGTTCAGACAGATAAGACATTTCATCATGTGCACATCTTTGTTTCATGACTTTGCTCAGGAGTCACTCCAGGACAGGAGTTCACTGCTGTCATCCATGCTGTCTCTCCATTGGTCTCCCAGTCTCAACCAATCATGAAGCTACTTCAGGTGGTCTCTAAGTCAAAGTACTGCTCACAGGTACATACTGAGATATTCTCTATGTAACTTTGTCATAATAATAAGCAAAAGTTGGATTGTGTGTACAGTTGCTTCAGAAAGTAGTCACTTTTTCACATATTATAATCGTAAGTTTAACTTGAAATGCATAATTGTGAATGTTTCTATAAAGCTACACTCAGTAACCCCTGAAGGCAAAGCAAACACATTTTAAGAAATGTTGAGAACGTACTACAGTGCCTTTCAGGTATTTATTTTCTTAACTGTTTATCACGGGGCCTATCATACCTTTATTGCAAATCTCTCATTTGAAAAGCATCCATGTCTACTCCTGCTGCAGTGCTCTCCACTGTTTTTCAAATTCCTCTTCAATAACTTCTGTCGTAAAGTGAATGGATTGTGCATAATTTAGTTTGTGCATATATAAGATTCAGTGATGTCAGAGCAAAATTATAGTGAAGTATAGATCTCACCAGGTTATAAAATTGAGCAGCTGGGGAAAAAAAGATGAGTCTCCATACTTCATAGAGTTGTGCATCTGGACAGACTGTGCAACCAAGCAAGAAATGCCATGGTCGCGAAAGTGACCTGGAACCCAACAGTCACTCTAACAAGTCAGTAGATGTTCTCTGCAGGAATTAGATGATCTGCCAATAAAAGGGCAGCCATCCCCAGGAGCACATCATCAATCAGGTCTTTAAGCTAAAAGTTGCAAGAGAAGCTGCTCTGAGTAAAACAGAGATGTCCTTGAAGAAAACCAGCTGAAGAGCACATGCAACTTGAGACCAAAGGGGTGAACTACAAAGTAAGATTAGTGGTTTAGCAAGCTACGTCAAGCTTAAAATCGGCGTTTTATATTTCTCAAAAGAGTTTCTCTTTTTACTTGGATAAATCACTGATGCTGAACACAATGCAGTCATGAGCAGGTTATGTTCAAAGCACCATATTTTAAGTGTAATGCAGATTCTCTGCTGCGGGAATACTTTTTTTTTTTGGACATAAACATTGTTAAACCATATCTTACCTTAAAAACAAGCATCGGGAGTGCACTCAGCCATTAAAATAATTAACTTGAATTAAAATGCTTATTTTTTAGCTCTGTGTGCGCTAACGTACCAGAATAACAGTTTTTTGCAGCCTTAATCTCTTGCTGTTTTTGCAACAGTATTGCATTTTACTGTTACAATTTTTATGTAGATATTTAGTCGTGTACGTGGCACTAATAGGGATCATTTTGTGTTGAAGAAGAGTTATATGACCTTTTTATATGAACATTGCACAGAGCCTGAACTAGAAAGCCCGACTTAATAAGAGAAAGTTGTTAACCACTGTTGTGATACTGGTTATCTCCAAATGAGTTTTAGGTTTTGTCAAATCAGCTGGGAAAGCCTGGCTGTGTTGACTTTCATTTGTATTAAACCCCTCAGGAATCCTGCTCAGCATTACAATAAACCAAAGCATACATACTTGGTTTTAGAACAAGTTTCTAGTAGTTCTTGAGTTAAAGGCCAAACTTAAACCCCATAGAGCACCAAAAATTAAACTTCACCGATATGAAGTGAATAAGAGTACAAAAATTAAAGTGGTCTGGATACTTGAGTACCTAAGGCAACTGTAGACTATGAAAATTTATCATTGAGCAAACTATCATATGGGATATGGGATATGGGATATCATATGGGTGAGGGATCATACCTCTGAAATCCCTGACTGATTTATGACAGCTACTTTTCTAATCAATCTAATGCATCTATATGTCGACATTTTACATGAGCTCCACTTCTCTTCTGTTTTAGATCATTATTCTGTGGAACAGCGAGAAACCGCCACCCAGTCGGAGCAAATGGCCTCCTATGCCTGTCCCCCTCACTGTGACAGATGGCAGGAGGAAGGTGAGGGCCAGTGCCACTCACAACTCAAGCTGTAGCCTGCTGTGACGTCTGAGTGACAGAATGACAAACTGTCGCTTGCTCAGTCTGTTTATGCGTCTCTCACTCGCTGTCTATATCTGCTAATCTATTTTTCGCCTTGATGTCTCTTTTTTTGGTCTTTCTTACCATCCGTGTTTATCTGACGTGTCCACCGATCCGTGCAGCATTTACTTTCTCAACCCTTCTTCCATGTGTGTCTTTTCAGACGTTTTTCTTCCTCCCAAGGCAAAACCTATAGTGATTCACCCATCTCAGTCACTCAACATGATTTACTGTATTTCATAATCTCTCAGAGCACAAGCCAGCCATCCCACGGGCTACAGCACCAGAGCTAAAACTAGTGACTTTGTTTTTCTCGCAGACCACCAGTCGGTTTCTACCTCATGTTGCCATAGAGACGGAAGCAGTGCTGAGTCTGGATGAGGATACGGTCCTACTGACAAGTGAGGTGTGTGGACATGTACAACACACAATACATACAGCAGAAGCGCCCACATACTGTACATGAATAAATTAATATTTCTAAACAAAAAAAACCCTGAATCTTCCTTTTCTGTACTTGCAGGTGAACTTTGCCTTCTTGGTGTGGCGGAGCTTCCCTGAGCGGATTGTAGGCTATCCTCCCAGAAGCCACTTCTGGGATCCCCTGAAGCGGGCCTGGGGCTACACCTCCAAATGGACCAACGACTACTCTATTGTCCTAACTGGAGCCGCCTTCTACCACAGGTGCATGAACGCAGGAGGGAAAAAATAATGAATAATAATTTGTTTCATATTTTTTATAACTGAAAACTTTCTTTGTGGTTACTAGTCTTTTAATTAAAGGTTCAAAGGAAGAAAAAAGACACTTTAGTTGAATCACCCAGCAAAATCTTGGTTTGTCTCACATATCCGGTGGTAAAAAAATTATTTGAATTTGCTATTACATAACAGCAGGAAAACATTTTTATTGGAGTTGTAAGTTCTACATTAATTGGTCTGATCTTCAGTCGCCTTTATAGACATGTCACTTTCATGTATACAGATGTGAAACGTCTTCAAGTAACTTAAAGAAGTCCAGACGCTTTTCTTTGCAAGCTCCTTTGACTACGATGACCTGGATGACTGAGAACCTTCACAGACATATTTGTGCCGACAGTTTCTCCTACTTGGAGTCAAGTGCTTCAATTAAGGAGATGAGATTGGGTTGTGGGTTGGCGTGTCCTCTATAAATAAGGCATATCAATGTTGCAAGGGAGGTTTGCCTACAAAGGTTCCTAACTGAGTTAAATGACTTAGAAACAATTAGGTGGCAGCCATAGTTAGAGCTAATCAAATTACCTAAATGATAAGAGAAGGCGCTTCAGTGCTTCTTTTCCTATTCCCTTTAGTATTAGCTCTACTGCAGCATCTTTTATAACAACCCATAATGCTGTTCATCGATTCTCTTAGCACTGCAGTTGTCTTTGAAAAGATCACACCAGGATGCAATCCTGAGAGGTCGGAGAAAAACTCAAGGGTAACAGCAAAACCATCATAGAAATCTTTGCAACATAACGAAATCTTTGTTCATATTTCCACTATATGAAAATAGATATTCAATAGAATGGCCTTAATTTAAGGACACGATGCTTTTCGAGAACAAAATAATACAGCAGATCCCAAGTTTACCAAACCTGAAGGTTGTGTGAGTAGATGAGACAAAACTTAAAGCATTTTGACAACAACATATGTTTAAAGGAAGGAAAACAACAAAATCTCATGGGAGCATGGTTTGGGGCTGTTTTGCTCCCTCTGGGATTGAGTGCCGTGCAATTGCTGAATTCAAACAATGAATTTAAGAATTATCAATTTATTTTTTTTTGTAAATGAGACTATCAGGGCAGGAGTCCATGACCTTAAAATGCAAGCTCATAGTATAGTCAGCAAAAGAATGGTTGAAAAGGTAGAAGATCGTTGTTATGGAATTGCTGAGTTCTCAACTGAGAGGTTATGGCAAGACCTGAAGAGGGCTGTTCAGTCCATACATCCCAGAAATGTTAACAAACTGAGTCAGCTTTGTAGGAGGCAATGGTTAAAAATGAAGTTCTTACTGTTGTGTAAGCTCCATAAGCAGCTACAGGAAAACAGGAGCTCCTACAAATGGCTAAATTTAAAAGTTTGTTCATTTTTCCAGGGTGTACTGAGACTTTTTAATGTGTTTGATATATTCGTCTATAATAACTGCAACATTTGACAAACTAATACAGAACAGACATTAACTTCTCAAAACAGACTGCTTCAAAGATTAAAAACTGAGAGCAAGGGAGAACTTGAACTCTAGCAGCTCCGAACATAATGGCACAAATATCAACATGATGAGCAATAAGGGACAATCAAACAGAAAGAAAAGGCATCAAGAATAATTATGTATTTGTGTGAGCGGGAGGGGGAAAAAAAGAAGGCAAGAGTGAATTACTCAGGGATTACTTCAAGCAGTTTGATTAATTCGAAAAGCACGAAGTCGATTATGTGCTATGGGAGAGGGATGGGAGTTCTTATACAATGAGAATGTAATTACACCACAGACAGGGTACTTTAAAAGGTGTTGAAACCTTGTGACATTTTGAGACAATGTGGTCATTATTGTCAGCAGACTTAATAAAAACACGTTTTTGTCGTGCTAATTTGAATCTCTAAAGCCTATAGACACATCAGCGCCAACTTTAATAACCCGTTTTACTGCTTAAACAGAAAAATACCAATGAATAGTGAGCCTATAAAACACGACTCGCTCAGTGGGGGAATGGATAATTTAGTCTTCATCTCATTTTTACTGCATATCATATTAGTAAACTGATCTGACGGCGCGCCGAGACTCCACGGCAGCAACTTACATAGAGATAAATGTGGCCAATTTTGGTTGTGAAGCACAATTAAACCTTCTTTAAAAAAATAGAGTGACAGTTGCTTAGTCTGAAAATATAATGATAAGTAAATTGAAAGCGCTATACACCTAAAACTGATATTGAAGAACATATGCATTGCATCAGTGGAGTTTAGTCGGCTGGGCACCTTAAAGCTTAAATCTCACTCGGCGGAGAAATCAACTTGTCCTAGATACATATTATCAGCATACATCACACCATCTACTCTGTAGAGGTCACCGAGCCTGCTAACAGATGGTTGCTTGACCTCCAGTTAATCATGTTATGTTACATTTTTATTTTAGGTTAGATGAGGCCCTTGTCTAAAGAAATTTACAGTATGATGAGTGTAGGTATGAGAGGCTAAAACTATCATTAGAGCTACTGAAAGCGAGACAGGTAGAGCACATTGGCGGAAGAAGTGGCAGCATATCTTTGTCAGATGGGGTTTTTTAAACATATCTCTTTTATATAAAGCACCATTGCCTGCTGGCTTTAAGAATACAATGAATATTGTATGTTTATGTGACACTCTCAACTTCCCCACAGGTACTACCACTACCTGTTCACTCACTACCTGCCTCAGTCTCTGCGGACTCTGGTGGATCGCACCTCCAACTGTGAGGACATCCTTATGAACTTCCTGGTCTCTGCTGTGACTCACCAGCCGCCGATCAAAGTGGCTCAAAGGAAGCAGTACAAGGAGCTCCCCAGTCCACAGGTAGGTACCGAATTGTCTTCAAAGTAATACTCTCTGGAGTCTCTTGACTTGGTTGTTAGAACAAGATTGGATGCTAAATAGCATGTGCCTGTTCTACTCCCAGGGTACGAAGAGCGTCCCTTGGGCCAACCCTGAACACTTCAACCAGAGGCAAGAGTGCGTCAACTCCTTTGCCAACTGGTTTGGCTACATGCCCCTGGTGCATTCTCAGTTTCGCCTGGACCCCGTTCTCTTCAAAGATCAAGTGTCCGTCCTACGCAAGAAGTACAAAGACCTGGAGAGGGCCTAACATTTCTGGACAAAAAGACTAGAGAGCGTTGAAGTCATGTTTCGAGCCATTTTGGACAGACAAATATGGCTACTAAGTAACAGAAAGTTCAAGACATGTCTTTCATGCATGGGAAGTGGACAAAAAGGCACCGAGGTCCATTGGTGACATGGACAATCATCAAGAAAGACCCAAGGAGATCTGAACTATATAAAGAGCTTAAGAGAAAGGAGTCTATAAAAAGTACTTCAAATGCTTCTCCAACCTCCATGAATCTTGAGAAATTTGGGGCCTTAAAATAGTCCTTGTGATTGGCCCTGTCGCTGAGAAAGGACAATTAAAATAGTCAAAAAAGGAACATTTGTGAACACTTCAAATGTCAGTGCTACTGCAGTGGCAACAAGGAGAGAATGACTATCTCATGCCAGGAGCACCCAAGGGACTGGTATCGGTGCCATGCACTCCAGCTGGCAACATCTGTCTCCATGTTACTGTTGCCAAGGAAACAGATCATTTCACATTAAAATGCTAACTGTAAGACCAATAAAGTGATTTATAAATGCAAACTCTGGACTCGTGCTGCAGAATGTTCACATATTTTGTCCCATAATTGCCAAACACATAGTGTGTGGCCACGTTTCCAGCAGAGGCAAAGTTCATCTTGTAATTTAAGGTACAAGCAACAAAGATAGGAAATCAGGGAGGCTGCTGTGGCATGTCTGTCTTTCATCCAGTTATGCTACAAACGTATAAAAAGAATCATGTAGTTCTGGTTACACTGCTGAAGATCACACTGTCAAGCAGTTTCTTGAAAAACACACAAAAAATAGAAATCAACTAATCATTATGAATACTACCTTTAAATGAATAAGCGAAATCTGTAGGAAAACAGCCAAAATCTTTGTTCCAGTGGATTTATCATTTGCAGTCCAAGTTGGCATTTATTTTGAATATATGCAGATAAATGTTTGTCATGCAGAGCAAAAGACAGACTAATTGCTGGATGGTGATGCCAAACCTAGTAAAACTCGGTGAACTTAGGCAAGTAAATGTGTTTGAGGCAACCTGAAAATCAGAGTTGGGAAAAAAGGTGAGTTAAGTAACTCTGAACGTGGGATGGTTGTTGGCGCCAGACAGGTTGGTCTGAGAACTCCAGAAACTGAAGGTTTACTGGGATTTTCCCATACAACCATCTTTAGAAGAACGGAGAGCGCCAGGTCAGTGTGTGAAAATACCCTGTTGATGTCAGAGGAGAATGAGCTGCTAGAAAGCCAACTCAGCCGTTCTCTACAACCAAGATATCGAGAAGAGCTTCTCTGAATGCACAACACATCAAACCTTGAATCAGATTGGCTACAGCAGCCGAAGACAACACGTGGCGCTACTCTTGTCAACTAAGAACTAAGTTTATGAGGGTCTCGAAAAGCGATATATAAATGCAATCCATTATTATTATTATTATTATTATTATAGTTCACATGAGCTTACCAGACTGAAAAAAAGCATGATCCATCCTGCCTTGTATCAACAGTTCAGGCCGATGCTGCTGGTAAAACTCCAACTGAGCATCAATTAAACATGGCAGTCCATCTGGATATTACTGCTGTCCATGTCCATCCACAAAGCTCAAATAATCTCAAAAAGGCTTATTTTACATGACAGTGACCTCACTGTACTCAAATAGCCTCTACAGTCACCAGAGCATCTTTGTGATGAGGTGGAACGGGGGATTCAGATCATGAATGGGCCAAAATCTGAGGAATGTTTCAAGCCCATTATTAAATCTATGCCATGAAGAATAAGGGCAGTTTTGAAGGCCAAATGGGGTCGAGCAAAATTTGCTGTGTGATGGATACACTGAAAATGTGTATTGTGGCAGGTACAATTCCACTACAAAGGTAAAGTAAAATTAAATATAGAAAACCCATTTGGGACAGGATGAGTTTCCTTTAAAAATAAATTACTAAAGAGTATTATACTAAGCACAATCACAGGAATCGAAAGTGTGGTTCGATAGCATCCGACATGACTGAGAAAGAGAATGACTGGCTCTTTGTTGTAATGTAGGCAAACTACACAAAAGAGCTGCTGCTGTGTAAAGAAAGATGAATACAGAAGGTTAAGGTCAGAGTGTGCATCATTACAAGTAGGTGGATGTACTTTGATGTACTTATACATCATCTCAATTGTGAGGGAGATCATGCATTCCTACATCCACCCTCAGGGTTGAGACTGACACTATGGAGCTAATACTTCAGTCTGAGTGGGCCCGTCCTGGATTTAGAAGCAGGACTTTAAAATATATATTCAGACCGTTTGTTTCAAAAAAAGAAGTTTATTAAAAAACAAATACCCAGTACACCAACCATTTGTAGTACAGTTTACAAAAATAAATTCACAGGTAAGCAAGTCTCAACACCCTCAGGGCAAACAGGTGTGATGTGTAGCACTCAGGAAGCTAATCTCATTAAGCACATGCACACACTTATGTACAAAGCACCTGAGATACATAGCTGCCAAAGGGCCGATTGGAATTCTGAACCCACAGTGTTTTACAACTGACAGAGCACAAATATGGGCAATTGTTCCTATTGTAAACAAACATATCAGATCAGCTTCTGTGCTTTGTGGAAGAATTACCTGCAATGAATTCAAGTCTGTCTGGTGTCAAGTCAGCACCTGGAGGCAGAACACCATGAATAGGCAGTTTAGGCTTCTTTCTCTTCTGTGCTTTTTGTTACCTGAGGCCATCCAGGTTCCAACTTATTTTTTCATCAGTTTGAACAAAAGTCTATAACTTATTTAAGTAGTTACAAAACAGTTGCAGAGCACTTTCCAAATGAAAATTGGGTTATCAGCTGCCTCATACAAAAGAAGAGGATGACTGTTAGAATGTGTGTCAGCTTATCCTGTTTTTGGCTTTGACTCGATACCTTATTCCTGCCTTGTTTATGATTTCCCTCTTATCGGCTCCAATACAACAAACAACACGGGCTCTTAGATGAAAAGGTGCAAGTAAATTATGAGTTTCAGTGATGAAGTGCCAGCTCAGAGTAGGCGGAAGGTCCCATAAATCCTACAGAAGTTCCCTTATTTCACCTGGTCTTTGCCGTCTTAAAGTTCCTTCACCCGCAGAGGAGTGCAGAGCTAAGAAACAAGTGCGCAAGTCTCATTCAGAGACATCATTTTCTAAGTGTCAGCATAGCATTGACGTCCCACAGAAGGTTCCTCATCTGGTCCATCAGAACCTTCATCTCCTGGTTCTTCTGGCGCAATTTCTGTATAACAACAAGACATTTGGCCATTAGTTAAACTCTGCAGAACACGTGGACTTTAACCATTGCCTGTTACAACCTTATACATATAAGCAATCCGGGAAGGAAATAGCTAATCACATATTAACAAGTGATGCTGACACTGCCTCACACCTGGAGGAAAAATACTTTTCTACTGGTGCTGATGCTAAAGCCAACAGTCCTCTCAGCCTCAGGCAGAATTTTCCAGTGTTTTGCCACTGGCTCCCTGAAGGTATTTTTGTAACCCAACTGAAATATTAGCTCTAACAAAAAACAACACCCTAATTCAGAATGAGTAAATAATGCAGAGTTTTTCAGTTAAAATCCAGATGCTACTTTAGCCTGTGTCAGTACTGCCACCTAGAGGAATTTGAAAGGGACTTTATTCTGCTCATTTCAGCATAGCTAAGTAACACTGTCCCCAATTATTAAAATATATAATAAACTGTGGAACACCAAACAATATATGAGAAATTAATTGATTCATATGTTGAATCCATTTCAAGAAAAGCTGCAGCAATAAGTCAATGAACTGGCATAACGTTTGTTGCCAACCCTTTTTCTTTCTTAGTAGCTAATGATGTTTTCTGCACGTTTAGGATTTCCTGTTTTGTGTCATAAAGTGACGGTAATAGATATCCTGGCTGTTGGTCAGAGAAAACAAGGCACTAAAAGATGTCCCTTTTAGCAGTGGGAAGTTATCAATTTCAAGACCAATTATTATTAATTATTACAGAATTATTTGCAAATCTCACGAACCCATAACAATTCACAATAGTGCAGAAAAAACGTATCAAATGTTTAAACTGGGATAATGCACCATTTAAAAACAAAAGGTAACACTGACTTTGCTGGCACCAACACGTACGTTTTCAACAAGTCTCTAAATCCTGGACTTGAAATTCTGTGTGTACTGCTTTTTTATTTATTTTATTTTAACTTAACCCCCCCAAAAAAAGGCCCCGTCACTGCTGATGGTTTCCCGAGGCGACAAGAACATTACAGAAACCCACCTCTAGGACCTCGTTTCTTTCCTGGATGACAGCAGGACTGCAGGGCTCCACTCTGACAGAAACCAGCTCCTCTCCAGCGTACGGCACAAGCTGAACACACAGCCGAGGTAAATCACGATTAAAATTGCATTTTTTTTTCTCATTATCAAATCAGACATAAAGAAAGAACATAGTTCTACAGTAGTTATATAGTAGTAATTGAAAAAATGTTTGTTTGTTTTTCTTTTTTGGGGGGGGTCAGCAAAGGTCTTCTCTAACCTCAGCTGGTCCCTCCTTCAGGTCAGAGGTCATTTCCACACAGCGTTCATACAGCAGTCGGAGTTTTTTGAAGAGCAGAGTGAGCTGCCGAAGGTGTTCCTGGAGCTTCCCAAAGCGGTCCTGATACGTTGCCTGGCTCTGAGTCACCCCATTAGGAAGCTGAATCAAAAACACACAATAGATAACATGAAATCATTTGGAATAATTACACTTCTATTTCTAAATACAGCAGTGTAATGCAAATAAAAATGCTGACAGTGTCAGGCAATGTAAATGACTGCATGTACATTGGACATGTAGACAATCATTTTTCAAAACCAAGTAATAGCAATGGCAACACAAAACCATAGTGTTCCTCTTCTTAACAGGGCGATCGTGGCTCAAGAGTTGGGAGTTCGCCTTGTAATCGGAAGGTTGCCGGTTCGAGCCCCAGCTTGGACAGTCTCGGTCGTTGTGTCCTTGGGCAAGACACTTCACCCGTTGCCTACTGGTGGTGGTCAGAGGGCCCGGTGGCGCCAGTGTCCGGCAGCCTCGCCTCTGTCAGTGCGCCCCAGGGTGGCTGTGGCTACAATGTAGCTTGCCATCACCAGTGTGTGAATGTGTGTGTGAATGGGTGGATGACTGGATATGTAAAGCGCTTTGGGGTCCTTGGGGACTAGTAAGGCGCTATATAAATACAGGCCATTTACCATTTACCATTCTCTGAGCTGCACAGGTTTAAAAAAAAAAAAAAAAAGGGGGGGGGGGGGTCACCTTAATAGGCAAGAACAAGCTTTAGAAGTCAGCACTACACTGAAAAACACAGAGGCGCATTTGGTAACACGGATCAAATGGAGATGGGAGGATGGGTACGAGGGATGCTGACAGGCAAGCCGAGCAGATATGCCAGAAAAGAAGACGGGCCAAATTGAGACTGACAGGGAACAGTGGAACCACTTTAGCCACATAAATACCGCCCACTCAGTTAACAGCCACACATACACCAGAGCTGCTGGTGCAATTTGCTGCACTTAAGCTAAAGAAATAATGCTAATATAACAATAACTGCAATTTTTGGTAGCAGTAAAATATGAGTAACCGTCCGTGCTGCCCATCTAAAACTGCAGACTGGTGACTCAGCAGGTAATTATTGAACTAATCAGTCAGTAAACCTGCAGTCATTTGAATTTTCTGTTAAAATGCCAAATGTACAAAGGTTCCAAGGAAGGGCTCACCAGTACTGTAAGGACCCAGATGTGAGAGGCGCTGTTGTCTGAGAAGTGTGGATTTTAATTGGCTGATGCCCGGATTACACACTTACGGACGAGGGCACGGACAGTTCTGGAGATTATGGCCAAAAGCTTGATCTAATAATAGTTTTACATAGTGTACATTAAGTCCACCAGGGGGAGGTCAAATTGGTGCCCTGATAGTGTCATTGAGGTCACCAAATTGGCATTCACAGAGCCTTGTGTTCACACTCCAATGACCCACTTTTTATTTTAATTGTTGCCAATAGCTAGTTAGTTGGAGCAGTTGTTGTTTTTCTTTTTTTCTTTTTTTAATCTAAGACATTGTTTTTTCTCTTCTATTAGACAATAAATAAACTTAAATAAACGTAATCCTTAATTTAAAAAACAAAACGAATGTTATTTATAAATGGTATGAGGAACCTGAAGCTGCACTTGATTGAGTTTTCAAAAGTCGTTCAGATTAAATAAATATTAAAAACGATCGTTACAGTTGTAGTTTTGGACTTTAAGTCAATATGAGAACTTAACAGGCAGGAGTGCAGAGGTGAGAGCTGGGACAAAGGCTGGTAAAAGGAGACAGCTGGCTGGTATGATAGAGAGAATGAGACCAGGTGGGAAGAAAGCCATGCCTGAGAAATTATAGATATACTCAAATGTGGAAGCGAAGAGTGTGTCATACAGGATTGAAGCTGGAAATCAAATAGGTGATGTTGAATTTGTTCACTACACGTTGGATGTCAGTTAGAAGAAAAAAACCAGAGTAATTTGGATAAGACCGTAAGCACAGTCAGAGTGTAAGAGACTGGCGATAGGAGCAGGCAATAGACATATGGGTGATGGAAATAGATTTGATAAGGACGTATCATATTTCAAGAAGACAGAAGAACACAGGGTGACATATAAGAAATGAGGAAGATGCATACAGGCGGACTACATTTAACCAGAAGGTGCAACCTGAAAGAGACACGAGACTGCAAGGTTAAGATTAAGAGTTTCATTAGGAATGTAATCAGACGGATGGCTCAGATTGAGTGCTAGAGAGGGAAGACTAAGATGGCTGGAAAATGTGCAGATAGGAATAATGGATATACTCGACAAAGATTGCTGAAAATGGAGCTGCTAGGCCAGAGGAAATGAGGAAAAAAGGAGAAGATTCATGAATGTAGTGAAGGGGACATGAAGATGGTTAGTGTGACAGAAGAGGATGTCAGAGAGAGAGATGGAGGCTGTAGTGACCCCTCAGAAGAGCAGCTGAACTGAGAAGATGAATGAGAAACTAACAGTAAGAAATATTAGTCTGCTAATGATACACCCATAAACAAAGCTGAATATGTGAGTGGGCAAGAATATAGGTAAGTGTGTTATACTCATATTACATATAGGTATGCGACAATATCGTTATTTTGATATCAAGTCCCAGACACTAACAACAAGAAAACAGTTCCTGCTGCTAAGCATGAGCCTCGTGTCCCTTACCTGTGTGGCTCGTGTAATCTGGAAGATCTCCATAGTGCGTGTGACAATATCTTGTACAGTCTCCTGTCCGATCCTGCAGAGGAACACCGGGGAGATCTCCCTAAGGGCTCCCTGAGGAGGCATGGGCTGCTGACCTGCACTTGGGGCAGCACCGGGGGGCAGATGAGGAGGCTGCTGCTGCTGCTGTGAGGGCATACCTGCCATCCCTGGCTTCTGAGGTAAAGAAGCTGCCATATCCACACAAATCTGCGGGGTACGATGGTACAAGACAAAGGTGATGTTCTATTAGCGTAAATATACGTTTTCTCAACACAGCAAGGATGTATGCTCAAATTTAAGCTTATTAGAGAAACTACAGACGTTTCGAGATCATATTTAAGAAAGCAGGAAACTCCTTAAAAATGTACTCTCAATGGAGACGAGGGAGGGAAACTTAACTTACTGGCTAAACATGCTAGCTCAAGCAAATTAAGCTAACTAGTTAGCAACGGGCTGTGCAAAAAGCTACTTACCCAAGTTCAAACCGTCTTTTGGCTGAATGTTGTACAGATGTTTCCCAGATGATGCAGCCTTTGCGAAAAAGGGCCTAGTTATTTATTATTTTAAATAAAGCATGATCACTGGCACCCTTCCATTGATTTCTTTCAGAAAGCACAGCACGTTAATGCGTCACTTCCGGGCATAAAAATGGGATTAATTCTCCCACCGCTAGATGGCGACAGTAGACGCGGATATACCTGAAGGTACTGTAAACATCAGCTGTAAAAGAACAAAACAATTTTAGCTATATACTATATATACTATAGTGTAAAAATATACATTTGTTTTTCATTCGCACTATTAAATATAAAACTGTAAAAAACATAGAGAGAAAAACACATTAAAAGTCATCACTTTTCATCAAATGCCACTAATTTCATCATAGAAAATGTTAGTGTTGGATTGACATTACTCAAGCATGATATTAAAATTAATTCAATTTAATTCTAAAGCACACATTACATGCATATTTTGCATGTAAAATGTAACAAGACCATACACTGGATGTATGTAAAAGGGAAAATTTAAGTATGCAGTAAATACAATTGCCCATTCAAAAACAGCAATAATGTAATTTCAATATTATATGATAGCCATCTAGTTACTTATTAGAAAGACAGCTATAAAATGATCATCTATTTATGATAGGGTATATGCAAAGCCTTATTGAACGTGTGGTCATATTGATTTAAATGTCCTATGTATATTACTGTTTTATAGCCGCAAAGAGTCAGCGTGTTAGTAAAGAAGTTTAAACTTCATCCTACTCCTTTTCAAGCATGTAAATTATGTGGTATATACAGATAGTCATTAATATTTTTCCCCTATTAGTTTTTTTCTTCTGTTTGCAATGTTTGTTTGTTTTTTAAAGTATATTTACAGTAAAAAAAACAACAACAATCAATTAATGTCTTAATCAAAATAGTCTTTTTTTTTAATTTAATGGAAACTGAAGTCAGTAAATCAAATTGGTGGTTTACAAATTTTCACTCACACTTAAGGTGTGTCAATGATGGTTTCAAGTATTTATTTATTTTTGAATAGTTATATCTACAAGGATTTTATAACTTAAGGAAATAGATAAGTCTTGGTGGCTGGGGATCAGTCTTCCACGGCCCCCGCTCCGGCCTCCAAGGTAGGGTCCCGGTAACCCTATCCCGGGCAGGGTGAACTGTTCCCTTGATGTTCTACTCATAGGCGTCTTCTGTATCTTTCTTTGTCTGGTCCTTCACCCAGGACCCAGCTCTCAATTTACCAGTCGATCTGCATCCCTACCCCCACCTATGGTCATGAGCTGTGGGTAGTTCCTCCGAAGAGTGGCTGGCCTCTCCCCTAGAGATAGGGTGAGAAGTTCCTTCACATCAAAAGGACCCAGTTGAGGTGTTCCGGGCATCTGATAAGGATGCCTCCTGGGCTCCAAAGGGGTGAGGTATTCCAGGCATCTCCCACTGGGAGGAGGCCCCGGGGCAGACCCAAGGCATGCTGGAGAGATTATATCTCTCGGCTGTCCTGGGAACGCCTTGGTGTTCCCCCGGACAAGCTGGAGGAGGTGGCTAGGAAGAGGGAGGTTTGGGCTTCTCTGCTTATGCTGATGGATGGATGGATGGATGGATGGATGGATGGATGGAAGTCAGACTTTTAAGCAGTAGACCTATTTTGTTTGACTCAAGGATAAATGAATTACACGTGTTTGCTTTGCTGTCAAGTCAGACCAATAAAACTGAGGAAAGGACTGGATTTGTCAGTCACATGTGGACCTACTTTCTTTATTTGATGAGTCTGGTTGCGTGACTTTATCCATGGTTTATATAGGATCAAAGGTCGCAGTCAACCTAGCACAACAACAGCAAGTTCAAGGAAGTACAGCTTCCTTCAAGGACTTGGTTTAGACTTTATTCCCTTTGAACAAACATGAGTAAAATGGCCTGATATAGGCTCAGATTAAAAAAAGACGTAGTTTATATATTTGTATTTTATACTAAAATTGACTGATAATAGATCCAATTAACAACACAAATACAGAAAAAACGATTCCTTCTACTTTGCAACTTTATTTTGCCTGTATGTTTCTCTTTGTTTTGACGTCACGTCACCATTTCCATCTGTGTTTGATGTACCGTTTCAACTAGAACTTTGTTTGTTCTTAAGGAAATGCAATTTGCATGGAGATCTTAAACACGCAAGGCAGAGATAAGGTACGCAAGGTACTGATAACAATGAATGTTAAATGCATTTTAACGCACAGTGGGCTCAAAAAGCAAGACCACTTGTTTAAATACTACTTTTTTAGCATCAGTTTTGGAATTTATTACATGCATTGTTCAAAGTGATGGCTTCAGCTGAGTCATTTAAATAAAAGACTGAATCTTTGAATAATATAGACATATTATTATACACACGTTTAGTCTGTGGCTCTTTTGCTTTAAGAATATCAGATATAGTTGAGTTGGGAAGTCTGTGCACTAGGGCTGCCACAAACGATTATTTTGATAGTCGACTAGTCATCGATTATTTATGCGATTAGTCGACTAATCAGATCATCATCCACTGGACGTAAAACTACAGCTTATTGCACCAGCAGCATCTACTCTTATATAACTATCATTAGCTTACAGCTTTAAGCTTTTAAGGTGCTAACTAAAAATAAAGACAAGATGATAGTTTATTCAATTCAATTTTAATGAAATTATATGTGCAATATGTTTGCTTGGGCGTTTTTTTTAAATGTGAATTATTTGACCATCTGCCGTTTGACCATCAGTATTGTCTCGGTGGAGTTTAATAAACTCCTTGCTATCTAAAATATAACAGGACACCGGAGTAAATTCTCCAGCATCTCACACTTCTGATGATCAGCTGTCTGCTTGACGTTTATTCAGCTGTGTAAAAACTATAACTTTAATCTCAGACAAACCGATTTACTCAGGAACAACTAAAATACTGGAAAAAAAAAGCCAAACAACAACATTTTTAATTTATCTAAGTGACTCATATATATTTAACCTGAGTAGTGAAAGACGGCGGTGGGTTTGAAAACAATTTGCCGGGAGTCCGGTGTTCTCACAGCGCTAGTGACCTAGCCCCCGGCTAGCTATCGAGCTAGTGGGTAACAGATGTCTCCGAAAACGTCGGAGCGCTTTTGAAAATATGTGGTGTCCTGATAAACTGAGCAGATATTTGAGGTTTACACAGCTACATTCTCGCCTGAAAATATGTTAAACGTTTATTTTGTGACCCAGAAAGAATAATAAGAGTAATATTAAAACTAACTAGCTACCGCCATTGTTGGAAACTAAGCTGGGCCGCGCTATGAATTCTGGGACAAAGCTGCTTCTTCTTCTTCTTCTTCTTCGGGGTTTAACGGCAGCTGGCATCCTTGTACATGCAGTGCTGCCATCTTCTGTTTCAGTCCGTTATTACACTCTTAAATCCTGCTACTTATTCCTGGGTCTTTTGGGATCTTACAAAGCTTCAAACGACGCGTCGACTATTAAATCAGTCGTCGACGATTTTGATAGTCGACGTAATCGTGACTAGTCGACAAATCGTGGCAGCCCTACTGTGCACAACTTGATAACTCATTTAATTCAGTTTAGTGTTATTTATATAGCGCCAAAACACAACAACAGTTGCCTCAAGGCGCTTAACCCATGTTATCACGGATTAATCAGACAATTTTGTAATCTTTGTAAGGCCAAGTAGTCCTTGACAATCAGCACCCTTGGACATTCTTGGTCTTAAAGTAGTTCTTCATCTTGGCACCGTTTAATCGTGCTCCTCAAAGATGGGTGGTGCTTGTTTATGAGGAATTACGTGTCATATTTTCCAGTCAAGAGTACAATTCAAGCTTGTAAAAATAACCTTTTTCCCCAATAACACTTCTACAATCACTAAAGCAATCAAAGTTTTGATTGGCAGAGCCTTATGAACAAAGATTATTTGCCTCTGAGTCACTCATGTCTGCCTGAGTATCATTTTAACCCCTTGAACAATTGAAAGGATGATTTCCTATAATTTACACAATCCAGTTTACGCAAAGTAGTTTTTTAAAGCTACATTAGCTGTTTAGCTCTATAGTGTTTTCAGTCATTCGGATTAAGACATTTTACATGTTCATATTCATAACGGATTATATTTTAGACCATGTTTCTTAAAATGTGGAAATAGAACATTAACTTTTAGCTGTGTATCTTCACAGTCATACAGCTCATGGAAAAAATTGCTCCCTTTTTCCCCCTCAATCTCTTAAGATCCTAATTTTAGTAACAGTGCCCTCTGAAAGCAAATACTAGCATGCTAACATGCTAAAAGAAACATTAGCATGTAAATACTGCACAGTTGATATGAACGTCGTGATTTTAACATTTAACTAACTCTATATATCTCTCTGCAGCCTTCATTAATAATAATAATAATAATAACTTTATTTATAAAGCGCTTTCAAACAAAGTGCTGTATAACTGTTTAAAACTAAAGAGATAAAATAAATAAATAAATAAAAAGCGATACATAGCAATACACGTAAAAGACACAATACAAGTTAAAAACAGTAAGAATTTAAAAACTAAAAGCCATAGAATTAAGACTTGTAAGATAAGGTGAACAAATGTGTCTTCAGCTTAGTTTTAAAAACCTCCACGGAGCATGCCTGCCTAACATCTTGAGGGAGGGTGTTCCACAGAAACGGGGCACGAAAAGAAAAAGCACGCTCTCCAATTGTCTTTTTTCTGGCTCTAGGAACCTTTAGAAGGCCAGAGTCCTGAGATCGGAGAGCACGGGATGGAACGTAAAGATGTAAAAGGTCGGAGAGGTATGAAGGTGCCAGTCCGTTTAAAGCCTTGTAGATGAGCAGCAGGACCTTAAAATCTGCTCGAACCTGACAAGGTAGCCAATGCAGAGATCTCAGAACAGGGCTAATGTGCTCAAATTTCCCAGTTCTTGTTAAAATGTGAGCAGCTGCATTTTGCACCATTGTTCAGTGTTGTTTAGTTTGTAGACAGTATGAAATTTATATATATATATATATATATGTGTGTGTGTGTGTGTGTGTGTGTGTGTGTGTGTGTGTGTGTGTATATATATATATATATATATAACAATTCTGTAACTGTAACTTCGGTCGTTGCTGTGCTTTTTTTGGAAGTCGAATTTCCCAGAGGAACCCACCCGAGGGATTAATAAAGTTCTATCTTATCTTATCTTATCTTATCTTAAATTTAGTAAGCAGTATTTATTTACAGATTTGTCTTTTATTGCTCAAACATCTGATCCTGTGGGAAAAAAGGTTTCAAATGACAATGTAGTTCTCTAAAAAGCGAATTACACCCCATGAGCCAATAGCTTCTAGAACCACCTTTAGCAGGAGTGAAATAATTGTTTTCTGTATGACCTTATTAGTTTCTCACATTGTTGTGAAGGAATTTTGGCCTATTTTTCTCTACCGTATTGCCTCAGTCGATTGGTGTTTGCAGACATTCATATATACACCGCTTTCTTAAGGTCCTGTAACAGCAATTCAGTTGGGTTGAGCTCTGCACTTTGACTGGTCCATTGCAAACCTCCGATGCTACGCTGTATCTGTAGCCACTGTGCCGATGAACTATTCTATAAGAAATATTTGGTGCTAAAATTCATAAGGAAAATGTGTACTACATTAATAAAATCCCACTCTATTCTACATGGAAACATGTAAGAGTGTCACTTGCGATGTTTGTGCTATATTGTGTCCTGGGACATTTGGTTATCGGAACTTTCCTGTACCAGGAAATATGCAGTGCTGTGATAAACCAGCTGATAACGTGCTACAAAAGGCTACTTGTGATCTCATACCTACCAGAATCATTTGTTACAGGAACAAGTTTGCTTCCTCTCTATTGTTGTAATAATACGGTGGTAGGAGAGAAATGAAGTTATGTGTGTTGTTATTTAAAATGTTTTGTAGTTTTAGGTTTGTATTCGACTTCCCCCACAGGATACATATGCTTTCGTTAATCAACTATAAAACACCCAGTATGCACCTGTTACATACTCACATATTAAATATTTGTGCAATCAGTCTTAAAATTTAAAGGGACAATACACCTCAAATAAAAAATGACAGATTTTTCCACTTGGACTATAGTGCCATCCGTTTGGCTTGTTTTGGTGTGTATAGCCATGTGTCGGGACATTAAAATAGAAATAGAATTAAAATAGACTTGAAATCCTCAGCACCAGTGTCTGTTTTTCCAGAAATTATGACCTGGCTATTTAAGAAACAACAACAACGTATTTCTGCAGATAGAGTCACGTATCTACCTGTGAGAAGAACCTGATACATGTTAATATGTGACAAGATGCAAATGATTATGGCACCCTTTCCTCTCAGCATTCAACCTTGTGCATCTAATTCTTGGTTTTTTTTTAAGTAATTAAAACTGTATTCTGTTGCAATGATTCCACCCTTGAAAAAGAACTATTCGAAGAAATAATTAAAATCATCATGTCATATATGCCAGTGAAGAAAGTATGTAAACTTTTGACCATAGCTGAACGTTGTTTTTGCAATGGAAAACGGGTACAAAAACAAGTACAACAGAAAAGTAACAGTACTTCTCTTTTTTTCACAATGGTTTGGTCACATTCGATTTTTTTTGGAAGTTGATAGGGTTCCTCAAATATTTGTAAAACCTTATATCAGAAATTAAATATCACAGGTTCACATTCCTTTCTGTTTGCATCAGTTATTCCAAGAGTTCAACAAGACAAGGTGAAATCGAATGTGAGTAATTTACCATTTTAAAAAAATCAATACAAAATGTGAAGGTTTGTAAAGTAGAATTCTTGTGTTATCAAAATAACTACAGAGGGCTGGTTAGCTTTCCACTTTCATTTTCCCTTGAATGACCTTGTTGCTTCACAGTTTTTCTCTGTTGACCTACCCTCGGGTTTATTCCTGCCTTATCTGACCTTGCCTGAAAGTTAAATATAAAGAGGAGACAGATTTCATAAAAATGTAAGACCAAGGTTGTAAATCTAGAAATGTAATATGAATAAAAAGAGATGAGAACCGAGAACTGTGTTGTTAGTTAGAATACTTCCGAACATGCAAGGTCAAATTCAACAAAACCAGCTGTTATTTTAAGAAGTGGCAAATAGCAGTCTCTAGCAAGTCTCAAGATGCCCTTTTCCTTCTAACTTCACACAAGTCCTCATGTGATCCATCCTTAGTAATATAAAACAAATACAACTGCTACAAAAAAAAAAAAACTTTTTTGTACCATAACTAAGCCCTGCAAATTTTGTGATACAGGTTTATTCTTTCATGAAAAAATTTATTTTACACAGTGAGTATAGCCAAAACTGTACCCAAAACACCCAACCTATTAGCATAACTTTTCACAAAATACATGGACACATGGTAGCATAATATCTCCTGTAATATGACACTACTGAGAAAGTGGGGGTCAGAACAATGTGTTTCCGCATCCTTCAGCATCATTTCAGCAGGTTCAGAGTTGTATCAGGAAGCAGTCACCGTGTTATAAAAAAAAACCCAAAAACAAATATTAACCTTAGCTTTAGGAGAAGCATATGATTCTACTTTTAACAAAGTGCAGTGGAAGCAGTTTTCCCTCACATTGTTACTCTTTTTTACACACGAAACACATTTAGTTTCCTGTCATATAGGGCATTATGAAAGTGCACCAGAGTATATAACAGGGCATGGTTTTTTTTTCTCTGTTATCAGCATCAGTACTACTGGGAGTTGTCAGGTATAAAAGGTGAGCCAGAAAGGTGTGAGCAGCCATAAAGTACAAAGAGAATTTACCAAGAAGACCAAGATGAAGATAACCGGGACAGTTCTCCTATGTGTCTGTTTGACCTTTATGTTTTTGGGCATAGAGGTAAGAGGCATTTTCACTTAATTTACCAAAGTTGCATTTATTTAAAAAAGAAAAAGAAGCCAGTTCAGGTTACCATGCTTTTACTAATGGCAAGCAACACAATCATTTGTTTTTCTAGCTTAAGTGTAGTTGGATTCAAATCAGAGGTAAATTAAATCAAAAGTCAATGCAAATGCAGGGAAAGAGAAGAAAACAAAAGGATACAAAACCAAAACCTTTTGACTGTATTTCGTTTTGTACATGTTTGAGGATGTAGAATTGAATCACCTCATCATTCTCAGCACATAGGCACTGTAAGTGTAAACAGTGACATTTTCTTAGATTGTGATTTAAAATTATTATTGAAATTAGTGTGAATCAGTGCATCAGTGAACAAGAACTGTATTAACAGCTCCTTCATTTCTAGGATTCTGTGAAACTGAATATATCCATACTTTACTTACTTAATTTTAAGATAAGATAAGATAAAACTTTATTAATCCCTCAGGTGGGTTCCTCTGGTAAATTCGGTTTCCAAAAGCACAGCACCGACAGAAGTTACAGAGTTACAGAATATTTTATATATATATATATATGTATATATATGTATATATATATATATATATATATATATATATATATATATATATATATATATATATATATATACACACACATATATAAATACAGAGACATATATAAATAAAATATACGAAGGGGATAAATAGAATAAATAGGAATAAAAATAAAAATACAAGGAATACTTGCACATTTCAAGTATTGCGGTCTATTGAACTACAAGTGGACAGAACAAAGAAGCAGGACTCAGGTTTAGGCCATCAGAGTACATGACAATCAGGCCCTGCAGCCCTGCCTATCACAGCGGTATGCAAAGTGCAGTTAATGCTTTCATGCTTCGTGTACTGTTGAAGCAATGTGTACCGAACTTTTGCATGCTTGTGCGTACAGAGGATTTTCCACTGAAACAGAGACACATCTGTAAGCTTTATTTATTCCACGAAGTTTGACACAGAGTGGAAATGCAGACAGAAGAACATGGAAATTGAATTTAGAGTAGTGATAAGTATTACAAATAAATGGTAAATGGCCTGTATTTGTATTGCGCTTTACTAATCCCTAAGGACCCCAAAGCGCTTTACACATCCAGTCATCCACCCATTCACACACATTCACACACTGGTGATGGCAAGCTACATTGTAGCCACAGCCACCCTGGGACGCACTGACAGAGGCGAATAAGTACATGATATCAATATCAAATCAGTTTATCAACATATATGATATAAATTAGAATGCCTCATGTTATCTCCTTTGTCATTTTTTAATTAGATCTGCTTTACAGTAGCAATTTGTTCCACATGAATTGCTGACATTGACGTCTGTAATTTATTTAAAATAGCTAAAACACTGTTGCTGGATAGATATGAGCATATGGCTCTGCAACAGTCTACATGAATATTTAGATATATCTTTTACACCGTGAACTTTTATTTTCTCTTACAGGGCCAAGGCACCACAGATGTCACAACTCCAGCAGTGACCAATAACAGCACTACGAGTAATAGCACTCAGCCTGCAGCGACCACACCTCAATGGAACGCCACTGTTTCTTACACGACAAACACCACCCATGCCCAAACTCCTAAAACCACAAGAATACCATCTGACACCACCTCCCACTCTACAGATAATGTCACTTCATCACAGGGGTCCTCCGTGTCCCCTGGGGCTACTCAAAACCCTGGAACCCCAGCATCCACCACACAGAAATCCACAGGGACTACCAGCAAAAATTTTACCACAATCTCATCTACAACGACAAAAGGAGGATCTGCTCCTTTGTTTGGGTTCTGCAGTCAGCTGCTGGTGTTTGCTGTCACTATTCTGATCTGCTGTGCTTTGGAATGAATGTATGAAAGTATAGAATCTGCATTTAAATCCTTAAATGCTGTGGAAACATATTACATTATTATTACAGCCTCGTATTAAATGGCTGCTTCTTTAAGGCTGTGATGTGCTCTGTTTGCACTGAGTCTTTCTCTGCTTTTACACAAATATCCATAAGTTATGTATGACACTGTGCTTCAAATGTTAATGCTATGTTTCATTCATAAATACTAAAAGGGAATAAAGGAAACCAATGTGTTTTGGCAAATAAAGTAAAATGGTGATCTTTTGCGGAGGCTGAAGAGTTAATTGTACTGAACACTTCAGCCAACCTGGGGTTTGTTTTAGCTGAAGGAAACGGCAGTGGTGCACCCACAGCTCCATTTGCATGTTGGCTTAACACTAAAAAAGCTAGGCAACATCACATTTGAATTCATGCTGTTTGTACAGTAGCATCTTTGTTTCTCTCATGCCAACATGAATTTATGCATCTTATTATACGTATATTATTATATACGTATAACTATACAGATCAACATCTAGCAAAAACAAACCAAAATCTAACAAGAGCAAGTCACAAAATGTTCTGGTGGAGTATTTGCAAATTAAAAATAATAATACCATTTACAGTTTTATATATATGTATATATAATTATGCTAATACTAGTTCTAGTCGCACCATATAACTCATATAAGATATGATATTGAAATTTTGCATAAAGTATAGATTTTTATGTCTGTAAGCCAATCAATATCTCAACCTCCCATTCAGCTTTTGATATAGCTGCAATTGCCATTTATCCATTTTAACAATAAAGATCCATTTTCTTTATGTCTTAAAACAACCTGTCCTTCACCCCGTACCCTTTCATCCACCTTTCCTGTTTTCATGCTATTACCTCTTGGTCTGACCTGCTCCCTCCCCCCCAAGTCATGTTTCATCATCTTGTCCTCATCAACCCCATCTCCATGACTCATTCCTTGCACCCTTCACCTCTCCTTCACCATATACCCTTCATTGTATTGCATTCCATGTTTCTATAACCTTTCCCAGATTGTTGGCTAGGAGTAGGTCTCTCACAACACAGGATGCATGCCTTGTACTGCTCTGCTGATGGAAAAGTTGTGAAGTGTTTGTATAACTGCAAGCTTAAAAGATGAGAATACATAAGCAAAAATCTTGGTTTATAACTGGTTAATGACATCTGTTGCCTCGTTGGACAATTCCTCTTTGATCTGGAATAAAGAATAAATCCAGTCTGCGTTTGACATGGTATTTAAAGTTAATTTTCTAAGGAAGACTTTTCCTCTGGGACGTCTGTGTCATAGTATGTTTGGGGGTTTTCTGTAAATGTAACCACTTCCAACCTTTGTCTATTAGTATCCAAAGCTATATATAGTAGTACCTGGTAGAGGACCCGAGCTTGAAGGATAAACCGCCCGCAGGGGCGTGCTGGGTGGTGTTTTTATATATATGCCAGGATCCTGACACCTTCACAACTACCAACCAAGTGAACAACACTCTCCAGGAGGTAGGTGTATCAATATCAAAGTCTGCCATAAAGAGAAGACTGCATGAAAATAAACAAAGAGAGTTCACTGCAAGGTGCAAGCTACTCATAAGCCTCAAGAAGATAAAGGCTAGATTTAAAAAAAGAGACATGCTCAAATCCAGCTGAATGCAGTCAAATTGATTTGGTAGATGGACAATGACCCAAAACATACAGCCAAAGCAGCCCAGGAGATTATTAAAGCAAAAAATTGGAATATTCCTTGGAATATTCCTGAATGACCAAGTCAGTCACGTGATCTTAACCCAACTGAGCATGCATGCCACTTGTGGAAGACTAAACTTTGAACTGAAAGGCCCACAAACAAACAGCAACTGAAAGCTCCTGCAGTCAAGGTCTAAAAAGGAGGAAAGCCAGCATCTGGTGAAGTCCATGAGTTCAAGACTTCAGCCGGTTATTAGCAGCAAAGTATTAGAAATGAACATTTTATTTTCCTGAAATGTGAATATTTAGTGAAATGAAAGGATTGTGTTAAAGATGTTTTAGTTCTTCACATTTTTATGCAGTCTTTTTGTTGAACCCACTGAATTGAAGCTGAAAGTCTGCACTTTACCTCCATCTGAGTCGTTTCATTTAAAATGCATTGTGGTAATGTACAGAACGAAATTAGAAAAAGAAGTTGTCTCTGTCCAAATATTTATGGGCCTAACTGTAAGCCTGACAAATCAGCGTGCTGTTTGAACTTTGAAAGGTTAAAGTAAATGTAGTTGTGGAGCTGTTGATGTACTGTTGCTACTTTAAAAAGGATCACATTAGACAAAAACTTCAGTGAAACATTGTACTTTACAACACTGCCTAATTAAACAAGATGAAAGAAAATGAGGTAAAATAACATGTTATTTGAAACTGTTGAGTAAGTTTAGGGTTGGAGTTCTACAAAAGAATAAAAATAGCATCGAGTCAGCAGCCTGAGACACAAGAAAGACATTAGAGAGAAGGTATCACATCCATAGGTTAGGTTTCATTTGGCACAGTGTAAAGTTTTGCATTTGTGGTCCATCACTTGGGTGGAGGCTGACAGGTGAACAAGGTGAATGCAATATAAAAAGGCCAGCTTTGGAAGAGAGCACATATTGTACAAAACAAAGACTTGAGTACGGGAAACAAATCACATTTTAACAAGATATTTTAAGCTGTTAGCTTTCAAGAGGAAATTATATTTCAAGCAATATGAAGTACTTTTTCCTGGCGCTGCCTTTCCTGACTCTGCTGGGATTTCCCTTTTCCAAGGTAAGACTTGAAATTAAAAGTAAAAAAGAATGAATGTAACAAAAAATAAACAAGAAACAAACAGCAATCTTTGTTGATCAAACACACTTAAATAAATAAATAAATTAATATTCAGGGAATTCTAACCAGTGAGCCAAGATGATTTTTGATGGAAAAACTATTCTGATTCATATTTTTCACTGTTAATGCATTGCATTGAAATCACTTCCTTAATGGGCAATTATTACATATAAAGTATACAATATCATTTGTAGTGTCAGTTTTATTAATTTATTATTCAGTGTCATAAATTCTGTTGGTTTGCTCTTTAGCATGCGCCGCTAATGTCTGCAGCAAAAGGACCCGATCCTACCTACAATTTATCCCCAGCTACTAATACTACCACAACTGACAGTGAGACTAACAGCAACAGTGGCTCTGGCAGCGGCACCCAGGCTTCCACCAGCACGACGACCACAGCCAGAGGGGTATCGTCAACCAAGGTGACGACAAAGCACCTGGAGGCAACTGTTGCTGTGATTTGCCACTGTATAAATGAAAACTAATTGAATGCAAAGAGAGGATAGAGTCGCATTGCCACCTCTGTGGCTCTGCTGTTTGGACCTTTTGCTTTTTAAACCATAGTGCAGTGGGCAATCTGAAGTCTCAGAGACAGAACTAGACTACAGTGTTATTTATCACACAGCAAATCAGAGTTTATTGTATTTACTTGTAGATGAAATACATTACCAGCTGTAAGAAATAATCAAAAAAGATAAAAGTAAAAAAAAAAAAGGAAATCTTTGTTTTTCATATTTCTTTGAATTGAAAGTAATGTGATCAAACACACACTACAATAAATATAAAACAAAAAAATGTATAAATTATTAAATTAATAAAAAAAAAATACTTGAGGAAATCTTACCAGTGAACCAAGATTGTTTTTGATGGAATATCTATCCTGCTTCTGTATTTTTCAGTGTTAATGCATTGCTTTAAAATCTCGGCCTGAACGTAAAGTTATTACATGTAAAGCATACAATATCATACTCTGTAAAATCCAGCACAACAGAGTGTCATAAATTTTGTTGCTTTGCTCTTTAGGACATGAGCACAACCACTGCATCAACAGGTCTGAGTACTACCACTACTGACAGTAAGACTAGCAGCAACAGTGGCTCTGGCAGCGGCACCCAGGCTTCCACCAGCACGACGACCACAGCCAGAGGGGTATCGTCAACCAAGGTGACTACAAAGCACCTGGAGGCAACTGTTGCTGTGATTTGCCACTGTATAAATGAAAACTAATTGAATGCAAAGAGAGGATAGAGTCGCATTGCCACCTCTGTGGCTCTGCTGTTTGGACCTTTTGCTTTTTAAACCATAGTGCAGTGGGCAATCTGAAGTCTCAGAGACAGAACTAGACTACAGTGTTATTTATCACACAGCAAATCAGAGTTTATTGTATTTACTTGTAGATGAAATACATTACCAGCTGCAAGAAATAATCAAAAAAGATAAAAGTTAAAAAAAAAAAAAGGAAATCTTTGTTTTTCATATTTCTTTGAATTGAAAGTAATGTGATCAAACACACACTACAATAAATATAAAACAAAAAAATGTATAAATTATTAAATTAATAAAAAAAAATACTTGAGGAAATCTTACCAGTGAACCAAGATTGTTTTTGATGGAATATCTATCCTGCTTCTGTATTTTTCAGTGTTAATGCATTGCTTTAAAATCTCGGCCTGAACGTAAAGTTATTACATGTAAAGCATACAATATCATACTCTGTAAAATCCAGCACAACAGAGTGTCATAAATTTTGTTGCTTTGCTCTTTAGGACATGAGCACAACCACTGCATCAACAGGTCTGAGTACTACCACTACTGACAGTAAGACTAGCAGCAACAGTGGCTCTGGCAGCGGCACCCAGGCTTCCACCAGCACGACGACCACAGCCACAGGGGTATCGTCAACCAAGGTGACTACAAAGCACCTGGAGGCAACTGTTGCTGTGATTTGCCACTGTATAAATGAAAACTAATTGAATGCAAAGAGAGGATAGAGTCGCATTGCCACCTCTGTGGCTCTGCTGTTTGGATCTTTTGCTTTTTAAGCCACAGTGCAGTGGGTAATCTGGAGTCTCAGAGGCAGAATTAGACTACAATGTTATTTATCACACAGCAAATCAGAGTTTATTGTATTTACTTGTAGATGAAATACATTACCAGCTGCAAGAAATAATCAAAAAAGATAAAAGTACAGAATAAATGAATAAATAAAATGGAAATCTTTGTTTTTTTCATATTTCTTTGAACTCAAAGAAAAATGAAAAACGTATACACTAAAATAAATAAATGTATAAAGTACGTGAGGAAATCTTACCAGTGAACCAAGATTATTTTTGATGGAAAAACTATCCTGCTTTTACATTTTTTCAGTGTTAATGCATTGCTTTAAAATCTCGGCCTGAACATAAAGTTATTACATGTAAAGTATACAATATCATACAGCACAATGCAGTGTCATAAATTCTGTTGGTTTGCTCTTTAGGTCATGGGGACAACCACTGCATCAACAGGACTGAGTACTAAAACTACTCACAATCAGACCAGCAACAGCGGCTCTGGCAGCGGCACCCAGAGTGGAGAGAGCCACATCGTCACCTTTGTGGTTCTGCTGTTGGGATCTTTTGCTTTTCCAGCCATGGTGTAGTGAGCAATCTGGAGCCTCAGAGCCAAAACTAGACTACAATGCTATTTATAAAACAGGAAATCTGAGTTGATTGTATTTAGTTGTAGATGATGGTAGTGAAAGAGCTAACCTATAGCATCTCAAAAGATATGTGTGTAAGTCATAAGGTGATTTATAGAGCACTTTCCACAGTGGAAAGAGTGCAATGCCTAATGATATGTAAAGGAGAATTGTCTGTATTTTTAAAAGCACCTCAAAGCATATTTTGGCACATTTCAGTTGTTTTATTTCAAAGGTGACATGCCCTTACACATCTTTACACTATTATACCCATTACCTGTTTATTTTCTTGTGTGATACTTGATGTATAAGTTAAGTCAAATTTTACCTGTAGACATGTTATAATATAGTGATGTCTGTTGAAGATTTCCGTCTGTATTAGTATAATTATTTGCACAATTTACAATAATTATTTGATCTTTATGCATTAATGTGTGAAATAGATTCAACATAAAACACTATCTAACATAAATGGTAATAAAACAGAGCATCGTTTTAATGGATGCGTGATTATGTGTTTTAATAACAATAATTCAATTAATTTCTGCTCTTTTTTTATACTGCAAATTTTTAAAACCATCCATCCATCCATCCATCCATCCATCAGTTCTCTTCCACGTATCCTTTTCAGAGTTGCAGGGGGGCTGGAGCCAATCCCAGCTACAATAAGGCTAGAAGCAGGGTACACCTTGGATAGGTCATCACTTTTTCGCAGGGCTAATATAGAGAGACAGACAACCATTCACAGCTATATGCAACTTATAATCATCAGTTAACCTAACCCCACTAACAGCATGTCTTTGGACTGTGGGAGGAAGCCAGAATACGTGGAGACAACCCACACAAACACAGGGAGATCATACAAACTCAACACAAGACCCTGGTCACAAGGTGAAGTCAAACTCAGGAGGCAACAGTGCTAATCACCACTGCAAAAAAAGAAAAAAAATCAGTCCAGATATCTATTATGATTGTTGAGTATGCTTCACTGGAATCAGGTTTTTGTTGGCACGGTTGATCTTTTTCTTTTTTTGTTTCTTCGCCTGTCCTGTTTGGTTCTTTTGCCATCAGAATTATTGTCTAAAGGCAAAGAAAGATGCCCAACGGATTTACTTTACCAAATGGACCATCCCGGCCTTGCCGTATTGGTCTATTTGATTCATCTTTGCTTTCATTGTTTATTTTATTTTATTTTTGCTTGCTACACACGGGACAGACATGACTGGGGGAAAGAAAAGGGAGAAAGAAAGAGGGAAAGAAAAACAGCAGGGAAGAGGAACGGTGATAAAGGGGAAAAAAAACAAAAAAAACAAAAAACAAACAAAACAAACAGGCAAAAAATACATATATAAATCACCTGGATCACCTGTTGAGAAAGAAAAAAGAGAAAACAAGCAAAAAAACAACAACAGAGCAATATAATAAACAACATCATCGCGATGATCTATGTGAATATAACAGTAAATACTAAATATTGAATATTATTGTGCTACCTAACCCTAACCCCTGCACATTTCTCAGCACTCACCCAACGTGGAGACAGACATAAATAGACACTGTACACACAATCACACTCCCCAAGCGTACTCTAGGTCTAGGTACCCTTGCCCCTGGAGGGGGAACCTGCACCCAGACCCAGATAGTGTTACCCTCTTCCCTGGGGTGGAGAGAAGAAGACCGCCCCGACTCCGCAGCAGCAGGGAGGCCCACATTCCAGACCCCAATCGGACGGCCAACTCCTCCTCCCAGCCCCCACGCCCCAACAGGCAACAGAGAACGGGGGTGTGTGATGACTCCAAACCTCCCTCCGCCTGCTCATATGTAGTGTTGATGCATGTGTGTTCTAAGGTGCATTTAAAACCCAGGAGAGCATGGAGCTACCTGCCAGAGAGCAGCAGGTAAGTGCATCGCCCCTCCTGATAGCCCTCAATGTATATGTGTATTTAAAATTGAGAGGTGGGCAACGGCGCCAGGGGTGAGGTTGTACACTCTAATGGTCTTCTGGATGCTGTGTAGCGTGCCCACCCCCAAGGTCCTATATGTATGTGCTATGAGAGTGTGAGTAATGTGAATGTCTAAATTGTGGGATGAAATTGAGGCACAGGCAGCCAGAAGGGGACAAAGGGGGGGATGCCTCCCCTGAACCCTGGTGGCACACCTGCACCCCAGGGCCTTGCCTGTTCAGTAGTGCCGCCTGGCCCCACAGAGCCCGGGACAGCCCACCCGACCCCACCACAGAGAAAACTGCACCCACCCCGTCATCCACTCATCTTCCAAACTACACAAGACAATAGACACCCAGGCTGAGTTCTCCGCCTCCCCTATATCTCCCCCACCTGCAGAGTGATTTCCTGGAGAGAGGATTCTGTTCAATTCAATTTTATTCATATAGCGCCAAATCACAACAAAAGTCGCCTCAAGGCGCTTCATAGATACAGAGAAAAACCCAACAATCATATGACCCCCTATGAGCAAGCACTTTGGCGACAGTGGGAAGGAAAAACTCCCTTTTAACAGGAAGAAACCTCCGGCAGAACCAGGCTCAGGGAGGGGCGGCCATCTGCTGCGACTGGTTGGGGTGAGAGAAGGAAGACAGGATAAAAGACATGCTGTGGAAGAGAGACAGAGGTTAATAACAGATATGATTCAATGCAGAGAGGTCTATTAACACATAGTGAGTGAGAAAGGTGACTGGAAAGGCAAAACTCAATGCATCATGGGAATCCCCGGCAGCCTACGTCTATTGCAGCATAACTAAGGGAGGATTCAGGGTCACCTGGTCCAGCCCTAACTATATGCTTTAGCAAAAAGGAAAGTTTTAAGCCTAATCATGAAAGTAGAGATAGTGTCTGTCTCCCGAATCCAAACTGGAAGCTGGTTCCACAGAAGAGGGGCCTGAAAACTGAAGGCTCTCCCTCCCATTCTACTTTTAAATACTCTAGGAACAACAAGTAGGCCTGCAGAGCGAGAGCGAAGTGCTCTAATGTGGTGATATGGTACTACAAGGTCATTAAGATAAGATGGGGCCTGATTATTTAAGACCTTGTATGTGAGGAGCAGGATTTTGAATTCAATTCTGGATTTAACAGGAAGCCAATGAAGGGAAGAACAGGATAAATATGCTCTCTCTTTCTAGTCCCTGTCAGGACTCTTGCTGCAGCATTTTGGATTAGCTGAAGGCTTTTCAGCAAGTTTTTTTGGACATCCTGATAATAATGAATTACAGTAGTCCAGCCTGGAAGTAATAAGTGCATGAACTAGTTTTTCAGCGTCACTTGGTCTTTCGTTAATTAATAGGCTGGTGTGAAAAATTGCTGCCACACCGCCCCCTCAGCCTGTGCTTCGAGATTTCTGGTAGTTAGAATGACTCAGGGGAGACCTCCTGTAAGATGTAACAGCCTCCCCCACCAGTTGAAGAGCCCCCCAGGTGGCTCAACCAGGACCCTAGCCCCGAGACGGAGCACCCCCAGGGGTTTTAAGAGTAAGAAATTGTACCACTCTTGATGGTGTTTGTAGTTCAACTTGACCCGGTTTAAATTTCTTTTTTACTATGGATTTAATTTGTTGATATTCTAAAAATCTTTTCTTGTTGATCCCATATTGTGTAACTAGTCTGTCAAATGGAATAAATTCTGTTCTTTCTAATATATGTTCCAAGTATTTGATTCCTTTACAACTCCAATCTGGAAAGTTTATCATATTATTGTTTTGTAATATGTCAGGGTTGTTCCAGATAGGTGTACGTTTGCATGGGATTAATGAAGACGCCGTCAATTTTTGGCACGGTTGACCTAAAAAAAGTAGTCAGACAGGATGCTGTATGTATGATGCAAAAAAAAAGACTTGAAGAAAAGTTGCAGAGGTTCACGTTGCTTACATTCAATACAAGCTCTACTTGCACAACAGTGTGGTCACGATTGGACATTTACGTGGAAGCAAACTAAAATACTTATATAGAACCAAAACACAACCAACCACAACAAAGGTGCTTTTTTACTGTAAGATAAAGCCCCCCCAAAAAATACAGAGAAAGGTTCAAGCTTCTTAAATGTTTTAGGAGTAGTCTCAGCAACAGCTAAGTGATTACATATTTTGAAGGTGCATTATCCTTTAACTCTGTTTTTCTGAAAAATAAATTATATCTTGACGAGTCGACAGCTGTATTGGGAAGGATGTTGCGAATAAATCACAAAAGTGGCGTTAATGCTTTTGTGGAATGACAATGCAATGTGATATCAGGTCCACGAAAGCAGGAAAAAAACATGCAAACAAAAGAAATCAAATAAAAAGCGAAAAACACTTCAGTAGATATCTGATAAACAAAAGAAGTTACTAAAGAGTAAAATAATAGAATAACACTCAAATAGATTGATATTGGGATTTCTTTTCACATTTTTTAACTATCCATTCATCCATTCTCTTCCGTTTATCCTTTTCAGGGTTGCGGGAGCACTGGAGCCTATCCCAGCTGTTTTAAGGCAAGAGGCAGGGTACACTCCGAACAGGTCGCCAGTCTGTCACAGGGATAACAAACAGACACAGAAAACCATTCGCACTCACATTCACACCTACGGGCAGTTTAGGGTTTCCAGTTAGGGTTTTCCCCACTAACTGCATGTCTTTGTTCCATGCAAACACCGGGAGAACATGCAAACTCCACACGAAAAGACCCCGGCCTGATGGTGGAATTAAAATCAGGACCTTGGTGCTGTGAGGCAACAGTGCTAACCACCGTGCTGCCACATTTTTAACTAATCTTATGAAATAGCATGAACTGTGATGCACATACAGTTGTGATATGTTTGAAGTTAAATTTAAATCTGCAACTTAGTAGTCTCTATTGCCCTCTTCTGCCCAAGTAACTTCATTACAAAGATGGTTATTTGTTAGGCTGTTAAGGCTGTAAAAAAGCCAGTGAGTGAAACAGGTGTTAATCTTGACTTTAAAATAATAATCATTTGTAGATAGAGTCTTACAAGCGTAAATGTCAAATTTCTGGCACAACTTCACCTACTTCCAAGGTGCATGGAGAGGATGATAAACTCACAACGCAGGGACTACAGCAAAACTTAAAATGAAAGGGGAACAACTTTATTGACTAACCAACGCGTTTGGCTTGTGGCCTTCATCAGGGTCCATCAAGGCCACAAGCCAAACGCGTTGGTTAGTCAATGAAAACTCTATCAGTGCCATCAGTAATAGCAGCTGAAAACTAAGAAGCAGCTTTTCGTTGTTTTCAAAACCCCTTTTCAGGGTCAAAGGTTTGTTATTGTCTCAAGTGAGAAACCGCATATGCCTTACTATTCTTAAATGACTGAAAGTTATCTTTATCCTACACTAACGTTGCTTAAGGGCAAGTATTTTTGTGTTTTTGTTACTCATTGGGGTTCTAGGTCATCTAACAGGAGGAAGTAAGATTCAGTGACTGACGATAAACAGAGCAACACTGGACAATGCTTAACAAGGAGCAACAATAGTACAGGGAAGGTAGTAAAATACAGGTTACAAATTAAAGCACAAGTAAAACACATTGACTGAAGCGGCTCAGTCAATGTGTTTTATGATAGTTGTGTTAAAAAGTTTGTGTTATTGTGAAATTTAAGCATTCAAGGTAAAGGTTAGCTGAAAGGGGTAACAAGAACTCATACTTTCCATACACTGAAAAATTTCTGACACTTGTCTGTTTGATCATTTTGATGCTGAAGGATTTCTTTTTTCCTTCTAATGTTTTCAGCACAGCGAATAAAGTATCCGTTCTGGGCACTTGTGATTGCTTATGCTTATAACTAATCCAAATTCTATTAAAATTGCACTAGAGAAAATACCTTGAACAAACACAAGCATGCATGCATGCACTCTCAAACATTCAGTAACACTCTGACAACTTCCTGGATGCTGGTCATCCAGGTCACACACTACGTCACACCTACCCCACCTGAAACGTGATATTATTGTATAAAAGCTCAGTGTCCCTGAACTCAGGAACAGGTTACAAGGAGAAGTTTCAACGAAACTTAGCACAAAAGTACATTATACTCTGATTTTTGTGCAATAGAACAATTTCTGTAACATCTCTGGTGCATCTCTGCCTCCTTGGTTCTTTCCATTATGGATTTATTGTGTCTGGGTTTTTTTACACTGGTTTTGCTGGCACAGGTAATTACCTATTTTTAAAGTTTTTTAAAAAATGTTTTATTGAGTTTTATAATGATAAAAAGTCAATAAAAGTCAAAGTCAATAATTTAGGGGAAACATTGCAGAAAATGTGTGAATACAAAATGTTTCACAAACATGAGTGTATCGAGCTGACATGTCTAAAAGGATTAAAGTATTTAGAGGAGTTTTTATGTAAAAGTTCTTGCCAAACATTGTTAGGAGGATATCTAAAGGTGAAGAAGTTTTTAAAATAGAATTACATTTGTTTAATCATTATAGATTAATATTGGTCATCTTTTCCTGCCACTAGTAAATACTCAAGAAATTTCTGTTTGTGGTAACTGTAGCAGACACTTTGGAGGAATGATTAACTTCATTCGGAGAAAGAAACCGTTAATTTCTGATCTAATGTATTAATTCCTTACTGGAAAGAAATAATAGGTCAAGGAGAGTTTAGGTCATCCAAATACCATAGAATACGATTAACAGACTAAATAATGGGTTATGATGACAGCATAGGCACAGAAATTTTGCTGTTGTGCTTTTAGTCATTACATTTGTTGAAATGATATTCTATTTTATTCCTTCTGAGACTCCAAGAATCACTACTGCTGATCCAGGCAATACAACTGAGACTGCCACCCTGGACAACACAACTACAGCTGCCACCCTGGACAACATAACTAAAGCTGCTACCCTGGACAACACAACTACAGCTGCCACCCTGGACAACACAACTACAGCTGCCACCCTGGACAACATAACTACAGCTGCTACCCTGGACAGCACAACTACAGCTGCCACCCTGGACAACATAACTACAGCTGCTACCCTGGACAACATAACTACAGCTGCTACCCTGGACAGCACAACTACAGCTGCTACCCTGGACAGCACAACTACAGCTGCTACCCTGGACAGCACAACTACAGCTGCTACCCTGGACAGCACAACTACAGCTGCTACCCTGGACAACACAACTACAGCTGCTACCCTGGACAACACAACTACAGCTGCTACCCTGGACAACACAACTACAGCTGCCACCCTGGACAACACAACTACAGCTGCCACCCTGGACAACATAACTACAGCTGCTACCCTGGACAGCACAACTACAGCTGCCACCCTGGACAACATAACTACAGCTGCTACCCTGGACAGCACAACTACAGCTGCCACCCTGGACAACATAACTACAGCTGCTACCCTGGACAGCACAACTACAGCTGCCACCCTGGACAACATAACTACAGCTGCTACCCTGGACAGCACAACTACAGCTGCTACCCTGGACAGCACAACTACAGCTGCTACCCTGGACAGCACAACTACAGCTGCTACCCTGGACAACACAACTACAGCTGCTACCCTGGACAGCACAACTACAGCTGCTACCCTGGACAGCACAACTACAGCTGCCACCCTGGACAACATAACTACAGCTGCCACCCTGGACAACATAACTACAGCTGCTACCCTGGACAACACAACTACAGCTGCCACCCTGGACAACATAACTACAGCTGCCACCCTGGACAACATAACTACAGCTGCCACCCTGGACAACATAACTACAGCTGCTACCCTGGACAACACAACTACAGCTGCCACCCTGGACAACATAACTACAGCTGCCACCCTGGACAACATAACTACAGCTGCCACCCTGGACAACATAACTACAGCTGCCACCCTGGACAACATAACTACAGCTGCCACCCTGGACAACACAACTACAGCTACCACGCAGGCTGCCACCACCATTACTGCTACAACTACCAAACAGGCTGCCACCACCACCACTACAGCTACCACACAGGCTGCCACCACCACTACTTCTACAACTACCAAACAGGCTGCCACCACCACCACTACAGCTACCACACTTCCTATACAGGCTGCCACTGCCAATACCACTGGCACTCCAAACACCAACAGTACAGCTACTATCCCAGCCAACGCCACTACAGCTGCCACACAGGACAACATTACAACTCTAACCCAAAGCATCACAACAACAGTGACTACCACCACTGCAAATGGAGGATCGGAGGTGAAAGCTTCTGTGCTTTGTCTTGTTTTTCCACTCTTGCTCTACATGCCTTGTGTTTAATTGTCTGTGAAGCTTGCATACATTAATTGTAGATGCACTCTAATCACGGAAACAAAGGACAACATCTAAGGTAAATCCTGACCCCTTTTTGTTTTGTACACAAAATATATGTAGACTTATCCTAATCTTATGTGCTCTGCATTGTATTTCTTAAATATACAGGGGAACAGAACCATGCAGTAGAATAGAGCTAAACTGACGGTGCAACAAAAAACAAAACAAAGTGATTGTGATTTAAGAAAGAAAAAATATAATAGGTAACACAATTCAGAGCAAATGAAAGTGATAAAAGGCTTTATTACACACACCATATTTTGATCATGTTATATATATATATATATATGTAATTAAAATGAACAAAAACCTGTTCTCCTTACATTTGATTGCACCTATAAGTACAAGTCAATAAGTAATATTTAAAATGGGTATACCTAAAGTAAGTGATTCAATGCAATATGAAGATTAGCATAAAACAGAGCTTATTTTTGTACTAGCAACGGGAAGGAAGTTACTAAATCAGTGAGTAGCAGATGCAGCTAAAACTTGTAGGCTTTATTTAATCTTCAGATCGACATATAGCAAGCAGTGCCTTTAGATAGTCTCCTTTAAAGTGGTTCTGTTGGAAAAACAGGAAATAGCAAGAAAATACAAATATTTATGCAAATATTTGAAATAGAAATATCGATATATTTACTATATAATAAATATTTATATTTAGAACAATTTTATCTGTGTGACAAACCTGCAGTGTAGTGTAGAGGGAAGTGCCTGTTAATTTAATGAAAGCAGCTCGGATACAGAGTAGATCTTCCTCACTGTGAGACACCATAATCCGCTGCACTATTTCTTTCTGTAAGAGTGAAATGAATATTGGTAACCAGTGCGTCAACAGTCTCTCCAGATGTATAGTCTATCATTTTGACCCATCTGTACAGAGGAAGTTTGTTTTTTCATGTGCACTCATCAAAATTAAACCACTACACTACAAATAAACATGGTCTCTGCCTCTTCTAATAAACTTTATAAAATTACAGTGATTATGAGTTTCTTAAGCAACAGAAAATAATAGAAATAGCCCCAAAATTATTTAAAAAATATATACATATAAAAAAACAGTAAAGAAATAAATAAAATCCTACATATTAAAATGGCTGCGGTCGATTTTAGGGATCCCATGTTGGTTTGGGTATTTCCTAGTGGTGACAGAAGTTACAGTGTTTTCACTCTCTGACATTATCTTTGAACTTGTTTAATATCTGTGAACGACGGCCACATTTTGCAGAGTCACAAAAGTGCATTTGTGGACAAGGACTTCCTATATACCAAGCCAGTGCCAGTGCGGCATAGTAAAGTACTAAAAGTACCAGTAGGGTGAAATAATTTATGCAAATATGACTGTGGGCAGACTGCGTTTGCAAATATTTGGTTATATTAAGTTCAAATATATTCAATAGTGATCACAGGATATGGCATTCATAATAGAAACTTTCCTTTCCTTATACTGACCATCATATCAACTGATTTTTCTATTAAGAGCAGTGTTGGAAGGTTACTTTTAAAATGTATTCCACTACAGATTACAGATTACATGCCCCAAAATGTACAGGGAGTGCAGAATTATTAGGCAAATGAGTATTTTGTCCACATCATCCTCTTCATGCATGTTGTCTTACTCCAAGCTGTATAGGCTCGAAAGCCTACTACCAATTAAGCATATTAGGTGATGTGCATCTCTGTAATGAGAAGGGGTGTGGTCTAATGACATCAACACCCTATATCAGGTGTGCATAATTATTAGGCAACGTCCTTTCCTTTGGCAAAATGGGTCAAAAGAAGGACTTGACAGGCTCAGAAAAGTCAAAAATAGTGAGATATCTTGCAGAGGGATGCAGCAGTCTCAAAATTGCAAAGCTTCTGAAGCGTGATCATCGAACAATCAAGCGTTTCATTCAAAATAGTCAACAGGGTTGCAAGAAGCGTGTGGAAAAACCAAGGCGCAAAATAACTGCCCATGAACTGAGAAAAGTCAAGCGTGCAGCTGCCAAGATGCCACTTGCCACCAGTTTGGCCATATTTCAGAGCTGCAACATCACTGGAGTGCCCAAAAGCACAAGGTATGCAATACTCAGAGACATGGCCAAGGCTGAAAGACGACCACCACTGAACAACACACACAAGCTGAAACGTCAAGACTGGGCCAAGAAATATCTCAAGACTGGTTTTTCTAAGGTTTTATGGACTGATGAAATGAGAGTGAGTCTTGATGGGCCAGATGGATGGGCCCGTGGCTGGATTGGTAAAGGGCAGAGAGCTCCAGTCCGACTCAGACGCCAGCAAGGTGGAGGTGGAGTACTGGTTTGGGCTGGTATCATCAAAGATGAGCTTGTGGGGCCTTTTCGGGTTGAGGATGGAGTCAAGCTCAACTCCCAGTCCTACTGCCAGTTTCTGGAAGACACCTTCTTCAAGCAGTGGTACAGGAAGAAGTCTGCATCCTTCAAGAAAAACATGATTTTCATGCAGGACAATGCTCCATCACACGCGTCCAAGTACTCCACAGCGTGGCTGGCAAGAAAGGGTATAAAAGAAGAAAAACTAATGACATGGCCTCCTTGTTCACCTGATCTGAACCCCATTGAGAACCTGTGGTCCATCATCAAATGTGAGATTTACAAGGAGGGAAAACAGTACACCTCTCTGAACAGTGTCTGGGAGGCTGTGGTTGCTGCTGCACGCAATGTTGATGGTGAACAGATCAAAACACTGACAGAATCCATGGATGGCAGGCTTTTGAGTGTCCTTGCAAAGAAAGGTGGCTATATTGGTCGCTGATTTGTTTTTGTTTTGTTTTTGAATGTCAGAAATGTATATTTGTGAATGTGGAGATGTTATATTGGTGTCACTGGTAAAAATAAATAATTGTAATGGGTATATATTTGTTTTTTGTTAAGTTGCCTAATAATTATGCACAGTAATAGTCACCTGCACACACAGATATCCCCCTAAAATAGCTGAAACTAAAAGCAAACTAAAAACTACTTCCAAAAACATTCAGCTTTGATATTAATGAGTTTTTTGGGTTCATTGAGAACATGGTTGTTGTTCAATGATAAAATTATTCCTCAAAAATACAACTTGCCTAATAATTCTGCACTCCCTGTATTTTGTAACGTATTCCGTTACTCAATAAGTGTAATGTATTCAGAATACTTTGGATTACTTAATATATTATCATGCTTTTTACAACTACATGAATGTACTATTGCTGTGTGATGTATTACTATTACTGAAGGCCACTCGCCATACCAAAACCAACTAGATTTTTAAATTTTAAAATGAGTAACAGTTAGGTATGGCTGCACTATTTGCAGCAATCTCGTATAGAAAACTATTCCACTCGTATATAAAACAGGTCCGCGGCTCGAACCATAGTAAAGGGACCTCTGGCTAATACGTCGGGTTCAGTGTCGGGCTTGTAGCCGAAAACTAGCTTTACTTTGTTGTCTGGGTCAACTTTGCTAGCGAGAGAGAGAGAGAGGCGTTCAAACGCTGCTTCAACAGAACTTCGGAGAAAAACACGAACATAGTGTACAGTCAAGTCTTAATGGCTTACTTACAACTGGACTACATTGCCCATGAGGGTACATTCTTTAGGGCTATGCCTGTAACACTCTGCCTATTGCCTTCATATTAAATAAGTTTTTGAATAATAATTAAAAAAAATATTTCTTCACGTCATTTTGTGGGCCGCAAGTAGAGGTGACATGGGCCGCGAGACTGAGACACGGGCATTAGAGCCTCTTAATGCGTGTTTTGTTTGGGTTTCCACCGGCGTGGAATTACCAAAAATAGTGAGGGAATAGCCTAACATATGAAATAGGAAAAGACCTCTGTGTAATCACTTTATTTCAACAAAGTAACAGTATTCTCAATACCACCCTTTTAAACGGTAACTGTAATGGAATACAGTTAGTCATATTTTGTATTTTAAATATGTAACGGCGGTACATGTATTTCGTTACTCCCCACTGATTATGAGCACATCTTTAAAGAAAAATCGTCACACCTCGCAACAGGTGAGGACCTCGTCAGTAGCTATTTGGACCCAGACAATACCTAGGAACTACATACCTTCCCCTTTCTCTTTTATTTCTACTGCTAATAGGAACTCTGAAGAGATTTAACAACCAGACACAAGTTGGTAAGTTGGTAATAACCTCTCGTAGTTCTTCAGTTTCTTTTATTTCTGTTTTTTTCAAAAAAATTTTATTGTGAGGTTAAGAAGAAGTATGGCTGAAGTTAGTTGAAAAGAATTGCTAGCAAATATTTTCATATTTAGATAAAGTCTAAATATGAAAGATTCAATAAAGTCTGGATTTTTTAAAGTTGTGTTTTATTTCAATTTCAATCATATCTATAATCAAATCTTGTATTGGACACAAAAATAAATATTAAACTGCTAAAGTAAATATGCAAATTAAATATATATATATATATATATATATATATATATATATATATATATATATATCCATCACCACATCCATAGCTGGACTCAATCATTTGATAAACCTATCAGACAGTATGTCATTTGTTCTGTGTGATATAACCCCCACATGTCCTTATGGCCAACTGTTACATATTATGTAGTTCTTCCATCAGTGCCTTCTGGTATTTGAATTTTGGCCGAATCCCTCTTTGAGTAGTTTTGAAATCTTCTCCCAAAACTTCTATCATAGATAAATTACCACAAAATCGTCTCACCTTCATGGTCTTAAGTCTCGTGGCAAGGTAGGCATCACGGTTTTGAATGCACTGTACTGTGATAAGACAAATATTAGGATAATGTTGGGTCTCCACCTAATAATGGTATGAAGTGCACAATAAATGTTCAAACAGTATGTCAAACTGTGTTTACCCAAAACTTTCAGACCCAAGCGAAAGTCTCCTGAAAACCTTTTCTCTATGATCTGATCCACCGTCTGCCCAAGCTCCAGCTCCAGTCCCATCAACACTGTTAATCATGCACAAAGTCGGGGGGGATGAAGATATTGGGATTTAAAAACTAAATCAAAACACTTTTTAACACAGAAAGATTAATGAATTTTTAAAAAAAAGGGACAGCCACCATTGTCAAGATGTTCTACATCTCTAGAAGTCAATATGTCAATCCATTGTCCTGCCTCAGCTTTCTTCCCTTTTAGGGATGCAGAGAGAGTCTAAATGATCAGACATAATAACGATGAAACACATTAAGGGTTAAAGGAGTAAAAATATACAGTTTTGTTTCAACTATTTCAGAATCAAGTAGTCAGTAGATGTATATGGTTTAACGTATTAAAAGAGCACTTTTTACTCCAGTGCCTTTTAGTTATGTTTGTACATAAAAGTAAATAATACCTCAATGTCTGTCTGAACCACACCAGCGACACATCCTTTCTGTTATGAGAGGGGGTGAAAGAAAAAACAAGAGGAACTATAATTTCAAAAGCTGGACTTAATTTCAAATGTGTGCTGTACTGTTTGTGTTCCCAGTGAAAGTTATACACAGGCAAAAGTTAAGCGTAGGATTTCATTCATTGTAGATCAAATTCTTTGGTTATAATTCAATCAAAGGCGATGATCAATGACATAAATATTTACATGTAGCAAAGCTTTAAGAAGCTTCTCAAAGTCATTACTGGTTTCCGATTCGATTTCCTTTTCCAGATCCTTCTTATACACTAAAACAGGAAGAGCAAAAAGAAAAAGAAGGATTAGGATTTAAACATCTAATTTCAAATAAACAATCTTTTTGGTCATTTAAAAAAAAAAAAGTATCATAAAAGATCTTTGACTTACTTTCTTTGTATGCAGCACTGATGCTTTGCAGCTGCTTTCCAGATCTTGTGCTCAGAATTTCCGCAAGCGTTTCTTCATCTGTGCCCAAACCCTGCACACACATACCATGCACATTTCTTGATATACAACAGGAGCAAAGTGAAGGAGGAGATGAAAGCAGCACAGCGGGAGGTGAAACGCTGCCTGAGGGAAGCAAAGGACACCTACAGGAGGAAGGTGGAGCAGAAGTTGGAGAGGAACAATATGAGGGAGGTCTGGAATGGTGTGAAAACCATCACAGGCCACAACACCAAGAAAAGCACAGTGGGGGGGACTGTGGAGAAGGCAAACGAACTCAACAACTTCTTCAACAGGTTTGACCAGCCCACAACCCCCCCACCCTCACCCTCACCTTCACTACAGAGTCCTCTCCCCACTCTCCTGCCTCCCTCGCTTCCCCCCCTTCCTGACACCATGACACCCCCCTCCTCCAATCCCTCTCTCAGCAGCAAGACATCTCCCCCCCTCCCCTCCTCCCAAACATCTCCCAGTGTCACAGTGGATCAGGTCAGGAGGCAACTGAGGAAGCTTCGCCCCAGAAAGGCAGCAGGCCCAGACAAGGTGTGTCCTAGGATGCTTAAGGCGTGTGCTGCTGAACTTGGGGAGCCGCTACAACGAGTCTTCAACCTCAGTCTGCGACTGGGGAGAGTGCCCGCCCTATGGAAGACATCCTGCATCGTCCCGGTCCCCAAAAAGAACCGGCCCAATGAGCTGAATGACTTCCGACCGGTGGCACTGACGTCACATCTTATGAAGACTCTAGAGCGGCTCTTCCTCAACCTCCTCCGACCACAGGTACAACATGCCCAGGACCCACTACAGTTTGCATACAAGGCGGGTGTCGGAGTGGAGGATGCCATCCTGTACCTCCTACACAGAGCCCACTCACACCTGGATGGGGGAAAAGGCACGGTCAGGATCCTGTTTCTGGACTTTTCCAGTGCCTTTAATACCATCCGGCCCTGTATGCTTCAGGAAAAACTGAACAGGATGGAGGTGGACCCCTGCCTGGTGGCTTGGATCTCCGACTACCTCACCGACAGACCACAGTACGTCAGGCTGAAGGACATCACGTCTGACACAGTGGTCAGCAGCACAGGAGCACCACAGGGAACTGTGCTGTCCCCTCTTCTCTTCACCCTGTACACCTCTGACTTCTGCTACAACTCTGAATTATGCCATATTCAGAAGTTTGCAGATGACACGGCCATCATGGGGTGTATCTGGGATGATCAAGAAGAGGAGTACAGAAGTCTGGTGAGGAACTTTGTCGCATGGAGTCACACAAACCACCTGCAACTCAACACCTCAAAGACTAAGGAACTGGTTGTGGACTTCGGGAGGTCCAGAGAAGGTCCACTGCCAGTTCAGATAGAGGGGGAGGAGGTGGAGGTGGTCAACAAGTACAAGTACCTCGGGCTGTGGGTGGACAATAAACTGGACTGGTCATGCAACACAGAGCACCTGTATAAAAAAGCCCAAAGCCGACTGTACTTCCTCAGGAGGCTGAGGTCTTTTAACATCTGCAGGAAGCTCCTGAGGATGTTTTACCAGTCGGTGGTTGCTGGAGTACTTTTCTATGCTGTGGTGTGCTGGGGGAGCAGCACAGCAAAGAGGGACTCATCCAGGCTGGAGAAACTGATCAGGAGGGCTAGCTCTGTGGTCGGCATGAAGCTGGACACTCTGGTGACAGTGGCAGAGAAAAGGACATTAAAGAAACTGATGGACATTATGGACAGTGCCAGGCATCCTCTGCACACGGCCATTAACAACCAGAAGAGTCTGTTCAGTGACAGGTTGCTTCTCCCCAAGACAAGAACTAACAGACTTAAAAACTCCTTTGTCCCACACGCCATCAGACTGTTTAACTCCTCTCTGGAGGGGAGAGGGAGGGGAAACAGGAGGACAAAGGAGGGGGGAACAACTAAGCTGTAGTGCCTCTGCACCTCACTGTACAATACCTTGTGCAATACTTTTTGTAAATAGTCAACAGTGCAATAGACTCTATACTTGAAATGTGCAATTCACTTGTATTTTTATTTTTTAGTCCTATTTATTCTATTTATCCCCTTTGTATATTTTATTTATATTTGTCTCTGTATTTATATATATGTGTGTGTGTGTGTGTGTGTGTGTGTGTGTGTGTGTGTGTGTGTGTGTGTGTATATATATATATAACAGTTCTGTAACTGTAACTTTGGTCGTTGCTGTGCTTTTTTTGGAAGTCGAATTTCCCAGAGGAACCCACCCAAGGGATTAATAAAGTTCTATCTTATCTTATCTTATCTTATCTTATCTTATCTTAGTTATAACATCTATTCCAAAATCCTAAAGATGAAAGCAACCACTCACCGCCATGGCCTCCTGGAGACGGTAAGCTTCATACTCCACGGGGGGCATCAACAGTTCCAGCAAAAGAAGCTCCAGGTCTCCAGATAAAGCTTTCTTCAGAGCAGTTATTATATCCTAATTCACCACATGCATAAATAAAATAACACTGAATTAATTCTTATTTTGACTTGACTTGAGTTTCACTCCTGGTTTTCTTTTTGTAATTCTTGTTAAGTTATTTTAGTAAAGAAACAGTAAATATCTAGAAAAAACCTCTGACTAATGGAATAAACCCCCAGAGTACACTTGGGATTGGAAGTGGATTCACACAAAACCTGCCTGACTATCACACTATGGTGTACTCTTTCCCTGTAAGACACTACAGTTGGGCATGTGACAGTAGTTCTGAAGTTGCTAAACAAAGGTGTGTTCACACCTTTAATGTCACCGTTTTTTTATTATTTGATCAGCAAACACTTCAAAGTTACAGATGAGCAAGGCTAAACTTTTATAACTACTAAACCTCAAACTGAAACTTCAGTTTCATTGCTTAATATATTTTATTGTAGGAGACAACTTTACACTTCATGGTTTCCACAAAACCATTAAAGTTTTAATTTTGAAACTCTTTGAAAAGGTTGTTACTGTTTCTATTTTCTCACCTTATGTGTTAGCTCCTGAAAGACCTGAGCAATTACTTGCCTCTGGGCGTTGTTCCTATTGGTTAGTATTCTCAGTAGCGTCACTGTGTCTGAGCAAGATACACGATATTCAATAAATTACCAGGAAAAGGGTGGAAAGAAATCGTGGGAATTTATTTTCAACATATGCCAATGAATGCCTTTGTTTTCCAGTGCTGTCACGATCTCCGTCACATCTCTGTCAGGGTAGAAATTGGAATAGGGTCGTACTGTTCCAAGGGTCCCCCAGTACATATCCTATTTAATAAAAAGGGACAATAATTGTGGCATCCACTCTCTATACAATATATAAAACAACTGAGTGGCAAGAATCAAGTGAAATGTGTAACAACTAACCTCATACTGAGCATACCGCGAAGGTATGGAGATGTAGAACAATACAGATCAGCCATGCTTGAATTTAAAGAATGCTAAGTATGTCAGACTTCTAGGAGGAGGTGCACGCATGTGTGTGTGTGTGTGTGTGTGGAGGGGGATGGTTCAACACAAACTATTAATACAAGTAATTTTCAATAATGAAACAAATTGGTTGAATTGTATTACTCGGCTTTCTTGATATTTAAAATCTAAACGTGACAATGCGCAGCAACCTTCAGAGCACTTGTTTATAGACAGCAATAAAAGGTATGTAGATAACCAGACTGAACATGACTGCAGATAAGGCTATTTGCAAATGTGGAGTCTTAGTGAGCAGAGTAATAAATCTTAGTGAAGAGTGAAGACGGGGCAGAGGTGTACTTCTTGGAATGTTTACTTACATAAGAGTCAGAGTACTCAGAATCCATGGCTTGCTTGTATCTAATGTGAGCAAAAACGGAAATGGCAAAGACATTAACAGCCCACATCACGGAACAAACAGATAATGTGACTTCATTTTAATAGGTTTAATAGAGATTCTCCAATGAAACTTAAAGTCTACAGCATAGCTTTTGAGAATCTAGGAATTCGTGACAGTAACATATGAAGGAGGAGGCCAAGTCCGAGCTGATTAGCGTTAGCCACTTATTTCTTAAACAAATTATTTAAAAGGAATTGTTATTTTTCTTACCTGTAACAGAATACTAGGCCAGCTGTGACAAGGAGTGGAGGTAGTGTATGTTTTTTTTTTTTTTTTCTTGTACAACCTCTCCGCCAACAAGCCCTGTATTTCAGTCCCACCCACAGTACGCCACAGCTGCTTCCCGTACACCCACTTGCGTGTCAGTCAAAGATACTGACCAATCAGTGCCCAGCATGTTCACAGCTCTGTTCACAGTTTCCCTGCTCAAATACTATGGCAACCCAGTTATACTTGAGCGTCAAGCAGGAATCTTGATAGTCAGGTTTGGTTACAGGCAACATTTTCTGTGGAATTTGACCATCATTTGTACTTCACGGCTGACTTTCCCCAAAATAAATAATTGACACGCTGTTGCTTTGGGCCAAACACAGTTCATGACATTCAAAGAAGAAATTGTAAGTTATAGCTTTGGCATGTTAAAGCTTTATACCAAGATAAGCAAAAAGATTTAATAAGCAAACTAATGAGGCAACATGCTGGCCATTTCTGAAAGTAAATGGAGGGCACACTCTGGTTTCAGGGTGTGCCTATGTATGACCAGGTGGTCTTTTAGATTCAAAGCCTGTGCAGCTAGACGGAACAAAAAGGCTTTTCAACAGACACATCTGATGATACCAGCGATAGGAGGATATAGATGTGATAGAGAGCGGGGGTGTTGTGCATTTTTTCAGAAAACTTATTACAGAAGAACAAATGTCACAAGGTTTTGATCTGTCCCATCCTCTGTGCTGGTTGGCTTCTACCAGTTTCTCGTCTACAGAAGGCAAATAAACAGATCTATGTGGTTATTACAAACAAAGCTGATCTAGAGCAGACTGTGTACCCTTTGATAAACTCTGCTAAACAAAGCACTATTTAAAGGGACAATTTGTATGCATCTCATTACTATGGAAATATTAGAAACAATTCAAATTTTATTTTTTATAGAAGCATTTAAATAATAGTGCAGGTGGCCTAGATACTTCCCGTGGCTTAAGTGAAACCACTGAACGCATGTGATATGTGAATTAGGTGAATTTGTGAGTGAAGTCTGAAATTTTAAATGTCTTTTAAAGATTGAAAACTGTTTATTCAAGCATGTGCACAACTATTGAAAGCAGCTGAAATGCTAGCTGAATTGGGGTGAAAATAGTAGAGGTCACCAAAGCTTATTTGACACTGCTAAACCTTGCAGAAAGCCTCCCCAAAAGAGTTGAAGCTGTTGTAGCTGAAACGGTCCACCAACATCATATTAACCCTTTGGATTAAGAACTGGACTTCACTCGAGTGTTCTCAAAGAGCTAAAGTATGAGCACTGATGATGTTGGTCTAAAATGCACAGCAGATAATGTCCTGAGTAGTTTAAAAAACTATGATGAAAAACAAGAAAGAAAAAGATGAATGGATTAAAAAAATAAATAAATAAAAATACACCCTTATTTTGTAATCTTTTCTACAATCATTTTATTCAATATTTAATATTTTAAAACCTTTCCCTCCTACATAACATGAAATTACATCTTTAGTATCAAATATTAACATACAGCTGAAGCAGGGAACACAGAAACATACACATTAAGATTTACATCAAAATATGTCAAGAAACGGTAACTCGACAGAAACTGCACAGTTCATTGCACTGGACCATGCATGTATACGTAAGTGCAACATTTCCCACAACACATACAGGATTTTTATATTACATATATAAAAACAAAAAATTAAAAGCGTAACACGCATTTCTTGAATACTAAACATCCTTTTGGCTTCACCCATCCAGCTTCACTATAAACCCCAGAAGGCCATTTTGTTTTCATTCCAGGAAATCAAATGCCCAAAAGCAATTTGAATTTCAAACTTAGATTTATAGTAAACAAATGTAGGACGAGATGATGTTCCTCTTCTACAGACAAAAAAAAAAAAAGCCCCCATAAACCCAGATTCCGATAAACATGGAAATCCCAGGCTGGATAATCAAATTGTTGACAAATGATCAGCTGGAAGGTCAAATGAAAGTCGCAGAACAGTGTGAACCATATATGGAATTTTCACTGTACATCCTCAAACAAATAACATGTATTTGCCATTGCTTTTCGACTCATGCTCCAAATAAAACTAAACAAATCAAGGCACTTATTTAAACTCTTCTTTGGTAAAATACATTTTGAAAATGATTAAAAACAAAAAAACAAAACAAAAAAAAAACATTTCATGCTATGAATGCAAACTAACAAAAAACCTTGAAAACAACTTGGGCAGCTTTTGCAGGGCATCTATTGCTTCTACGCATTCTTGCTGTTGGATACTGATTTCAAACTAGCTCATAGGTTTTAGAAGGAATTGCATGTCCTGAGATGCAGTAAGTCATGAAACAGATACAAGAGTGGATACTGAAATATCAAGACAATATCACAAAGTGGCAAAGATAAGCTCGGTTCCTGTGCTGCTGATGGCTACAGCAACTCTATCTCCCACTGCTGGCTGGGCCTCTCATCATTCTCGGGCATAATGACCACGTGGTCCTTGTCGTAAGTTTTGCCACCTGATGAAAAAAGTAGTTTCACAATGTAAATCTGACTAATTATTCATGCTGTAGTGGAATGTAACTAAATAAACTCATTTTCATTGTGGAATTGTTATTATTACATTAATACATAAAAAAAATATCCATGCCAGTGAACACTTAAAAAGGGAATATGCAGGAAAATAAACTTGGACACTTCTGAAAATTAAGTTAATATCATTTGAGATTAGATAAGATTTTGTGATGACCAATTATAACTTAATATTTAATAATTTTAGAAAATGAAAGCCAGTAAAAACTACAATAGCCACTAACAACTTTACACGCAACAAATGTTTAAAGGTTAAATTACCACATTTTCTTCTCATACCTTTAACATCCAGGACCATGCCAGGGAAAGTATTGCTAGTGATGAGGCCTTTCATTGGGGCAGTCCAGGTTTGAACGGGCTGTCGGGTTTCTGTCCACAGAACCACCTTTGCTGCTGGCTCTATGTTGCCAACCACCTGAAGGCTCATGGTTGGGGACAACTACAGAATACACAAAGTATTATGTTGGAAAGAATTGTCAAGATTTGAAATGTATGACTGTGTTGAGGTTTTCGGAGATGTCACCAGCATTGTTACCTTGTTTTTAATCAGTCCATCCTGGTAGAACCAGATGTCACTCAGTGGCTCCACCTCAGGCGTCACCACCACTCGTCCTGATTTCAACTCCTCCACGCCACCCTGGACGGACAGGAAGTGACCTCGCTCTGTGTTCTTGATACGGAAAAAGTGGCGCTTCTGTAGAAGGAAAAAAATAGCACAATGTATTACTGTTATAGAATCTGTGGGCAGGCCAGACAACTCAAAGTTATTTGTAAATAAATACTAGCTGAAGTGAACAGAACTGGCTGCACTTGTAATGATGGACATTAGTTTCCATTTTTTTTCTTTTTAAATATAGGGACCAACAGAATCACCATTCTCTCCGTTTTGGAACTATTGGATACTTTTAACATCTGAGATTTATAAAAATGTCAGCCTGGTTTACTAATAACACTAATGAGTGACCTAGAACACCAAAATCAACACCTTTAGGATCAAATTATTCTTCTTTAAGGCTCCTAATAAAGGCTTTGTTTGTTTTTTAAGGCTCCTAATGAGGGTTTTTCGATGCAATCTTCACTTATTGTGTAAAATGAAGGCTCTGAACTGGTGCTGGCGACAGGAGCTTAAGTCTATAAACATGATTTAATGCCATTAAAAGCAGGAAGAAAATAATCGTATAATTTTCTTTTAATAATTAATAAAGATTCAAACTTTCAGAGGTTCTCTTATTGTGTACCTCATGTTAAAAAGTCATTGTAAAGAATACTTGTTAACAAACCTGTCTGACTGGGTACATTGAGCCAATAGTGTGAAGGGAGCTGAACTTTGGCCAGTTGGTGATTTCAATTGGCTCCAGCAGGAACTGGCGCCCCCTGTAGTTGCTGTGTTCACATATCACCCAGCTACAAAGCAGGAAAGTGGACACAAAGAATTACTTATGACAACAGTATCCAGGTTCTCAGCAAGATATTTTTGGTTCACTATTAGCTGATGAAGCCATTTAATTGCATGTAAGTTACCAGCCGCTGTTGACTCTGAGCGACAGGATGTGGTTGTTGAAGCCTTCTTCTACCATACTCAGGATCTCTGTGTCTGTGGTGATCTCTCTGCCCTCCAGACACTCAAGCCCGAACAAAGAGATGGAAGGAACTGAGAACAACTGGAGAAAGAAAGAGCATTTAGTAAGGCCATTGCCATTGTGTGCAATAGGTCGGCACCCATAACATGAAATCTCCCACTCGTGGGACTAATAAAGGTAGCTTATAATCGAGAGCAAAATTTTCCTGTGTGAGTGCATTTCTTACCAAGGGCACAATCTTAACAGAACGAATGGAACAGTCAGGGGGGCAGCCCATGCTGGTTAGATTGGGGTAGTCTCCTTCAGATAAGACATACAAGTTCCCAGAGAACTGTTCATTCTCATAGACGACCCAGCTGAAATACACAGTGTTAAATTGTGTCTTTATTGCTTTGCTTATTGACTTGAAAAAATAAAAAATACACACACACCAAATCATGTCAACTCTAACTTTTACTCACTTTACTTCCTGCTTACTCACCTTCTTCCCGTCACTCTGCATGACTTGGTAACTAATTTTTCTGGCATTTCCTCCTGTTTGCAGTTAAAGATGTAACACTCTCCCTGGAAGTCTGGCTCAGAGTACAATTTTATCTGACAAGAAGAAATAGGCAAAGCAAGGTGAGATGCCAGCTGAGAACATTTATATCTGTACTGTGACAGAAGCAAAGTTAACAGGGAAAATGTCAAGGTGCTTAACTTTGACCAAGTTATTAGCTTTAAGATATGCTCCATCCTTGAAAAAGGTTTTAAGCAAACAAAAAGAAACTCTGGATTCAAGTAATACAGTTCAATGTAACCTTCGCACATTGTTTTGGGACTGCTATCAGGCAGGGGACAGAGAAAGGTGAAGAAAAACAAACTCTACTGCAGTTTATAAGTTTACACTAAGCCTGTCGACCTTTGAACAGTGGAGCAAAATAACTAAAAAACAAAACAAAACAAAAAAAACCCTGCATAACCCAAGCTTAGAGCAATTCAGACAGTCTCTTCTTTACAACACTGCTTCAATTCAATTCCCCATGAAAGCTTTCTTTCCACATGACTGTACTTACCTCATCCCTGGACCTTGAACTGTCATTTGGAGCCTAATAACAAGACAAAACAAAACAAAACAAACAGAAGAATTACATGTCTGCACAGTTCTTAGTTTAGCAGTTTGAAGATACGACTCCCAGTGATTCTCACCAGTAAGATGGGCTGAACTGAGCAGACACGAGTGTCTTGAGACCCCCAGTCAGCACAGTTATTGTAGAAGCCTTTCTCTAGAATGTACTGGTGACCAGAAAAGTCCACATGCGAGTAAGCGATCCATCTGTAAGGAAGACAAACAAATACCTGATTATTGTAAAACCTGTCAATTCGTCGGTACAATGTAAGAAGAGGGTAAAAATATATATATTAAAAAAAAATTTAAATACTGGTGTCTTCTACACACTTACGCCCCACTGATTACTTCGATTGAACGCGTGGAGGTTTTGTAGCCAAACAGCTCAACGTCAGGGATGGCCTCCGTCACCTCGAAGGTCTTCTCCTCTTGCACTCCATCTTGGTCTTCCTCTAGCTGCTCAAACATCACCATGGCAGGGTCTGTCAAGTCCTGCAAGAGACAAAAAAAACAAACAAACTGATTAATAGTCTGCATTCTAATATTTATCACGTTACTGATAATATAAATCATATCGGAGTCGCTTCATTTCTCTGGAGCCTGTTGTTATGAGTTTGTTGTAGACTTGTAGTCAAGACCACCTAAACCAAGATCAAGACGATACCAAGACAGACCGAGTCAAGACCAAGGCAAAGTCGAGACGAGACAAAAAAAAAAAAGTCTTTAAACTGCAGCCAGATGCTGCTTCGTTTACAGGTGTCAGGCATATTTATGTGTTTTTGCAATGCACTTGCACAACCCTCCTCACTGCTGTCTACTGTCTCACTCACTTACTGAGAGGGCAGACGCACACTCCACTTGACTGTCGCGTCTCTCACCCTCTCTGTTTTTAACATGATGTGATTGGCCACAATATGGAGGAACTGGAGCATAGCTGAGCCACTGTGTGAGAGCTGAGCAGCGAAAGGAAATTAAGTGAGGAGCCGGCTCTCACTCAATGGGAGTAGACTCTTCTGATTCATTACAAAGCACTCTCTAAGCACGGCTCTTAGAGCTGATGCTTTTGAGCATGACACATTATCGAACGTTACGTTGTGTGTCATGGATACTGTTGACTCCAAATCTCCCGACAACTGTGTCGATCTGAGACAGCGAGACCAAGACAAGACCGAGACCACGTAAAAGTGGTCTCAAGACCGGAGACACGTATTAACAATTTCAAGTTAAACGGCCCTCTTGCAATTTAATGTGCAGCTTTCACTTACTGGGAGCCACAGCGGTTTCGTTTAAAGACTTCGAAACATGAGAAGAATGAACAAATATTAGTTCTTATGAAGTCATTGTAACTTACTGCGCGAATGACCCTAACAGAGCGCAGTTCAGCATCACAGCCTCCCCACACCCTCCAGTCATGATACTCTCCTTCCTCCAGCAGGTACTGGTGGCCTCGGAAACCCTCCTTCTCGTAGCCCACCCAGCTACAGAAACAGAGAAAGGCACATGGCTTAAAAAACAAAACAAAAACAAAGTAATGATGTGATCTGCAGCTGTTAAAACTTGCAAAATGCCTTTTCAAGGATCACCGAATACAAACAGGCAAGAATACCACTTACATTCCTCCTAGTACTTTAAGAGAGCCCACGTTATACATAAAGGTTGTTTGCTGCCTCTCTATTCTGGTCATAAAGTCTCTCATGTTGGTGGTTATTGTCCTCGATTTCCCAGTAAAGTAGGGCTTTTCATAAATCACCATCTGGAGACAAAAAGTCAGCTTTTAAGTTTCAGTAATAGTTTCAGTAGCAGTTTGTGAACAGGAAAATTCATCCTTCTTCACCTTTGGATCATTCAGATTTTCCACCTGTGGTTCACCCTGTGAGTTAAAAAGAAAAAGAAATCCAAATTAAGTGCAAGTGATAAAGAAGGCAGATTGTAAGTGCTTCTAGAAGTGACACTTACTATTTTGAGTGGATGTAATGACCCCACATAGGGCTGTTCCACCCCCCAGGCTGCTGGGTTTGAGTACCCCCCAACCTCCAGGACTCGTGGTACACCCTGGAAGAAAGGCTGTGCGAACACAAGCCACCTGAAGAGCAGAAAAATAGATGTCAGTAAAAAACATTAAAGCAATCTGATTTGTCAAATTGGATGAAATGCAACACTAGTGACAAATGATCAGTATCATATTAATTTTGGCTTTACAAAGCATTTTGAATAGATCAACATCACTCACAGCCCTGCGTTAATAATGATGGAATTGGCCTTAATGGGGAAACCAAAAATCCTGGCATCATCGGAAGTATCTCGGAAGATGACTTTCTTTCCCTCCGCTTCCTCTTCAGGGAAAAGGCTAATTTCTGGAACGCTGTAGTCCTGAGGGAGGATAGAGGGAGGCTGTAACGCTGCTGTCACATGGGAAACACGTGACTTACAGATAAACATCATAATGAGTAGATTTTTACACCTCCAGCATGGACAAGAAAGTTGTCCAACCTCTGTTAAAGGAGCTTTCGCACCAGTTGGGTCTGGATTGTCAGATATTTTAACTTGATTTGTTTTCTGAGGAAAATCAAATATGTCAGTCTGTAGGCATTTTCAAAGAGTATGGGCGAGAAAAAGGATGGGAGCACAATGCCATCTGAAGATAAAGAATGTTATACTCTTTACTAACAGAGCAACACTGTTATTGTTCTGAATACAGAATGAGCTGATGTCAGACAGACACCTCTACCAACCAATCACCGTCAAGTACTGGGAGACAACCCACGCAGGTGACATTATATAGGTATGGCATGTTAAAACAAAAATAAATATATGCAATAGATAAGTGTCTCAGGCTTTTTGATGTGAATAGTCCATATATCTCAGATTAATAAAATACTAGAAAATAATTAAATATTTATTTTCATGCTTCAATGTTTCAATCCTTTAAAACAAAGTACATTTGTAGTAGTATCTGACTTGTCATACTTGTCGGCCCAGTCAAGTGTTGACACTTATTTTTGACACTAGATGGTGCCATTGAGCTAAGGAGCAAACAGCCACTCGCAAGATTGAAAACAAAACATTTAAGAAATCAGCCGTTCATGCTGATATAATGATTCTGCAATAAAATGTTCCACTGCACTCAGTTAGCTTTCAAATCCTAATTCAGGCTTTGTGGCAACAACCAGCGACAACAGAGGGAAAGAAAATTCTTCTTACCCTCACTGCTCTTCGTATGGATCCGATGAGGAACCTCCTGGCTGGCTTGGTCTCCTTTTGCTCATCATTTGTGTCTCCGTTGTGCTCTTCTCCCTCATTCTGTTCATTCTCTTGCTGCTCTTCTGGAGGGCTGAACGGGTAAGTAATCTCGATGTCACCCTCATCCAGAGCAATCTTCTCCCCTTTGAAGTTGGGTTTCTCATAAAGCACCCACCTAAAGGATTAAAAAGAAGAAGAAAAAAAGAAAAAGAAAAGAAAGGGCAGTGTAAGGTTACAGCCTGCTGCGTATGACCGTTGTTTCTCCTGATAATATGTTTATGCACTTTTCATAGACATTTACTGTTGCAACATCATTCTGATGTGTCAAAGCAACGAGTATTTCTCATTATTAATGTAGAGATAGTATTTGTTATTACTCTCATTAATGCCAGTGTTGATTTTACCCAACTATACGGCTTTGTTACTAACAAAAAGACTTTTAGAGGCAGGGACATTAAAAACCTGACACTAGTCATTCACTACTTTACAATTTTGCTTTTAATAAACCCAAGGCACAAAACTTTATGGGAATCAGAAGCTAAATGAAATCCTACTACTTTGTTACTTTTTAAGATTGGCTTTTCTTTTACAGCCCTCTCTTTAAATAGAACAACACACACTTTCTCTTTCTTATAGATGAAATTCTGCATGAACAAGCAATCAAACGCACTGCTAATAATGAAGAATGTCAGGCAGTTTTTCTACCACGGTCTGGTAAATGTTGTGCAACTCCAGCGCTGCTACAGTTACAAGGATTATGTGAAATGTGATCAATAAATATAGCCTAATAAATGAATATTCCTCTCTAAATATGAGTAAAAATAGAAGACACCATAGTAGAAACATGCAAGCAGTGTACAAGTACCTTTAAAATGGACCCATATGCAGTATGCTACCAATAAAATCCCAACACTTGAGCTGCTTGATAAAGGTAATCTCTTTATAAAAGACAGATTTTTTTTAAAGTCAGAGGCTGATGGCCTACAAATGCCACTTACTTTGCATTCTTACATTAGAGTATTAGCTGTGGTTTGGGTAGTGGCGCAGGAAATGGTGTGTGAACTGACAGTATAATCATCTCATTGTAAGAAGCTGAGGAAGCATTAGTCTAGTGTTAGTACAGGCCAGCGCAGCACCAGCAGGGTTACTGCAGGTTCACAGAGCTGGCTGTGTTTGACAAAACATTCCATGTCTGAGGCAGGTGTGTGTTTAAGCTTGTGTTTGGGGTGTGTTAACGATTGAAGGAATTTGCATGCCCACAGCACATCAATAGCAGTCTTGTTTTTATAACGCTACCTGATCACATCCGGAGAGAGTTTTATTTGGAAAAACCGCTGACTTGCTAAACACTTGACATTTAAAAGACAAAACCAAAATTATATATATAGCAAAGGTTAGAAGCTATTTTAAATACAATTTCCTTAAAGTGAGATATACGTAGTACACTTGACAAAAGGTTTTGCAGCTATAAAATCTGGTGATTAAACAGTTTCTGGTTAGAAAAGAAAAAGAAAAATTTAGTAAATCATGAAAAACTTCTTTACTTATTTCCTTGTGAAAAGCTTTGTGTCACTTAATGCCATTTTTTTCTCTTTTAGATATTAATGCATAACTCTGCAGTGAGTATGTAGTAAGAAAGCGCTACTTTCTGCATTTGGTAAATAAAAGCATTTAAAAGTCCAAAGTCCCAGACACCTGTATTAAGTGTGGCGTGGATAGGGGTTCTTTGTTTCACTGCATGTGGGAGTGCCCACAGGTGAAAGTCTTTTGGGAAAAGGTAATAAATCTGTTAGGCCAAGTTAAAGTGCTAATTTGATATGTATGCTAGACTTGTAGTCAAGACCAGAGGGTTTGGAGGCCTATCTCCCCCTACCACCACTTCCCCTGCCAGTGGCGGACTCCCTCAGGTGTCGGTGCGTTGGTGGTTCTTTGTGTCTGGGGGTGGGCGTCCAGGTACACACTGGCTCACTCCTTGGCGGCCGCTTATCGGGGCCTGGAGCCTGGGGCTCGCTCGGGCCACTTCGGAGGTGGGGTGCCCCCGGCCTCTCGGCCTGGGGCTCAGTCACTCAGGCACAGCTGGCTGCCGGCGGAGCTCACGGGAGCGTCACTGCAACTCCCCCTGGCTTCTGCTCCGCGGCTGCTGAGTGAGCCCTCATCTGGGACTCTCCTCAGCTCTTTCTGGGACAGTGGCGCGGCTGCCCCTCTGTTGGTCTTCCTTGGTCTCTTGTGTTCTGGGGGCCTCTGGATGTCTGGAGTTTTGATCTCCTACATACCTGCTTCATACCCTGGAGGACGGGGCTGTGGCTCCCCCACACTCCCTAGCAGATCGTTACATGGAGAAACCTTTGGAATGCAAGCATGCTGATCCACACAGGTGTACACACGGGTATTCACAGACACAGACTACAGCTTTCTTGGCTGCTGCCTCAAAGCACATTGTGCGCTGTCTATCTTGCGTGCTGCACAATATCGTTTATTATTTAGTATCTACTGATATCTACTGCTAGCTAGTTTATTGTGATGGTGCTGTTTCTTTTTATTATGTTGCTCTTTGTTGTTTGCTTTCTCTTCTGTTTTTTTTTCTCCATACAGGTGACCCAGGTGGGGTTTTTTTGTTGTTGTTTGTTTTGTTTTTTTCTTTCTTCCCCCCCTTCTCACCGTCTCTTCTCCCCTTTGGTTTTCTTTCTCTCCCTCTCTTTCATTCTTTCTCCCTGTCCTATCCCCCAGTCATGTCTGTCCCGTTTGTAGCAACTGAAAATAAAATAAATTCATAATTATAATAAAGGTCAATCAAATGGACCAATATGGCAAGGCCATGATGATCCACTTGGTAAAATAAATCCGCTTGGCATCTTTCTTGGCCTTAAGACAACAATTCTGATGGCTAAAGATCCAAACGGGACACAAAAAAAAAAAAAAAAAAGACCAGAGGGTATCGAGACCAAGACAAGACCAAAACAAAAGTCCATCGAGACCAAGACCATGTAAAAGTGGTCTTGAGACCAAGGCCGGTCTCGAGACATCCAACTCTAAATGTATGCCTGCCCTCCCCTCCCCCTTTGCTATGGCTTGCTTTATTTGTGTTTCTATTATTATGCCTTTTGTCATTATTTTATTTTATGTTCACTGTATATTATGTAAAACTAGTTAAAACCTAATAAATAAATATGTAAAAAAAAAGAAAAAAGAAAAGTCCAAAGTCCTGTCCTTTTACAAAGTTAAATACATACATGCATGCCTAAAATACAATCAAAAATACAAACGAGACAACAAGTAATATCTGTTACCGACAGCAAGAGGATCCATATGGATTTGTTTTATGGGAGAAGGGGGAAATAAATAAATAAATGCTTCCAGCACTTACCCTCCTCTGACCACCCTGATAGAGATGGTTTCCTGCAGCTCCCAGGGTGTAGCATCAATGACATCACCGTGTACCTCAATCCTTTGGCCGCACATACCCGGTCGGTCAAAAATATACATCTAGCCGGAAGGAAGACAAAATGTTAGCATAAATTATGACTGTACACTTGTAAAATCAGATGTTTTAAGGCTGCAGGTCATATAATCAGATATTAATAATAATAATTATGAATTACGTTGAGTATATAATCAGTGTTAACATTACAGTAGATGTCATTTAATACTACGCAAGCACCTGGGATGAAACTGTAGAAAAGACAGAATTACTGCAGTCTTTATCCTGTGCTGCAGAAGAGTCCTTTATATTGTCAAAGGAAAATAAAGCCAACACTGTTGAATGGCATCATCTCCAGTTTCATATTCAACCTTAACCTTTAGGCGTTTAATACTAAAAGAGTAGAAAGCTGACTATATGGTATTGAGATTGCAAACTTCTAGATTCTGTTGATAATCAGGAAATGCAACTATGCAAGAACATTAAAAAGTGGAATAAAATTTTGCACATCACAAGAGAAAATGGAGGTACAGATGTGCATATATTGGTGTATATATGGAATTTATTGAATAACAAAAACCTGCCCAAGTCTAAAGCACAGACATGTTTGGGACATCCAGCTTTAAGGCCCTACAGCATGGGAGAGAACCTAAACCTAAATGGAAGCTCCTCCCCAATTATTAAGAATCATTTGTGGGTAACCTCAGTGAGAAAATCGAAGAGCTCTCCAGCAACAAGCACAAGCAGGTCTGAAATTAACACAAGGCCACAATGGTACAGGCAATAGTGTAGTAGGTATGCACTTTAGTTACCAATCAAAGGCAGAAATTCCACAGAAGAGGTTTGGGAGGGTTTTTATTAGCATCTGATAACAATCCTATCGTTTAACCAGACAGTCCGCGTCGTCTACTGCAGAATGGTTATGAAATGATGTGTAGGCTCCTACGTTACCAAGAAAAACAGTTTTGTAACAACAACTTATTCCCCCTCAGGTAAACTAGCAAGGTGTTGTGTACTTAATGGTTAACAGACTGAGATTCACAAGAAAGCTCTGCTTTCAACGGCCAATTTTTAAATTACACTTCAATATGCTAGCTGACATTACTTTTTAGCCACTTTCTAGTTCAAGTTAGTGGCAAAAGTGGCTGTCAGCTTATACACGTTTCTAAAAAGGCACGTGGGTGAAAACAACTCTCACTGAAGAGTGCGGTTTGTGTGGCCAACTCACCTTTCCAGGACGAGGATTAAGCTTTCCATGTTCCTTCTCTTTGGTAAGCTATGGACAAATAGCAAAATTGTAAGGATTAAACGGACATCACAGGACATTATTTTCTTTTACTTTTTTTTTTTTTTAAAGTACTCTTTGGGGGAAAAGAAAACAGCCTTGGTAAGCCACGAGCATGTAAGATTTAGACACGCTATTACGCCCAGGTTCTAAACATGCCACACAATCCAAACAGTGTTACTGTACTGTCACCTTGTTCAACAGGTTCTGAGGAAGTCTGAAAGATGATGTGAGAAGACTTAAGATCCTTCACGACAATTCAAGGACAGCTTTAACAAAGAGGAATACATTCCTCTACTGAACCTTTGACACTTCTGACTTGGAACTACAGCATGAGCTCACATGACAAAGAAAGACATTGCACTGGAAACAAAAATAAATGTGCTGTGCACCCAACAAGTAATTAAATAAATTATTTTTAAAGCTGAATTGGTTTTAGAATGTTTAAAAAGGACAGACTGCAATGTGGTTGAAGCCACAGCAAATTAGAGTTTTCGGTGATACTGGTGTGTGGTGAGGTATCACTTCACTGCTCGTCTGGAAGCTCTGCAGGAAACCGGTTACAAACTAGATCATGTTACTGACCAATGAGTGGCAACAGCTGAAGCTAAGGTTTCAAGAGTCCCTGACCTAATTTAATTCAGAAACATGTTTGTTGTAATAGTAATAGTAATAATAATAATAATAATAATAATAATAATAATAATAATAATAAAAAACAAATTTTAAACATGAATAAATAAAAAAAAGGATGAAATGTATTCATACTTAAAAAACAAAACAACAAAAAATGTAAAGACAAAATAGTAAAACAAACAAAAACAAACACAGAAGGTAGTAATCCCACTCAAACGTGACTGGGTTTTTTCTGTTCTTCAAGTTTCTGAACCCTTGAGAATTTTCCTTAAATTAATAGCTTTGCATTTTCACAATAAATTATACCCAGTAGTTCATACTGATATCGTACGTTAAAAGGTGACCATTGTCTGCAAATCATAATTAATTTGGAGTTTTTGAGTTTTAAGTTAGCAGTAATTGAGAATCACTGATTAAAAACTTTCACTTGCAAAAACCTACTTAAAAAAAGACGACATGTGCAGCTGTGGCATTAAACTAGTGGACCAATTAAAATCCTGATTAAGAAAAAAAAATGATGGAAATGTAAATTACGATTAGGTTGGCCAACTGTTATTGTGCCTCAGGCTAGTAGCAAGGCCAAATGCTGCACATTCAGTGCAGCACCTGCTTAAATAACAGATGGTTTTTTTTCTGCATGCCCTCTGCACACGTTTCTTTTGTTAACATCACTATAAACCTTAAGCCACAAATCATTCAAAGTCAGAAAGCTACGTCGCCGATGGAGACTGCAGAGTTTACTGCCTTCTTGATGCCCTACAGAAACAAACTCACACAGACACGTTTTACCTTCTGTTCCTTTCCCTCCCTGCAGCCTGGGTACAAGATCTGCTCTCCAATAAAATGAGCTACCACAAATGGAATGTGCAGTTTCAGCAAATCACATATTTAAAAACAAAACAAAAAAGTTTGACCGTGTAATGAAATAACTGACAACTGCAGCAAACAAGAAACTGGGGAAGAGAAGGGATAACGGCTGTCATCTTTTCTTCTCACACAGGTGTCGCCTTATGTGTTCCTGTCATAATTCATCTAATCAAATATCAAGTTTGAAGAAAAAAAAAAAAAAAAACTAGGGTGTGGCCATGTCTCTGCAGGAACAGACAGATAGCTGGGATGGGTGGGGAACCCAGCTGAGATCATTTAAAAACAAAATAATAATAATACCACGGCTATTTAAGCAGTTGAAATGACTATAAATATACATCAAAAAAGGGTTCGCAGGATGAAATCTCCTTAATTCTTTGAGAACGTGATAACGAGAAATAACTAGAATACATCAGTGGGTGTAAAACTCTTTTGAAGTAATGCTCGTGTCTTAGACAAATAATCTTTCCCCCACAGTTTGGCTCACATCAACAACTCAGGAAGCACATCAGAAGTCAATATTAGTATCAAACATTGTGTTACACGAGCTTTGATCACTTCAGAGTTCTAATTGGACAAACTTTGTGCCGATATTTGTGTTAGATGCTACAAATGCCACAGGCCTACACTGACATTTCACTCTTCATGTTCTTCCATCGCTTATAGAATTGTTGTGCTTCCTAACTGCAGCTGCTTAAAACCATCCTGCGCTTTGTGTTTCGATGGGGGTGGGAAACAGGATGTGGCAGAATGAACAAGAGAGTGTGTCCCAACATTCAGGCATGAGCTCTGTAGGCATATATACATAAACCAAAGTCTTCACCTACATGCACTTTATCCTGTGACCTTTGGGATCTTCACTGAGAAATAGAATGTTTTTATAATAAATAGGAACATTTATTTCATTTTGAAGGATTGTTTTAACACTGCATGACACTGGAACTACCAGCAGGCCCATCCTTTAATCACTGCTGGTTTTCTATAGAAATTCCATTTTGAAGCTTATTTAAATGGCACGTTTGGCATACAAATGCCAACAAAAGCCACAGATAACTGGATTTGTTGTGTGCACAATAATAAGTCATTAAGCTCACCTATTGTGAGCTGACCTGTTTTGTCATTTCTTACAATGGGAGAAGAATGGATGAGAGCTGCCTGTAAGTAAACACAATCATAGGATTTTCTTACTCATTCTGTTATCAAAGGGGTAGTTAACCTTTCACACCTCACCCAACCCTCCACTTAATGCAACTGTTTGCATACTTTGAGCAGCCGCACTCGAAGACTTAGAAATATTCAACGAACGTGTCATCGAATATGTTATTTTTTAATAAAGAGGTCACACTGTACGTTTTCATGTCTAATGTGATCATTTCTTAGCCTGGATTGTTACATTTTTAAATGTCAAATCAACAAAAGCATTCTCACAAATGTAATATTACTCACATAGGCATCGGGGAAGGCTCTGTATTTTGAAAGTAAGTTCCTGTCAGGCTCAGTTGTTTGGCTCTGGAACTGAGACTTTCCATTAACATCGCTGAACAATGAACTGTGGACCCCCACAGCGGCATCACTACTCAGGCTCCTCTGCAGGATGGAAGTGCCCATTGTCCCGCTACCCACACCCATCGCCATCTGAGGGGTCTGGCTAAACATTGATAAAGGAGTGTCTGTGTTGGCGAATGGCCTGTGGAGGTCAATCGAGCCAGTTGGGCTGAGGAGGCGAGTGGGGCTGTTGCTGGCAGGCGGGGAGCCGATGGCCAGAGATGCAGGCCGACTCACATGAGTGTTCAGGTCTTCGGCTACGCTCAGAGAGGAGGATGAGGAATTCATAAGAAAGGAGAGGCGCTCAAAGCGCGATCCACCTGACTCTGTGCCAGCGCCATGGTCACCCATCCCCTTTAATCCCGCAGTCGTGTGATCTTTTAAAGATAAAGTTTCGGGTAGGGAGCTGGTGCGGAACACTGACCGATGGGCTTTTCCGTTTTCTTGTGTCTGAACTGTGGATGACTGCTTGTAGTTACCAAAGAGGACACTGTGATCAAGGCGAGAGCTTGTGGTAGGAGATGGAGGTACTTCATTGCCATTAAGCACTGGAGATTTTAAATCCTCAGACGAGTCAGAGGATTTTCTCATTACAGTACTGTTAAGAGTTGATGCTCTAAAGGGAAAGTTGAGACCTCTTGTTCCAGGGTGTCCATCCTGCAGGTGACATGACACATGCATAGTTATGCTAAGCTCTGAAGCATTCACCTATGAGATCTATGTCTTCAAAACAATGCAATGAATGCAATTTCATTTTTGGTGCTGACATATTTGATGAGTTGCATTCAAAAATACTACAATTCCTGAACAAACACATAAGGAGTGTATTATAAATTGCTTATAGCTTTAAAGAACATTTCAATTTTCATGACTTCTACAATAAGCAAAAACATAATCATAAAAACAATATAAATAAAGGTAAATAATGAAACAGCATGAAGATTTTCTAGCTCATGAAATTAATTTTAAGTCTACGATACCTGATTCTGCCTAATCAGTTCCAATGGAGAACGACTGTCTCTTGGGGAAGTCCTCTTCAATCCCAGGTCAGCAGGCAGAGTATACAGTCCATTGAGGGACTCGGCTGGAGCGCCTGTTCCTTCCATCTTTGTTTGGAGACCGCTCACGGAGTCAGGCACGTCAGAAGAGACTGGGCTTGGAGCATCCTCCACAATGGGTGGCAGAGAGGAGGCGAGGCCTGCATTATTGGTGCGTATGCTCACACTCTTCTGCCTCAGAGAAGGCCCCATGCTCTTTAAAGTATCCACCAGAATTTCCATGTCAAACTGGCTGGTGGAGTCTTCGTCAGGGGAGGCAGGAGGAGTAGAAAGAGTAGTAGCTACAGGGTCAGAGACAGCCTCCACAAGTGTGGCTGTGAACACCCCAGTAAATCGGTATGAGTCGCCGTCCTCTTCCTCCAAACTGTTGTTGTAGCTGGTTTGTTGTGTTGAGGAAAGGCTGGATACAGGGAGCTGTTGTGGCTCCCAGGCTGACTTTACACTCTCTGACCCTCCCTCTCTCCGTCCCAGTGTTTCACCTGCAGCTGCTCCAGGCTCCTCCTGCTCCACTAAGCTCCTCCTCCAGTCATCTGCTGGTGCTTTGACTGGGTTGCTTTCACGGCTCAGGTAAAATTCATTCCTGTCACTCCACCTGTTGCCAAGGGTAATAGGTTCCTCCAGAGAGGGGAGGGAGGGGGAAGAGAAGGAGTCAGTGAAGCGTGTGTATGCTGTAGTGTCAGGCAGAGCCGAGGAAGAGGAAGAGGAGGAGTTACTGGACGAGGTGTCTGATATATTGTAAGTCAGGGAGTCAGAAAAAGTGTAATTCTCTGTTTTACTTGGTTTATACTGACTTACACCCTCAAATCTATTTTTCCATTTATACTCTGAGTCAAGATCCGGTTCATTTGACTCAGTCGAGGTGCTCGTTTTGCTAAAGTCCACTTCATCCTGTCTATTATCAACAGCATCAGCCTCATTAATGAGAGATAGTTTACGAAAACGATGTTTGGCTTCATCCTCTTTGGAGAGAGACGAGGTCTTTATTAACAGTTTGGTACTCAGGCTGCGGTAGCCTGAATTCATTTTGTCAGCCGATTCCTGGCAGTCGTCCGTCTGTTGACTTTCTGAACTTGCTGCGGTGGTCCTTGAAGCTGTCAAAGATCTACACAAATAGCAGAAAGAAAATAAGGTGGTAAGCGTTTCACAGCATACAAAGAGCTCCAAGGCAGAGTCTTCAGGGTGTGGTGGACACACAATGCCAACAATGCAAATTATACAAAGCAATATCGCTTATCTTGACTAGCATGCAACGTCCAAGTTTGCAAAACATGTCACAAATTTTGGTTCCCCATTTTATATCTGCTAAAAAAAAAAAAAGTACTATATAAATGACCCTAAGCAAAATGCATTCAGCTGAGGTATTCAGTTTGACCTGAATACTTTACAGAATATACCCTGCACCAACAACCTCTTTAGAGCCAGCAAAGTTATCCACATTTCAATATAAACATTAGATAAGAACACTCAAATGTAAGTACTACAAAGCGCTGTGTAGGAACTGAGACAGGCCGTTGATTCAGAGAACAATTCAAACGCCAAAGACGTGTTTAGAAGAATATAAACTTTTTCATACCATTAAAAACGCACGATGTTCATGATAAAATCTTTAAGGAAATTTTGCAATAAAAAATGTATTTTGTTATTTAGTTTCAAATGCTTCTCTGTATTTTTTGTTTTAAACAAGTTTTTGAAAGATTTTTGAAATATTTGCGTTAACTTGTTTTTATGACAGGTGGTCTCATAACTTTGTTAAGCACTGTAGCTCAGGCTCTGCTACTTTAACTTTGGTCAGTTTTCCCTCTTTTTTTTTTTTTAATAATTAATTTAAAACTCTTTAAGCTTCCCAAACATTATCCATGTGAAAAGGTCAAATACTGAAGAGTATCCCTTTAAGAAAAGATTTTATACTTAATTATACTTTCACGAAGCAACAGATCTTACCAATTTCTCAAGAATTAAGATTCAGTTAGTGTGGGAAAAGAAATCCTTAATGACTAAATGCATTTACTGTGCATTTCTCCAATTACAGGGTTGTTTCTCTTAGATTTGAGATGTGAGAGTTTTTTTTTTTTGTTTGTTTTTTTTTAAATCAAAGTTATAAGAATGTATTTTTACCGTTGTCTGTATCCCATGGCTATACCCATCCAAACAGGGCATACTAGTTATGACTAAAAGCACAACTACAACAATTATCAATGTTGTTCAAGGAAACAAAACTAAATATCAACCAGCTTTCATAAGTCGAGCAGTAAATCTGACTTGATCCTCTGTTAGTGACTCATTTGACCTTTGACCACGAGGAGAGGCTCATTTATAAATGGTGTTTACTCTAATGTGCAAATGTTGTTTTTTGCTTTTTTACAGTTTCAGACAAAGTAGTGCATGACTGCAATAGCAGGGATGATTATTTAAAAGGTCACAAGAATACAGTCACAGCAATACGGTGAATTACTCAACCAATTTGCTCTTCTACAATGTGGGGTGGAGATGGTCTTAAAGGTCAAACTAAATGGTGATTTTAAAATGTTGCAATACTGTTGCAGGTTTCAAGTGTGCATCTATGTGTGCACACATATCCAAAATAATTTACTTGGTGAATTCCCACTACTTAGGCATTCTAGAATTTTAGAAACCCTGAAAGACAACGCTGGGAAATACTGCTGATCCAGTTTTAGTTTAAAAGCTTTGGGAATTGTTTTAGTTTGATGCGGGTCCAGTCACAAAAATTAAGCCAAAACATTAGAGCAAGGCTCACAAATGTCACCACACAGAGCTCATCAACATGTACCAAGAAGCTGATACCGCATGTGTACTTCTACATAGATGGGGTGTAATTTGTGTAACTTTATAGATGCATTTCTTTTTCTTCCCATATTTTTTTAAACTAGTAAGAATACAGAAATTTAAAATACTTTAATCACATCATGTGAAATATCGGCAGGAAGTAAACAAATGGATTTTACAATGCAAAAAAAAAAAAAAAAAAATCAAATAAAAAAAAAATCATGCAGCCTATGCAGAGGTAGCAGCAGCAGCTTTACGCAAGGCATGAGAAATGGCAAGTAGTATGCACAGAAGGGACTGTGGAGTGCCAGACCTGCGGTCTTGACAGCTTAAAGCTTGGCTTAAATTAGATGGTGCAACTGGACAGTGATCCCAAGGTGTTGTTACAGTCCAATTAAAGTCCTGACTTCAACCCAACTGAAATGTTGTTGTGGGGGCTTAAGAGAGCTGCACATTAGCTGTGGACCTTTTAGGTGCAGTATTTGTCAGTCTCAAACCTCAATCCTTCAAGCGGGAAGATTTATGGGAAAAAAAGGAATGCTTTTTAACTATTGTTTTGCATAAACACGGAGATTCCTGTCAAGGGGACATAAAGGTTTCTTTAGAAACAAGAGTGTAGAGGATGATAATTATAAAGGTGTCAAGAAAGGTGGCTGAAGAGTCTGGCAGTGATCCTAAACTTCTTCATGCGGGCCTGCAACAATCAGCCACATTTCATCATACACCAAATATCAAAGAACATCACTACCCTCTGTATAATTTCTTGGGAAACCTTATGATCTCTTGACAGGAATGTAGCTTCTTTCAGTAATAAAAATAAATTAAAAAAGTATAAAGTATAAAGTATCGCAGTCTGAAACTGACAAATATCTGCACCCAAAAGGCCTCGACTTTACTCCGAGAGACAGTGCATCTGCAGTAAAAGCCTATAAATGGTGCCCTTGAATGATTGCCAGTTTAAGTCTTGTGCAAACAGATGAACTCGATCTAGCATAATAAAAAACACACACCCAACCTACAGCCAGCTTACATGAGAAGCTGCAAAGGACCAGAGGTGTAACGCCTTCCATATGCTGAAGGCGTTTTTGGTTTTCTGTTCTTGGACTGTCTAAATGATTGAACTACTAAAATTCTCCTCAAGATAAAACTGATAAGCAAGATACTAAAGATAAACTTACGCTTGTGTTAGCCTTTGAACTTAAGATAATATCTATTGACTTAATCTAGACTGTCTAAATTTATTCCACTTGTGCAGATTTAAAAACTGTTTTCAGATTGGCATATCAGCATAAGTATAGTATGTTATAGGAAGGCACACACACACCTGAGATGAAATCGCTGAAGACTCTTTATCTAACATGTTCATTTAAACTGAGGAAAGATCACTTCTGTCAGGTCAAGGTGTGGTTTTGCGAGTATGTTCTGGTCATTTACAACAAAGTGAATTCTCCACAAGTTTGACATTCTATGGATGTCTCAACTAAGCTGTCAGATGGTCACACGTGGAAGGAAAACAAAAGGGAAAGGCCAGTGTCATGGTTTAGTTTAAAGACATAAGTAGCTCGACTGGCTTTGGTTATACTCTCACCAGAAACAGTCCTATGGGCCCTCAGTTTTGGACAAAGGTAGGAAAATAATACAGCAGATATCAAAACTGTATTTTTACAGAGAAAATTTTTTTTTCAATAGATAAACTGCATTTCATAAATAGGAGGTCCCTAAGAGTCATCACAAGTGGAAATGCACGTCTCACCCGACTTCAATACACAGAAAGAATGCACGACAGGTGGGGCTGGCTAAATGCCTTGCTCATCTTTCACTGCGCATCAGCACACCTCTTCATCAGAAACCTGTTGTTATTTTAAGTGCCAGAGGCCGCAACATGTTTGTCGGCTTGCCATGCAAAAAGGTGAGCACTACTGTACTTCTTACTAATCCTCATTTGTTCTTTTTCAGTCTGTAAAACTTTTAAATTACCCAGCTAATACATGCAGCTCTTCACCTTCAACAAGCATAAACGGAGTTTCGCAAGACGCATTCTGATCTTTACCAAAGTCAAAAACAGATGCAAAATCTAAATATGACACCATTGCTTGGAGAGCTCATTCTATGATTCGTGTTTCACAAATCTTAGGGCTTCTTTTTAAAATAATCATTTCAAAACTAACAGTAAACGTACGTTACCACCCTTCCTGCGAGGCCAAACTACAGCCTGTTTTTAATGTTTGAGTAATAGCAATCTTTCATTGATTACCTACCACTCACAGCTAAAACACCTCTTCGGTGCCACCTTGTGGTTTTAAATGTACGTCAAAAATAAAGTGTCATGAAACAAGTTTCCTTTTTGATAAAGCACATAGTTAGGGAATCCTCCCTTAGTTATGCTGCAATAGGTGTATGTTGCTGGGGGATTCCTATGATGCATCGAGTATTTCTTCTTCAGTCACCTTTCTCACTCACTGTATGTTAATAGACCTTTCTGCATTGCATTCTGGCTCTGTTCCACAGCATGACTTTTATCCTGTCTTCCTTCGATTGTTGGGTTTTTCTCTGTATGCGTTATTGTAAAGTCTGCCTTACAATATAAAGTGCCATTAAGCGACTGTTGTAGTGATTTGGCACTGTGTAAATGAAACTGAATTGAGCATCGTCTCACAAGTCACAGTAGATGCAAGTTGCTACCCTTTCTGAACTAGGTGTAGTAGTAGATCTGTAACAGCTACTTTCTACTGCAATCTTGTTTGTACTGCAATGTTTGATTTTTTTTTTAATTAATTAATTTTATTTATTTAAAACACCAGATGTCCCAAAATGGATTTGTGTCCCGCGAGGACCAAACTGGCAGGACACACAAACTGGGGATTTTCTGCCACATGATGGCACCAAAAATGTGCAACAAAAAGTTACTGCCTGTTATCTGCTTCACTGATCATAAATGATCTGAAGACTCGCACCATTCCTGCTGATAGTTTAAAGATGTTCATAATGTAGAGGTTGCAAAGCAAAAATGTATTTGATAAAGTCTTGTGATATGCCAGTAAGTAATGCTATTTTCTTGTGCTCTATACTCTTAAAATTGTGCTGCTCATCTCTTTTATCGTCACAAGCCAACATGCTCAAAACATTGTTAAGCTTGATGCATCAAACGGAGCAGGTTTCACTTATTCAGTGTGTTACAGGGTCAAGGTGTGGTCACAAGCTCAAAATTCTTTCCATTTTTTCCTTTTAACACTACTTAAAGTTTTATTTGTTCGAGTAAATAAAGACATCTGGTCAAATGCCAGCTTCAGACAAAACAAAAAAAAAATGTACTCATGATGGCAAACACAGTTGTGTTACATAAATGTGACAATATGAGGGCAAGTGCTCTACGTGTCAGGACTTGACAGTGGCTGCCCACTGCTTCACTGAATAAATGGGTTAAATGCAGAGAGAAATTTCCCCACGGGGATCAATAAAGTATAACGTATACATTTTAAAACACAAAGCATGCAATGTGGATATTCCAACCATCCTACATCTCCAGAAGCAGGAAGAGGGCCACCTGTATCATGAAGGACCCCACTCACCCAGCACACACACTTTTGTCCTGCTCCCCTCAGGCAGGAGGCTGAGAAGCATTAAATGCAAAATCACCAGACTGAGAAACGGCTTCATTCCAGAAGCTGTGAGACTTCTCAATGCATAAATGGACAAGAACTGCTATTGTAGCACCTTAATCACTACTGACACTGTCACTTTATCAATGCTGGTCATCACACCCTGTGCTGCTAAACGTTTTATACTTATATTTATACCTACATTCTATATCCATACTGGTACTCAGGTTGTTGAATTCTACTTATATTATTTATCGTATTATTTTATTACTTGTTATTCTGTTTTCTTTTTTAAACAAACTTTAAAAAAAATACAAACTTTACAAATATGAGGATTTGTTGTGTTCCTGTCCATATGGATAACAAATAGAAAAAGACTTGCATCAGATGTGGCCTACCTCATATAGTGAATCATATAAGGCTTATATGATTCACTTATGAAAGTGGCCACTTTCATACATACATACATATATATACATATACACACACACATATACACACACATATATATACATATACATACATACATGTATGTATATATATATATACACATGTATGTATACACATATATATATATATATATATATATATATATATATATATATATATATATATATATATATATATATATATATATATATATTTTTTTTTTTTTTTAGTAAGTATCCAAAACATACAAGTTTCATTTATACAATTTTTCTAGGGATCTTATATCCGTTTCCACTCTTGTATGCATTTCATACAAGTTTCACACCAGATACAAACTTTATAAGATTTATATACATCTGGATGGATTAAACAAGCAGCATGACAAAATTAGCTTGGACTTGGGAGAAATGATGTATCCATTTTGTGCTTATAATTCAAAAACTTAACTACAACTACTCCTCCACACTGAAATGACACAAACATAAACTGATAGACTGAGCCTCTAGGGTTGATTGGATGGGATGATGTTGATGGAGGGGGCTTTTTAAGGTTTTGTTTTGAACTGAACTTTCAACCCCTTGTTACTTACATCTCAAGACGTTTGTATGAAGGTACATTTTGTTATCCTGTAACAATCAGAGTAGACTGGCAACATCTATCGCATGCTCATTGGATTTGCTCAGCCTATATCATTTATTTACAGAGCTGAGTCTAAATCACTTAACGTGGAACTTTCTCAAGGGTGTGTTCATGATTCACAGGTATGTAGAAATCTGTGTTGGTAAACAAGGCAGCTCATCAACTGCTTTCCTGATTATCACAGGACGTGTTTAATCTTTACACATTTAAGATGCCTCATTGAATGACTACTGTACATGGTAATGTGTAAATGTGAAGCTGTGAGTTTAGAGTCACTAAAGATGGTTTTAAATAACACAGTCTGGCGTGTGCCTGAAGCTACACACTGTGCATTCCAGCACAGTAGCTACAGAGGCAGCAAGAATGAAAACTTGACACTCAAATAGGTAAAACAACTCTCACTTGTTCTCTCACCAACTTTCCCTTAATACTCTTACCATGAAATGGCAAAAAGAGTTTAGCGCATTTATTTTAAGTTTTATAGTTAAAAACACTCTTGGAGTCCAAGGAGCTTTTTCTACATTACAGAACTTTCCACTTACCCTTCATTCAGGTCAGGCTGGGCTTCCTTTGGATGCTCGCAGAGACCTTCTGCAGTGTCACTATCAAGATGGTGTGTGTCTGCGTTCGATGCTGACAGCTCAACTGCCACCTGTTCTGGCACTGGTACGGTAATGTTTCTGTCAGGGCTCTGAGTAATTGTATCCACCCACTCAGTGCTCCGTGGAACCCTATTGTGTTCAATCTCTGTGGCATCTGATTGCAGGTGAGTGCTGTGTGTCAGATTGCCCATGACAGCCTCTGCTGCCCCAGCAGTATCTGTTAATGTGCCGTTTGTTATGCCCATGCTATTTTCTGTGTCTTTGTTGCCTTCACCGGTCTTGTCTGCATTCACAATCAGTGGAACTTGCTCTTCTGTCTCTGTTATTATATGTACAATCACATCCTCTTCCTTTGTGTGGCTGGAAGTAGCATGCTTGAAACCAAAATCAGTGAAATCTTTGTTAGGCAGAGTTTCTTCCACCTCTGTTGGAAACAGGTTCTCTCCATTAGAGTGGTCTTCTGTTTCCAAGTCTACAGTCCAGTTTCCCCCAGACTCTTCCACCTGCCCATGCTGCTCACTGGGAGGAGGAGCAAAACTACATACCATCATTGTGTTCACCTGCTGAACCGGTGTGGCTAGTAAATCCTCCTTTCTACCCTCCTCCTCTTCTTCTTTCATTTGTGGCCATACAGCAGTTGATTGTTCTTCCACCCAACTCTCAGATGTTCCCATTTCATGCATTTGAAGAACAGAAATCGGACAGTCAAGTTGTTGCTGTACTTCAGTTTGGCCATTATAATCCTCTTGCTTTTCTTCATCGTCCATTTTGTCTTCTTTCTGTTCCATTTTCACAATCACGGCCCTGAAATCTCCTTCATCTCTCTGGCTGATCCCTTTATCCATTGGCTCCGAGTGCTGTACGATTTCCTCACCTAGCCTCACAATGGACTCTTCTCTATCATCCATTGTGAACATCTCTTCGTCCCCACTCTCCTCTGCATTGTCCTCCTCAGCACTGTAGTAAATCTCCTTTGTACTTTCATCATCTGATCCAACACTTAGATATGCTGGACTTAAGAGCCTGTCATTTCGCACCGTTGGTCCAGAAAGGGCAGAAAACTCATCTGTCGTTTCAAATTCTACCTCAAGATCCTTCACCAGATTCATTTTATCAGGCACCGAAGAGCTACAGCCTGGATAAACGTTTGTGTCGTCTGTGACTAACTCTTTGACTAGGATCACTCTCCGTTTGGAGTCAGTAACCTGAGCATCTATCCCGTGGGATGTTTCATAGTTGGATATGGGAGGGGCAGAGTTCTGACACAAAGGGCCTGACCAGACACTGTCGGTAACAAGGCTTTTATTGTCCGATTTCAACTGTGAACGGGAGCGGGTCAGCTCAGAGTAAGAAATGCCAGCACTGTCAGAATACTTGGAAGCTGCACTGAGAGAGGTAGGCACATATCTGTTTTGGTTTTCTGGGACTGTTTGAATCTGAGAAGCAGAAACTCTGGAGCTCTCACCAAAAGAGCTTCCCTTTATTTCACCGATGGAGGCCGACCCATCAGGAGCATCAATCATTCTGCCAGCAGCCAAGTCAAGATCACGAGAAGTTAATGTTTGGGAGTACTGAGTATTTGTTTCTGCATGACTTTCATCGTGGGTTTTGACAATGACAAATTCTGTTTTGGTGTCAAGAAGTCTTTTATCAGTGCAGATATGAGATGATGGGCTTAGGAGTGAAGAGATTACCTCAGAGTTAAAATTCTGGGGGAAAAGTGACTCGTACAGAGCTCCATAAACTTTATCTTGATGGATGGGAGCAGTGCTGCTTTCGCTGCTAACAGCTGAGGTTGTGCTGACACTCTTGGCATTTTCAGGAAAAGACCTCTCAGTGTGAGAAATGAAGATTTCCTGATGGTTGGCAGCAGAGTCTGCACTGCTAGCTAACTTGTCATTTTGAGGATCAGGACTTGGCCCTGTAACAGTGGTGTAGTTACTGTTGTCAACACTTGTCAGGGAGGACTCACTATTTGAAATTGTACTGTCAACTGTGTCAGGGGCATCAGACTGATGATGTGGTAAAGTCCCACTGGTGGATTCATTTTCTTGGGGGATATAATCATAAGAATTATTGCCCGAGGCGACAGTTGCTGCTTCGTAAGCTGAACTGTCAAGCACAGTTGGTGGCTGGCTGGCTAGAAGGGTATGTTCAGCCTGGGTTTGAACAACAGAAGCTGTTTCTGAAGTAGCTATCAGAAGAGCTGATTTGACATCATTTCTGCTTGAGCTGTCGTGAACTGGAATGTTCTCTTTCTCCTCCAGTGAGCCGGTATCATCAAGTTGCAGCTCAGGAATGGAAGCAATTGGAGCTCTCAGGGTTTGCCTCTGCACATCCGAAAGATCAGAGGCATTCGTAAGAGGGCCCTTTGATTCTTGTTGGGTGTTCACAGTGATAACTGGGACTGACGGGGACTGTGCCGAAAGAGTGAAGTACGAGTCAGTTTCATTTGCAGCTACAGGGGGAGGTGAAGGGATGTCAAATTTACTGTCGCTGTCAAGCTCTGGTTGAGACATACTGAACTTCTTTCTGTTCCCTGGGTCCCGTTCCACAGGTGTCTAGAAGAAGATTAGTTATACTTTAACTGATGAAATACACAATACAGTTTTAACCTGAGAGATCTGTGTTTTTACGCAATGATTTGTACCCATGTAAACAAAAATCATTATTAAAGTTTCACATTATGAAGCTGGAGGGGTAGGTGATGCAGCATTTCACTACTCTCACCAGCAACCCAAGATTGAGTTATAGACATAGATTTTCACATTTGTGCATTAGCGACCTGTTCAGAGTGTACCCCACCGAGTTGAATAAATGTAAGCAAATAGATGGGCAGATTGATTCTGTTTTTATGTTTTAATACTTTAGCATTAAAACAAATTACTTGGTTGGAGTTAGGAATTAAAAATTACCGGGTTTGGTTTAGAAAAAGTTCATGGTTTGGCTTTAAATACAACAGCTGCTACTTCTTTTACAGCATATTCAACAATTCATGCCCATGAATATGAGTGCAATTATATGATCATTTCACAATTTGCTATGAGACCGAGCTGAAAAAAGAAACCCAATAAATTTAGCACATAGCAATACAAAAAGTATTATCAGGACAGATATGTTCCTTCAAAATTGCTCTTAGTGATTTTAAACAAACTCAATTTTTCAAAAACCTACAATATTGATTCACTGTTACCTCTTCCTGCTCCTCGATGCCTTGGGTAGGAAGACCAAAAGTGCTCTTTGACATATTCTCTTCATCTTTCTTCTTCTTCTTTCTAATACCAAATGAAATGGTTGCAAACCTCTTAGGCTTACGGAGGTCCATCTCTGAGTAGCTTAACGCTTTGGCCTTAGAAAGACAAAAGTACAGGAAGTAAGGATGGAGTGTAAAATGCTCTTTAATGCAAAAGGAAAGAATTTGTTAACAAAATACACGAGGTGTAACTACAAATCTCTATGCATGAGACTTGTATGGCTTTATGCCATTAAAAGCAACATACCTTGCTCAAACACTACCTTTCACCAAAGAAAACACATACCAAACATATTATAATCCCTTGCTACATGTTAATTAGAAACCATCCCTAGACTGTGTATTCCAATGGTAAGAATGAGGATATTACTCAATTATACTGTAAACAAGAAAGTGAGTTGACACCCTAACTTCATTCCTAAAAGCTGCTCCACCCTGAGAGGAATGAAAAACTAGTAGAACATGGTTAGCTAAATCACCAGCAACAGCACTGCTGATTCAACTATTATGATTAATGAAACTGAGGGCAAGAGAAAAAAAAAAAAAAAAAAAAAAAAATCGGATCCTATAATTTCACAGAACTATAATTTAAAAAAAAACAAAGAAAAAAAAAAAAAACGCTGCCAAACAAAGCAAAAATAAATCCATTTATTATGTTAAAAGTCAAACTTTCAAAAGTAGAGCATCAAAATACTTTAATAATATTTTTTGCGGGCTTGTCTAGGGAAACATTGAGTCAGAAGTGGTGATGCTCTTCTAGTGGTTATGTTTTGTCAATCACGAGTGAGAAAGGAAAGTAGAAGTCATTACTTTCTATCAGACAACAGTGAGATACCAAACTGGGTGTGCCTGTTAGCATTCTTTCTTTGAGGGAGAGTTTGGAAAGTATGAGAAGCTAATAAAGCATCTAAATAGAGATTTAAATAAAGTTTCAGTCGAGTCAGTGGTTTCTCCTAAATGTGAAGTCTCATATGTTAAGTAAGCTATGTTATCAGAATAATACTTTACGTAAAAATGTGGACAACCACAGAAAACAAAACTCTACAATCTATAGGGAGATTAAGATTTAAAAGGCTGAAATATTTATAGGTAGGACAAATCTTTCTTTGTTATTTCAAATCAGTGCGAATCCAAAAATCTCAGCTCGACTTATAATTAAATTAAAAAGGAAATAAGAGTTTCTTTTTCAGCTAAATATCTCCATGAATACAATTAAAAAAAAAAAAAAAAAAAAAAAAAAAAAGCTTCAAGTCCTCTATATTAGATGAAAAAAACCAAGGGAGACAATGTATATAACGAATAAGCAACTGCATGTCAGAGTTCCCAACATGCTCATAATACTGTTTATGCATTCTACACTTATGGAATAAGTCTATCTTAACCTTTGGACATTTCTGGCAAACAGTGTAGCGCCTGGTGGGGAAACGAGAGTCTTTTTTCAGACTTATTTGATAATGAAGCGCATTATGTTCTGCAGTCAAAGAAATGTTCCCATCCATCAGCAATGTTAACCTACTCTGCTGCCAGGCCTTAATCTTCACCACAACGCTGCTTAGCAAACTTCTAGCACCCTCTTCTGGTGATAAATTCCACTTGCTTTCCTTCTTCATTATATTAACATGAGGGCCTCTAGAGAGTTGATGCCCTATTGTGAGTAGTCATATACAGGGATTAGATCATAAGCAGGGCTCACTTTTATAGGGATAACTCAGTTGAGAATTTAATAATCCATCAACAAGACTGTACTGACATGTACAGTGCACATTTGAATCATTATGAGAAGCATCGTTCTGTAAAATAAGACCCCGAGCTATGCAGTAAAACACAGCTGGCATAGAACCAGCATTGAAGAAGGGCTCATGAGGTAGCATTATATATGTTTAAGAAAAGAAAAAAAAAAAAATCTGGTCCCAAGAAACTTCTTGTTGAGACAAGTTTCCGATTTCTGACTGCTCAGAGAAAAACTTTAGATTTGTCCTGCAATCCGAGAGGGGAAGATTTAAAGATACAGCAACAACTGGATTTTATTCACAAACTTGTGTCAAAAAAGGAAACGTATCATCTAGGATTACTTGCGTGTGATACATAAAAGTGAAACTGTAGTTTGAGTCGGCTCTATCACAGTTCATGTGAACATCCTGCTTTTACCCTCAGTCTTTAGTTCTGGGTAATTTACAGCCTTGTAGAGCCTTGTGCAGTTTCCTATGTGGAAAAAAAAATAATAGTGAAAGTTTCTCATTTACAGCAATAAATTAAAATGAAAAAAAAAGGGAGGTGGAGATAGAGAATTGCCGGAAACAAATGAGGTGCAGATAACATCTTATGAGGAAACTGGTAACACTTTTCATAATGATGATCATCTGAGGGCAGGGCAGAGTGGTGACTTTAAACTTGTTGCATGTTGGGCAGTCAGCCATGAGCTTTCAGTTGCCAAGTTTGACAAAACACTCGTCGTCTATAGTGGCTGTCTAACATTATCCTACTTTATTCAGAGCCGTGACACTGCAGGTTTAGGGAGAAATATCAAAACGAATCTCCTGCTTATATTTGGGTTCAAAAGCTGAGAAGCAATAAAACAAAAGAAGAGCATTACTGTATTTTAAAATAAATATATTCATTATTTATTTTTAATTATGAAACTGGAGATTTGAAATTAAATATGCAAGACTTAAAAAAACCAAAAAAAACCAAAAAAAAAAAAACAAAAAACAAAAACCCACACACCTGACAAACCTTTCACACAGGGATGTTTGTATCAGCACCACATATTAATGAACCCAAAGTATTTGTTTTCTTCCCCCTCCTACAGCTGGTATAGTTTACTACTTGTTGTTTTTGTTTTGTTTTTTATAAATTGCTGACTACAATGTTATCTTTATGTAACATAATACACAGTTTCTCAGTGTAGTTACCAGAAAATAAATAGAATATACAAAATTTCCAATAACTGCATGTGAAAAAGAGCTCACTAGTTACGACATCTTCACTGACCTTAACCCTAGGTGCGGTGGCATAAACAGGAGGCAGCTTGCTGGCTGGGTCATTGTTGTCAGAAGCGGGCTCTTCGTCGTCTGCGGTCTCACTGTTCGCAACAGCTCTGAGGAGTACAAAAGTTTAAAAAAATAAAAATAAAAAAAATAATTAAAAAGTGAATGGATCGGAAATATGCTGAAAGAATATCCATGATTGACTGACCCCAATTACAGAATTTGTACTACTTACAGTGTAACAAAGTAAATTATAGGCTATGCTCAAAACTATGAGGAGGTTTATGTAACTCATGTACTATTGTGTGTATGTATATATTGACAGATTTATTGTTTGCCATCCAGTGTGTGCATTACAGAGGGTGGAATTTTAGTTGCCTAACAAAATGAAACAGTGAATCACTGCTAATGGAATGCTGAACAGAACCGGCTACACAGAAAGTGAGCTGGTGCTTCTTAGAACTGAGATCAATGTTGCGAACAAAGGTAAATCAGGCCATTAGGATAGATGACGTACTTAAAAACGTACGCTGACACCTAAATAATAATAAAAAAAAAAAAAATAAAAAAAAAAAACCACTGTAAAGAAAAAAGGTTGTTTTTTAAATTGAATTGAATTATTAACCAATTGGACCAACCAACCAAGTGGAGCGACAGGTGCTGCCTTTGTTCGGTCATCAGCACGGCCTCTAATTCATGTACCGCTACAAAGGCTTCAAAGTCAACAGAGAAGCTCCATCAATAATCACAAGCTGTCACTTCATTAAACAAGCACAACAAAGGTCTCTTTATGCGCAGGATTTTTCCGCTTTACACGACCGGATGCTCAGACAAGAAGCCAAATGACAAGCAAACACGTGGAGCTGTCACAATTTATAGATCACTGTGTTGAAACTCTTCTAATCCAAACACACTTATTTGCCACAAGTATGCATGAATATGCATTTGGCCTTTATGTGTACTGTAGAGTTAGGTGAAAACTGCTCAGTCTTTTTTGTAGTTTTACTGATAAAAGCTGATATGCTCAGGCTGCCTTAGTCACACAAAGGGTTTTTTTTTTGTTTTGTTTTGTTTTCTCCCCCCTGTGGTTGGCAACCCAAGAATCAGTCAAGTAACTAACCACTGCAGTATCTGAGACACAGGAGTAGTTTCTGGTAGAACAGATGTCCTAGAACAAGAAGATGAGTCATATCTTCGCCCCCGGGTGAATGCTGTTTACATATCAACACACAAGACACCCAAAAATGTGCAAAGCCTTTCACTGTGTGAAAATGCCACAGCTTAGACTTGTGGAAAAAAAAAGGGAAAAAAAATAAAGGTCTTCCTTTGATGAAGTTCAAAGTGCTTCCTGTACTTTGTCTGTGCTGTGCAATGTGAGAGTGTTAAGAGATAAAAATCAGACCTGCTAAAGTCCTGAAGCAAACACACAAAAATAGTTACTACTTTAAAGGAAGAGTTTCACATTTTTAACACATCTATATGGTAAATTGTTAGATGGGTGGTGATCAGCTTAGTTCAGCATGAAGTCTTTAAATCATAGTTATTTACCTGCCTACCCAGTCTTCTAAGCTAACCCCATACACAAACACGGGTATCATTTTTTACTCTGTAGTCACCAATGACCCACTACTCTACAGTTCCATTAGATGACCCATAATTTTAACATTTCAGAAACAAAAATAACTTTTATACTGCTAGTACTAGATACTCGTTAGTCCTTCACCGTGTCACTTTTGAGTGAAGAGAATGAGGGCTTCTTCTATACTAGCTGGTTATGAAAACTACACTTTTTCATTACACCACATATTTCAAGCCTGTAGAACAAAAATGCAATCCACTTTTTGGCCAAATTACATTTCCTGTATTCCTTAGTGTTGAATATTTCACAATTTTACTCTCATTAAATTGTGAACATAATCTTTAATCCCTGAAATGATTCCATCTTGAGCCATCAGGTTATCACTGTGTTCAAACTTCACCAAAGTCTGACCAAGTCCTACTGCCTGTAATGATTGTTGTGAACTGTCGACATGCAGAATGGAGGACGAATAAACATGGTAGGAGCTCGTCCGTCTTTCGCCTGGATGACCTAATTATTATGTACAATGCCAATGCATTATTTCGGTGCCTGGGTTACTGAGCCTTTATAAGTTTGATCCTTTTACTATGTAAAAACTACATCTGGAAGTTCATGTTATTTTTTTATTTTTTTTTTTTAATGTTCATGGTCTTGTCTATGTGAAACTTTATTCTAATGCTCTGTGTGCATGCAGTGTCAAATCAGAAAGTAATACCTGCTCTTATTAAACCACCTAGTAGTGGGTAAACACTGTAAATGAATACTTGATTATTCATTAATCCACACCGAAACAAACATGTTGCTAGTATTTCAAGAGAGCCTTATTGCCAGCTGTTGGCATCACCACTTTAACGCACCTCTTTTAAAGTATAACACCTTCATGTTTAACTGTTGTGTTATTTAGAACAGCGGTCCCCAACCCCCGGGCCTCGGACCGGTCCGTGAGTCGTTTGGTACTGGGCCGCGAGAGTTGAGGCTCAGGTGTGAAATGTATGGTTTTCAGGGTTTTTAAATCGGTTTTCAGCGTTATTTTGTTATCGTTTTGATCGTTAACTCTGTTTTCCTGGGTCTTTTCACGTGTGTTATGAATAAATCTTTTTTTCGGTACCGGTATTAGTTTTAATTTGTTGTATTTATCCGCGACACCTTAAAGGCCGGTCCGTGAAAATAATGTCGGGCTTAAACCGGTCCGTGGCGCAACAAAGGTTGGGGACCGCTGATTTAGAATACACAGCTATCACCATTTGATGCTCATCACCACAATCACGCACTTTTTAGAATACAGACACAAAAGCGTTAACAACGGTTTCTTTGTCATCTGCAGGAAAACATCCCACAGTTTAAAAACATAAATAAATAAAATCCATGTTTGTGTGGCAAGTGTACTGATAAAGATCCAAAGAAGTGTAGTGTTGACAGTTATTTGGAAGACCAGTTCTCAAATTTTGGATAACATTTACTCTCACAATTGTTGGCATGGGAGGTGTTGAGAACTCTGATGAAGTCCAACAACATGACCCATCACAATTTTCAATCTGGGAAAGGAAAAAACAACAACAACAACAACAACAAAAAACCCAACATATAGCGAGAGAGTTTTTTTAAATTTGGCTGTTGATTCTTTAGAAACGGCAGCAGAGGAGCTGAAACACTTCTTTGCTCGCTTTGAGGTGTCCCACCCATCACAGTCCCCTTACCAAAAAAGGGAAGAAGAAAAAAAAAAAAAAAATCTACTGCAACCTGCCTGTATGACCGGCCAGTAGTGCTCACCCTGGTGCTGAAGTGCATTGAGAGACTGGTCTGGATCATATGTCCTTCATCCCTCCCACATTTGATTCGATTTCCCGCATGACACATTTGAGTCCCCTGCTCTTCATACTGTACACCTACGACTGTGCTCCCCCACTCATCACAGTATCACCATTGTCAAATTTGCAGACGACAACACTGTGATGTCATTTCTAGTAGGGGTGATTCTGCCTAAAGGGACAAAGTGGTGTGGATGACAGGTTGGTGCAGGGACAACAACCTGCTACTGAACACAACCAAAACCAAGGAGATTGTTGTGGATTTCAGAAAAAAAGAAAACAGACAATTAACCACTTTAGATCAATGGTGTTGGGGTTGGACTTCCACTTCCTGGGAGTTCACATCACAAGGACCTGTCCTGGGGTGTGTACAAAGGGGAGCTGGCAAAGAAGGCTCAGCAGAGACTTCATTTCCTGTGAATCCTCAGGAAAAATAACATCCCTCAAAAGCTGCTGTTGTCCTACTATCAAAAGCATTCTATGCTACTGCCTGTGTGTTGTTACCCTCTCTGGACAAACTGCAAAGCTCTCGCCGTCACAGGAAATACCATAAAAGACAAAATAAATAAACAATGCCCAAACTCATCATGCACAACAATTAGCAATAATTTGATCTCATTGTGAAAACACGTTTCCAATAAGAGCTGCAGAAAACCTCCCATTCTTGACATCTTACCTCTGAAATATTATTTGAAGTTATCAACTAGACTGTCCTTGTCAAGTGGAATCAATGCCCCTTTATCACCAAGAACTGACTGAATAGAACAAATATGCACGTATGAATGACTTAAACAGCATTGTGTAGCAATGCACTGCTCAAAGCATATCCTTGGTTTGAAGTACAAGGCCTTCTCTGACTGATCCATTTTTCAGCACTTTGTTATACAATTTAATGCAGTGGTGTGAAGAAGAAGAAGAAAAAAAACCCACTGCCAAAATACAGCATTCTTAACTCAACACACATTGAGTTTTACCTTGCTTACTCTTCTGGAACAGACATAACAGGTTCAACAATACAGTGACTTATTGTGAACTCAGCTGGATGTATTAAACACCCTTGTGCTGAGACATAAATGTTACCAGCATGCATCACCAAATACAATAGTGTAGCTTGTGTGTCCAATTGATTTGTAGTTTCATGACAATGCAACAGGCATGTGGAGTGGCAGGTTTGTCTACAGAACTTCCACTAATCCATAAAGCCACAAAAGAGCGCGACAACCTAAAGAGTGGGTGTGTGTGGTTTGTTTGGAACTTCAAGTTTCCTGCAACGTAATACACTGGTGGTAAGGTTTCCAACACATCCAGTGTGACTTTGACCTCACCCTTGAACTTTATGAAAAGAGATGGGAGTCAAAACAAACAATAAAATGAAGATTTATTTCTTAGATGATGAAATCCTCAAGTCTTGATAGATAAAATCTGGAACATGGATTAAAACAAAATCCTCAAACTAATAACAAAAACAGATTCAGTCTACATCTGGAAACAAGTCTATCTTGGTTGACCATCCACAGTGTCAACAATTTAAAAAAATCCTTTCATTCACAGCCAAACAATGTAATGTAATTCTGCACTTAATAGTTTATAAAATGATTTCTAGATGTGGCTCGTATAGACAATCAGTGGATAAAAGACTACCAAGACTGACCTGAATATATGTTTCATTCTGCTTTATGTTTACACTACTGCAATATTTGATTGATTATCAGGGCAATCGTGGCTCAAAGAGTTGGCAGTTTGTCTTGTAATCGGAAGGTTGCCGGTTCGAGCCCTGGCTCGGACAGTCTCGGTCGTTTTGTCCTTGGGCAAGACACTTTACCCTACCGCCTACTGGCGATATGGCAGCCTCGCTTCTGTCAGTCTGCCCCAGGGCAGCTGTAGCTTGCCTCCACCAGTGTGTGAATGAATAGTGGAATTGTAAAGCGCTTTGAGGGCCCCGAAAAGCGCTGTATAAATGCAATCCATTATTATTATTATTATTATTTTTGAATGATGCATGATTTTTTTATGCATCGTTTAAAAACTTTACCCTTGCATAACCTCCATGTGCAAAGGCAGTCACAGTGTCAGCTCGCTGTTTATTTTTCTCTGTGCAAACACAAACCGTCACTGGCGCTCGTCTACAAACACATGAACAATATGATTCTATTGTCCTGGCCTGTGATTAGTAGCTTAACCTCCACCCCACCTGTGTCTATATGCACACCCAATGGTGACTTATACATCCTTACAGCTTTAAAGCATGTCTTGTTTATTGCCTTGCAAACATTTGTGACCAAAATCACCATTCACACATTTTATTCTGCTACCTGCCACCTACTATGAAACACCTAAGACCTCAAGGTAAGGTTGAAATCTACCAACCAGATCAACTAAGTCAATGTTTACCCTGGAGAATAAAATGAACATATCCTGTTTTTTATGACTTGGAACTCCTGAAACCGTTGGGGTCTCATGCACAGCTATAATTTATGAATAGACAGCATAAAATGGGCCTGTGAGGGAGGCCCTGACAGAAAAGTCTAAACTAACAATATAGAAAAAAAAACCTAGGTTTACACTGGACGCCTTTCCCTTTGATTATTTTCGTCTGGTTTGAATTCTGCATTATATCAGATAATGGTAAAATGAAACACTCCATCTGAAGATTGAATTTGAGCTTCAAGGTGATTTTTCTAACAGAACTTTGCCTCAAAAGGGGTGGGGCTTGTGAAATGGCCTAGTTAAGCACCAGATTTGAATTATTGGAGGTTACAAACTGAGGACACATGCAAACGTTTTGCTGCTGAATTTTTTTTTTTTTTTTTGCATGCAAGCTCGATATCAGTTTCCAGCATGCCATATCATAAGACTATGGACAAATATGCAAAAAGCATGTTTCTGCTGAAGGGGACAGTGCTAAGCTAAGTATGCTCTTACTTTTATCCAACTCTAAAGTCCCTTGTGGCTCTATAATTATATTTAAGTGTACTACCCATTTCAAAAGTTATTGGGATGTTTGCCCAAAAGCTCACAGTCTAGAAACATCTCAACTTTTTTTTTTCCACAGCAGTGAGGATTGCTTAATTTGGACTTTTCATTTAGGCTACCAATGGAAACAGCAGGCGCAGGCTACTTGCTGAAAACTAAAGTTTATCTGAAGCTTTGCTGCTCTTTAAAGCGTCAGAAGCTGCTTATTACCCCTTGAGCAATACAGCAAATGCAGGCATGAAAACAGGTCACTGAGTCAACATCACGGCACTGGGTAAGCATACCTGAGCACCTTCTGGCTGTCATTAGCTGACTTCTCAGAGTCCTTCTTGGACTTTGTCTTGAATTTGAACAACTTGAACTTCTTCTTCTCCCCTTCGTTTTTCTGCACATCCTTCTCCACCGATTCGTCCAAGTTGGCTTCGCTCTTGGAGAACAAACTTTTCAGAGACTTTCTGGTTGAACTCCTCTTCGCCATCTCTAGTCTACTGGGTAACGTCAGAGGGCCGAGTGAGTCGGGTCTTCTTCCCCACTGATCATTCAAAGCCGATGAAAACAGGCGAGGGGCAGAAAAGACTTACTGACAGCTGTTGCTCTGGCTGCCTCATTTTGTGTGCAGCACGCAGAGCTCAGGTGCGGGACACGCCCCCCGGGGAACACCCAGCTCAGACAAACAATGACACTCACTGCAGATGATCACCGGTCTTGTTAACATATTTTTGCAATGGCAACAACTTCGGGAAATTAGTGCAATTTGTTTTTATTGGCTTTACTGTCTTTGGTGTTACGTAGTTCAGCAATTATTACCCACAGAAATTCAACGGTTTATTAAAAATACACTGTCAAGGGCCTTAATATGCATATGTAAAGACCATAAAGGCCAAATTTTTACATTTTTTTAAATAAAAAAGATGTTTTAGGTGCTAATGTAATAATAATAAGAATAATAATCTCGATTTAATTAATTAATGCTTTAGTCAGATATGAAGGGAGCCTTAACATGGTCAAAGCTTTCTGCTTTTATAAATCTATCTATCTATCTATCTATCTATCTATCTATCTATCTATCTATCTATCTATCTATCTATCTATCTATCTATCTATCTATCTATCTATCTAATGATAAATCCACGCATAAACGTATTACTACACAGTGATGCGTTACAATGCGTTGTTTGTACGCAGTCTCCACGGTTCTAGGACGACATCGCCTGGCCTGTGTGCAGTTTGCAAGTCAATCATCAGGCGTGTAGATTGCTTTGCCACAAGATGGCATCCCAAGATTGCTCAGTCAAATCAGAGCGCTCTAGCTGCTCAAAGTTCAAGCATGTTACCTGTTAAACCTGTTGACTGAGGTGATGGATTGTGCATAAAATAAGGAACAAACAGAGAATAAACTGATTTCTTCCTCCTTCTTCCTTGTTCCCAGTAGCGTTACAGGTTATGGCTCATATAACTCTCTCATGTGGCGATGAGTGAAGAAAAAGAAGCCCTAATTTGACTTAAACCGTTTCTGATAAGATAAAGAGTCGTCATTTGTTTGGTCATACACTAACGCTTTGCTGCATTTCTTTACTGAGAGGGCCCCTACTCTTTTTCTATCATGGTGCATGACAGAGAGAGAGTGAGCAGATGACAAAGATAAGACACGGAAAACACAAAACACATGATCTCGCTTTTATTGGGGGGGTTGGGGTGAGCTCATTCTGGTCACATTGTACTGGGAATCCCCTTTGGTGGCCTGTTGGAGCACAGTGTGAGAGACTTTGAGAAGAAAAGGGTGTTTTTGAACATTGGGGGCTGAAGATTTAGGTTTAGCCCAGGAAAAAAAAAGATTAAAAATACCTTAAAGGTTTAATCCTCACAATTACTAAAATTGTACATGTACCAATTTGTGCATCACATTCTACAGCGAGAGACTCCGTGACATTCCTCTCCTATACAGTCTAGTTTTACTTTATATTTACTTTAACACTGCTTCCCCATTGCCAACTCTACCCAACCAACCAACTAAAAAATTAAATAAAATAAATAAATCATCTATCCAGTCCATCGATGAAAAAGTTAGCTGCAGTTAAACATAATGTGCTGGAATCAGAGGTTAAAATGAAGTAGTAGGTAAAATCCTGTGAAATGTAATTGTTGGGTTTTTGCTGATTATCAGCAAATGTTCTGAAGCAAATGAGAGAAATTGTGTGATTATGAACTCACATAACAGAATGAAAACCACCCATTTTTTATCTTTATATGTGAAACCTTTAGACCCATTTAGCTGACTGCTACAACGTCACAACCTTGTGTTATTACTCAGTGCCCCACACCCATGTTTATTGCCTTTACCGCTGACTAAAAATAACTGCTACTTAAAGTCAAACATTAAGGCAGGATGAAGTTCAACAGAATTTATTAATCCAGGTGAAACATGATTCAAGGAGAGCGCATAAAAAAAATTGGAAACATTTGAAAAAACCAACACATTTGTTGTCTTTTTACAACAATCACTGGCTATCAGTGAGCTAAACTGAAAGGGAATGCTGTCAGGAAAAAGGGCTGTGTGTTTGTTCACTCAAGGCATAGCCACCGGCATGAAAAAGCACGCAAATAAACACAACCATCCCTTTTAACATTATCGTCCTTGGAATCTTTCTCTTGAATTAAGACAGAAAGCTATTTGATGCTCAGGGGTCATAGCATTTGTTCGTGAGATAAAACATCACGAAACGATTTGGTGCTTGTCCAATACAGGCCCTCCTCTCCAGGTAAGAGGCCAAGGGGCAAGAGGCTTGGTTACTTTTAAAAACAGTCATCAATTACTCACCTATTGCTCTGCTGCTGTGTATAATGTTAAACAGACATGTGACCAATTGCTACAAACTTAACTTTTATGTTTTTGTTTAGGTTTTTTAAACTGCTTACATTTTATTATGTAATCTTTTGCCAAATTATTAATATTTGAATTTAAGCAAACGTCCTTTCTCTCACACACAAATTGGCCACATCTATATACCCACAGTATGAGTATACTGTGAGTATACTGTGAGTATACTGACATGAAGAAAAACAGATTTGAAATGTTATGGATAGCTTCAAGCATTTCAGATTGAATAAGTCACAGTTATATGATTAATAAGGGCAGGTCATGTGTTTTAATTTACATCCTCTTTTAATCACCTTCTATTAACTGCCTAAAGTGTTAAATTCAAAGTGGTCAATCACTTACTGTAACAACTTCTGATGTCACCTTGCTTTTTTTTCAATCTGACAGGGTAAATTTCCCAAATTACTAACTCAAAGGTAACTTGTTACAAAGTTATCAAACCCCAATCCTGTGACTAATGGACAATCTAACACAGCGGTCCCCAACCTTTTTTGCGCCACGGACCGGTTTATGCCCGACAATATTTTCACGGACCGGCCTTTAAGGTGTCGCGGATAAATACAACAAAATAAAACTAGTACCGGTACCGAGAAAAAAGAAGATTTATTCATAACACACGTGAAATAACACACCCAGGAAAACCGAGTTAACGATCAAAACGATAACAAAATAACGCTGAAAACCGATAAAAACCCTGAATACCATACATTTCACACCTGAGCCTCAACTCTCGTGGCCCGGTACCAAACGACTCACGGACCGGTACCAGTCCGAGGCCCGGGGGTTGGGGACCGCTGATCTAACATACAGTATGCACAAGCCACAGTGAAACTAATTCTGTGAGTAGCAATTTAAGGTTATATGTCATAACCCTTCAGCATCATCTGAAGGGTTATGACATTTCTGGTTATGACTGGATGTGTAAAGCGCTTTGGGGTCCCTAGGGGGGACTAGCAAAAGCGCTATACAAATGCAGGCCATTTACCATTTACCATTTCAAGACATAAACCATGGCGGCGCGCACAGACGCAGCGGCCCGGAGCTCCTACACTTTTGCACTTTTGGTGGTACTGTGTATTATTTCACACAGTCTGGGGTTACTTCAATACAACAGAGATGATCTACTACAACTAAGCCGTGGAGATCTTCAACTAACATCCGAGTATCTCATCCCCCCGGAGATCGTTAAGCAACCCCCGGGGCTACCCGCAACAGCAAGCCGCAGGAGGAGACGTTGCGAGCGGAGGCAGAAGAGAGGCAAGCGGGGAGGCCTGTGGGCACGGCTAAAGACTAGTCCGTTTAAACCACCACTCCCGATCATATTCCTCTCCAACGCCCGTTCAATCCGTTACAAACTGGATGAAATACGACTGCAGATCGCCACTCGACGGACTTTTAATAACTGTTCGTGCATGATTTTCACTGAAACCTGGCTGGACAGCGCCATTCCCGATGCGGCTATCGATCTAGCAGGCCGCACCGCCTATCGAGCCGACAGGTCTGCGGACTCGGGTAAGAAGACTGGCGGGGGGCTGTGCATCTATATTAACAACCTTTGGTGCACGAACGTCACGGTAACGGAAAGACTGTGCAGTACAGAGGTAGAACTGTTGGTGTTAAAGTGCCGTCCATTCTATCTCCCTCGGGAATTTTCTGCCGTTTACATCTGCGCTGTTTACATTCCACCAGATGCTAATGCTAAGCTAGCGTTAGCACAATTGAGCAGCAGCATCAATAACAGCCTGGTAGCACACCCGGACAGTGTCTTTATTGCGGCTGGGGATTTTAACCACGCGGACCTGAAATCTGTACTTCACAATTTCCACCGTAATGTGAAGTGTGCTACCAGAGGAGATAGAACGTTGGACCAGGTGTACACCAACATGGCGAATGCGTACAGAGCCCAGGCTTATCCCCACCTGGGTCTGTCAGACCATCTCTCCCTTCTGCTACACCCAATATACACACAAAAGATCAAGAGCACTGGGATTACAACCAAAACCGTGAGAACATGGCCGCAGGACGCTATTCCGATGCTTCAGGACTGTTTCCACTGCACAGACTGGGATGTATTCAAGGTGCAGGACACTGACAATCGTGTCGCATTGGACAGTTACACCTCCACTGTCTTGGACTACATCTGTTTCTGTGTGGACAATGTAACAACTTGGAAACGATTCCGTGTGTTCCCTAATAATCCACCCTGGATGACACACGGAGTTCAACAACTTATTCGAACAAGGAACAACGCTTTCAAATCCGGGGACCAGGAGGCATACAGTGCTGCCAGGGCCAACCTGAGAAGAGGCATCAAGACTGCCAAGCAGCAGCACAGGAGGCGTATCGAGGCCAGGTTTGAGAACAACACAAACCCAAGGCAGGTCTGGGAGGGCATCAGGGCTATCACGGACTACAAAAGAAGAACACCATCACCCTCAGCCGACAGTTCTACTCTGGCTGAGGATCTAAATCTCTTTTATGCCCGTTTTGACAGGGAGAACACCGACCCTGTCCTGTCCCCTCTCCCCTCAACCGACCCTGCTCCGGTCCTGAGCACTCATGAGCTGAGGCGTGTGTTCCGGAGCATTAACGCCAGGAAGGCGGCCGGGCCGGATGGAGTGCTGGGCCGGGTGCTAAAAGACTGTGCTGCGGACCTGGCGGACGTCTTCACCTCTATATATAACACCTCGTTGTCCTGTTCACTGGTACCATCCTGTTTCAAAGCAGCAACCATCGTTCCCATCCCAAAACAGTCAAATGTCACATGTCTGAACGATTTCAGACCTGTGGCACTCACCCCCATTCCCGCCAAATGCCTGGAGAGACTGGTCATTAAACACATCAGAGCTGCTTTTCCACCATCCCTGGACTCGCACCAGTTTGCATACAGGGAGAACCGGTCAACCGAGGATGCGATCGCCACAGTGCTGCACACATTACTGAAGCACTTGGAACACAGGAACACCTATGCACGGCTCCTCTTTGTAGACTACAGCTCGGTTTTTAATACCATCCGGCCATACAAACTCCGTCCCAAACTCCACCAACTGGGACTTAACTCCTCTCTGTGCAACTGGATTGTGGACTTCCTCACTAACCGTAGACAGAGTGTCAGAGTGGGTAAGAACACCTCTTCCACCCTTGTGGTCAACACCGGTGCCCCTCAGGGGTGTGTTCTGAGCCCTCTGCTATACACTCTCTTCACCCATGACTGTATTTCCTCCTGCGCGTCCAATCTCATTGTTAAGTTTGCAGATGACACTACAGTGCTCGGACTTATATCCAACAATGATGAGACAAACTATAGGACAGAGGTGCAACAACTAGAGTCATGGTGCCACGACAATAACTTGGTCTTAAACACCAAAAAGACCAAGGAGATCATTGTAGATTTCCGGAAGAGGGGCCATAACAACCATCTGCCTCTCTTCATTGGCAGTGAGGCAGTGGAGAGGGTGAGCAGTTTTAAATTCTTGGGGGTAACTGTGACCGAGGACCTGTCCTGGGGCAACCATATCACCTCAGTTGTACGGAAGGCCCAACAGCGCCTCTACTACCTGAGGAGACTGCGGAGCGCACACATTCCCAGATCTCTGATGTTGAACTTCTACAACTGTGCCATCAGCAGCGTTCTGACGTATGGATTTCTAGTGTGGTTCCCCAGCTGCACCAAGGCCGATCAGCAAGCACTCCAGCGGGTGGTGAAAGAAGCTGGCAGAATTATTGGAACAAGTCTGCCAGAGATCAGTAATATCTTCCCCACTCGCTGTCTGAGGAGGGTGCACAGTATCCTGCGGGACCAACATCACCCTGCGCGCCACCTTTTCCATCTGCTGCCCTCAGGGAGAAGGTACAGGTCTATACAGGCCAGAACATCCAGACTGGCCAACAGCCTGTATCCACAGGCTGTGAGGCTCCTGAACTCTCTGCCCCCCTCTCACGGACAATAACCATATCCAACTTCTTAATAGCAATGAACTGGTCTGCATTGGTGCATCATATCTTTATTCTCTTCCCCCTCCTGCCCCCCCCTCTTTCTTAAATAGATAACTATCATATCTGATATCATATCTCACAGTACAATAATATTGAATGGGTTGCATTGTTGTATTTTGTCATGTTTCTCAGGTCTTTGTCTGAATTTCTACGAACATTATTGCTAAGGATTGTCTTATTGCATTGGAGTCACACTGGGTTAAATATGTACACTTGGGTTTTAAGGGGTATTTATTATTTTCTTCTTTTTTTGGGTTGTATGGAAGCCCCAAACTCAATTTCATTGTTCTTGACAATGACAATAAATAAATAAATACTAAAACTACAGCCAAGTTGAGCGCTACACCCTCTGGCTGATCTGCTCCTGTGCCAAATTTTGTATGATGTGTTCAATCTATGTTTTCACCTGCAGCCAAGTACTCTTTGCCTAACCTGTTGCACAGCAATGGCATGCTGTCAACTGTCATTCAAAGATATTCTTTTTTAAGATCAAAGGTGTTGACCAATGTATTGAACGATAAATGTTTCATTGAGTTGTTAAACAAATAAATATAGCAGGTAGAAATAACTCCTCTGCAGTTAATTAAATCTTGCCGATAGGGATAATCATTTTGTTCCTAAAGAATGTTAATTGAGACCAAGGTTTAAGTTGCAACTGAAAACATTAAGCAGAGTTTAGTGACTTTCCTGCTTCAGACAAAGAACTCCCGATTTATTTTTGTTCTGTATCTGTATTTGCTGAACTGCTCTCTTTGCCGCATATACACTGAGTCACTACCACAGTCACTGTTTCTGAGAAAAGAACTGGATATAATGTGACAGGTGCTTCCACTGCTTATATAACTTCCCATTAATGTCTGGTAATCGTGACAGCCAACTGTTGTTTGTACTAAAATATATGCGACTTTAACTTTCAGTTTGATCGGATTGCTGAAATTTTTTCTTTACAACATAACACATGTTGGAAGTCAGGCGTCCTTTTCAGGGGTTTGTGGGATTTCAACAGTAGACGCTGTCCTAAACGAGGTGTTGATGAAGTTGAAGGTTAAACCACTAAAGACTGGGTGTTAGTTATTCAAATGGTTCAATAGGAGAGGTGTAGCAATAGTTTTCTGCTCTGTGGTAAGTCCGTTCTCTGTGATGCTGCAGGCGAAATTTGTTCTGTGAAAATAATGGACGCAAAGGAAATGACTCCATTTGGACATATAATTGAACTATCAAGCAGTGATACCTTTAAAGGCACATCGTGACTGTGTCTAAGGTCTCACTTTCCCCAAGAAAGTGAGAACGTGCAATTTCAACGAATCTGAAACGGGATAGTAACTTCCCTGGAAACTTTCCTGGAATCTTTGCTACCTTGACATGCATAATGAAGAATGAAACTTGCTTATGTAGAACACACTAGGAAGGGGAGGTATCTGATTGCAAGGTCCAAGAAAGAAATTCTCATCATTTTCTTTTTCACTAACTGCATGATTGCCTCTTAAAGGGACAACTTGAAAGACTTGAAAGACTTACCTTTGTGACGCTCAAAGGTTTTTTGTTTTCTTTTATTTTAGTGTATTTCTTTCATTTTCGCTTGCATAATTTCTGGGTGGGATGCTTTGGAACTGCATGAAGGTTGGAGCTGCATTGGTTTGCTGTTCGAAATTTGAAATACAGGGTGTTAGGATTTTAAGAGATTAGAAAATGTAGAGACATCAAGTAGATGAACGACACGAAAGACACTTTCATAAAAACGCGTCATGTCAGCCAGGAAGTAGTGGAGCGATGACAGATTACCGCCATTGTTTCTAAAGCAGTCTGTTATTTTTAGACTGATATGGTAATACTTTTTACTGACTTGTTGACAATCCTGTCATCTGTTGATGAATAAATGTATTTCTCAGGTGAGGTATATACAAAATACTACAGTTGGAGGTTAAGATATTAGGTTAAGATATCTCTTGTAATATCTTTTATGGCCAGACTGATTTGCATATATTTGCACACAGAAAGTAATAATGGTCTGATGGACTCGTGGTTTAAAGGGAAGAAGGGCTTTAATGGTCACGCAGTTGATTAGCCTTGGCTATATGTAAATTTTAGCTTTGTGTTCACTTTGCTAAAATTCACCACTCACATTTTAAAGCCTTACTTCCTTGAAAGATCTGTTATCAATTGCCTGTAAGTGATAACTGAAATGCTAAGCTAATGTTAGCTTCTAATATATTGCCCAGATATTGGAAGCAAATATTAGCTCAGGATATAGAGAGGGTTGTCTGCCAGTCAGAAGGCTGGTGGCCCAATCTGTCCAGTCTGCATGTCAAAGTATCCTTGGGCAAGATACTGAACCCAAAGGTGCCCATGATGCTTCCATCGGGGTGTGAGTAAGAAGGTAATTGTTAAACAAGATACTAATGCAAAGAAAAGAAAAAAATGTTTGTATGAATGCATATGTCAAAAGTACTTTGAGTCCTCAGTTAGGTAGCAGAAAAGCTCTAAATAAGTACCAGTACATTTACCAATTACCTATTGAGTGCTGGCAGCAAAGTTAAATATGGGCAAACCGCAAGACCTGTGGCTCAGTGTCTTTTGGACACAGATAGGCCATCATGCATGGCACCAAACACAGCATATGAGCATAAACACATTATACCGATACTGTGGGGGAGGGGTGGTGATTTGGGCTTGTTTTGCAGCCACAGGATACAGGTACCTTACAGTCATCAATTGAAGTATGAACTCATCTGTATATCAAAGTTTTCCAATGTCAAATGCAAAGCCATGTTTCTAGCTAAAGCTTAGCATGCATTATGACCATCAGCCCAGCAAGTCTCCAACAGAATGGCTAAAAAAGAAAAGAATCAAGGTGTTGCAATGACCCGGTCAAAGTCCAGACCTCAACCTGATCTAAATGCTGTGGTGGAATTTTGACTGCCATGCATAAAAAATGGCAGTAAACCTCACTGAACTGAAACAATCCTGAGAAGAAGAGTTGGCCACGATTCCTCCGCAATGATTTGAGAGATTGATGAAGTCATAGTGAAAACAATTAGTTCAAGTTATTGCTGCCAAAGGTGATTAGTATACTTTTTCACACTGCCGTTGGCTTAGTTTTTATTGAATAAGTAATATCACGTTTTTAAATGTTATGTGTTGTTGCTCATCTGAGGTCATCTAATTTTAAGATTTGTCATAGACCAGATCATTTTTTTATTTTATTTTACTGTGCTGTGATATGCTAAACTTTAGTTTTGATGAAGGGTGTTATTACTCATTCACGTAACTATACAAAGGCCTAGGCTTGACATCAACATTCAACAGTCTCTTTAAAATAGTTTCACATTAGGGTAAAGTAGCTAGAAGTACCGATAGTAAAATGATTTCATATGAAGCTGTAATGCTATGAGAATTGATTTTACATACATATATACAGATAGTCTGTATATGTTTAAAAAAAATGTGTATAACAGCTGTAATGAGAGAGAGAGACCCAACTATTTCTATGTGATAAGGACCTAGTCTACATGTTATTTTTTTCCCTTCTTTTCATAAAAAACATTACAATGGGGCTTTTTTTTTTTTCCAAATTCTGAGAGCACCTTCTGCATCTATTGCTCACTTGCACAGTAACATGAATATGTAGCTGGCAGCTTGCCAGAACAGTAGGGTTTCCTGTCACCATGGTGGTTTGCTCACATTAAAGGTCTGAGAGTGTTTTTATTCTGGTCAGCGGTGTGTAGGTGTTTTCTGTGGGGTTCTCCCCCACAGCAGAGATGACAACCAGAAAACACTACAGAATGAGAAGTCACTGCACAGCAAAAAGAAAAAGAAAGCGGTTAAGAGAGACAGATCAAGAAATACCTAATACAATTACTGTAATGAGCAAACCATATTTACAGTAACTTTAAAGTTTAGTTTGATTGAAACTGTCTCATTGCCATGGAGAGACAGCGATCAAGTAAGAGAATTATATTGGGGTTTGGTGTTCTTTTAAGTACAGTACTGGGGTAAAAACATTTGCCAATTCTGGGCATTCACGACAGTTAAATATCAATTTCAGTAGCAAAAACAGCAGTGGTCTTGGATGTCAGACGCTTCCCAAAGTAGGTTCTAAACACTGGGTTTTAATTTGGAACTCTATTTTAGTACAACTTAATGCGTAATAAATCTAGACCATGCTTTTTTTGCAAAGACGGGCAATAACAAGTCAAGGCCTGCAGTGTTTCTTAGTAGTTTTTTAAAATTTGGGCTTGTAAAAATACGTTAAATAACCAGAACATCAGGATAATGAGTCACATCCATTTTGGAAAGATTTCACATGATTCTGTGAGTCAGTCGAACCAACCTGCAAATGAAAAGAAATGGACTTACCTAAACCTAATCATACCAAAACACAAAAATTGCAATAAAAACGACTTGCTTTATCCGAACAAAGCTGTGAAAGCAAGCACAAATATACGTACCTTACATTTATAAGTGATGCTTCTGTGATTCACAGTGTTACTCACCTCTTCCCATTAAACACTGTGAGCTCTTGACAGTAACACAGCAACAAAGAACTCCATAATAGGAGAATGTGTTGTGAGACTGTAATTTTGTAATATTGTAACATTGTGATCTAAGCACACTTTTTTCACTGGTGACTTAGTGACTTAATTTTCTTTACTTTCTTGGAAAGAGTGTACTGCTGTCAAATGAATGGCAGTAAGCAGGATGTTGCACTGTGTTGCCATCTATGACAAACAAACTTGGTAACTACATCATCATGACCTCTAGTTGCTGGTGCATATCAAAAAAGGTTGTGTCAGGATTTTCACTTGGCTATTTGGCCGATATTTTTGGCTATAATTCTATTGCTATTTTAACAGGAAAAAAGTTGCTAATAGTCACATAATAAAAATAGTAAGATTAAAAAAGAAGGAAAGGATTTAAAAGGCCCAGTCTTTTTGTTTGAGTTCAGCATGCCTGGGTTGTCTGTCTGGTATCTAGACTCACATTGGCAGTTAGGATAAGGGGTCACACAAAGCTGATTACTAGCTCCCTAAGTTAACTCTGGTTTTTACATTAAACCGCATCTAACCAATTATGGATGAGTGTCCTGGATGATTTTAAAAAGAAAGGTAAAACTATATTAGAGGTTAAGCACATAATAAAGAATGAAAGTGACACAGGTGCTGCAGACAAAGTAACAGTGTGAGATTTGTTTAGTGTTAAAAGCCCATATGACTGTCTGTGTGCTTCAAACATTTTGTCTACTAAGACTGGAAAACTGTTACTATATATTTATTGACTTATCAGTATCACTTAAAGATAATCTCATTATTATAACTATTTTATTAAATTAATGTTTGAAAGACATTTTTAGTTTTTATTCTTTTATTTGGAGCCCAGCTGTGCTTGATTATCCGAGAGACAGTGAAGAGTAAACATAAAAACAGAATTCCAGTGTAAGCTTACTCTATGTGAAAATTGAATACAAATAGGTGTTTTGTTTTAGAATTATATATTTATTTACATAGAACATTTTAATTGTAAAATTGTTTGCAACCAATTTGCACAAGGATCTATATTTAATCAATAATTTATATTTAATACTGATGCTCATGAGGGAAATACAAAGACTAGATCTTTTGCCTTTGACTTAATTTTTTCTAATTCTCTATTTTTAACATGGTTTGATTTATGCTATTTGTATATCTACAGCACTTTGTGAATCCTAGTTTTATCTATTTTTTTTTTTTATATAAATAAAGGTGGGGTATGGCAATAAAAATCTATACCCCTATACTAGCTGTGCACAGAGGTCTCAGGGATCATTCAGTAATGGCGATACTGTTTTCAAGAGAACAGATTGGTCAGTAGGGCATGATTTTATACCTGTTCATCTTTATTTATTGCTCTTTTTTTAAACATTAATGCTCATTCAAAGCCTGGATAAAGGGGCCAGTTGCATCAGGAAAGTCACCTGATAGAAAACCTGTGCTAAATCAGATTACTAGCGAGTGAATATGGGTGTACACAATTTAGGAATTTAAACATTAAAATACATTCCCACAAAAAACTTTTTAGACTTCTGGGACTGTGCAAAGTGAATTTTCAGTAAGACACAGTGAATGGAAGTCACTTTTGAGTAAAAATAAACCTGTAAAACAGGTCAAATGTCTCCAAACAGATAACACTGTTCCAAAACTAGACAATGATCTCAGTTTTTTAAATTATTTTGATTAAATGGATTCAATTCTTATCAGATTAACTTGAAGAGAGAAGAATGCATTTGTATTTCTAGATCACTGGCCAAGAGCGTTGAGGCACAGCGTGCTAAGAAAACAGTGCAAATACACAAACGCAAGCAAATTTGCCCTGCAGCTACATGACTCAGGCGTTAAAAGCTAAATAAATACCTGTCTGAAATTCGGCAGCACTCCTGTTTATAGTTGTCTCATTATTATCTGAAGTTATGTTCTGACCAGTTTCATGTGACCTTTTTGGTGTTTGTCAAATCTGGCAATTGCATTGTGTGTATTGATGCGTTATCACAGAAAGCCCAATCGATCACTGGATTTCAAAAGCAGTCACACACAAATTTGCTATCCTGGCATGAATGCACTTGAAAACATGAGATGTATAGAAACAATAGCTTTAATGTGCTACATCATGTAAATATAAAAGTATCATCAAAATAGTCTCTCACATATAAATTCTTAACATATCATAACTTGTTTGCAAAAATAAACTACATAAACAAACATACTGTACAGTTAAAGCACTAAAAACAAAGAAAAGTATATTACTCAATAGTAAAAGTTTTAAAGAATGGTTCCTAGTTACCTTTAGGCAAAAGCATACAGATATTGCTGCTTTATTATTACAGTGCCACAATACAAAAGTATTAAAAAGCTGGAAAATTGTGCCCCTTTGTTTGCACATAGTTTTTTTTTTTTTTTTTTTTTTTTGTATTGCTGAATGAGGTACCGATGTTTCAGTTAAGATTTGGATGAAGCTCTTTTTCTTTTTCTTTTTTTTTTTTTTTTTGCAGTAACATCTGGAGTGAAACTTTTGTGTAAGAGACATGTAAAACGTTTGAATCCAACAAAAAGCTGTAAGAAAGATGAAACCTCTTTGTTTCCAGAGGAACCTGTTTAAATAACTGTTTACACTGAATCTTGTCTTTTGTTTCTTTTGGCTACATTATGGTTTGATCAGGACGGTGTGTCTTTGATATCCAAGTTGGCAAGTAATCATCGAAAAGGTGAATAATGCTTTGACTGAATCTCTTTAGAATGGAAAAATGAGTTAAATAACCATGTGAAAATATTGCTACATATTCATGTTTTTTGATTGTAATTTTGGCAAATGCTTATTCCCAGCAGTTTCAGGACACATCAAGTTTCCCTTTATCATAAATAAATAAGACAATCGCAGACAATATTAGGAGCTGGTTTGTGCTATCACTGCGTCCTGCCTTTGATTGACAAAGTAAAATAACGCACACAGTACAATATAACAAGTGAAGGCTCATCCACAGGTTCGTGCCACGTTGTTGTTCCTGAGTCCATTTGCGGTCTTACCAAGAGCTCAAAATCTCTTTGGAAACGTCAACACACAGACGCAAACACGCAAAAATAATACTACTAGAAAAAAACAAACTAAGAGACAACTAAATAAATAACGCTGATGGCATTTAAAAAAGGAATAAGTTAAAGCACAAAAAAACAATCGTCTACCTGAGTAAAAGGGTTTTTAAATACTTCACAGCTTAACAACACCTCCCATGTTTATCTTTTTTAACTGAGGTTTGGGAGAAAGTACAATCACTGAATACTATCACCCAGTCTTTGGAATGCTCTTCTTTTGGTGTTGTGCTCATTGGATTGGCTAAGTTAATATTCCTTGTTATGCCTCGTATGGCACAATAGGAGATTTCATTTGGTGACACTCATATTCTTGGTAGATTATATGCTGTATGTTCAACTTTATATTCCTTTTCACTGTCCTTCTGTTTTCACAGATGGCCGTTTGTGGAGATGAACAACGCTGGCCCTCTCCTGGTAGGCGAGAGGGGGATTGTGGTGTGGTGCCGATTGGGTCATGGGTGTCAGTGGTGCATTAATAGCTGCAGTCAGAGCTTTTAGCAGCATGGTGGCTTCCTTCTGGTCTTCTTTTCCTTCACCTTCTAAGGTACGAGCCAGCCAGTGCTCGACGGCTTCCCCAACCTGAGACGCTGATGCTGCTTCTGTGAGCGCGTCTGCCTCTTGGCTGGCATCAAACCGCTCCACCATCTCTTTCATGTGCACATTGGCAGGCATGCTGGAGTTAGCTGGGCAGGTGCTGCGCTGGTGGATGCAGAGAGAGAAATGGTGGAAAAAGGCCTGGGCGCAGAGCTGGCAGCGGTAGGGACGGTCGCGGCTGCTGTGGAGACGGCGGTGCAGCTTGAGGTGGATGTACTGCGTGAACTTGGTGTTGCACAGCTTGCACTGGTAAGGCTTTTCCCCAGAGTGTAGTCGTAGATGCGTCTTCAAGTTGCTGGTGCTGCTGAAGCGCTTGTGGCACACCTGAAACACATGGTGTGAAAGGTCAGCACTTCTGTGAGTAACGTACACATGACTGATTCTAAAGTGAACCACCTAGTTGTGTTTAGGTTCAACTTTGATAAATGATGTCATATTATGGTATCGGGATTGATCATGTTATTCCAGTTCTCTGGGTAAAACTAGCTCCATCCAACAAACTTCACACCCACAGTGTCACATAAGCAAACAAAAGCATAAAGATGCTGTCGCATGACAAACTGGGTTGTGGCTCGGTGAAAATCAAATAGACACTGCATTACCAGAAAGGTATGTGAGTCAGAAAGCGGTTACCTGTTTTGTGTACACACTGAGTTTCTCTGTGTCTCTCATACTCTCGGTTTTACATCAACATTTCTTAAGTGAAGACTCGGGTTTAAACAATAAACAGTAACATTTTCTGAGTAAAGAGCTTGCATATGAAGCACGTAAAAAGGAAGATAAAAAAAACACACAAAGGTTAGGATTATCAACATACCTGACATTCATGTGGTTTCTCTCCCGTGTGGACCAGGTGATGTTTCTGTAGGTGGGCAAGCTGAGTGAAACTCTTTTTACATAGGTTACACTGGAATGGTCTCTCGCCACTGTGCACTCGGAGGTGAACCTAGAGACAAATGATAGAAATTATACAAAGAGAAGTCATGAGTATTGAGGAACAACAGTAATAAGTGTAAAGTTTAGCTTAAAAAAATAGGAAGTTATTGAAATGAAGTTAATGTTGTTACCTTGAGGTTTGACAGCTGTCCGAAGGTCTTTGAGCAGATATTACATTCATACTTGATCTTTCCATTCTGCTTCTTCAGTGGATAGGGCAGGGATTTGTGACCAGGCCCATTGCGTGGTGCAGTGCTGCTTTTGGTTGTAGCCAGGCTTAGGTTCATAGCCTCCTCACAGCCAGAGGGGGACTGCTCAGGGGACTGATAGTGGCTGTTGGGCTTGGCGGGAGGGGAGAGCTCTGGAGTGGCTGGGGCTCCTCTCGGTGGGGAAATATTTGGTGTTAGCTCTTTCAGACCTCCTTGTGGAGATGGGGTGTAGGAGAGAGACACTGGAAGAAGATTAGGTGCGCCGATAGGGGGATACGGGAGTCCGTCAGCGCCGAGGTAGCCGCTGTATTGGAGCGAGCCTCTCGATGACAGCATCCCATGAAAGGGAGGAGAGTATGGGGGGAGCAGGAGGCGAGGATAATGTGGGTTGTAGGGAGGAAGGAATTGATAAGAAGGCTGGAGAGGTCTGGACTGTAATGGGGGGTAAGATGACACCAGGCCTTCTCTGTGCCCATAGAGCCCGTGGAGGTGAAGAGGAAGATTCCTGTGTGGAGCTGGGAATGTAGAGTAGTGATCTGGCAAGTAAGGATGATTTAGACCCAGACTGGGCTCTCTGTGCTCCAGCTGAGGGGAAGGAATGATGCCCCTTCCTTCTGGATCCTTATCGTCCTGCTCATCTTTTTTGCTGAAGTCAATTATCTGGTCATCAGGTGTGTCGGGTGGAGTGTCTCTCTCCAACATCTCCACATCAATCTTTTCTTCTGCGTCACTGTCCTTCCCTTCTTTTACCCCTTCCTTTGCTGTTTCTTTAAGCCACGTCTGCTGAGGTAAGTGCTGTTTCACATACTCATGCTCTTGGTCTTCATTGTTACTCGTGTATTCTGTCACAGAAAAATAAATACAAGCATTTAGCTTTTTAACAGTGTGTGATGAAATCACCACATCAAACAGAGGGCAAAAACGTAGGCAGTCAGTTTAATATAATGCTCGTTGTGTAAGTCAAACATGTTTTACAGGCATTATGGGACATCCACCCACAGAAGGTGCTTCTTCATATGGTAAATGATAGTAGTTTCGGTTTTGACATGATGTGTAAATCATAGATGACAGGTTTCTGTTCGGCAATCACTGAAGTTCTTTTGGTGTGGGAGAAAGAGTTGGTGGTAAAGTGAGGGGGAGTCTGTATGTGTCATGTATGGGCAGCAAGACTGTGAGTTTCGTTTGTAAAACCTTTTCTGGGTATACAGCAGCTGTCTTACCGTACAGACCACACAAAAAAAGAAAGAATCGTCTCTTCCTTTTTTCCTTTGCTTTCTTTGTTTTGAGATGGCATTTCCACGCATGTTATTTGTCCAAATTAGCCCTTCTCAGCTACTGCAAGATTTCACTATGTGAGTTATACTTAAAGTATGAGTGACTCATACGGCTCCTTTGCATAACTTTATTATCAACAATTTGCCAAAGTGTTTATAGTGTTTTACATCAATAAAACGCAAATTAGAAGGCATCAGCTTATAGAGACAAAAGCTTTTTAGATCAGCTTGTATTGTACTTTAAAAACAAGCTGATTAAAATGGCCTTGAGAAATTTTTAGCATTCTGTGCATTTCATTGATGCCAGAAAGCATAGGCAACCAGTTCCAGAAAACTAGCTGTCAAACTTGATTGCATACGTTTAATCAAGTCCCGGAATATCTAGCACGCAACACTTAACAGTTCTGGCCTGTGACTAAAAGGAAGGTAAATGCTTTCAAGATACCTAAGATGATAAAATAAGGCAATAATACCTTGCCTTGCCTTAGCATTAGTCACCAAGAAGAACGGCGACAAGGTTTGTGTATCCAGTTGGAATGAATCACCAGACTTACCCTCGTCTCTTATGGTGATGAGGGAAAGACCTGATGTTCTACTAATAGCTGAAAACCGGTGACTCACTAAGGTACTTTGACCAGCCATTATACACCTGAGATTACTTTTGCTTTCCTTCAATCCTACAATGAATAACAAACATCTCACAAAAGGCGGAGATGTGCTTCGTCTGCGTGTGGCTCATACATTCCCCATGATCTTTTTAAAATTCAGCCCACTATTGTATAAGTCAAACAGAAAGAAAAAGAATCAAATCAGCTAACTTGTTTGTTGGTAAAAGAGATAACGTCAGGCCTTTTTTAAAAGGAATGGAATAACGTGTCTTCATTCACTTTGAAGTGAAAGAATTTCACTGATAAGAGTTATCGCACAGTCTTCGTGACACTTGTTTACTCATTGCACTGATCTAAATCTGTCACTTTATTGGATATTGTGCCTAAATATACCAAAGTTGTTTTCAAGTCATTGTCCTGCGTCGCCGCTACAGCTGGTAATCAACTTCCTTTCACTTCTTTATATGAAACATAGGCCCGCTAAAAAGTTTTTAAAGTAAAGGCCAAACCAAAACACAAATCAGCCACTATACTATACTTTCAACAACGTACATCTCAGGAAGTAATAAGGGACAGTGCGGTTTGCTTCCGGGGGTTCAGCATATTAGTTAAGCTTGTCCACTGTAAGTTCTACAAAGGAAAACTATCAGTGTCCCGTGTAGAAAGATTTTACACTCCTGCTGCACTCACTCTGTTTGATATCGTCTTGCTGGCCGCAGAGCCTCTGGGCGAACTCCTGACTGTACCAGACCAGCAATTCCTGTTTGGGCTCCACAGGGCGGATGGTGTAGAAGTAAATGTCCCGTCCATTCTGGCATGCCACCAGGTTCTGTTCGGCAAGAGAGCGGGCAGGGTTGACGTAGCGCATCCAATTGCTCCTGTGGACATCGTAGCCATCAATGAAGTGTTGGAGCTGTCCACCGCTATAAATCTGTACAAGATGAAGAAGAAGACGAGGTAAAATCACATGTTCACATATGCGATAAGTCTGATTGATATATATATATATATATATATATATATATATATATAGATTAACACTCTAGTGGTCATCAATTGGGACAGTGCTGGAATGTTGCTTAAATAGTAAAAAAAAAAAAATCAATAAAAAACATATCAAAAAACTCAAGTACAATTAAAACTTAAAGTAAAAATATTCACCTCTGCCATGGGCAATTAAATATCCTGTATCCTCTTCAGTTATCAGTGACAGTATTTTGCTCCTTTGGTTCGTGCCTTACACCTCTCCTCTGTGTGTGCTGAAAGCTACAGTCTTGAATGTGTTGAGTGCTGAGTGCATGTACTGCTTTTGAGACATAGTGGGCGGGGTCTCTCTCTCTCTGTCTCTCTCCCTCTCTATCGCTTGCCTTGCCACCTCTATCAAGTCCTCTTTTGGTGGTGGTTTCAGTAAATTACATTTGTCGGATAAATTCGTGTTGTAAAGTTAATTACGATCCCGTAATTCAAAAGTAAAGAAGATGACACATCTGCTGCTCTGTGATAATAAACAAGCAAGCGAAATGTAAAAGTGCTGGCAGCCAGCCAAACGCGAGGCATGCCTTTGGCAGCACGTCTGCACATGTCATGCACCTGTGTCATGCGGCCGATAACATAATCACTTCCGTGGAACGGCGACTTTCACTCTTGTGGTTAAGGAACACCCCTTACAGGTTTACAGGAAGTGAAGCCGGAAGGTAAATACGTAGCATGGCAGTAAAAACTCCTTATGGGAATTGACTCAGCACAATGCAAAATTTCCTAAGTGACACAAGCTGAGTCAGGATTACTTTGTGAAAGCAAATCTGAACAATCTAACTTAAAACGAGTGGAAAGATAAGGATTCTGTGAATATGTGCATGTGGATTATGAAAAATAGTCCTATCTTTTGTGCATGTGACACATGTTGCATAGGGCTTCAGTGCCGGTAAGAGTCTCATGACTGTGTAAGCATTCCAATCCACTGTTACGTGCCACCGGCGGTCACAACTTCCTCTAAAATTTTGACCAAAACTTCTGTGCGGCAGTGCAATCTGTGTGAACGCATTTCTTTCCCCTATTGACGTATGGACAAAGACTTGATGTGAAACTTCTCCCTCTGAGCAACCAGTGTTTTCTGTTTTCTTTTTTTTTTTTTTTTCATGAATAACAGACAAAGACCTGTCCATAGTAATTTCTTGTCTCTTCCCAGTCTCGTTTTTTCACATTTAGGCTCGAAACTTTCCCCTTCTTAAGCAGTACCTTGCCAGTGGGTTGGTTTATGCTTAAACGTCAGTGTACGAAAAAGCTTGTAAAGCATGTGGTTTCCCTTACCCTCCAGAAGTATTTCCTGTTGGCCAGCTTGGGTACATTGTCTTTGGTGTAGATTTCTCCTTGCAAAGGGCCAAAACGAGTCCCTTGTGGAATGTACTCTTTGCTGAACACACCTGTCACCTGGAAAACAGGACAAATAAATCATTGGAGTTTTTCATGTACAAACATACTACAACACAAGTCTTTCAAGCACTTATAAAGAAACAGTATTAATTACTTATTTATTCATTGTTTACATGTAAGGGTTAGTGCTTGTTGGCCCGTGTTGCCCGTTTGTTGTCACTCTGTCACGTTAACCCAGACAGCTCCTGGAGCCACAAGGTGACCCACTTTCAACTCTAATGAGTTAAACGAATGAAGGGTATTACACTCTTTCTGACATACTCTACTGATCTCTGACCCACTGTCCTCACAAACACCAGAAAGCGAGAGAGAGGAAAGACAGAAATACAGATGTCTTGTTAACCACCACTAATACAATAATACTAATACTTTTATAGTTTTAAGTCAACAAAATGCCAACAGCAAACAAAGATGGAAGACATATTTTGCTCACTCTTTAAAACCCTTCATCCTGTTACCCATGGTTGCGAAATGGTCCATATGTGTGGAAATGAGTCAGGCTTCTGACTCCTTATAGGAGTTTCAAGTCTTAGCGTCTCCTGAATACATACGTCATACACATAATGTACAGTATGTTCCAAGAAGAGCCTGTAGTGTTCTGCAGTAATGGTCGTAATCAGTAACTGAGTCATTTTTAGTCTATTGATGTACCTTTTTATTTTTTTGTTTTTTGCTTTTTAAAATTTAGTTTAAAAACTCTATTGCGAGGCCTTGCTGGATATGGCACAGTGTGATCTGATTTGTTATTTATATTTAATACAAGAGTAAGACTTACAAAACATACTAAAACACGCACACACACACTATCAAGAAGCCGTATCTGCAGAACAGGCAACTTTCATGTTCAGTTCTTAAAAAACCAACGACCCCTAACTGAAACTTTTAGCCTCCACCGCCACCGCCACCGCCACCCCCATCCTCAACCTTACATAAACACAAACTGTCTTCCTGCCATCTAGAAATTCTAACTCAAGCTGGCCCTCGAGGATTTTCATGGACTTCCATATGAAGGTCAACACATGACAGACAAAAAAAATGCAACAAGCACCTGGGCATTTGTGGCGATTCATCATGCAAATCATGCTTAAGCAGTTAATTAGAAAAACAACAGGTCAGTGGGAGCAGCAGGACCATGTTGGTGCGCGTGTGTGTCAAACAGCCATTGAGGCGAGTGAAGTGATTCCAGGATGTGATGAACCAGTCTGACAGGGACATTGTACTTCACTGCTGTTGCGTGACTAACAAATTGCCGCGGCCGCTGGACTGCCGCTGCTGCTTAACCGCTCCGTTCAACTAGGCAGGGGAAGGGAGGGCAGGGTGTTGAAGAACGGAAGAAAGGAGGGAGAGCGTTCTTAAGTGGAGCCACGCTATCACCCGCACGAGGACCCTCCTTTTCTTCTGCCTTCCTCCAATCCCTTGTCTTTTCTGAATTCTATTGAAATAGCTTGTTAGCCTGATGCCTGGCCGGCTGCCTGTCCCCAACGAAAGTTAATCATCTGGTTTTAACCTAAATCCCCACTGCCCCTTCCCCCCAGAACACCCGCTTCTCCCCATCTCCTTCACTGCCACCCCCACCACCCCGTCCTTACTGGCACTCATTGCTAATGCCCCATCTGCCACGTGCCCCCTTCACCTTACTCCGCCTTTCCTGGCATGCTTTATAAAAGTGAGGTGTTGAAAAAGGGGTCCCGAAAACATGTGAGGAACTCATAAGAATAAGAAGATAGTGGACCTAAGACTGCTCCCTAATCTGGCTCCAAACAAGTGTGACACTTATGTAGATGTGCGTAACAATATGCTTCACATGTTTGAAGGCATATTACACTGTTTTATTTCAGACTACTTTGATTTGACTCATCTAGCGTTAATCACTCGCCCTTGGGAAAAATCCCAACTGATTTTTCGTGATAGCAGTGTGTACACCATCCCACGTGAAGGAGTGGCTGCTTACATGACTATGACAGGAAATGGATTTCCCAACTTTGGTGGCAGAGAATTGAGGAGAAAGACTTGACAACATCTTTAGAAAGGGAAACCAGTCAAAAGACATGCCCTCATACTTCCAGTCATAAGAGTGCATTCGTTATTGTTTTCATGTCCCATTTCGCAGCTGTCATTGTTTCAGTTGACAGAGCACATTCCCACATACGTGCATACAAGCTTAATTCTCTTTCATTAAATGTTTGTTTTTCTAGTTAGCTAAATGCAACATGTAATAATGCCAACAAGCACTGACAAGCAAACTGCTAAAATCAAGTTTGGTATAGTGTGAGTGTACGAAACGGTGGTAACTGTGTTTTAGTCAGTAAATGAGGGTGGGGGATTTGAATCAGCCATCAATGTGATTTTTATCATGTTAGCTTTCATGCTTTTCTCATCCTGCAGCGGTAAATGCTGCAGAAGGAGGAAGAACAGATTAGAGTGTGAGACCAAGAGAAGAGGAACGATGTCAGGAGAAAAAAGAGGAAGGGGACAGCAAAACCAACCACAAGTATCGCAGTACTGAGCCTTAAGAGCGAGCACAGATGAAGTGAGTGTGACATTGCTTTCTCTTTTAAAATGATGTGTTTCTCAGGTACAAAACAAGTTTCCTCTTAAAGTCACGCTGGGGGCCAGGTCCATAGTTGTTCAGATTAGCTGACATGCCTAGGCAAAGGATTGATCCTACTTCAGCGGTGGCCAACAGTCAGCTGACTGACCGACAATGACTATCAAAGCCATGTTGCCAGACGTTGTGTTTGCGTTGGCTGACTCACCTGAGTGGAGGAGGATTAGGGGGTAAAAATGACAGTTGTAAAGATAAATGAATGAGATCATTTATTGGAAACAGCTGATTCTTGTCATTCTGCTCCAAGTCTATGCACAAATGTGTTTGTGACCTGAGAAAATGAGTGGCGGTGTGCATTATTTGAAATGCGAGACATGTGCAAAACAGAAGTAAGTGAAGGTGGTCAGAAGACCTTGACCTCAAGCTGCCAGTGGCCTGTCTATTGAGACACACTCTCTCACTTACACAAACACACACAGACACAAAACACACGCTCACACCACACTGTGCAGGCTACCCCATACATCAAGAATGCATTAGTCAGCAGAGCTATTGTTCCAAGTAACCCGCTGCAGATGGCCTGACAGAATGTTATGTAACACATAAATAATAATATTGAGTGTAGACACTAAAGATTTAATCTGAAAACTGGTAACAACATCAAAGACAGTGAATTGCTTGAGGGCAAAGTTATAGTAAATTGTTAGATTTTTATAACATGCTTTTTCATGCATTGCATGAGGGGGCTGGTTTGTTTATATATACATGGTGTTCTGGTTGCATTGTATTGCATTTTAAAAGATGTTTCATAATTAGCCACTCTATAATCCAATGGGTAAAAACCTCAAAGGGGATTCAGTCTTACCTCATTGTCTGTGCTATATTCAAAGGTGAGGTTGCGAGGGATGGAGGTCATGGCTTTGGGCAAGTTGAAGCTGGGGTCTGCCACCTGGTCTGGCACAATGTAGGTGCAGTTGAGAGCGAAGTCCACTTCCTTCCACCCGCTCATGTCTCCAGGTGTGCTATCCAGTGTCATTTCCGACAATATACAGTATACTACACTTGATAGATTCAAGCTTTAAGTTTGGTTGAAGTTGCTTTGGTATGGGAGTACTTTGGTTTAGCTGGGGAAGCTAAGTTGCCTTAGGTACAATGGTTAAAGTTCAAGATCTGGAAAGAGAAATGTGGATAGAGAACAAGCTTTTAGTGCTTTAGAAACAGAACTTTGTAGTTCCCCAAAAAATTAAGCAAAACACATCTTATTATGTGAAATCAATTTGTGTAACCTGCTGTTTTAAATTAGGCCTTTTCACTTCTCAGTTATGCAGGAATGCAATTAGATGTTCAGGTATCCAAAACCACATCTGAGACCACCATAGTTTTCTGAGACTCACTACCAGTTGTTAGTCATTCATGATTCAGTCAGCTACTTCCGTTCATTGATACTGTTCCTGGCCAACATCTCAACAATCACCTTTCCATTTAACCAGCCAACAGGTCAGCCTGACATCTTATGCTTACTCTTATTCGTATCCATCTTCAAACATTATTCTTACAGGAAACACCCCCCACCAAGAAAAAAGAACAAGCTGTGACTTACTTTTACACATTCATTCAAAGGCTGGATCCTCATTTCTTTGGCTATGTCATCCCCTAACTGTTTCTCCGATCAGCCTTCTCCTCTATGTACTCTCTCCTGCCTCTCAAGTCCTTCTTTACTTCTTCAAAGATTCAAATAGTTCCTTAGGTTATCCACTCGGCTGTGGCCACTCACCAGAAACTCATGTGCCGGGGTTGCGCCAAGCTTTTTTAGCTCCGCGCCCCGGCCAATCACAAGCCACTACGGTCACGTGACTGAGCCATCAGACACCCAACTGTTGGTTTCGGACAACAACATCAGTGACGTTGTACACTTGGATACCAAGTGGCTGTTGTGATGAATGCTTACACATACACACACATTCACACACGTCCACGCACACAGAAAGAAGGCATCTTAATGAATGAATAAAGGAAGAGCAGATGGCTGGCCTGTTGCCACTGAAAAACACACTCGTAGACTTTTGCTTGGTTTGGCACTTAATGAGCAATCTGCTGCCACCGTATCGCCTTGACCTACATCCCACTTTAGAACATCTTCAACTGAGGACCCCCCCCCTGCATTCAGATCTCAGCCGCACAAACATATATGCAGAAAAACACACGTCAGAAATTAAAGAGCACAACCTGAAACCAGGTTTTGATTTTTATTAAATATGGAAAATTTTTCACAGATACCCAATTCTCATATATGGCATATCAGGTAAATCACTACTTCCTGTCTTTTTCAAATACCGAGTTGCAGAAAATAGTTGTGGCTTTAGGCGCTATTTGTTCATTCACACATACAGATATAGGGCAGGTCAACCGAGCTTACAGGAAAGAGACTTAGACACCTGTCTGGTGAGCATTCTCTTTACTTTCAGACGCACAGTGATCTAGTTTGTGTGACACAAAACTCCAGCTCAAGTCACCTTGACCCAGAGTTCTGTCTGCATATGCAGGACAGGACAGGAGAGAGGAGATAAAACAGTTTCTATGGAGAGTAAAGATTAGGTGATGCTTCTTCAAGTGGACATATGGCCTACTTAGATTTCATAATACCAATTTCATAGAACCCATATGTCTGCATGGGATTTTGTCCGTTTTATCACAAATGGAAAATTTTCTGTGAAACTTTATTGAAATTCATGAAACATAAAACCATGAAAAAGTTACTAATTCTACATAGGTTCTACATATATCTACATAGGTTTATGATTGTGATTACAGTATGTACCAAATATGATATAATGTCCACTAAACTAAATGTTGACAATGACAACGACAAAACCGGACTCAATTCAGGAGATCCCTGGTGCTGAAAAAGTTTCTGATTTATTTTCTTTGGGCAACCCGCTCCCCAAAACACTAAAGAAAACCTGAAAAAATAACTTTAAAAGTATAATAAAGTAAATATAAAAGAACATTCTTTAAGATGACTATGAGTAGCAAATTGCACAAACATATCACGAACAGGATAATGTCAATGTATGGATTAATTTTCAATGGTATCAATTTAAAAATGAATAAATACATTAAAAACTGAAAGATAAAGTTTCATATGCAGCTGTATATATATTTTTTAAACCATAGAGCCTACGTTTGTGTCCACCATTCCCCCCTCCTCTCCCCTTTTTCTTTCTTAACTTGGCCGGTGAAATAGTAAATTGGCTGCCATATGGCAACACTGCTATTCCAGGAGTGCAGCTTGACTGCCCAGTGTGGCGTGGGGGTTAGTGGTGGTGGACTGTGTCTGTAAGTGTGTGTGGCAAAGAGGAGGAAGGGAGGGGAGATAAGGATTTAGGCTCTTTCACTGGCCCGCGCCTATGCTGGGCTAATTTCTCTAATTTGCAGACAGTCTGGGCTCAGGCTCAGGGCTCAAAGGCTAAAGACCCGGCACTCCATAATAGCAGGCCAGCCGACTCATCACACTCATGGACACACATTGCATCCAGGACATCAGAAGATTTAGATGTACTTTTTCCAGTGAGGGAAACCTCACTTGAGGGTCAGAAGGAACTGGGCCTATAGCATGAAGAGGGAGGTAGGGAGAGAGAACCAGACAAGACCAAAAGGATAAGTGGAAGAAAAACCTGAGGTCAGCTTTATTCAAGCTGTCTTGGACGGAGACAATCAGACCAAATGATGCGACCTGAAACATGATAAGTGGCACCTGGGTGTTTTGTAATAGTCTGGTCTCGGTGGACACCTGTTGCAATGTAACAGTCTAATTCTGCAGCGCTCTAGTGCTTATACCGCTGCAGAGAAAGCAGCCACCTGCTCGGCCAGTTTATGGTGACGTATCTGTTCTCCCACTTTTACTAAAAGAAACCAAACATTTACTCACCAATACACATTTTCCTGCAACGTTTATCGGCCCAACTCCTCTCACCACGGATCATGTATTACTAGCATGTATTACTCAAGCGTACGTTTACCTACTTCAAAGTTTCACAGTTTTAAACAGACTACAAGACCATGAAAATTATGAAAATATTTAAAATCCTTTTTTACTTGTTTTATATTATATACACATTAAAAAATGTACACACATTTGTTAAACATACGCACACCAAAAACAACCATTTGAGGTGCTCCAAGTCCTTTTTGCACATAATAACAAAATAAATAAGGTATTTGTTTCTACAACATATAGATTAATAGTTTTGTCCCATTGCAATAAAAGGGCTTAAAAATGGTTATTGTAAATTGCCATAGAGTCCTCTGAAGAGAGGAGTTTGAGAGTAAACGGAGGCCTCCAAAGTCTGAAATTTCTTTGATGATGACACAATCTAACTTTGGGGTGAATTTGCTTGTATTTCCACTTGTAAAAAGATTGTGGCATTGTGTTAACATACACGTGAATGCTCCAGACCAGCTAACTGCAAAAAACATTTGTTGTTATAGTGGTGGCCGTACTTGCTAACTTACTGCCGAAGCAATTTCATTTCGTGGAATCATTACGAACTTCTTTGGAGACGGAGTAGAAGGCGTGGCTAGTGTTACGCAATAGCGCAGCTTTAATGAAACGAAGAGCAATATCAGTCCTGATTTGTCACAGGGCATCTTTTATTTAGGGTTTGTGTAAAAGGGGAATGTTTTAGTGACTTTTAACTGACTTGTCAAACGCATCGATTCCTTGTACGGCTTTACTACTTGTACAGAGGAAAGAAAACTCAGTGTCAGATTGGACTGCCTTATCTGCCTCAATGAGTCATCAGGAGACATCAAGAGAAACTTTGACTCACATGGTGTGCCACCAACATAGTGGATCAACGAGCTCAACAGTGTTTGGTGCTATCAGTTGTAGTTCAGTCATTTTCTTTTTTACTTAGAATGAAAGTGGAAACAATCCATCAGCTGCTTGGCTACGAGTCAAGATCAGTTTCTGCAGTGGGTACATGCCACACCTCAAATCTTAGGGACAGATAATGTTTACAGGTACTCTGTATCCTTATTTCTCGGTGCCCTCAATTCTTCTTATTCTTTTGGTATTTTTGGTACTTCCCTCCCTTGGTGTTTTTTATTCCTGAGCTGCTGTAAACAGTAAACAGCCATGCTTTAGAGGATTACTTGTCTGTTAATGCATTCTTACTGTTTCCCTGTAACTGTTGTCCTTGATAACAGAGTGATGACTGATGGGAAGAAGCTATAGAAACAACACACTTCACACATAGGGGGTGGAGTGTGGGGGCTGTTTACTTGGTCTGGAGAGCTTAGTTTTCATATCCCTTTAACCAGAAGGATTATCCCCACTAGCTCAACGTTAAATATGTAAGATTACATTATATTTTTAATCACTAACATGCACAGGCAATTGTTTTCCTGGAAGCGTCTTTGTTTGTGTGGTTTTGCTAAATGGACAGAGGTCTCTGGTTGTAGGAAGTCCCATTGTTACCACTGTGCAATCGTTTCAATGAGGCTTTGTTTTGACAGGGGACTACAGAAAATGTTGCTTGTGTATATATACATGTAGCTACATGCATCTCCTTCTACTGTACAGCTCTTTTAAAAAAAGTCCATCCGTTTTATATTTAACCATGACTGCATGACTTAGCAAACCGATATCTTTGTCCGTATAAATCCAAACTCGTTAGACCTGTTAAGTTTCAAGAGCCACTATCTTCCATGGAAATGCCTTTGCGTGGCGAAGATAAGCAAATAACAGACTAAAACCACTCTGAGGCTTATGGAAGAAATCAGGTTTACATATGGGTGAAATTTAGTATCTTAAATCCACAGGTCAGGAGATCAACACAAATTTGAAATGCAAAAACAGTTTTAGCACATTTTGACGTGCAATCTTTGTTATTGTGTTATCAAAGTATCCATTGATATCAAACGAGGGTTAAAAATGCTAACGGCAGGCGCACGCTGTCATTTCCTCCATCTCTCTAAAGGCTAGTGACAAGTGTTTGCAAGTGTTTCGTTCCACATTTCTCTATTTTCTTTCTTTGCTCATCATTTAATGCGGTGAAGATGCGTTCAAGTCCCTGGAAACATGGAAAGACAATAAAATTATTGTCGGCACTGAAAGAGGCAGTTTGCATGGGTAACAGGAAAGAATAAAAATATGACAGTGGGTGATAAATCTTCCTTTCAATGAAGTGTGCACGGTACATTATTACAGTTTTCATCTGCAAACCGGAGCATGACTGTTATTACCTGATTACGACTGCATCATTCAGCAGATGTGTTGCAATGCAAAAATCTGCTCCTGGCACTGGCTTTATAAACTTTTTGTGGTTGCATCTTTCCTTTTTCGCAAAGCAATTAACCAATGACTAAATGTTGCAGTGAAAACTGGCAGCATAGCATATGACAGGAAACTTCAAATCATTGCACACCCTCAGCCATCCTGCAAATCTGCATGTGCAGTTTATGTAGTAGAAATCAGTATAGATTCAGCATGGTGACTTTTTATTGATGAGAACTCTGACACATTTTTTTAGCCTGTAGCATTTCACTTTATCCGTACAAGGTTAAGACGAAGTGAGAGCACTTTCTCACACTTTCTCACAAGCAACTTTAGTATACGCCAGAGTTTCTCAGAGGTTTACTGAGACAGACCAAAATAACCCATCACATTTTCACACCTCTTCTGGGTTGCATGCCATCATAGAAGAGGAAGGAAAGAGACGGACGAGCCAGAGGCCTCAGCAAGCAACATCTTTATCTGCAACATCATCATCAGTCTCTTTACGTGCTCAGTAACTTTGCACCATACGAGGGGACTTTTTTTTTTGTTACCATGGTTCTAATTTAATCTAAGAGAAAATTCTATCTACTATTAGAAATATATACCGCGTTGATTCTCTTTAGTCACCTACATTACTGATTAACTGATTATACATAAACATTGACCTGGTAATGACAAAAAGACATGCTTGTGCTAATTTTATTACAGTTGCTAATGTTTAAATGTGTTGGTTGTTTAAATATATAAACTCAGTGTCCGGTCAGTGTGACTACCACAAACAATTGTGGCTTATTTGTTTTCTTAGCATTGACGTCCATCGTGCTGTATTACCGGCAAATGTCGTACTGTAGCAGTCACTTCTTCTTCTTGTTCTTCAGAAAATATATTTAACAATACAACTTTTCGCTTCTCACATTCATCAAATCTCAAAGGAAATATTTGCTTTTAAAAACGCATTGAATCGAAAGATGTAGGCGCCATGTATCTGTGAGTTGATGCAGTGATTCTCTCAGTTTAGACATGTGAATCTTCGCACTTACAGTACAGCAGTTAGTAGGAGCAGAAGGGGAACATGTGAATGGTGCGACATGGCACCGGTTGGGGACATTTGCATATTATTTGCAACAATTCACAACTCTTGTTAAACAAATGTATTCACCATGTTTGATTGTGCTTTGCATTACTGAGCTGTGTCGACTTTTATAACTGAGCCGATTATTCATACAATGTTCGTTTTATCAGATCATCTTAGGTCACACTGCAATTCCTGGTGAGAAAGTGTGAAAGAGACAAACAAATGTGACAACCTAGGCCCACGACAAAAACCGACGCTGTGCATTTCATTTCCCTGTTGATACTTGGCGTCCAGCATGCAGCTGCACACGTTAGCAGGACACATTATCGCTTTAACGCCTGACTTACTCTAATAGGAGCTCTCTTACGCCATTTTTTTTTGATATATTGAGCAACACAGTTTTGCAATAGTTAAACCTGTGGGATGATTTTCTGCTTCAGAGAAAAAACATGACAATCCTTAGACTGAAAAAAATAGGACACGACATACCAGAAATCGTGGACCATTACACCACACGCCACCCTGTTTGACAGAATGAGTAACATTACTGTTGTTGCTGGTAAGACTGGAACACCTTTACATAAAGGTGGTAGTAGGTTTTGTTTTCTTCAAACAAAGACTAAAGCAGCATAAAAACTTCTAAGTAAAAAGGCACATTACTTTCTGAAAGGATTGAACCAGCCCTCATTATATTTTGCTAGGGAAGTAGGTGCAGTTTATGAGACAGAAAGAAAACAGAGGTTATAGCATTATAATACATTTGAAAGTCAATATTTGGCCTGAACTTTCTTACGCAAGCTTTCTTGTAGGGATTTTTCTCCAGGCTTCTTTTACAACATTCAAAGCTCTTCCTGGTGGTGGCTGGCTTTTGTTACACACTCTCTCAGCATGATCGCACACTGCTTCAATAATATAGAGGTCTGGGATCTGAGGAGGCCAGTTTATGACCGATAGTGTTCTACTGTGCATTTTTTCTATCGAGGTATGCTTATCCTGCATTAGCAGTTTACTTGGGATCATTCTCCTGATAAAAATAATGAAAAATGGTGATATCACGTAGTGGATCGAAATCTGATGATACTTTTGCACATTTGTAATTCCATTAATTTTGGCAAAACTCCCAACACCACTGGTTAAAAGGCACCCCCAACAATTTCTATTTGAATTTGTATTGAATCTTCATTTTGAACATCAAAATAGTATAACCAACAACAGAGAAAAGAGAGACTAACAAACAAACAAAGCAAAACAAAAACAAAGCATTAATAATTATAAATAACTCACATGTTCAGAACGGAGTAGGAAGAAGCATAAGCTTATTTGATCCCACCCCCTTTCTACTGTTTAGTAACTAATAGTCTACACTTTTTCTTCCTGTTTATGCCCTGTCCATCATAAATTCTTCATTACAATTTGTTGCATGGATTTTTATTTATTTATTTGTTTTTTATAACCCCAGTAACACATTCACAGATATATATACTTATATAAACATACTTGTGCACCCACAAACACATATATACACATCCCTATTGTGAAAATAGTGGGTGAGAACATACGATCAGAGCCCTACCTCCTCCCTGCACCGCTTTTTAAACTGAGTCATGCTGGGACATTTCTTCAGTTCTTCACTTATTCTGTTCCACAGCTTCACTCCACACACAGAGATGAAAAAGCTTGTGAGTGTTGTACGGATACAGGGATGTTTTCATTTTAATTCCCCCCTCAAATTGTATCTACGTTCTCTTTTAGAAAACAATTTTAGAATATTATCAGGAAGTAGGTTGTGATAGAGCCTCCACTGTGTTTTACAGAATGCTGTTGACACTCACTGTTGTGCTTCTCTCTTTACCTCCTCTGTACATATTGATCACAGTTTGAACAAAATATTTACAATTTGGATTCATCACACTATGAGCCCTGTTGTCACTGATCTTCAGTCCATTTCTTGTGTAATTTGCAATACCTCAGCTTTTTCTATCTATTCCTTAAGAATGGCTTCTTAACAGTCTACTGCTCAGACCAAGTCTGATGAGGATTCATTGGAATAGTAGATGACTCAAGGGAACGTTAACTGTTATTTGATGGATTATTTAGACTTCTGGGCCCAA